>NC_132876.1:102710137-103910137 GCF_048164855.1 Canis lupus baileyi
CGTGTACATGCCATGCCTCTTCTGAATTTGGTGTCCTGGCCTCTTTAGCAGCCTGCTCCCTTTGTGCTGGCCTGATCAAGGCATTTCTGATGCCCTTCTTCAAAAAGTGGAACGTTGAAGCCGAATCTCGTGCGGGTTGAATGTTGAGATTCCCAAAAGGAAGCGATGCAGAGAGTAGTTTTCTCCAACTTCGGCTCTCGAGGCCTCCTGGGAGGGCTTCTCGCAGAACCACGTTGCCTCCAGCCATCCCTCCGTCCTTCTGATTAGGTAGGTCGGGGTAGGTGGGCTGAAGGTTTTGCCATCTCTCTCCCAGTACCGAAGCACGGGGTGGTCGTGACAGGGGCCTCCCTGTGGGAACCAGCGGTCCTCTGGTGTGTTAAGTTCCAGGGAAGCCAATACAACGGTCGTGTGTATTGGAGGCTGGACCAGCGGACACCGTCTGTTCTTTTCTCTCTCTGTCTGTCTCTGTCTTTGCCTCTCGCTCATTCTCTCTCTCTCTGCCTCTGTCTCTCTCTCCCTCACTCTCTCCCTTTTTTTTTTTCTTCTAATATTCCGGTGGGAATTCTCAGGTTCCTGATATGCATTCCAGGTCCGTGGGCATGTGGGGGCCAGCCGCCCCTGCATGTATGGTATAGTTCTGAGAAGACGCTGGGCTCTTAACAGTGCCGCCGCTGTTGGCCATTGCAGTTTGACCGCTAGGGCTTAGCTCAGTCCCCTGTTGAGAGCTCTCCCCCGAGTCTGGAGTCTGGTCACGTGCCAAGTAGCGGGAGCTAGGGTGTGGTGGACCAGGCATCAGAGTAATGCTGATAGTTGTCATCTCGTTGCAGCTTCAGAGCCTGGGCAAGGTATGAGCGTGTGACCATCTTGCAAGAAGGGAACCGAGGATCGCAAACACCTGATTTTCTTCAGGCCACACCGCCAGTTGGCGGCAGGGCTGGGCAGGGCTCGGCAGGGGTACGCCATGCTCCCCGAGGTCTCCTAGAATGATGGGAAGACTCACGTCGCCTACTGTGGTGCCTCCAGCTACAGGATGGCCGAAGGCCCTGCGGATTGCCCGTGGCACGGTAAGCCGTCTCCCTTGAGCTGTCGGGTTGTTTCTCAAACGCGCGCGTGCATCGTGTCTGTGCGCAGGGGGATGGCGGGACCCCCTGGTGTACTGCGGGTGTGGGAGCCTCCGTGTGTCCGTGTGGACCTTGGCCTTTTGCACGTTTGAAACGTGGGGAGGGGACGAGCAATGAGAGCTGCTGTGCCGTGGACCACGAGTTGTCCTGAGGCGCTCCTCCGTCTCGTTTCAGTTTCTCTTCGGGGGCCAGGTGTGCAACCAGGCCCCGCGCCGCCGTGCTGGCAGCTGAGGGTCTGAGAGGACTTTGCTTGGGCCACGGGACAAAGAAGTGTCAGACGTCCGAGTGGGACCTGGAGAGCCGGGACCCGGAACCCGTGCTCCTGAGCGGGATGGAGTGGAGGTTTCCCGGCACGCAGAGGTGCTGCCTGGTCCGTGTCCTCCCGGGCGGGGCGGCGTCTTGTCCGAGGTGCCCCTGAGGCCACAGCAGTGCGCAGCCACCACTGCTTTGTGGTCTCCTGTCAGAAAGGACGTGACGGCCCCGGGGGTTGCGTGCAGGTAGAGGCCTGGTGAGTGAAGGTCTCGTGGGTCAGTCGTACGCCCGGAAGCCTGCATCCGAGTGGATGTTGCAAGCGGCAGCTCCTCCACGTTGGCGTCTGGCCCGAGACCGCCGCGGCCGAAGGCAGAAGCTGGGGACTTGCGCGTGTGAAGTGAGGGGACGCACGGTCTTGCCAGAGGACCTGGCCACGGGCGGTGCTGCAGCCATCGGCCCTTCGCTCAGCGAGGCGATGTCGACGGGCTGAGAGCCTGTGCCGGCCGTTGCCGGCCTCCCGGGGGTTTTCGCCAAGCTCAGGAGGCAAGGGGACGAGGCGGCGTTTCCCTTT
Source organism: Canis lupus baileyi (assembly GCF_048164855.1). NCBI lineage: Eukaryota > Metazoa > Chordata > Mammalia > Carnivora > Canidae > Canis > Canis lupus. Next base: position 102,712,082 of record NC_132876.1, read on the forward strand.
GCCTCGGGCCGCTTGCCAGGAGCTCCAGGGCCTCTGCCGGCCCTCGGGGCCAGCCCAGCAGTTAAACTCCTCGCAGACGCAGCGCGTGAGTGGTCTTCAAACCTCTGCAAGAGGAGAGGCTGTCTGGGAAGGCAGCCTGTGTCCCGAGACGGCTGTGTTCGGACGCCTGCTGCCAGGCAGGCGCTGCCGAGAGGATCCGCTATGGACGCCTTCCCGACGCCGACGAGGCGCTCACCACTGCCACCGCCAGCGCCCCGTCCCCCTCCCGGAGGAAGCCGCGGGAACTCAGAGCTCTGGGGCTTTGTCCTGCCTGCACCTTCTTGGCCGCTCCGGAGGCTCGCGCGCGTTTCCGTGGCCAAGGAGGGTGCTCTTCTTTGGTCACAGCGTCCCGGTGAGTGCTTCGTCCTGTGCTCCTGGGCCTAGATCTGACTGGTACGATTGTGGTTTTGATCACCGGGGAGGCGTGTGACAACTCCCATTGCTGGTCCCCTGCTCCACCCCCAGATTTTCTGACACGGCACACCAAAGGGCTAAGGGGTGGGACGTGGGCGTTCTGCGATTCCAGCGGGTCCTTTGGTGGCCTTGAGGCTGCTCCTCTGGGCCGCCCCAACATTATCTGCTGGGGCTGGTGTTGGAAGGCAGATGATCTGCGAACTTCATCACCACGGGTAACCCGGGAAGAGGGCCGGGCCTGAGCGCCCTCGGTCTGAGTGTCCCCAGTGTCCCGAATGCCCGAGCGGGCAGCAGGCGTCTCGCCATTTGTTTTGCCCCTGGCTCTCCGAGGAATCCGACAAATCCATCTCAAGAGAACACGTCCAAAGGGAAGTGGGATTTCCCACTAGTGCCAATTAGTCGACACGTCTTTATTCTCTGAGCCCCGTCCAACATCTCCCGCAGTTCATCCATTCCCCCCCTAACCCACAAAGCACACCAACCCCAACCCCCCCCACCCCCCGCGCCCCCGATGACAGGTAACCCATTGCGGCAACGTGATCACGCCGGGCACGCTGAAATTTGCTGTTTGAACAGCGCGTTGCCACTGCCTCGGTTTTGCGGCACTCACGTGTACAGCACGCCTCGGGTCGGGGGAGGGTGGAACACAAGTGACTCAGCCTGTCCCGAATCATTCTCGCCCAATCACAGAGTCAGTTCCTCCACACCAATATGGACTGGTGACGTATGTGCAAATGCGCAAGAAAGCTCTTGCTACCTGTGGCTCTCCTTTCTCCCAGAAGGTGGATTCCTAGCTCCTGGCCTGACCTGTGGACATGGCTGTGCTTCCAGGGGAGTCCCACGGAGTCACTGGGCACCTCGTGCTCCCGAGATTGACGTGTGGAAGACGTGTGCGGCATGGCGCGTACCCAGCTCCACTGTGGCCGCTTGAAGCCGTGAATACACACCGAGGGCCTACTCTCCTTGCTCTGGAGGTTCACCATCTTTTGCTTTTTCATTGTTTCTTCTATTCTTTTCTTTTCTTTTCTTCCTCCAGCACGTTCTTGGAATCCGAAACCACTATAGTAGTTGAAAACGCTTTTGGGGAGTTGCTGCCTGACTCTCTTTCACAAGCACGCTGATTCTTGGGCCCAGCTTGATCTGTGGGACACTCCAGGGCCTCCTGCGGAGTCCCGTGGATCCTGCTGACCAGCCATGCCACCAGGGCTGATGTGAGAATGAACTTGTCCGGACAGTCAGGGCATTTCTCCCCGCCGCCGAGTTCACTGTGGCCGATGAAAACAGAGGTCAAGGAAAGCTTGCGCGCTGTCCTTGGATTTGGTGCTTCAGAATCTTTTGCTTTCCTGTGCGTGGAATCCTAATTCCATTGATATTGTTGAAGTCTCTCTCATGAGCCCGCTCCCTGCCCTCCTGGTACTCAGGATTTTCCCTGGCCCCGGCCTGATCTGTGGCCCATTCTAGTGCCCCTGGGGAGTCCCGTGGGTCCTGCCGACCAGCCATCCCACCAGGGAGGTTGTAAGAAGACGAGTATACCTACGTTCAGGGCATGTCTCCTTATGCCCAGGCTCGCTGTGGCTGATGAAACCAGAGTTCTGGGAATGCTCGCCTGCTCTCCTTGGCTCGGGTACCCCAGAGTCCTTTGGTTTTCTCTGTTAGGAACGCTGATTCCGTTGACATTGTTGAAATCGCTCTCGTGAGCCTCCTGCCGGGCCCTCTTTCCGAAGCAGGCTGATTCTTGGACCAAGCCTGATCTGCGGGCCGGTTCATTGCCTCCTGAGGATTCCCGTGGTTCCAACGCTTGATCTTAGGCAAAAGGCCGATTATCAATAGTCCCTTGGGTCCTGCTGACCAGCCATCCAACCAGGAATGATGTGAGAATACCAGTGGACCTACGTTCAGGGCATTTCTCCCCGTCCCCCTGTACCCTGTGGCCGATGATAGCAGGTTTCCGGGAGGGCTTGCATGCTCCTCTTGGGTTTGGTGCTCCAGAGTCCTTTGGTTCCTTCCCTTGGGAATCCTAATTCCACTGATCCTGTTGAAGTCCGTCTGGGGAGCCTACTGCCCGGCCCTCTTTGAAAGCACACTGATTCCCGGCCACCTCATGATCTATCTGCCGTTCCTTTGCCTCCTGGGGAGTCCTGTGGGGCCTGCTGACCAGCCACCCCACCAGAAGATGTCAGAGTACTAGTGTACCGACGGTGAGGATATGTCTCCTTATGCCCAGGTTCGCTGTGGCTGATGAAACCAGAGTTCTGGGAAAGCTCGCCTGCTCTCCTTGGCTTGGGTACCCCAGAGTCCTTTGGTTTCCCCTGTTTGGAATGCTAATTCCGTTGATATTGTTGAAATCTCTCTCGTGAGCCTCCTGCTGGTCCCTCTTTCAGAAGCAGGCTGATTCTTGGAGGAAACCTGATTGCTGTCCCTGCTTGGTATGTGGGACGTTCCAGTACCCCCAGGGGAGTCCAGTGGGGCCTGCTCACCAGCCTTCCCACCGGGGATGATGTGACAATTCTAGTGTACCTATGTTCAGGATATTTGTCCCCGTCCCCCAGCTCGCTGTGAACTGTGAAACCAGAGTTGGGTGAAAGCTCGCCTGCTCTCCTTGCCTTTGGTGCTCCAGAGTCCTTTTGTTCTTCCGTTTGGAATCCTAAAGCCATGCCTCTTGTGGAAGTCCCTCTCGTGAGCCTGATGCCGGCCCGCTTTAGAAGCAGGCTGATTCCTAGCCCCAGTCTGATCTGTGGGAAGTTCCAGTGCCTTCTGGGGAGTCCCGTGGGGCCTGCTCACCAGCCATCCAATCAGGAGTGATGGGAGAATCCTTGGGTTCCTAGTTCAGGGCATTTCTCCCCATCCCCAGGTTCACTGTGGCCGGTAGAAGCAGGGTATTGGATAACTCGAGTGCTCTCTGTGGTCTGGTGCTCCTGAGCCTCTGGGTTTCTTGTGTTTGGAAACCAAATTCAGTCGATATTGTTGAAGTCTCACTCATGAGCCTGCTGCTTGGCCCTCTTTCAGAAGTCGGCTGATTGCTGTCCCTGCTTGGTATGTGGGACGTTCCAGTGCCTCCTGGGGAGTCCAGTGGGGCCTGCTTACTAAATTTCCCAATGGGGATGATGTGACAATTCTAGTGTATCTACATTCAGGGTATGTCTCCCCATCCCCCTGCTTGCAGTGGCACGTGAAACCCGAGTTGGGTGAAAGCTCTCATGCTCTCCTTGGCTTTGGTGCTCCAGAGTCTCTTTGTTATTTCCGTTTGGAATCCTAATCCATGCCTATTGTGGAGGTCCTTCTCTTGAGCCTGATGCGGGCCCGCTTTAGAATCAGGCTGACTCCAAGCCCCAGTCTGATCTGTGGGACGTTCCAGTGCCTTCACGGGAATCCCGTGGGCCCTGCTGACCAGCCATCCCAACGGGGATGATGTGAGAATGAACATGTCCGTACAGTCAGGGCATTTCTCCCCATCCCCGTGTTCACTGTGGCCGATGAAAACAGAGGTCTAGGAAAGCTTGCGTGCTGTCCTTGGATTTGGTGCTTCAGACTCTTTTGCTTTCCTGTGTTTGGAATCCTAATTCCATTGATATTGTTGAAGTCTCTCTCATGAGCCCGCTCCATGCCCTCATCGTACTCAGGCTTTCCCCTGGCCCCAGCCTGATCTGTGGCCGTTCTAGTGCCCCTGTGAAATCCCGTGGGTCCTGCCGAACAGCCATCCCACCAGGGATGATGTAACAAGTCGAGTGTACCTACGTTCAGGGCATGTCTCCTCATTCCCAGGTTCGCTGTGGCTGAAGAAACCAAGGTATAGGGATAGCTCGCACGCTCCCCTTGGCTGTGGTTCTCAGGAGTCCTTTGGTTTCTTCTGTTTGGAAAACTCATTCCTTTGATATTGTTGAAATCTCTCTCGTGAGCCTGCTGCGGGGCCCTCTTTCCGAAGCAGGCTAAGTACTCACAACAGCCTGATCTCTGGGTCTTTCTGTGGCCTCCTTGGGAGGCCCATGTGTCCCGCTGACCAGCCACCAACCAGGGATGATGTGACAATTCTAGTGTACCTACGTTCAGGGTATTAACCACCGTTCCCCTGCTCGCCGTGGCCCGTGAAACCAGAGTTCTGGGAAAGCCTGCACGCTCTCCCTGGCTTGGGTGCCCCAGAGTCCTTTGGTTTCCTCTGTTTGGAATGATAATTCCATTGGTATTGTTGAAATCGATCTCCTGAGCCTCCTGGTCCCTTCGTTCAGAACCTGGCTGATTCTTGGACGAAGCCTGATCTACGGGCCGGTCCATTGTCTCCGGGGGAGTCCCGTGGGTCCTGCTCACCAGCCATCCCACCAGGGATGATGGTAGAATACTTGGGTACCCAGTTCAGGGCATTTCTCCCTACCCCCAGGGTCACTGTGTCCCGTAGAAGCAGGGTATTGGATAACGCGAGTGTTCTCCGTGGCTCTGGTGCTCCAGAGCCTTTGGGTTTCCTGTGTTTGGAAACCTAATTCAATTGATATTGTTGAAGTGTCACTCATGAGCCTGCTGCTTGGCCCTCTTTGGGAAGGAGGCGGATTGCTGTCCCTGCCTGGTATGTGGGACGTTCCAGTACCCCCAGGGGAGTCCAGTGGGGCCTGCTCACCAGCCTTCCCACCGGGGATGATGTGACAATTCTAGTGTACCTAGGTTCAGGGTATTTGTCCCTGTCCCCTAGCTCGCTGTGGCCTGTGAAACCAGAGTTGGATGAAAGCTCACCTGCTCTCCTTGCCTTTGGTGCTCCAGAGTCCTTTTGTTCTTCCGTTTGGAATCCTAAAGCCATGCCTCTCTTGGAAGTCCCTCTCGTGAGCCTGATGCCGGCCCGCTTTTGAATCAGGCTGACTCCAAACCCCAGCCTCTGTGGGACGTTCCACGGACTCCACGGGAATCTTGTGGGGCCTGCTGACCAGCCATCCCACCACGGATGATGTGAAAATGAACCTGTACGTACAGTCAGTGCATTTTTCCCCATCCCCGAGTTCACTGTGGTTGATGAAAACAGAGGTCTAGGATAGCTTGCGTAGTGTCCTTGTATTTAGTGCTTCAGACTCTTTTGCTTTCCTGTGTTTGGAATCCTAATTCCATTGATATTGGTGAAGTCTCTCTCATGAGCCCGCTCCTTGCCCTCTTCATACTCAGGCATTTCCCTGGCCCCAGCCTGATCTGTGGCCGTTCCAGTGCCCCTGGGGAGTCCCGTGGGTCCTGCCGAACACCCATCCCACCAGGAATGATGTAAGAAGACGAGTGTACCTACGTTCAGGGCATGTCTCCTTATCCCCAGGTTCGCTGTGGCTGAAGAAACCAAGGTATAGGGAAAGCTTGCACGCTCTCCTTGGCTGTGGTGCTCAGGAATCCTTTGGTTTCTCCTGTTTGGAAAACTCATTCCATTGATACTGTTGAAATCTCTCTCGTGAGCCTGCTGCGGGGCCCTCTTTCCGAAGCAGGCTGAGTACTCACAATAGTCTGATCTGTGGGTCTTTCCATGGCCTCCCTGGGATGCCCATGTGTCCCGCTGTCCAGCCACCAACCAGGGATGATGTGATAATTCTAGTGTGCCTACGTTCACGGTATTACCCCCCCGTTCCCCTGCCACTGTGGCCCGTGAAACCAGAGTTCTGGGAAAGCTCGCACGCTCTCCTTGGCTTGGGTGCCCCAGAGTCCTTTGGTTTCCTCTGCTTGGAATGATAATTTCATTGGTATTGTTGAAATCGATCTCCTGAGCCTCCTCCTGACGGGCCTTCTTTCCGAAGCAGGCTGATTCTTGGACGAAGCCTGATCTACGGGCCGGTCCATTGTCTCCTGAGGAGTCCCGTGGGGCCTGCTCATCAGCCATCCCACCACGGATGATGGGAGAATCCTTGGGTGCCTAGTTTAGGGCATTTCTCCCTACCCCCAGGTTCACTGTGGCCAGTAGAAGCAGGGTATTGGATGACTCGAGTGTTCTCCATGGCTCTGGTACTCCAAAGCCTTTGGGTTTCCTGTGTTTGGAAACCTAATTCAGTGGATATTGTTGAAGTGTCACTCATAAGCCTGCTGCTTGGCCCTCTTTGGGAAGGAGGCGGATTGCTGTCCCTGCCTGGTATGTGGGACGTTCCAGTACCCCCAGGGGAGTCCAGTGGGGCCTGCTCACCAGCCTTCCCACCGGGGATGATGTGACAATTCTAGTGTACCTAGGTTCAGGGTATTTGTCCCTGTCCCCTAGCTCGCTGTGGCCTGTGAAACCAGAGTTGGATGAATGCTCACCTGCTCTCCTTGCCTTTGGTGCTCCAGAGTCCTTTTGTTCTTCCGTTTGGAATCCTAAAGCCATGCCTCTTGTGGAAGTCCCTCTCGTGAGCCTGATGCGGGCCCGCTTTAGAAGCAGGCTGATTCCTAGCCCCAGTCTGATCTGTGGGAAGTTCCAGTGCCTTCTGGGGAGTCCCGTGGGGCCTGCTCACCAGCCATCCAATCAGGAGTGATGGGAGAATCCTTGGGTTCCTAGTTCAGGGCATTTCTCCCCATCCCCAGGTTCACTGTGGCCGGTAGAAGCAGGGTATTGGATAACTCGAGTGCTCTCTGTGGTCTGGTGCTCCTGAGCCTCTGGGTTTCTTGTGTTTGGAAACCAAATTCAGTCGATATTGTTGAAGTCTCACTCATGAGCCTGCTGCTTGGCCCTCTTTCAGAAGTCGGCTGATTGCTGTCCCTGCTTGGTATGTGGGACGTTCCAGTGCCTCCTGGGGAGTCCAGTGGGGCCTGCTTACTAAATTTCCCAATGGGGATGATGTGACAATTCTAGTGTATCTACATTCAGGGTATGTCTCCCCATCCCCCTGCTTGCAGTGGCACGTGAAACCCGAGTTGGGTGAAAGCTCTCATGCTCTCCTTGGCTTTGGTGCTCCAGAGTCTCTTTGTTATTTCCGTTTGGAATCCTAATCCATGCCTATTGTGGAGGTCCTTCTCTTGAGCCTGATGCGGGCCCGCTTTAGAATCAGGCTGACTCCAAGCCCCAGTCTGATCTGTGGGACGTTCCAGTGCCTTCACGGGAATCCCTTGGGCCCTGCTGACCAGCCATCCCAACGGGGATGATGTGAGAATGAACATGTCCGTACAGTCAGGGCATTTCTCCCCATCCCCGTGTTCACTGTGGCCGATGAAAACAGAGGTCTAGGAAAGCTTGCGTGCTGTCCTTGGATTTGGTGCTTCAGACTCTTTTGCTTTCCTGTGTTTGGAATCCTAATTCCATTGATATTGTTGAAGTCTCTCTCATGAGCCCGCTCCATGCCCTCATCGTACTCAGGCTTTTCCCTGGCCCCAGCCTGATCTGTGGCCGTTCTAGTGCCCCTGTGAAATCCCGTGGGTCCTGCCGAACAGCCATCCCACCAGGGATGATGTAACAAGTCGAGTGTACCTACGTTCAGGGCATGTCTCCTCATTCCCAGGTTCGCTGTGGCTGAAGAAACCAAGGTATAGGGAAAGCTCGCACGCTCTCCTTGGCTGTGGATCTCAGGAGTCCTTTGGTTTCTTTTGTTTGGAAAACTCATTCCGTTGATATTGTTGAAATCTCTCTCGTGAGCCTGCTGCGGGGCCCTCTTTCCGAAGCAGGCTAAGTACTCACAACAGCCTGATCTGTGGGTCTTTCTGTGGCCTCCTTGGGAGGCCCATGTGTCCTGCTGACCAGCCACCAACCAGGGATGATGTGACAATTCTAGTGTACCTACGTTCAGGGTATTAACCCCCGTTCCCCTGCTCGCTGTGGCCCGTGAAACCAGAGTTCTGGGAAAGCCTGCACGCTCTCCCTGGCTTGGATGCCCCAGAGTCCTTTGGTTTCCTCTGTTTGGAATGATAATTCCATTGGTATTGTTGAAATCGATCTCCTGAGCCTCCTGGTCCCTTCGTTCAGAACCTGGCTGATTCTTGGACGAAGCCTGATCTACGGGCCGGTCCATTGTCTCCGGGGGAGTCCCGTGGGTCCTGCTCACCAGCCATCCCACCAGGGATGATGGTAGAATACTTCGTACCCAGTTCAGGGCATTTCTCCCTACCCCCAGGGTCACTGTGTCCCGTAGAAGCAGTGTATTGGATAACCCGAGTGTTCTCCATGGCTCTGTCGGTCCAGAGCCTTTGGGTTTCCTGTGTCTGGAAACCTAATTCAATTGATATTGTTGAAGTCTCACTCATGAGCCTGCTGCTTGGCCCTCGTTCAGAAGGAAGCTGATTGCTGTCCCTGCCTGGTATGTGGGTCGTTCTGGTGCGCCCAGGGGAGTCCAGTGGGGCCTGCTCACCAGCCTTCCCGCCAGGGATGATGTGACATTTCCAGTGTACCTACGTTCAGGGTATTTCCCCCCATCCCCCAGCTCGCTGTGGCCCGTGAAACAAGAGTTGGGTGAAAGCTCTCATGCTCTCCTTGGTTTTGGTGCTCCAGAGTCCTTTTGATCCTTCCATTTGGAATCCTAAATCCATGCCTATTGTTGAAAAGCCTCTCTTGAGCTGATGCCGGCCCTCTTGGGGAGCAGGCTGCTTACTAGCCCCAGCCTGATCTGTGGGACGTTCCAGTGCCTCCTGGGGAGTCCCGTGGGTCCTGCTGACCAGCCATCCCACCACGGATGATGTGAAAATGAACTTGTCCGTACAGTCAGGGCATTTCTCCCCATCCCCGAGTTCACTGTGGCCGATGAAAACAGAGGTCTAGGAAAGCTTGTGCGCTCTCCTTGGATTTGGTGCTTCAGATTCTTTTGCTTTTTTCTGTGGAAACCTAATTCCATTGATATTGTTGAAATCTCTCTCATGAGCCCGCTCCCTGTCGTCTTCGTACTCAGGCTTTTCCCTGGCCCCAGCCTGAACTGTGGCCCGTTCTAGTGCCCCTGGGAAGTCCCGTGGGTCCTGCCGACCAGCCATCCCACCAGGGATGATGTAAGAAGACGAGTGTACCTACGTTCAGGGCATGTCTCCTTATGCCTAGGTTCGCTGTGGCTGATGAAAGCAGAGTTCTGGGAAACCCCGCCTGGTCTCCTTGGCTTGGGTGCCCCAGAGTCCTTTGGTTTCTTCTTTTTGGAATGCTAATTCCGTTGATATTGTTGAAATCGGTCTCGTGAGCCTGCCTCGGGGCCCTCTTTCCGAAGCAGGCTGATTTCTCACAACAGCCTCATCTGTCGCTCTTTCTGTTGCCTCCTCGGGAGTCCCCTGGATCCTGCTGACCAGCCGCCAACCAGCGATGATGTGAGAATACCAGTGGACCTACGTTCAGGGCTTTTCTCCACGTCCCCCTGTTCGCTGTGGCGGATGAAACCAGGTTTCCGGGAGGGCCCGCATGCTCCCCTGCCTTTGGGGCTCCAGAGTCCTTTGGTGTCCTGCGTTTGGAAACCATATCCATTGATACTGTTGGAATCTCTTTCGTGAGCCTGCTGCCTGGACCTCTTTCCGAAACAGGCTGGCAGGCAACAGTGTCCGATGAAAGCAAAATGTTTGGAAACCATGCCTTTTCTCCTTGGCTTTGCTCTGCAGTAATCCCTTGTTTTCCACACCTGGTATCCTAATTCCATCCATATTGTTGGACTATCTGACGTGAAGCTACGAGAGCTACGGCCTAGCCCCCTTTCAGCAGGCCGATTGCCCCCTGCAGAGTGATCTGTGGAGTGCAGGGCTCCTGGGGCAGTCCCGTGGGCCGTGCCTCACCTGGTGTGCCCACCGGGCATATGTGAGCACGTGCGCACTTGGCAGTCCCTTCGCCCCGTCCCCATGTTCCCTGTGGCAGCGGAACCCACAGTCTTCAGGAAGAGCAGCTGCGCTTGCTGGCTTTGCTGATGCAAACGACCCTTCTTTCGTGTATCTGCTATCCCCGTTCCGTTCGTGTACATGCCATGCCTCTTCTGAATTTGGTGTCCTGGCCTCTTTAGCAGCCTGCTCCCTTTGTGCTGGCCTGATCAAGGCATTTCTGATGCCCTTCTTCAAAAAGTGGAACGTTGAAGCCGAATCTCGTGCGGGTTGAATGTTGAGATTCCCAAAAGGAAGCGATGCAGAGAGTAGTTTTCTCCAACTTCGGCTCTCGAGGCCTCCTGGGAGGGCTTCTCGCAGAACCACGTTGCCTCCAGCCATCCCTCCGTCCTTCTGATTAGGTAGGTCGGGGTAGGTGGGCTGAAGGTTTTGCCATCTCTCTCCCAGTACCGAAGCACGGGGTGGTCGTGACAGGGGCCTCCCTGTGGGAACCAGCGGTCCTCTGGTGTGTTAAGTTCCAGGGAAGCCAATACAACGGTCGTGTGTATTGGAGGCTGGACCAGCGGACACCGTCTGTTCTTTTCTCTCTCTGTCTGTCTCTGTCTTTGCCTCTCGCTCATTCTCTCTCTCTCTGCCTCTGTCTCTCTCTCCCTCACTCTCTCCCTTTTTTTTTTTCTTCTAATATTCCGGTGGGAATTCTCAGGTTCCTGATATGCATTCCAGGTCCGTGGGCATGTGGGGGCCAGCCGCCCCTGCATGTATGGTATAGTTCTGAGAAGACGCTGGGCTCTTAACAGTGCCGCCGCTGTTGGCCATTGCAGTTTGACCGCTAGGGCTTAGCTCAGTCCCCTGTTGAGAGCTCTCCCCCGAGTCTGGAGTCTGGTCACGTGCCAAGTAGCGGGAGCTAGGGTGTGGTGGACCAGGCATCAGAGTAATGCTGATAGTTGTCATCTCGTTGCAGCTTCAGAGCCTGGGCAAGGTATGAGCGTGTGACCATCTTGCAAGAAGGGAACCGAGGATCGCAAACACCTGATTTTCTTCAGGCCACACCGCCAGTTGGCGGCAGGGCTGGGCAGGGCTCGGCAGGGGTACGCCATGCTCCCCGAGGTCTCCTAGAATGATGGGAAGACTCACGTCGCCTACTGTGGTGCCTCCAGCTACAGGATGGCCGAAGGCCCTGCGGATTGCCCGTGGCACGGTAAGCCGTCTCCCTTGAGCTGTCGGGTTGTTTCTCAAACGCGCGCGTGCATCGTGTCTGTGCGCAGGGGGATGGCGGGACCCCCTGGTGTACTGCGGGTGTGGGAGCCTCCGTGTGTCCGTGTGGACCTTGGCCTTTTGCACGTTTGAAACGTGGGGAGGGGACGAGCAATGAGAGCTGCTGTGCCGTGGACCACGAGTTGTCCTGAGGCGCTCCTCCGTCTCGTTTCAGTTTCTCTTCGGGGGCCAGGTGTGCAACCAGGCCCCGCGCCGCCGTGCTGGCAGCTGAGGGTCTGAGAGGACTTTGCTTGGGCCACGGGACAAAGAAGTGTCAGACGTCCGAGTGGGACCTGGAGAGCCGGGACCCGGAACCCGTGCTCCTGAGCGGGATGGAGTGGAGGTTTCCCGGCACGCAGAGGTGCTGCCTGGTCCGTGTCCTCCCGGGCGGGGCGGCGTCTTGTCCGAGGTGCCCCTGAGGCCACAGCAGTGCGCAGCCACCACTGCTTTGTGGTCTCCTGTCAGAAAGGACGTGACGGCCCCGGGGGTTGCGTGCAGGTAGAGGCCTGGTGAGTGAAGGTCTCGTGGGTCAGTCGTACGCCCGGAAGCCTGCATCCGAGTGGATGTTGCAAGCGGCAGCTCCTCCACGTTGGCGTCTGGCCCGAGACCGCCGCGGCCGAAGGCAGAAGCTGGGGACTTGCGCGTGTGAAGTGAGGGGACGCACGGTCTTGCCAGAGGACCTGGCCACGGGCGGTGCTGCAGCCATCGGCCCTTCGCTCAGCGAGGCGATGTCGACGGGCTGAGAGCCTGTGCCGGCCGTTGCCGGCCTCCCGGGGGTTTTCGCCAAGCTCAGGAGGCAAGGGGACGAGGCGGCGTTTCCCTTTGCCTCGGGCCGCTTGCCAGGAGCTCCAGGGCCTCTGCCGGCCCTCGGGGCCAGCCCAGCAGTTAAACTCCTCGCAGACGCAGCGCGTGAGTGGTCTTCAAACCTCTGCAAGAGGAGAGGCTGTCTGGGAAGGCAGCCTGTGTCCCGAGACGGCTGTGTTCGGACGCCTGCTGCCAGGCAGGCGCTGCCGAGAGGATCCGCTATGGACGCCTTCCCGACGCCGACGAGGCGCTCACCACTGCCACCGCCAGCGCCCCGTCCCCCTCCCGGAGGAAGCCGCGGGAACTCAGAGCTCTGGGGCTTTGTCCTGCCTGCACCTTCTTGGCCGCTCCGGAGGCTCGCGCGCGTTTCCGTGGCCAAGGAGGGTGCTCTTCTTTGGTCACAGCGTCCCGGTGAGTGCTTCGTCCTGTGCTCCTGGGCCTAGATCTGACTGGTACGATTGTGGTTTTGATCACCGGGGAGGCGTGTGACAACTCCCATTGCTGGTCCCCTGCTCCACCCCCAGATTTTCTGACACGGCACACCAAAGGGCTAAGGGGTGGGACGTGGGCGTTCTGCGATTCCAGCGGGTCCTTTGGTGGCCTTGAGGCTGCTCCTCTGGGCCGCCCCAACATTATCTGCTGGGGCTGGTGTTGGAAGGCAGATGATCTGCGAACTTCATCACCACGGGTAACCCGGGAAGAGGGCCGGGCCTGAGCGCCCTCGGTCTGAGTGTCCCCAGTGTCCCGAATGCCCGAGCGGGCAGCAGGCGTCTCGCCATTTGTTTTGCCCCTGGCTCTCCGAGGAATCCGACAAATCCATCTCAAGAGAACACGTCCAAAGGGAAGTGGGATTTCCCACTAGTGCCAATTAGTCGACACGTCTTTATTCTCTGAGCCCCGTCCAACATCTCCCGCAGTTCATCCATTCCCCCCCTAACCCACAAAGCACACCAACCCCAACCCCCCCCACCCCCCGCGCCCCCGATGACAGGTAACCCATTGCGGCAACGTGATCACGCCGGGCACGCTGAAATTTGCTGTTTGAACAGCGCGTTGCCACTGCCTCGGTTTTGCGGCACTCACGTGTACAGCACGCCTCGGGTCGGGGGAGGGTGGAACACAAGTGACTCAGCCTGTCCCGAATCATTCTCGCCCAATCACAGAGTCAGTTCCTCCACACCAATATGGACTGGTGACGTATGTGCAAATGCGCAAGAAAGCTCTTGCTACCTGTGGCTCTCCTTTCTCCCAGAAGGTGGATTCCTAGCTCCTGGCCTGACCTGTGGACATGGCTGTGCTTCCAGGGGAGTCCCACGGAGTCACTGGGCACCTCGTGCTCCCGAGATTGACGTGTGGAAGACGTGTGCGGCATGGCGCGTACCCAGCTCCACTGTGGCCGCTTGAAGCCGTGAATACACACCGAGGGCCTACTCTCCTTGCTCTGGAGGTTCACCATCTTTTGCTTTTTCATTGTTTCTTCTATTCTTTTCTTTTCTTTTCTTCCTCCAGCACGTTCTTGGAATCCGAAACCACTATAGTAGTTGAAAACGCTTTTGGGGAGTTGCTGCCTGACTCTCTTTCACAAGCACGCTGATTCTTGGGCCCAGCTTGATCTGTGGGACACTCCAGGGCCTCCTGCGGAGTCCCGTGGATCCTGCTGACCAGCCATGCCACCAGGGCTGATGTGAGAATGAACTTGTCCGGACAGTCAGGGCATTTCTCCCCGCCGCCGAGTTCACTGTGGCCGATGAAAACAGAGGTCAAGGAAAGCTTGCGCGCTGTCCTTGGATTTGGTGCTTCAGATTCTTTTGCTTTCCTGTGCGTGGAATCCTAATTCCATTGATATTGTTGAAGTCTCTCTCATGAGCCCGCTCCCTGCCCTCCTGGTACTCAGGATTTTCCCTGGCCCCGGCCTGATCTGTGGCCCATTCTAGTGCCCCTGGGGAGTCCCGTGGGTCCTGCCGACCAGCCATCCCACCAGGGAGGTTGTAAGAAGACGAGTATACCTACGTTCAGGGCATGTCTCCTTATGCCCAGGCTCGCTGTGGCTGATGAAACCAGAGTTCTGGGAATGCTCGCCTGCTCTCCTTGGCTCGGGTACCCCAGAGTCCTTTGGTTTTCTCTGTTAGGAACGCTGATTCCGTTGACATTGTTGAAATCGCTCTCGTGAGCCTCCTGCCGGGCCCTCTTTCCGAAGCAGGCTGATTCTTGGACCAAGCCTGATCTGCGGGCCGGTTCATTGCCTCCTGAGGATTCCCGTGGTTCCAACGCTTGATCTTAGGCAAAAGGCCGATTATCAATAGTCCCTTGGGTCCTGCTGACCAGCCATCCAACCAGGAATGATGTGAGAATACCAGTGGACCTACGTTCAGGGCATTTCTCCCCGTCCCCCTGTACCCTGTGGCCGATGATAGCAGGTTTCCGGGAGGGCTTGCATGCTCCTCTTGGGTTTGGTGCTCCAGAGTCCTTTGGTTCCTTCCCTTGGGAATCCTAATTCCACTGATCCTGTTGAAGTCCGTCTGGGGAGCCTACTGCCCGGCCCTCTTTGAAAGCACACTGATTCCCGGCCACCTCATGATCTATCTGCCGTTCCTTTGCCTCCTGGGGAGTCCTGTGGGGCCTGCTGACCAGCCACCCCACCAGAAGATGTCAGAGTACTAGTGTACCGACGGTGAGGATATGTCTCCTTATGCCCAGGTTCGCTGTGGCTGATGAAACCAGAGTTCTGGGAAAGCTCGCCTGCTCTCCTTGGCTTGGGTACCCCAGAGTCCTTTGGTTTCCCCTGTTTGGAATGCTAATTCCGTTGATATTGTTGAAATCTCTCTCGTGAGCCTCCTGCTGGTCCCTCTTTCAGAAGCAGGCTGATTCTTGGAGGAAACCTGATTGCTGTCCCTGCTTGGTATGTGGGACGTTCCAGTACCCCCAGGGGAGTCCAGTGGGGCCTGCTCACCAGCCTTCCCACCGGGGATGATGTGACAATTCTAGTGTACCTATGTTCAGGATATTTGTCCCCGTCCCCCAGCTCGCTGTGAACTGTGAAACCAGAGTTGGGTGAAAGCTCGCCTGCTCTCCTTGCCTTTGGTGCTCCAGAGTCCTTTTGTTCTTCCGTTTGGAATCCTAAAGCCATGCCTCTTGTGGAAGTCCCTCTCGTGAGCCTGATGCCGGCCCGCTTTAGAAGCAGGCTGATTCCTAGCCCCAGTCTGATCTGTGGGAAGTTCCAGTGCCTTCTGGGGAGTCCCGTGGGGCCTGCTCACCAGCCATCCAATCAGGAGTGATGGGAGAATCCTTGGGTTCCTAGTTCAGGGCATTTCTCCCCATCCCCAGGTTCACTGTGGCCGGTAGAAGCAGGGTATTGGATAACTCGAGTGCTCTCTGTGGTCTGGTGCTCCTGAGCCTCTGGGTTTCTTGTGTTTGGAAACCAAATTCAGTCGATATTGTTGAAGTCTCACTCATGAGCCTGCTGCTTGGCCCTCTTTCAGAAGTCGGCTGATTGCTGTCCCTGCTTGGTATGTGGGACGTTCCAGTGCCTCCTGGGGAGTCCAGTGGGGCCTGCTTACTAAATTTCCCAATGGGGATGATGTGACAATTCTAGTGTATCTACATTCAGGGTATGTCTCCCCATCCCCCTGCTTGCAGTGGCACGTGAAACCCGAGTTGGGTGAAAGCTCTCATGCTCTCCTTGGCTTTGGTGCTCCAGAGTCTCTTTGTTATTTCCGTTTGGAATCCTAATCCATGCCTATTGTGGAGGTCCTTCTCTTGAGCCTGATGCGGGCCCGCTTTAGAATCAGGCTGACTCCAAGCCCCAGTCTGATCTGTGGGACGTTCCAGTGCCTTCACGGGAATCCCGTGGGCCCTGCTGACCAGCCATCCCAACGGGGATGATGTGAGAATGAACATGTCCGTACAGTCAGGGCATTTCTCCCCATCCCCGTGTTCACTGTGGCCGATGAAAACAGAGGTCTAGGAAAGCTTGCGTGCTGTCCTTGGATTTGGTGCTTCAGACTCTTTTGCTTTCCTGTGTTTGGAATCCTAATTCCATTGATATTGTTGAAGTCTCTCTCATGAGCCCGCTCCATGCCCTCATCGTACTCAGGCTTTCCCCTGGCCCCAGCCTGATCTGTGGCCGTTCTAGTGCCCCTGTGAAATCCCGTGGGTCCTGCCGAACAGCCATCCCACCAGGGATGATGTAACAAGTCGAGTGTACCTACGTTCAGGGCATGTCTCCTCATTCCCAGGTTCGCTGTGGCTGAAGAAACCAAGGTATAGGGATAGCTCGCACGCTCCCCTTGGCTGTGGTTCTCAGGAGTCCTTTGGTTTCTTCTGTTTGGAAAACTCATTCCTTTGATATTGTTGAAATCTCTCTCGTGAGCCTGCTGCGGGGCCCTCTTTCCGAAGCAGGCTAAGTACTCACAACAGCCTGATCTCTGGGTCTTTCTGTGGCCTCCTTGGGAGGCCCATGTGTCCCGCTGACCAGCCACCAACCAGGGATGATGTGACAATTCTAGTGTACCTACGTTCAGGGTATTAACCACCGTTCCCCTGCTCGCCGTGGCCCGTGAAACCAGAGTTCTGGGAAAGCCTGCACGCTCTCCCTGGCTTGGGTGCCCCAGAGTCCTTTGGTTTCCTCTGTTTGGAATGATAATTCCATTGGTATTGTTGAAATCGATCTCCTGAGCCTCCTGGTCCCTTCGTTCAGAACCTGGCTGATTCTTGGACGAAGCCTGATCTACGGGCCGGTCCATTGTCTCCGGGGGAGTCCCGTGGGTCCTGCTCACCAGCCATCCCACCAGGGATGATGGTAGAATACTTGGGTACCCAGTTCAGGGCATTTCTCCCTACCCCAGGGTCACTGTGTCCCGTAGAAGCAGGGTATTGGATAACGCGAGTGTTCTCCGTGGCTCTGGTGCTCCAGAGCCTTTGGGTTTCCTGTGTTTGGAAACCTAATTCAATTGATATTGTTGAAGTGTCACTCATGAGCCTGCTGCTTGGCCCTCTTTGGGAAGGAGGCGGATTGCTGTCCCTGCCTGGTATGTGGGACGTTCCAGTACCCCCAGGGGAGTCCAGTGGGGCCTGCTCACCAGCCTTCCCACCGGGGATGATGTGACAATTCTAGTGTACCTAGGTTCAGGGTATTTGTCCCTGTCCCCTAGCTCGCTGTGGCCTGTGAAACCAGAGTTGGATGAAAGCTCACCTGCTCTCCTTGCCTTTGGTGCTCCAGAGTCCTTTTGTTCTTCCGTTTGGAATCCTAAAGCCATGCCTCTCTTGGAAGTCCCTCTCGTGAGCCTGATGCCGGCCCGCTTTTGAATCAGGCTGACTCCAAACCCCAGCCTCTGTGGGACGTTCCACGGACTCCACGGGAATCTTGTGGGGCCTGCTGACCAGCCATCCCACCACGGATGATGTGAAAATGAACCTGTACGTACAGTCAGTGCATTTTTCCCCATCCCCGAGTTCACTGTGGTTGATGAAAACAGAGGTCTAGGATAGCTTGCGTAGTGTCCTTGTATTTAGTGCTTCAGACTCTTTTGCTTTCCTGTGTTTGGAATCCTAATTCCATTGATATTGGTGAAGTCTCTCTCATGAGCCCGCTCCTTGCCCTCTTCATACTCAGGCATTTCCCTGGCCCCAGCCTGATCTGTGGCCGTTCCAGTGCCCCTGGGGAGTCCCGTGGGTCCTGCCGAACACCCATCCCACCAGGAATGATGTAAGAAGACGAGTGTACCTACGTTCAGGGCATGTCTCCTTATCCCCAGGTTCGCTGTGGCTGAAGAAACCAAGGTATAGGGAAAGCTTGCACGCTCTCCTTGGCTGTGGTGCTCAGGAATCCTTTGGTTTCTCCTGTTTGGAAAACTCATTCCATTGATACTGTTGAAATCTCTCTCGTGAGCCTGCTGCGGGGCCCTCTTTCCGAAGCAGGCTGAGTACTCACAATAGTCTGATCTGTGGGTCTTTCCATGGCCTCCCTGGGATGCCCATGTGTCCCGCTGTCCAGCCACCAACCAGGGATGATGTGATAATTCTAGTGTGCCTACGTTCACGGTATTACCCCCCCGTTCCCCTGCCACTGTGGCCCGTGAAACCAGAGTTCTGGGAAAGCTCGCACGCTCTCCTTGGCTTGGGTGCCCCAGAGTCCTTTGGTTTCCTCTGCTTGGAATGATAATTTCATTGGTATTGTTGAAATCGATCTCCTGAGCCTCCTCCTGACGGGCCTTCTTTCCGAAGCAGGCTGATTCTTGGACGAAGCCTGATCTACGGGCCGGTCCATTGTCTCCTGAGGAGTCCCGTGGGGCCTGCTCATCAGCCATCCCACCACGGATGATGGGAGAATCCTTGGGTGCCTAGTTTAGGGCATTTCTCCCTACCCCCAGGTTCACTGTGGCCAGTAGAAGCAGGGTATTGGATGACTCGAGTGTTCTCCATGGCTCTGGTACTCCAAAGCCTTTGGGTTTCCTGTGTTTGGAAACCTAATTCAGTGGATATTGTTGAAGTGTCACTCATAAGCCTGCTGCTTGGCCCTCTTTGGGAAGGAGGCGGATTGCTGTCCCTGCCTGGTATGTGGGACGTTCCAGTACCCCCAGGGGAGTCCAGTGGGGCCTGCTCACCAGCCTTCCCACCGGGGATGATGTGACAATTCTAGTGTACCTAGGTTCAGGGTATTTGTCCCTGTCCCCTAGCTCGCTGTGGCCTGTGAAACCAGAGTTGGATGAATGCTCACCTGCTCTCCTTGCCTTTGGTGCTCCAGAGTCCTTTTGTTCTTCCGTTTGGAATCCTAAAGCCATGCCTCTTGTGGAAGTCCCTCTCGTGAGCCTGATGCGGGCCCGCTTTAGAAGCAGGCTGATTCCTAGCCCCAGTCTGATCTGTGGGAAGTTCCAGTGCCTTCTGGGGAGTCCCGTGGGGCCTGCTCACCAGCCATCCAATCAGGAGTGATGGGAGAATCCTTGGGTTCCTAGTTCAGGGCATTTCTCCCCATCCCCAGGTTCACTGTGGCCGGTAGAAGCAGGGTATTGGATAACTCGAGTGCTCTCTGTGGTCTGGTGCTCCTGAGCCTCTGGGTTTCTTGTGTTTGGAAACCAAATTCAGTCGATATTGTTGAAGTCTCACTCATGAGCCTGCTGCTTGGCCCTCTTTCAGAAGTCGGCTGATTGCTGTCCCTGCTTGGTATGTGGGACGTTCCAGTGCCTCCTGGGGAGTCCAGTGGGGCCTGCTTACTAAATTTCCCAATGGGGATGATGTGACAATTCTAGTGTATCTACATTCAGGGTATGTCTCCCCATCCCCCTGCTTGCAGTGGCACGTGAAACCCGAGTTGGGTGAAAGCTCTCATGCTCTCCTTGGCTTTGGTGCTCCAGAGTCTCTTTGTTATTTCCGTTTGGAATCCTAATCCATGCCTATTGTGGAGGTCCTTCTCTTGAGCCTGATGCGGGCCCGCTTTAGAATCAGGCTGACTCCAAGCCCCAGTCTGATCTGTGGGACGTTCCAGTGCCTTCACGGGAATCCCTTGGGCCCTGCTGACCAGCCATCCCAACGGGGATGATGTGAGAATGAACATGTCCGTACAGTCAGGGCATTTCTCCCCATCCCCGTGTTCACTGTGGCCGATGAAAACAGAGGTCTAGGAAAGCTTGCGTGCTGTCCTTGGATTTGGTGCTTCAGACTCTTTTGCTTTCCTGTGTTTGGAATCCTAATTCCATTGATATTGTTGAAGTCTCTCTCATGAGCCCGCTCCATGCCCTCATCGTACTCAGGCTTTTCCCTGGCCCCAGCCTGATCTGTGGCCGTTCTAGTGCCCCTGTGAAATCCCGTGGGTCCTGCCGAACAGCCATCCCACCAGGGATGATGTAACAAGTCGAGTGTACCTACGTTCAGGGCATGTCTCCTCATTCCCAGGTTCGCTGTGGCTGAAGAAACCAAGGTATAGGGAAAGCTCGCACGCTCTCCTTGGCTGTGGATCTCAGGAGTCCTTTGGTTTCTTTTGTTTGGAAAACTCATTCCGTTGATATTGTTGAAATCTCTCTCGTGAGCCTGCTGCGGGGCCCTCTTTCCGAAGCAGGCTAAGTACTCACAACAGCCTGATCTGTGGGTCTTTCTGTGGCCTCCTTGGGAGGCCCATGTGTCCTGCTGACCAGCCACCAACCAGGGATGATGTGACAATTCTAGTGTACCTACGTTCAGGGTATTAACCCCCGTTCCCCTGCTCGCTGTGGCCCGTGAAACCAGAGTTCTGGGAAAGCCTGCACGCTCTCCCTGGCTTGGATGCCCCAGAGTCCTTTGGTTTCCTCTGTTTGGAATGATAATTCCATTGGTATTGTTGAAATCGATCTCCTGAGCCTCCTGGTCCCTTCGTTCAGAACCTGGCTGATTCTTGGACGAAGCCTGATCTACGGGCCGGTCCATTGTCTCCGGGGGAGTCCCGTGGGTCCTGCTCACCAGCCATCCCACCAGGGATGATGGTAGAATACTTCGTACCCAGTTCAGGGCATTTCTCCCTACCCCCAGGGTCACTGTGTCCCGTAGAAGCAGTGTATTGGATAACCCGAGTGTTCTCCATGGCTCTGTCGGTCCAGAGCCTTTGGGTTTCCTGTGTCTGGAAACCTAATTCAATTGATATTGTTGAAGTCTCACTCATGAGCCTGCTGCTTGGCCCTCGTTCAGAAGGAAGCTGATTGCTGTCCCTGCCTGGTATGTGGGTCGTTCTGGTGCGCCCAGGGGAGTCCAGTGGGGCCTGCTCACCAGCCTTCCCGCCAGGGATGATGTGACATTTCCAGTGTACCTACGTTCAGGGTATTTCCCCCCATCCCCCAGCTCGCTGTGGCCCGTGAAACAAGAGTTGGGTGAAAGCTCTCATGCTCTCCTTGGTTTTGGTGCTCCAGAGTCCTTTTGATCCTTCCATTTGGAATCCTAAATCCATGCCTATTGTTGAAAAGCCTCTCTTGAGCTGATGCCGGCCCTCTTGGGGAGCAGGCTGCCTACTAGCCCCAGCCTGATCTGTGGGACGTTCCAGTGCCTCCTGGGGAGTCCCGTGGGTCCTGCTGACCAGCCATCCCACCACGGATGATGTGAAAATGAACTTGTCCGTACAGTCAGGGCATTTCTCCCCATCCCCGAGTTCACTGTGGCCGATGAAAACAGAGGTCTAGGAAAGCTTGTGCGCTCTCCTTGGATTTGGTGCTTCAGATTCTTTTGCTTTTTTCTGTGGAAACCTAATTCCATTGATATTGTTGAAATCTCTCTCATGAGCCCGCTCCCTGTCGTCTTCGTACTCAGGCTTTTCCCTGGCCCCAGCCTGAACTGTGGCCCGTTCTAGTGCCCCTGGGAAGTCCCGTGGGTCCTGCCGACCAGCCATCCCACCAGGGATGATGTAAGAAGACGAGTGTACCTACGTTCAGGGCATGTCTCCTTATGCCTAGGTTCGCTGTGGCTGATGAAAGCAGAGTTCTGGGAAACCCCGCCTGGTCTCCTTGGCTTGGGTGCCCCAGAGTCCTTTGGTTTCTTCTGTTTGGAATGCTAATTCCGTTGATATTGTTGAAATCGGTCTCGTGAGCCTGCCTCGGGGCCCTCTTTCCGAAGCAGGCGGATTCTTGGATCAAGCCTGATCTGCGGGCCGGTTCTTTGCCTCCTGAGGATTCCTGTGGGTCCTACACTTGATCTTAGGCAAAAGGCTGATTATCAATAGTCCCTTGGGTCCTGCTGACCAGCCATCCAACCAGGAATGATGTGAGAATACCAGTGGACCTACGTTCAGGGCATTTTTCCCTGTCGTCCTGTTCCCTATGGTCAATGACACCAGGTTTCCGGGAGGGCTCGCATGCTCCCCTTGGCTTTGGTGCTCCAGAGTCCTTTGGTTCCTTCCCTTGGGAATCCTAATTCCATCGATATTGTTGAAGTCCGTCTCGGGAGCCTACTGCCTGGCCCTCTTTGAAAGCACACTGATTCCCGGCCACCGCATGATCTATCTGTCGTTCCATTGCTTCCTGGGGAGTCCCGTGGGGCCTCCTGACCAGCAATCCCACCAGGGAAGATGTAAGAGTACCTGTATACCGAAGTTCAGGATATGTCTCCTTATGCCCAGGTTCGCGGTGGCCGATGAAACCAGAGTTCTGGGGAAGCTCGCCTGCTCTCCTTGGCTTGGGTACCCCAGTGTCCTTTGTTTTCCTCTGTTAGGAATGCTAATTCCGTTGATATTGTTGAAATCGCTCTCGTGAGCCTCCTGAAGGGCCCTCATTCCGAACCTGGCTGATTCTTGAACCAAGCCTGATCTGTGGGCCGATTCATTGTTTCCTGGGGAATCCTATGGGGCTACACTTGCTCTTAGCCAAGAGGCCGATTAGCAATAGTCCCGTGGGTCCTGATGACCAGTCATCCAACCAGGAATGATGTGAGAATACCAGTGGACCTACGTTCAGGGCATTTCTCCCCATCCCCCTGTTCCCTGTGGCCGATGACACCAGGTTTCCGGGAGGGCTTGCAAGCTCCCCTTGGGTTTGGTGCTCCAGAGTCCTTTGGTTCCTTCCCTTGGGAATCCTTATTCCATTGATCCTGTTGAAGTCCGTCTCGGGAGCCTACTGCCCGGCCCTCTTTGAAAGCACACTGATTCCCGACGACCGCATGATCTATCTGCCGTTCCATTGCCTCCTGGGGAGTCCTGTGGGGCCTGCTGACCAGCCATCCCACCAGGGAAGATGTAAGAGGACTTGTGTACCGACGTTCTGGATATGTCTCCTTATGCCCAGTTTCGCTGTGGCTGATGAAACCAGAGTTCTGGGAAAGCTCGCCTGCTCCCCTTGGCTTGGGTACCCCAGAGTCCTTTGGTTTCCCCTGTTTGGAATGCTAATTCCGTTGATATTGTTGAAATCTCTCTCGTGAGCCTCCTGCCAGGCCCTCTTTCAGAAGTAGGCTGATTCTTGGAGGAAACCTGATCTGCGGTCCGGTCCATTGCATCCTGGGGAGTCCTGTGGGTCCTACACTTGATCTTAGCCAAAAGGCCGAGAATAATAGTCCAGTGGGTCCTGATGACCAGCCATCCCACAAGGGATGATGGGAGAATACTTTCGTACCTAGGTCAGCACATTACTCCCCATCTCCAGGTTTTTGTGGCTGGTCAAACCAGGGTCTTGGATAACTCGAGTGCTCTCTGTGGCTCTGCTCCTCCAGAGGCTTCGGGATTCTTGTATTTGGAATCCTAATTCAACTGATATTGTTGAAGTCTCACTCATGACCTGCTGCTTGGCCCTCTTTTGGAACGAGGCTGATTCCTGCCCCTGCCTCGTATGTGGGACGTTCCAGTCTCTCTTAGGAAGTCCCGTGGTTCCTGTTCACCAACCACCCCACCAGGGATGATGTGACAATTCTAGTGTGCCTACGTTCACGGTATTACCCCCCGTTCCCCTGCTCGCTGTGGCCCGTGAACGCAGAGTTCTGGGAAAGCTCGCACGCTCTGCTTGCCTTGGGTGCCCCAGAGTCCTTTGGTTTTTTCTGTTTGGAATGATAATTCCATTGGTATTGTTGAAATCGATCTCCTGAGCCTCCAGACGGCCCCTATTTCAGAACCAGGCTGATTTTTGGACGAAGCCTGATCTACGGACTGGCCCACTATCTCCTGGGGAGTCCCGTGGGGCCTGCTCACCAGCCATTCCACCAGGGATGATGGGAGAATCCTTTGGTACCTAGTTCAGGGCATTTCTCCCCATCCCCAGGTTCACTGTGGCCGGTAGAAGCAGGGTATTGGATAACTCGAGTGCTCTCCGTGGCTCTGGTGCTCCAGAGCCGTTGGGTTTCCTGTGTTTGGAAACCTAATTCAATTGATATTGTTGAAGTCTCACTCATGAGCCTGCTGCTTGGCCCTCCTTGGGAAGGAGGCTGATTGCTGTCCCTGCCTGGTATGTGGGACGTTCCAGTACCCCCAGGGGAGTCCAGTGAGGCTTGCTCACAAGCCTTCCCACCGGGGATTTTGTGACAATTCTAGTGTTCCTACGTTCAGGATATGTCCCCCCGTGCCCCTGCTCACTGTGGCGTGTGAAACTAGTGTTTGGTGAAAGTTCGCGTGCTCCTTGGCTTTGGTGCTCCAGAGCCTTTTGTTTCTTCCCTTTGGAATCCTAAATCCATGCCTATTGTTGAAGTCCCTCTCGTGAGCCTGATGCCGGCCCTCTTTAGAAGCAGGCTGATTCCTAGCCCCAGCCTCATTTGTGGGACATTCCAGTGCGTTCTGGGGAGTCCCGTTGGGCCTGCTGACCAGCCATCCCACCACGAATGATGTGAAAATGAACCTGTCCAGACAGTCAGGGCATATTTGCCCATCCCCGAGTTCACTGTGGCCGATGAAAACAGAGGTCTAGGATAGCTTGCGTAGTGTCCTTGGATTTAGTGCTTCAGACTCTTTTGCTTTCCTGTGTTTGGAATCCTAATTCCATTGATATTGTTGAAGTCTCTCTCATGAGCCCGCTCCTTGCCCTCTTGGTACTCAGGCGTTTCCCTGGCCCCAGCCTGATCTGTGGCCATTCTAGTGCCCCTAGGGAGTCCCGTGGGTCCTGCCGACGAGCCATCCCACCAGGGATGATGTAACAAGTCGAGTGTACCTACGTTCAGGGCATGTCTCCTTATCCTAGGTTCGCTGTGGCTGAAGAAACCAAGGTATAGGGAAAGCTCTCATGCTCTCCTTGGCTGTGGTGCTCAGGAATCCTTTGGTTTCTTCTCTTTGGAAAACTGATTCCGTTGATACTGTTGAAATCTCTCTCGTGAGCCTGCTGCAGGGCCCTCTTTCCGACGCAGGCTGAGTACTCACAATAGCCTGATCTGTGGGTCTTTCCGTGGCCTCCCTGGGAGGCCCATGTGTCCCGCTGACCAGCCACCAACCAGGGATGATGTGACAATTCTAGTGTGCCTACGTTCAGGGTATTACCCCCCATTCCACTGCTCGCTGTGGCCCGTGAAACCAGAGTTCTGGGAAAGCTCGCACGCTCTCCTTGGCTTGGGTGCCCCAGAGTCCTTTGGTTTCCTCTGTTTGGAATGATAATTCCATTGGTATTGTTGAAATCGATCTCCTGAGCCTCCTCCAGACAGGCCTTCTTTCCGAAGCAGGCTGATTCTTGGACGAAGCCTGATCTACGGGCCGGTCCATTGTCTCCTGGGGAGTCCCGTGGGGCCTGCTCACCAGCCATCCCACCACGGATGATGGGAGAATCCTTGGGATCCTAGTTCAGGGCATTTCTCCCTACCCCCAGGTTCACTGTGGCCAGTAGAAGCAGGGTATTGGATCACTCGATTGTTCTCCGTGGCTCTGGTGGTCCAGAGCCTTTGGGTTTCCTGTGTTTGGAAACCTAATTCAATTGATATTGTTGAAGTGTCACTCATGAGCCTGCTGCTTGGCCCTCTTTGGGAAGGAGGCTGATTGCTGTCCCTGCCTGGTATGTGGGATGTTCCAGTGCCCCCAGGGGAGTCCAGTGAGGCTTGCTCACAATACTTCCCACCGGGGATTTTGTGACAATTCTAGTGTATCTACGTTCAGGATATGTCCCCCCGTCCCCCTGCTCACCCTGGCCCCTTGAAACTGAGTTGGGTGAAAGCTCGCATGCTCCTTAGCAGTGGTGTCCAGAGCCTTTTGTTTCTTCTGTTTAGAATCCTAAAACCATGCCTATTCTTGAAGTCCCTCTCGTGAGCCTGATGCGGGCCCGCTTTAGAAGCAGGCTGATTCCTTGCCCCAGCCTGATCTGTGGGACGTTCCAGTGCCTTCTGGGAAGTCCCGTGGGTCCTGCTGACCAGCCAACCCACCAGGGGTATAATGAGAATGAACTTGTCCGGACAGTCAGGGCATTTCTCTCCGTCGCCGAGTTCACTGTGGCCGATGAAAACAGAGGTCAAGGAAAGCTTGCGTGCTGTCCTTGGATTTGGTGCTTCAGACTCTTTTGCTTTCCTGTGTTTGGAATCCTAATTCCATTGATATTGTTGAAGTCTCTCTCATGAGCCCGCTCACTGCCCTCATCGTACTCAGGCTTTTCCCTGGCCCCAGCCTGATCTGTGGCCGTTCTAGTGCCCCTGTGAAATCCCGTGGGTCCTGCCGAACAGCCATCCCACCAGGGATGATGTAACAAGTCGAGTGTACCTACGTTCAGGGCATGTCTCCTCATTCCCAGGTTCGCTGTGGCTGAAGAAACCAAGGTATAGGGAAAGCTCGCACGCTCTCCTTGGCTGTGGTTCTCAGGAGTCCTTTGGTTTCTTCTGTTTGGAAAACTCATTCCTTTGATATTGTTGAAATCTCTCTCGTGAGCCTGCTGCGGGGCCCTCTTTCCGAAGCAGGCTGAGTACTCACAACAGCCTGATCTGTGGGTCTTTCTGTGGCCTCCTTGGGAGGCCCATGTGTCCTGCTGACCAGCCACCAACCAGGGATGATGTGACAATTCTAGTGTACCTACGTTCAGGGTATTAACCCCCGTTCCCCTGCTCGCTGTGGCCCGTGAAACCAGAGTTCTGGGAAAGCCTGCACGCTCTCCCTGGCTTGGGTGCCCCAGAGTCCTTTGGTTTCCTCTGTTTGGAATGATAATTCCATTGGTATTGTTGAAATCGATCTCCTGAGCCTCCTGGTCCCTTCGTTCAGAACCTGGCTGATTCTTGGACGAAGCCTGATCTACGGGCCTGTCCATTGTCTCCGGGGGAGTCCCGTGGGTCCTGCTCACCAGCCATCCCACCAGGGATGATGGTAGAATACTTGGGTACCCAGTTCAGGGCATTTCTCCCTACCCCCAGGGTCACTGTGTCCCGTAGAAGCAGTGTATTGTGTATTGGATAACCCGAGTGTTCTCCATGGCTCTGTCGGTCCAGAGCCTTTGGGTTTCCTGTGTCTGGAAACCTAATTCAATTGATATTGTTGAAGTCTCACTCATGAGCCTGCTGCTTGGCCCTCGTTCAGAAGGAAGCTGATTGCTGTCCCTGCCTGGTATGTGGGTCGTTCTGGTGCGCCCAGGGGAGTCCAGTGGGGCCTGCTCACCAGCCTTCCCGCCAGGGATGATGTGACATTTCCAGTGTACCTACGTTCAGGGTATTTCCCCCCATCCCCCAGCTCGCTGTGGCCCGTGAAACAAGAGTTGGGTGAAAGCTCTCATGCTCTCCTTGGTTTTGGTGCTCCAGAGTCCTTTTGATCCTTCCATTTGGAATCCTAAATCCATGCCTATTGTTGAAAAGCCTCTCTTGAGCTGATGCCGGCCCTCTTGGGGAGCAGGCTGCCTACTAGCCCCAGCCTGATCTGTGGGACGTTCCAGTGCCTCCTGGGGAGTCCCGTGGGTCCTGCTGACCAGCCATCCCACCACGGATGATGTGAAAATGAACTTGTCCGTACAGTCAGGGCATTTCTCCCCATCCCCGAGTTCACTGTGGCCGATGAAAACAGAGGTCTAGGAAAGCTTGTGCGCTCTCCTTGGATTTGGTGCTTCAGATTCTTTTGCTTTTTTCTGTGGAAACCTAATTCCATTGATATTGTTGAAATCTCTCTCATGAGCCCGCTCCCTGTCGTCTTCGTACTCAGGCTTTTCCCTGGCCCCAGCCTGAACTGTGGCCCGTTCTAGTGCCCCTGGGAAGTCCCGTGGGTCCTGCCGACCAGCCATCCCACCAGGGATGATGTAAGAAGACGAGTGTACCTACGTTCAGGGCATGTCTCCTTATGCCTAGGTTCGCTGTGGCTGATGAAAGCAGAGTTCTGGGAAACCCCGCCTGGTCTCCTTGGCTTGGGTGCCCCAGAGTCCTTTGGTTTCTTCTGTTTGGAATGCTAATTCCGTTGATATTGTTGAAATCGGTCTCGTGAGCCTGCCTCGGGGCCCTCTTTCCGAAGCAGGCGGATTCTTGGATCAAGCCTGATCTGCGGGCCGGTTCTTTGCCTCCTGAGGATTCCTGTGGGTCCTACACTTGATCTTAGGCAAAAGGCTGATTATCAATAGTCCCTTGGGTCCTGCTGACCAGCCATCCAACCAGGAATGATGTGAGAATACCAGTGGACCTACGTTCAGGGCATTTTTCCCTGTCGTCCTGTTCCCTATGGTCAATGACACCAGGTTTCCGGGAGGGCTCGCATGCTCCCCTTGGCTTTGGTGCTCCAGAGTCCTTTGGTTCCTTCCCTTGGGAATCCTAATTCCATCGATATTGTTGAAGTCCGTCTCGGGAGCCTACTGCCTGGCCCTCTTTGAAAGCACACTGATTCCCGGCCACCGCATGATCTATCTGTCGTTCCATTGCTTCCTGGGGAGTCCCGTGGGGCCTCCTGACCAGCAATCCCACCAGGGAAGATGTAAGAGTACCTGTATACCGAAGTTCAGGATATGTCTCCTTATGCCCAGGTTCGCGGTGGCCGATGAAACCAGAGTTCTGGGGAAGCTCGCCTGCTCTCCTTGGCTTGGGTACCCCAGTGTCCTTTGTTTTCCTCTGTTAGGAATGCTAATTCCGTTGATATTGTTGAAATCGCTCTCGTGAGCCTCCTGAAGGGCCCTCATTCCGAACCTGGCTGATTCTTGAACCAAGCCTGATCTGTGGGCCGATTCATTGTTTCCTGGGGAATCCTATGGGGCTACACTTGCTCTTAGCCAAGAGGCCGATTAGCAATAGTCCCGTGGGTCCTGATGACCAGTCATCCAACCAGGAATGATGTGAGAATACCAGTGGACCTACGTTCAGGGCATTTCTCCCCATCCCCCTGTTCCCTGTGGCCGATGACACCAGGTTTCCGGGAGGGCTTGCAAGCTCCCCTTGGGTTTGGTGCTCCAGAGTCCTTTGGTTCCTTCCCTTGGGAATCCTTATTCCATTGATCCTGTTGAAGTCCGTCTCGGGAGCCTACTGCCCGGCCCTCTTTGAAAGCACACTGATTCCCGACGACCGCATGATCTATCTGCCGTTCCATTGCCTCCTGGGGAGTCCTGTGGGGCCTGCTGACCAGCCATCCCACCAGGGAAGATGTAAGAGGACTTGTGTACCGACGTTCTGGATATGTCTCCTTATGCCCAGTTTCGCTGTGGCTGATGAAACCAGAGTTCTGGGAAAGCTCGCCTGCTCCCCTTGGCTTGGGTACCCCAGAGTCCTTTGGTTTCCCCTGTTTGGAATGCTAATTCCGTTGATATTGTTGAAATCTCTCTCGTGAGCCTCCTGCCAGGCCCTCTTTCAGAAGTAGGCTGATTCTTGGAGGAAACCTGATCTGCGGTCCGGTCCATTGCATCCTGGGGAGTCCTGTGGGTCCTACACTTGATCTTAGCCAAAAGGCCGAGAATAATAGTCCAGTGGGTCCTGATGACCAGCCATCCCACAAGGGATGATGGGAGAATACTTTCGTACCTAGGTCAGCACATTACTCCCCATCTCCAGGTTTTTGTGGCTGGTCAAACCAGGGTCTTGGATAACTCGAGTGCTCTCTGTGGCTCTGCTCCTCCAGAGGCTTCGGGATTCTTGTATTTGGAATCCTAATTCAACTGATATTGTTGAAGTCTCACTCATGACCTGCTGCTTGGCCCTCTTTTGGAACGAGGCTGATTCCTGCCCCTGCCTCGTATGTGGGACGTTCCAGTCTCTCTTAGGAAGTCCCGTGGTTCCTGTTCACCAACCACCCCACCAGGGATGATGTGACAATTCTAGTGTGCCTACGTTCACGGTATTACCCCCCGTTCCCCTGCTCGCTGTGGCCCGTGAACGCAGAGTTCTGGGAAAGCTCGCACGCTCTGCTTGCCTTGGGTGCCCCAGAGTCCTTTGGTTTTTTCTGTTTGGAATGATAATTCCATTGGTATTGTTGAAATCGATCTCCTGAGCCTCCAGACGGCCCCTATTTCAGAACCAGGCTGATTTTTGGACGAAGCCTGATCTACGGACTGGCCCACTATCTCCTGGGGAGTCCCGTGGGGCCTGCTCACCAGCCATTCCACCAGGGATGATGGGAGAATCCTTTGGTACCTAGTTCAGGGCATTTCTCCCCATCCCCAGGTTCACTGTGGCCGGTAGAAGCAGGGTATTGGATAACTCGAGTGCTCTCCGTGGCTCTGGTGCTCCAGAGCCGTTGGGTTTCCTGTGTTTGGAAACCTAATTCAATTGATATTGTTGAAGTCTCACTCATGAGCCTGCTGCTTGGCCCTCCTTGGGAAGGAGGCTGATTGCTGTCCCTGCCTGGTATGTGGGACGTTCCAGTACCCCCAGGGGAGTCCAGTGAGGCTTGCTCACAAGCCTTCCCACCGGGGATTTTGTGACAATTCTAGTGTTCCTACGTTCAGGATATGTCCCCCCGTGCCCCTGCTCACTGTGGCGTGTGAAACTAGTGTTTGGTGAAAGTTCGCGTGCTCCTTGGCTTTGGTGCTCCAGAGCCTTTTGTTTCTTCCCTTTGGAATCCTAAATCCATGCCTATTGTTGAAGTCCCTCTCGTGAGCCTGATGCCGGCCCTCTTTAGAAGCAGGCTGATTCCTAGCCCCAGCCTCATTTGTGGGACATTCCAGTGCGTTCTGGGGAGTCCCGTTGGGCCTGCTGACCAGCCATCCCACCACGAATGATGTGAAAATGAACCTGTCCAGACAGTCAGGGCATATTTGCCCATCCCCGAGTTCACTGTGGCCGATGAAAACAGAGGTCTAGGATAGCTTGCGTAGTGTCCTTGGATTTAGTGCTTCAGACTCTTTTGCTTTCCTGTGTTTGGAATCCTAATTCCATTGATATTGTTGAAGTCTCTCTCATGAGCCCGCTCCTTGCCCTCTTGGTACTCAGGCGTTTCCCTGGCCCCAGCCTGATCTGTGGCCATTCTAGTGCCCCTAGGGAGTCCCGTGGGTCCTGCCGACGAGCCATCCCACCAGGGATGATGTAACAAGTCGAGTGTACCTACGTTCAGGGCATGTCTCCTTATCCTAGGTTCGCTGTGGCTGAAGAAACCAAGGTATAGGGAAAGCTCTCATGCTCTCCTTGGCTGTGGTGCTCAGGAATCCTTTGGTTTCTTCTCTTTGGAAAACTGATTCCGTTGATACTGTTGAAATCTCTCTCGTGAGCCTGCTGCAGGGCCCTCTTTCCGACGCAGGCTGAGTACTCACAATAGCCTGATCTGTGGGTCTTTCCGTGGCCTCCCTGGGAGGCCCATGTGTCCCGCTGACCAGCCACCAACCAGGGATGATGTGACAATTCTAGTGTGCCTACGTTCAGGGTATTACCCCCCATTCCACTGCTCGCTGTGGCCCGTGAAACCAGAGTTCTGGGAAAGCTCGCACGCTCTCCTTGGCTTGGGTGCCCCAGAGTCCTTTGGTTTCCTCTGTTTGGAATGATAATTCCATTGGTATTGTTGAAATCGATCTCCTGAGCCTCCTCCAGACAGGCCTTCTTTCCGAAGCAGGCTGATTCTTGGACGAAGCCTGATCTACGGGCCGGTCCATTGTCTCCTGGGGAGTCCCGTGGGGCCTGCTCACCAGCCATCCCACCACGGATGATGGGAGAATCCTTGGGATCCTAGTTCAGGGCATTTCTCCCTACCCCCAGGTTCACTGTGGCCAGTAGAAGCAGGGTATTGGATCACTCGATTGTTCTCCGTGGCTCTGGTGGTCCAGAGCCTTTGGGTTTCCTGTGTTTGGAAACCTAATTCAATTGATATTGTTGAAGTGTCACTCATGAGCCTGCTGCTTGGCCCTCTTTGGGAAGGAGGCTGATTGCTGTCCCTGCCTGGTATGTGGGATGTTCCAGTGCCCCCAGGGGAGTCCAGTGAGGCTTGCTCACAATACTTCCCACCGGGGATTTTGTGACAATTCTAGTGTATCTACGTTCAGGATATGTCCCCCCGTCCCCCTGCTCACCCTGGCCCCTTGAAACTGAGTTGGGTGAAAGCTCGCATGCTCCTTAGCAGTGGTGTCCAGAGCCTTTTGTTTCTTCTGTTTAGAATCCTAAAACCATGCCTATTCTTGAAGTCCCTCTCGTGAGCCTGATGCGGGCCCGCTTTAGAAGCAGGCTGATTCCTTGCCCCAGCCTGATCTGTGGGACGTTCCAGTGCCTTCTGGGAAGTCCCGTGGGTCCTGCTGACCAGCCAACCCACCAGGGGTATAATGAGAATGAACTTGTCCGGACAGTCAGGGCATTTCTCTCCGTCGCCGAGTTCACTGTGGCCGATGAAAACAGAGGTCAAGGAAAGCTTGCGTGCTGTCCTTGGATTTGGTGCTTCAGACTCTTTTGCTTTCCTGTGTTTGGAATCCTAATTCCATTGATATTGTTGAAGTCTCTCTCATGAGCCCGCTCACTGCCCTCATCGTACTCAGGCTTTTCCCTGGCCCCAGCCTGATCTGTGGCCGTTCTAGTGCCCCTGTGAAATCCCGTGGGTCCTGCCGAACAGCCATCCCACCAGGGATGATGTAACAAGTCGAGTGTACCTACGTTCAGGGCATGTCTCCTCATTCCCAGGTTCGCTGTGGCTGAAGAAACCAAGGTATAGGGAAAGCTCGCACGCTCTCCTTGGCTGTGGTTCTCAGGAGTCCTTTGGTTTCTTCTGTTTGGAAAACTCATTCCTTTGATATTGTTGAAATCTCTCTCGTGAGCCTGCTGCGGGGCCCTCTTTCCGAAGCAGGCTGAGTACTCACAACAGCCTGATCTGTGGGTCTTTCTGTGGCCTCCTTGGGAGGCCCATGTGTCCTGCTGACCAGCCACCAACCAGGGATGATGTGACAATTCTAGTGTACCTACGTTCAGGGTATTAACCCCCGTTCCCCTGCTCGCTGTGGCCCGTGAAACCAGAGTTCTGGGAAAGCCTGCACGCTCTCCCTGGCTTGGGTGCCCCAGAGTCCTTTGGTTTCCTCTGTTTGGAATGATAATTCCATTGGTATTGTTGAAATCGATCTCCTGAGCCTCCTGGTCCCTTCGTTCAGAACCTGGCTGATTCTTGGACGAAGCCTGATCTACGGGCCTGTCCATTGTCTCCGGGGGAGTCCCGTGGGTCCTGCTCACCAGCCATCCCACCAGGGATGATGGTAGAATACTTGGGTACCCAGTTCAGGGCATTTCTCCCTACCCCCAGGGTCACTGTGTCCCGTAGAAGCAGTGTATTGTGTATTGGATAACCCGAGTGTTCTCCATGGCTCTGTCGGTCCAGAGCCTTTGGGTTTCCTGTGTCTGGAAACCTAATTCAATTGATATTGTTGAAGTCTCACTCATGAGCCTGCTGCTTGGCCCTCGTTCAGAAGGAAGCTGATTGCTGTCCCTGCCTGGTATGTGGGTCGTTCTGGTGCGCCCAGGGGAGTCCAGTGGGGCCTGCTCACCAGCCTTCCCGCCAGGGATGATGTGACATTTCCAGTGTACCTACGTTCAGGGTATTTCCCCCCATCCCCCAGCTCGCTGTGGCCCGTGAAACAAGAGTTGGGTGAAAGCTCTCATGCTCTCCTTGGTTTTGGTGCTCCAGAGTCCTTTTGATCCTTCCATTTGGAATCCTAAATCCATGCCTATTGTTGAAAAGCCTCTCTTGAGCTGATGCCGGCCCTCTTGGGGAGCAGGCTGCCTACTAGCCCCAGCCTGATCTGTGGGACGTTCCAGTGCCTCCTGGGGAGTCCCGTGGGTCCTGCTGACCAGCCATCCCACCACGGATGATGTGAAAATGAACTTGTCCGTACAGTCAGGGCATTTCTCCCCATCCCCGAGTTCACTGTGGCCGATGAAAACAGAGGTCTAGGAAAGCTTGTGCGCTCTCCTTGGATTTGGTGCTTCAGATTCTTTTGCTTTTTTCTGTGGAAACCTAATTCCATTGATATTGTTGAAATCTCTCTCATGAGCCCGCTCCCTGTCGTCTTCGTACTCAGGCTTTTCCCTGGCCCCAGCCTGAACTGTGGCCCGTTCTAGTGCCCCTGGGAAGTCCCGTGGGTCCTGCCGACCAGCCATCCCACCAGGGATGATGTAAGAAGACGAGTGTACCTACGTTCAGGGCATGTCTCCTTATGCCTAGGTTCGCTGTGGCTGATGAAAGCAGAGTTCTGGGAAACCCCGCCTGGTCTCCTTGGCTTGGGTGCCCCAGAGTCCTTTGGTTTCTTCTGTTTGGAATGCTAATTCCGTTGATATTGTTGAAATCGGTCTCGTGAGCCTGCCTCGGGGCCCTCTTTCCGAAGCAGGCGGATTCTTGGATCAAGCCTGATCTGCGGGCCGGTTCTTTGCCTCCTGAGGATTCCTGTGGGTCCTACACTTGATCTTAGGCAAAAGGCTGATTATCAATAGTCCCTTGGGTCCTGCTGACCAGCCATCCAACCAGGAATGATGTGAGAATACCAGTGGACCTACGTTCAGGGCATTTTTCCCTGTCGTCCTGTTCCCTATGGTCAATGACACCAGGTTTCCGGGAGGGCTCGCATGCTCCCCTTGGCTTTGGTGCTCCAGAGTCCTTTGGTTCCTTCCCTTGGGAATCCTAATTCCATCGATATTGTTGAAGTCCGTCTCGGGAGCCTACTGCCTGGCCCTCTTTGAAAGCACACTGATTCCCGGCCACCGCATGATCTATCTGTCGTTCCATTGCTTCCTGGGGAGTCCCGTGGGGCCTCCTGACCAGCAATCCCACCAGGGAAGATGTAAGAGTACCTGTATACCGAAGTTCAGGATATGTCTCCTTATGCCCAGGTTCGCGGTGGCCGATGAAACCAGAGTTCTGGGGAAGCTCGCCTGCTCTCCTTGGCTTGGGTACCCCAGTGTCCTTTGTTTTCCTCTGTTAGGAATGCTAATTCCGTTGATATTGTTGAAATCGCTCTCGTGAGCCTCCTGAAGGGCCCTCATTCCGAACCTGGCTGATTCTTGAACCAAGCCTGATCTGTGGGCCGATTCATTGTTTCCTGGGGAATCCTATGGGGCTACACTTGCTCTTAGCCAAGAGGCCGATTAGCAATAGTCCCGTGGGTCCTGATGACCAGTCATCCAACCAGGAATGATGTGAGAATACCAGTGGACCTACGTTCAGGGCATTTCTCCCCATCCCCCTGTTCCCTGTGGCCGATGACACCAGGTTTCCGGGAGGGCTTGCAAGCTCCCCTTGGGTTTGGTGCTCCAGAGTCCTTTGGTTCCTTCCCTTGGGAATCCTTATTCCATTGATCCTGTTGAAGTCCGTCTCGGGAGCCTACTGCCCGGCCCTCTTTGAAAGCACACTGATTCCCGACGACCGCATGATCTATCTGCCGTTCCATTGCCTCCTGGGGAGTCCTGTGGGGCCTGCTGACCAGCCATCCCACCAGGGAAGATGTAAGAGGACTTGTGTACCGACGTTCTGGATATGTCTCCTTATGCCCAGTTTCGCTGTGGCTGATGAAACCAGAGTTCTGGGAAAGCTCGCCTGCTCCCCTTGGCTTGGGTACCCCAGAGTCCTTTGGTTTCCCCTGTTTGGAATGCTAATTCCGTTGATATTGTTGAAATCTCTCTCGTGAGCCTCCTGCCAGGCCCTCTTTCAGAAGTAGGCTGATTCTTGGAGGAAACCTGATCTGCGGTCCGGTCCATTGCATCCTGGGGAGTCCTGTGGGTCCTACACTTGATCTTAGCCAAAAGGCCGAGAATAATAGTCCAGTGGGTCCTGATGACCAGCCATCCCACAAGGGATGATGGGAGAATACTTTCGTACCTAGGTCAGCACATTACTCCCCATCTCCAGGTTTTTGTGGCTGGTCAAACCAGGGTCTTGGATAACTCGAGTGCTCTCTGTGGCTCTGCTCCTCCAGAGGCTTCGGGATTCTTGTATTTGGAATCCTAATTCAACTGATATTGTTGAAGTCTCACTCATGACCTGCTGCTTGGCCCTCTTTTGGAACGAGGCTGATTCCTGCCCCTGCCTCGTATGTGGGACGTTCCAGTCTCTCTTAGGAAGTCCCGTGGTTCCTGTTCACCAACCACCCCACCAGGGATGATGTGACAATTCTAGTGTGCCTACGTTCACGGTATTACCCCCCGTTCCCCTGCTCGCTGTGGCCCGTGAACGCAGAGTTCTGGGAAAGCTCGCACGCTCTGCTTGCCTTGGGTGCCCCAGAGTCCTTTGGTTTTTTCTGTTTGGAATGATAATTCCATTGGTATTGTTGAAATCGATCTCCTGAGCCTCCAGACGGCCCCTATTTCAGAACCAGGCTGATTTTTGGACGAAGCCTGATCTACGGACTGGCCCACTAT
The DNA here is from genome assembly GCF_048164855.1 of Canis lupus baileyi. Lineage (NCBI taxonomy): Eukaryota > Metazoa > Chordata > Mammalia > Carnivora > Canidae > Canis > Canis lupus. The sequence continues at coordinate 102,748,367 of NC_132876.1, forward strand.
CTCCTGGGGAGTCCCGTGGGGCCTGCTCACCAGCCATTCCACCAGGGATGATGGGAGAATCCTTTGGTACCTAGTTCAGGGCATTTCTCCCCATCCCCAGGTTCACTGTGGCCGGTAGAAGCAGGGTATTGGATAACTCGAGTGCTCTCCGTGGCTCTGGTGCTCCAGAGCCGTTGGGTTTCCTGTGTTTGGAAACCTAATTCAATTGATATTGTTGAAGTCTCACTCATGAGCCTGCTGCTTGGCCCTCCTTGGGAAGGAGGCTGATTGCTGTCCCTGCCTGGTATGTGGGACGTTCCAGTACCCCCAGGGGAGTCCAGTGAGGCTTGCTCACAAGCCTTCCCACCGGGGATTTTGTGACAATTCTAGTGTTCCTACGTTCAGGATATGTCCCCCCGTGCCCCTGCTCACTGTGGCGTGTGAAACTAGTGTTTGGTGAAAGTTCGCGTGCTCCTTGGCTTTGGTGCTCCAGAGCCTTTTGTTTCTTCCCTTTGGAATCCTAAATCCATGCCTATTGTTGAAGTCCCTCTCGTGAGCCTGATGCCGGCCCTCTTTAGAAGCAGGCTGATTCCTAGCCCCAGCCTCATTTGTGGGACATTCCAGTGCGTTCTGGGGAGTCCCGTTGGGCCTGCTGACCAGCCATCCCACCACGAATGATGTGAAAATGAACCTGTCCAGACAGTCAGGGCATATTTGCCCATCCCCGAGTTCACTGTGGCCGATGAAAACAGAGGTCTAGGATAGCTTGCGTAGTGTCCTTGGATTTAGTGCTTCAGACTCTTTTGCTTTCCTGTGTTTGGAATCCTAATTCCATTGATATTGTTGAAGTCTCTCTCATGAGCCCGCTCCTTGCCCTCTTGGTACTCAGGCGTTTCCCTGGCCCCAGCCTGATCTGTGGCCATTCTAGTGCCCCTAGGGAGTCCCGTGGGTCCTGCCGACGAGCCATCCCACCAGGGATGATGTAACAAGTCGAGTGTACCTACGTTCAGGGCATGTCTCCTTATCCTAGGTTCGCTGTGGCTGAAGAAACCAAGGTATAGGGAAAGCTCTCATGCTCTCCTTGGCTGTGGTGCTCAGGAATCCTTTGGTTTCTTCTCTTTGGAAAACTGATTCCGTTGATACTGTTGAAATCTCTCTCGTGAGCCTGCTGCAGGGCCCTCTTTCCGACGCAGGCTGAGTACTCACAATAGCCTGATCTGTGGGTCTTTCCGTGGCCTCCCTGGGAGGCCCATGTGTCCCGCTGACCAGCCACCAACCAGGGATGATGTGACAATTCTAGTGTGCCTACGTTCAGGGTATTACCCCCCATTCCACTGCTCGCTGTGGCCCGTGAAACCAGAGTTCTGGGAAAGCTCGCACGCTCTCCTTGGCTTGGGTGCCCCAGAGTCCTTTGGTTTCCTCTGTTTGGAATGATAATTCCATTGGTATTGTTGAAATCGATCTCCTGAGCCTCCTCCAGACAGGCCTTCTTTCCGAAGCAGGCTGATTCTTGGACGAAGCCTGATCTACGGGCCGGTCCATTGTCTCCTGGGGAGTCCCGTGGGGCCTGCTCACCAGCCATCCCACCACGGATGATGGGAGAATCCTTGGGATCCTAGTTCAGGGCATTTCTCCCTACCCCCAGGTTCACTGTGGCCAGTAGAAGCAGGGTATTGGATCACTCGATTGTTCTCCGTGGCTCTGGTGGTCCAGAGCCTTTGGGTTTCCTGTGTTTGGAAACCTAATTCAATTGATATTGTTGAAGTGTCACTCATGAGCCTGCTGCTTGGCCCTCTTTGGGAAGGAGGCTGATTGCTGTCCCTGCCTGGTATGTGGGATGTTCCAGTGCCCCCAGGGGAGTCCAGTGAGGCTTGCTCACAATACTTCCCACCGGGGATTTTGTGACAATTCTAGTGTATCTACGTTCAGGATATGTCCCCCCGTCCCCCTGCTCACCCTGGCCCCTTGAAACTGAGTTGGGTGAAAGCTCGCATGCTCCTTAGCAGTGGTGTCCAGAGCCTTTTGTTTCTTCTGTTTAGAATCCTAAAACCATGCCTATTCTTGAAGTCCCTCTCGTGAGCCTGATGCGGGCCCGCTTTAGAAGCAGGCTGATTCCTTGCCCCAGCCTGATCTGTGGGACGTTCCAGTGCCTTCTGGGAAGTCCCGTGGGTCCTGCTGACCAGCCAACCCACCAGGGGTATAATGAGAATGAACTTGTCCGGACAGTCAGGGCATTTCTCTCCGTCGCCGAGTTCACTGTGGCCGATGAAAACAGAGGTCAAGGAAAGCTTGCGTGCTGTCCTTGGATTTGGTGCTTCAGACTCTTTTGCTTTCCTGTGTTTGGAATCCTAATTCCATTGATATTGTTGAAGTCTCTCTCATGAGCCCGCTCACTGCCCTCATCGTACTCAGGCTTTTCCCTGGCCCCAGCCTGATCTGTGGCCCATTCTAGTGCCCTTGGGGAGTCCTGTGGGTCCTGCTGACCCGCCACCCACCAGGGTTGATGTGAGAATACTAGTTTACCTACATTCAGCACATTTCCCCCAGTCCTCAGGTTCGCTTTCCCACATGAAACCAGAGTTCTGGGAAAGCTCGCCTGTTTTCCTTGGGATTGGTGCTGTAGATTCTTTTGGTTTTCTGGTTTTGGAATCCTAATTCAATTGATATTTTTGACATCTCTCCCCTGAGCCTCCTGCCGTGTCCTCTTTGCGACGCAGGTTGATTTTGTACCCTGCCTGGTCTGCGTGCTGGTCCAGTGCCTCTTCAGGAGTCCTGTGTGTCCTGCTACTCAGTGATTCCACCAATGTTGATGTCTAAATATTAGGTACTTAAGTTTAGGGCATTTATCATGTTCCCCGGTTTCGCGGTGGCTGATGAAACCAGTGTAGTGGGAAAGCTTGTGTGCTCTCCTAGCTTTGGCACTCCAGAATCTTTTGCTTTCCTGTGTGTGGAATCCTAATTCCATTGATATTGTGGAAATCCCTCTCGTGAGCCCGCTCCCTGCCCTCTTTGCAAGGTGGGCTGATTCTTGGCCCATGCCTTATATGTGTGCCATTCCATTGGCTCCTGTGGTTTCCTGTGGTCAGACCCCCTAGTTCACCTGCTCGGGTTTGTGAGCAATTTTCCAGTGTCTGTTACTCCATCATCTGTGCGATGGTGTCGATGAAATCAAGTGTTTGTAAACCATGCCTTTTTCCTTGGCTTTGCTATGCTGTAACCCCTTGTCTTCTGTACTGGAATCTTAATTCCATCAATATTGGTGAACTGTCTCCTGTGAAGCTGTGGTCTAACTCTGTTCTGTCGTCTGGCTGTCTGCTCCCGCCTGTTTTGGGTTGTCATTGGTTCTTTAAGCCTCTTGTGCATTGCTTATTAATTTTCCCCTAGTGGTATGTGAATACCTACGTTCTTTGCTGTTCATTTTCTCATATTCCCAGATTTCCTGTACCACTTAACCCGAAGTGTTTAGAAACCATGACTGTTCTCCTTGGTTTTCCAATCTATCATTTTTTAAAAGTAGTTCATATTCTAAATGCATTAATGTAATTGAAATATAGCTATAGTCATCTTATTTGTATAATGTGGTTAATGAGTTAATTAAGGTGATGTGAGTATTTGGGTGGAGCCTTAATATGATAAGAAGTTTTTACCTGTATGTAGATTTGGGTGTACACCTTGTCCCAGTGGCTAGAGGCTTGTTTCTTTTGATCTTGGGGTCCTGATTTCTAACCCCATTTTTATCATTGAGTAATTAATGAAAAACTAAATAAATAAATAGATAAATAATATTTTTTTAACAAGTGCAAGAGGCACCACAGATCTCTCCATGTTTTCAAGTGGAAAGTTCATGGATAACACAGAAGGCAGCATGCTCCAAGCCAGCAAGTGAGGCCTGTCTAAAAACTAACACTGTTAGCACTTTGATTTTCGACTGATAACCTACAGAAATGTATGAAAATAAATTTCTGTTGTTTATGCCATATTGTCTCTGGTATTTGTTTATGATAGACTTTGCAAAATAGTACATGGGATAATACTTGATATCAGTTAAGTCAGAAATTAAAATTCATCTGTGGTACTTCACCTGAAGTTACATAAACCTTTAATGAATTTTTTAAATGCTAGTGAATTAATCCTCATAAAAAGTCTCTTTGTTAATTTTGCTCCATCACGGTGATATTTCCATAGTAAAGTCTACTTTGCCTGTCTCTGCATTGTTAAAACATATTCATACCTACTTTTGTATACTGATCTTATTCAGTACTTTCAAAACAAAATAAGCCTAACATATTTCTCACACTGTAGTTTGAATAATCATTTTAAATGAAAATCTGATTTGTATCAATACTCTGCTTCCAAGTCTTTATCAATCTTCTTCACGTTTATTATTATATTTATTATTTCCCTTTTCTTAACTCTCTAACTGTATTTACACCATCTCCCTGTGGGAGTCAGCTATATTAACCAAAACAAGTACAGAATTTAAATGAACAACTGTTAATGTTATAAAGAGTGATGCTAAGATATGCAGAATATAACCCAGAAAGAACAACTATGGAATTTCAGAGTTAAATAGTTTGAATTAAAGCATGCTTAGGGTGCTCCTAACCCAGTGTTGAAAAGTGTCTAGATTTCTTTGCTGTAACCTTAAGGGTAGGACATGTTTCTTCGTCATATCTGTATCACTGGCTTCCAACACAGTGTCTTTCCCAATAAATAGTCTTTAAAAAGATTAAGGAGCTGTCATTTCCACTAAGGAAACACCTAGAAAATTCAGGAGGATAGCCAAGAGAGGGATGGAAAGTCTGCCTTCCTTTTGCCCACAAGTGTGAAGGCTTGTTTTCTCTACACTTACGACTTCAGCAAAGTCTATCATCATTAATACATATTTTTTCCAGTTCCTATATTCCCATATTAATGTTTTGACATTTCTCTCACTTAAATCTGCCTTTAATTAAAATTGTGATTCTCTCTCCTCAACTAATAACCCCTGGGTGAGTGGGACTTAGAATCTCTTCTCTAGAGTTCAGTACTTCATAGATGATTATTCTATGTTTACTAAATAAAAAGCAGATAAAGCAAAATTTTTTGTTATTTGTATGACATTGCAGGCAAAGATTTCTGTTCACAGACAACCACCATGGACACGACACAGTTTTTGAGGAGTGAGTGAGCACATGATATTTACAGTGTCCAAAATAGATAAGTCATTAGTACTGAATTATATAAGAAACAACTACAAATTAAGAAAAACACATAATCGCTAATAGATAAGCAACCAGTTTTTAAAAGTAGAAAGCCAAGAAGTGAAATTAGCATTGGTAGAGCTATTCAGAGTATATAGCCAATCACAAAAATGTTAAATAACAAATTAATAGTCACTTGTAATAAGAATAGATTGGCAACATTTAGAAAGCTGGACAATGCCAAGTTTGGGTGGGGGCCTGGAGGTACCATGTTCTACTGGGGCAGCCATTCTGGAGAGTAATCAGGTGCTACATTATCAAATTAAATAAATGTGACCTATCTATAGTCCAGCCATTCTGCTATGTATATGTTCCAGGTAAATTCTTAGGTAGATCCATGAACAGACTTGAAGAATGATGTACATTGTTTCATTATTTGTACAGCATTGGAAGCTAATTGGTGTGTGCCTCCATGGGAGAGTATATAGTAAAGAACTTTTAGAAATAATTGATTAATATGCAATAGTTAGAAACAACTGATTAGAAATGCATGTAGCAATGCAGATGAATCCCAAAAATGAGGCTCAGTGAAAAGTTCTATTTACATAAATTTAAAAAACCATGCTCATAAAATAATAATACATATTTTCCAATAATATGTTTAAGCAAAAAGTTAAGCATCAAATACATTAGAATTGATGAGGAAAGGAAAGATGGGATCCAGGCTTAGAGATGTAAGGGAAATTTCTTTTAAAGTTTACTGAGTATGATTTTCAACTGGGTGTGTTTAACATAAGAATATCGAAATTTTGTAGCCTTTTGTCTGTACATATCCAAAATGAATCAGATTTTTAATGGAAATTGTATTGGTGTATATGTAGGCACACATCAATATCTTTGTGATTATTGCTACCCAGGGGACAATTTTCTGTGTTTTCAACCTGTCTCTTAGACTCTAGGTTTTATAGAGGTCTGTCACCTAAAATTTAAACAATCATCTCTGTGAATGGTGCTGGTGCTTTAAGTATTCAGTTTGTCAGTCCAAAGTTTGCCTCTGAACTTTGTAAGGTGCTGACAGTGACAAAGTTACATGGTAGCGTGAAGGGTTCTGGCTTTGCTCAGAACCTTTTCCTGCCACTGCTTCCATGATCTACAAAAGTTCCTAATGTTGAATGAATATACAGTAGAGAGGTCTGCCCTAATGCGCACAATATGATGGCCACGGTTGAACTCTGAATCCTTGTGATGACTAGAGAAAACATATGTAGTGGAACATGGGTGGAATGGCTGGAAAAATAAATATCATCTCAGGACCAGAAAAGCCGTCTATCTGAAAATGCTTCCAACTGAGTTCAAACTGAGTATGAGAAAGGCCAAAAAAAAAAAAAAAAATCTAAAAGAATTTCTTCTTCATTTTACAGGCCTAGAAGATGATTGCTGTGCAATTAAAGAAAAATATATTTGGCTGTCGCTATTTATGTTATGCAGTCAGTGGTTCTCAGCAGGCATAGTTTTGCTCCCCAAGAGACATTTGCCAGTGTTTAAGGACATTTCCTATTGTCTCAACTAGCTGGCTTCTAGCAGGTAGAACCCAGGATGCTGGTAAACATCCTGTAACATACAGGACAGTCTCCACAAAAAAAGAATGATCTGGCCTAGTATGTCAATAGTGGTAGGATTGAAAACTCATGGCCTGAGCTTAAAGGTTAAGTGAATCAAACATGTCCTTATTGCTCACACACCCTGAGTGGCAACCTTCACCTTCTTTGACCTTGCTTGGACTGCTCTTCTAACGATAACCATGTGGTTTCCTCCCTCTCTTCTTTCAGGTTCTAGGTCAAATGAGGCCTTCTCTGTGAGACTTTCATTGACCAACTTATTAATATTTGAGATTCGTATTTCATTCCTTGAAAATCCCTATCCATCTACCTTGCCTTATTTTACTCCATATACTTACCAACTCATGAAATATGCTTTACTTATTTTATCTCTAAATAACTCTATTAAGATGTAAGCAACATTTATTATTACTGGATCTCCAATGGTGGGAGGAGTGCCTGACACAGAATAGGTACTCAATAATTTCTTATTGAACAAATGAATGAACTCCGTCCCAAGAACCTTAATTCAAATCAGGTATGCCATCATTTTTTAGGTTTAGGCAGTTTTGCTAAGTCTTGAAATAACACTGATGATGGTATGATCTTACCCGATGTTCCCATTCTCTCTTCTATATGACAAAGACTAAGGGACATGGGAAGCTCCTCCAGCTTGGCTTGTGAAGATTCAGAAAAAAAAAAAAAATCTTTGTTCACATTCAAGTATCAGATTCTGTTAAATTTCTTTCAATTATTAACATCTAAGAGAGCACCTAAACTGAAAGAGATTTAAAAAAAAAAAAAAAAAACAGATTTTAGTTTTCAGTAGTTATTTGTTTGCCAGAGAAAGCCAGTATCTGGTAAACAGTTCTGCACTTATCTACTATAGTGATTTTCCTATCCCTACCGAGTCCATACATACCACTCTCTCATACACACTCATGGAAAGAAGTGGGCAAGAAAATCTCCCCTGGTGAGTATAAAAGGGTGTTACGTACTCAGAGCCCTCTCCACATACAACTGTTACCATTCTTGTCCATAAAGAAATGGTATATGCTTGGAACCAATAATCACTATATGCTAATTTCCCTTTACTGTTTTTCTAAATAAAATTACTTTTGAAAAATCACTGTTAACCTTGTTTTTCCCCTACCATTATATTTTGGGTATACTGAGGTGGTCAAATTGATCATTTCCCACATAGGCTACATTTCAGGGGTAAACCACATTCATAGAATAGTCTAATTATGAGACTAATCAGCAACAGCTCTCTTTTAAGAACTTTACATTTCATTAGATCTCTAGATTTTTCTTAGAAATAGAGAGGCAATTTTGGTTGCCTCTTACCGTACTTACATTGGTCATGGTTCCCTCAGAAAATAGAATGCTGACTGAGCTTTTATATAAGATACAAGGACAGGATTAAGGGGATCATAAGGAATACTGGGACACTCAGAAAGCCACTATGGGAATCCTTTTACCTCCCCTAATACTGGGAGGTAAGAAGAGGAAAAGCTGTTACCTGAATCTCTTCATGAGGCCATGAAGGAGCAGGTGCCTAGGAGGAGCTGTTGGGCTTTAAAGGACCAAAAGTAGCTAATAACAAAATTTTGTTAGTACTACTGAAACCGCCCATAAGTCACTGTATAACAGTATCACTGGCACTTTTTCTATACAGAGAGGACAAAATAAACTCAAGGTTCTGCCCATTGAGAGGAATTCCCTTTACCATGGTTTATCAAGGCTACTCATCGTTAATTAAGGCTGTAATGCAGTAAACGTGTGCTGCCAACTGCTCCCTGCAGACACGCAGAATCATCCACAAGTCAGGTCCAGGTTTTTCCTGACTCTTCTCTTGTTACAGGGAACTCTCCTTAAAGCCATAGGTGTGGGGCAGGGAGAGAAGGAGCTAGAAGTAGGTACAGTATGAGCCACATGCTCATAAAATTTACTTGTACTAGTACTAAAGAAATGGAATATTGATATATAAATTAAAACACAGGAGTCTGTCAGCACAAAATCAACAGTAGGAAGCTGAGGTTGCACGCTCACTTCATATTCCATACTCACCCATTCATTCTCTATCAGTGTCTAGAGCAACCTAAGGCCTCACTTTCAAGTGGTGTTGGAAGAGGTCAGTGAGAGAACGAGACCAATGGTTGACCCGGGAGCTAAATCCGGGCAGAGGCTCCCCACCAATACCTGTGCGCGTGATGTATGTCCTGCACGTGCCCACACCGCCCGCCCGAGCTGTTTGCCAGGACGCAGCCTCCAGAGGGCGCTGTGCTCCTGAGCCCACCCACCTGCTCCCTCTGGGAGCCCAGACGCCGCCTCTGTACACCTTAAGATTCCCGGAGGGTGGAGGCGCCTGGCTGGCTCGTTCCGCACAGCATGCTATTCTGGATCACTCTGGATCGTGAATTGAAGAACCACGTTGAGCGTAGAGGTTACTTAAAAACAAAGAAATTCTGGCGGCAGGTGTAGCGATCTCATCTTTCAGCGCCCAAAACAAGCCTCGCAGGCCTCCCTTCTTTCTCGAACCTGCTCCGCCCCCCCCCCCGCCCCCGCCCCATCTATCCTGAGTGGCCACCTCTGTCTTCGCCCTCTCCTTACCCTCTGCCCGTGAGGGCCCAATTTGTGAACCAACGAAAGAGGAAAGGTCTTTGGTAGAATATAGCATTACCCTCCTCCAAAGCTTTAGGGGTCTCTGCTCTGATTTGTGTTTGTGCTTTGCCTCTATGCCACAGACACTTTAAGTATCACTGCCTCTCCTGGGTCAGGAGGTCACATACTCAAGCATTTTGAACCACAGCCTGAGCTTGCTCTGGAATTCTCTCTTGAGGCCTTAATCAAAAGTGGCTAGTTCCTGAGTTCCCGAAATTGATCAGATAAGAACTCCTAAGTGTCCTTTGTTTTGCTTCACAGTTGCATCGGTAGATTATTGGATACCTGGTAACTAAAGTGATGTGGCAAATGCACTTTCCAGGGATTATATTTTGCTGCTACTTCTTTGTGACAAGATTCAGTTAGCATCATCAATGTAACAGACCCGAGTGATGATCTATGGGATTTGAATAAAACCAAAATCCCTTTTGTGCATTATATTTTAAACAAAAGAAGTAGGGGCACCTGGGTTGGCTCAGTCAGTTAGGCATCTGACTCCTGATCTTAGCTCAGGTCTTGATTTCAGGGTCTTGAGTTCAAGCCCCACATTGGGTTCCATGCTGGATGTGGAGCCGACATGAAAAAAAAAAAAAAAAAACCCCAAAGACCAAAAAACAACAACAACAAAAGAAGAGCAGTACAGTTGATATAGTCTTTAGGTAAGACAAGGAATGTGCACTGTTGCCCTTGGCAGGGTAAAGCAAACAATTTCTTTTTTTTTTTTTTTTTTTTTTTTACTGAATTGTATTGAAAATGAACTGTTCACTAGGTTAGTTTTATACCAGGGGCCAGTGTCAGTGTAAGTATGCCCCAGTAAAGATATTTCTTCTGGAACAACAGCTAGAATCACCACGTGGTTACGTTTATAAAAATCTACAGTCCTTCCTTGAGATCCACGTGCCCTCTGCACTGCAAAATAGGTGAGTTAAATTAAAATCACTGACACTGCACCTTTTAAGCTTTTGAGGTTGGCATAAATCTCTGACATCCTCTGGTGATGTGGTAAGTGTTTTGGCTTACTATTTTGGAAGAAGGGCACAGTTCCAGAGTCTTGAAATTGTCCCTTGTTTTTTTAATTGCTCTCACTCCATGGATTCAGGACCCAGTGTGAGGTTTCTGTTAGTTATTTCATAAGTCTTTGCCAATATATATACTCAGTGACTGAGAATATAACCACCGAGTAAGTCTCTGGTCTGTCTGCACCCACTGTTTTTTTTTTGTTTTGGTTTTTTTTTTTTTTTTTTTTTTGCACCCACTGTTAAATGAGCTCAGCCCAAGACCCATTCTACATCTGATTTCCCTAAGCCTCCATTTGGATCAGCAGATCAAGGTAGCATTCGTATTCCCTGGGGATTAGAGACAAGTCATAGCTAGCATCTAATAATTCCTAAAAGTTCAGGGTACTTTATTTTCCCTAGTGCCCATACATTCTAGTAAATGGCTATCATTCCTTCTAGGAAAAGGCTTAGAGGAATCATTGTAATCACTTTTGGCTGCATTGCAGAGTTACCCTTCAATGTGACTTAGCCTCCCCATCAGTCAAGGTTCTCTGGGTTTCTGAACTGAATGGAGTGTAGGAACTGGGTTAAGTATACCCACTTTGGTGGATTGAGTCAGATTTCTGCTCACTCTAGCAAGAATTTAAAATATTACCAGAAAGTTAGCTGAAAACAATATTCTGTTTCACCGTTCTACCAAAATCTAGGCTCCAGCAAGTGTTATGTCTTTATTTGGGTCACCTGAAGATGTCCTTACTTTCTTCCTGACTCTATAATGTTTAGATATCTTAGGTTCATGAGAGCCTGCAATATTTACTTTTATTGCTAAATTCATTGATTTCAATGGGAGAGACTAGGAAAACACTGTGATCATTTTGTCGATGATTATTCATGTATTCATTTGATATATATTTATTGAACATCTACTACATATTAGAAACTGTTCTGGATACTGGAGATACAGCAATGAGTATGGGGGATGCTCACAAAATGAGTTGAATATACAGCCCTCTATGTTATGCGAGCCCAGAGCTTTAAAATTATATATCATTTTGAAATAAATAATGTAAGACAGGAAAAAAAATGCACCAAAAGGTTTTCCAAGCTGTGAAATTTCAGTATATAGATTTTCTTCTTTAGTTTTCTCTATATTATCTATGGTGTTTATGGTTTTGCTTTGTTTTGTTTTCTCTAAAGAAACTGTGTATATAGCAGTAAAGAGCCAAAGATTTGAATTAGACAAATGGATCTATTTATTTGCTAACCATGTTACTTTGGATAAATGATATTAGCAGTGTTACTTCAGAAAAATGGAGGCAGCCTGGGTGGCTCAGTGGTTTAGCGCCACCTTCGGCCCAGGGCGTGATCTTGAAGACCCGGGATCCAATCCCACATCAGGTTCCCTGCATGGAGCCTGCTTCTCCCTCTGCCTGTGTCTCTGCCTGTGTGTGTGTATGTGTGTGTGTGTGTGTGTGTGTGTGTGTCTCGTGGATAAATAAATAAAGTCTTAAAAAAAAAAAAGAAAAATGTTAGCAGTCCATATATGTAAAATAGAATAATGACCATATAGAATTGTTTTGGATCATTAAATGCAGTACTGTTTCTAAAGGTATGAATATAATGCCTGCTTTGTCATAAATAATAAATGGTAACATCATTCTTAATCAAAAGTACAGCTTTTGTAATCAGATAATTTTTTTTTGAGTAATCTCTACACCCGATGTGGGACTCGAACTCACAATCTCAAGATCAAATTGTATGTTCTACCAACTGAGCCAGCTTGGCACCCCTGTAATCAGATAACTTTTTAAAGAACAAAAAGATATAAAACCCAATAGCTCTAATGTATACCTGTTAAATGATACCTTCTCCTCATTAAACTGTAAAGTAGTGATATTTCAGAGGGATTTCTACTCAAAACTCCCTTCACAGATACTGCTTTTTAAGTTACCATTTGTGTGTGTGTTGAGATCCCATAAGATCTACTCTCCTAGCAAATTTCAAGTCTACAATACAGTATTGTTAGAGTTACCATTTACCATGCTACATATTAGATCTCCTGAAAGTGTGCATCTTGAACTGAAAGTTTGTACCTTTTGGCCACCTTCTAAAATAGTTCAAAAAAGATCCTCATTCTGATCGATAGCAGTATAGATAAGAAGTGGTGTCATGTTTCCTTTAAAAATTGCATTTTTTTTCTCATTTTAAAAGTGCTACAGTATTATTATGGACTGTTTGTAACAGAGCATGAGGAAAACATGAAGTCAAAGACAACCAGATAATCACTATAATTTATGTGTTTCCCACCACTATTTTGCAGTCAATATTTAAAAATAATTTTAATCTAAAAAATATTTTGGGGTGCTTGGGTGGCTCAGTGGTTAAGCATCTACCTTTGGCTCAGGTTGTAATCCCAGAGTCCTGGGATCGGGTCCTGCATCAGGCTCCCTGCAGGGAGCCTCTGCCTGTGCCTCTCTGTCTCTCATGAATAAATAAATAAAATCTTTAAAAATAAATAAATAAAAAATATTAAAGTTGTATATATATTATTTGACTAATACAAATTGACACTTTTGAAATGAATTTTAGTTTTTTATAAATTAAAAGATACCATGAATGTTTTACTTAACTAAAAGAGCCATTTGAAACATACTAAATAATATGTACTTAGATTTAAGTTATCAATAAAGTAAAAGAGAATCATATTTTATAGTATGACCAGTTCTTCAAATATTGCTCTTATATAGCACCAGACTGAATAATTTTTTTAAAGATTTATTTATTCATTTGAGAGAATAGATAGAGCAAGAGAGAGCAAGCAACCATGAGTAGGGAGAGGGGCAGAAGTAGAGAAGGAGACTCCCCGCTGAGCATGGAGCCCACTGTAGACCTTGATCCCAGGACCCTGAGATCATGACCTGAGCCAAAACCAAAAGTCAGTCACTCAACCAACTGAGCCACCCAGGAGCCTCAAAATAATATTTTAAAACAAATTTTGGCTAAATCTGCTTTTTGGTGGAATAACTATAAACTATCCTATAATGATCATTTTAATCTAATTTATTTCATTTTCTTCTAAAACATTTTAAAATGCTAAACATATAAATGATGCATGAACCAAGGGAAATTACAGTCCTCATTGTTTTAAAGTGCTTATTCCTAGGCCATGCAAATCTGTCAGCATATTTTCAATCTAATGTACCAAGGTCAAATGCACTCTAGAGATACTTCTTAATGGAATTTTTAGGTAAGCCTATGCTATTGTACAGTACACTAAACAATTTGATGACCAGCACATTTGGAATATATATTATGTAATTTCAGAGAACTTCGGAAATGCAGGGCTGCCTTTTAAATGCTAAGTAGTAGCTTTGAATGTTCTTTCTGAAGAAAGATGGAAGAAATAATTTTGCTGACTTTTTTCTAGTGAGACAAAGTACGGATGAATTGTGAGTGTAAATTTAATTCTTTCAGCTATGACTTTAGTGGACTAAAAGTATGTACAAAGGAAAGGAAAGGAAAAGACTTGCTGGAAAAATTTGGCTGTCACTAATGATGTTATGGAAGGCAAATCAGGTCTCGTCTCCATCTGTTAACTAACTTGTGAATATGACTTTAAGAGTATTTTATGTTATTAAATATATATTAAAGCACATTAACTAAGCTATTAACTCTATTTTAAGTAACGTTATGACAAGAATACTATAGTATTTATCAAAATGAAATTTGATGTTGAACAGTTATTATGTCCTTGAAATAATTTCCTCCCCTGTATTCTATCATGTTTACTGTTTTTCTCATACCTCTCCATTTTTTTTTGTCCAGTGCTTGTTTACTCCTTCTGCTTCCTTTGCATATTAATAGCAGTTTTAAAACAAAAATCTTTGTATTCCCAAGTCTCTTCCTTGATTATTTTCATCCATTCTTTTTACTTTATTTGCCAAGTATATACGGATAATAACCAAATGTTAGTTGCCTAGACTCTTTCCAGTGGCCAATTTCTAATTCCCATTTCTTTCTGTCTCTTTCCAGTTAGTTCACCACTAAGTTTCAAAAAAATCCATCTGAGATATCTCATCAATCTCTTCTTTCTTCTCCAATATCTATTGCTGTAACCATAAATAAGATAGGTAAGATCTATAGCTTTAGACAGTACTAGCCAATAGAAATTTCTGCAATGATGGAAATGTTCTATATCTGTGTTGTCAAATATGGTAGCCATTAAGGGAGCTATTGAACACTTGAAATGTGGCTAATGCAAACGAGGAACTGAAACTTTAATTTTAATTAACATTCATTTAAATTTCAATACACACATAAGGCTAGTAGCGACTATCTTGAACAGCACAGCTATAGAATGTTTTTGGTCTCAGAAGTTCCAAGATACAGGACTTTGGATTGCTGTGCTCTTATTTTTTTTTTTTTTCAGAATTTTAAACTAGATTAAAATTTAATAAAATACAATGTTTAAATTAAATTAAATTAAATTAAATTTAGAATTACAATTTAAATCCATCCAAAAGAATCAGAATTAAACACATTGCATCTCCATGAAACTAAAGATGTGATTTCTTTTTTTATAGTTTTTTTTTTATTTTTTAAATATTTTATTTATTTATTCATGAGAGACAGAGAGAGAGAGGCAGAGACATAGGCAGAGGGAGAAGCAGGCTCCATGCAGGGAGCCCGACGTGGGACTCGATCCTGGGTCTCCAGGATCATGACCTGAGCTGAAGGCAGCGCTAAACCGCTGAGCCACCCAGGTTGCCCAAAAACTGTGATTTCTGTCAAAGAACAATTAGGGTATCTTGACACGGTTGGTTAGCAGCTTGCAAAATGATTCACAAAAAGCACAAAAAACAATGAAAGAAAAAATGACCACCATGGACCAAATCAGAAAAGATGTTAAAGAAGAGTAAAAAGAAGAGTAAAAAATAAATTGATTAAAAATACGATCAATGATAATAGATGGATGCTGAAAGCTTGGCTCCATACAAAATGACATTTTAGAAAGGACTAAATATGGAATATAAGAAATAGTGAAAGGAACCCATAAGAGGACCAGGGACACTGAGTGGTGAAAAACCAGAGAGGAAGACAAACCATGAGAGACTCCCAACTCTGGGAAACAAACAAATGGCTGCAGAAGGGGAGGTGGGGGCGGGGGTGGCCGGGGCAACTGGGTGACAGGCACTAAGGAGGGCACATGATAAACACAGGAAGCTCTACATATTACACTGCTACTTAAGCCTTTTGGTGCCTCCTCTTATGTTATTACTGAAACCAAACTCCATAGGCTCATACATAATGTCCACTTTGGTCTGTTCCCATCACACTTGTCCAGTCACATGTCCTTTAATCCCATCCTTATATACTCTAATCTGTCCAAACTGAATTATCTTTATTCTGAGTTCATTGCTTATGCTTTTTCCACATTCAGAATTTGATTCATATATTAATTCTCTTTTAGAAATCTTGTTCCCAAACTGCATTTCCAAGTCTTCTTAGTAGTTTTGGGGGATTTTGTTTGTCTTTTTAAGATTTTAAATGTATTTGGAATATAACAACAGAATGCATTTTGTGAAATTATGCAGAACAAAGTCATTTCCCCACCAGCTATTTTAGTGGACCTGAGTCTGGTTTATATCAGAAGCCCCAGGATGCCTTAAGAATATTTGCCTGGGGTCCCTGGGAGGCGCAGTTGGTTAAGTGTCCGATTCTTGGCTTCAATTCAGAGCATGATCTCAGGGTCATGAGATTGAGCCCCGCACAAGGCTTCCAAACTCAGCATGCAATCTGCTTCAGATTCTTTTTCCCTCTCCCTCTGCCCCTCTTGCTCCTGTGTGCTCTCTTTCTCATGTACTCTTTTTCTAGAATAAATAAATCTTTTAAAAAAGGAATATTTGTCTCATTATCCCCATTATTTTCCCCTCCAGGGACCTGTCCCTAATAAACTTTGCTATGCCTCTTCTAGGTGTTTTTTTTTAAAATCCTATTTATTTAAAGTAAGAGGTAAAAAGAGGTTTACCCATTCCTCCCACCCTTCAGTCCCGCCTCTGGCAACCACAATCTGTTCTGTTCTCTGTATCTTATCTATGAGCATGTTTGTTTTTGTTTTTGTTTTAAGATTTCAAATATAAGAAAGATCATATAGGGGTACCTGTCTGGCTCAGTCAGTGGAGCATGTGACTATTTATCTTAGGGTTGTGAGTTCAAGCCCCATCTTGGGCATAAAGCTTAGTTTAAAAAAAAAAAAGAAAGAAAAATCATATAGAATTTGTCTTTCTCTTATTTCACTTAACATGGTATCCTTGAGGTCCATCCATGTTGTTGCAAATGGCAAGATTTCATTCTTGTTTATGACTGAGCAATCTATTGTATACATATACCACGTCTTCTTTATCCATTCATCCATCTGTTGGCACTTAAGTTGTTTCCTCATCTTGGAGATTGTAAATAATGCTTCAGTGAATATGGGGGTGCATATATTTTTTCAAGTTAGTGTTTTCACTTTTCTGGGATAAATACCCAGAAATGCAACTGATGGATCTTATGGTAGTTCTATTTTTCATTTTTTGAGGAACCTCCATACTGTTTTCCATAGTATTTGCTCCAGTTTGCATTCCCACCAGCAGTGCATGAGGGTTCCCTTTTCTCCACATCCTTGCCAACACTTCTTTCTTGTGTTTCTGATGATGACCATTCTCACAGGCATGAGGTGATAGCTCATTGTGTTTTGTTTTTTTTTTTTTTTTGCTCATTGTGTTTTGATTTGCATTCCCTTGATGATTAGTGATGTTAAGCATCTTTTCATGTGTTCATTGGACATCTGGATGTCTGCTTTGGAAAAATGTCTATTCAGATACTCTACCCATTTTTCAGTTGGATTAATTGTTTCAGGTGAAGTTGCCATTTATTTCATGAAACATTTTCCAGTTTCCCATGCTGTAAGCAAGCTCTCCCTCCACTGAATCACTCTAGTTATCTCTTTCTTCCTGGCATATATTTGATTTTTCTGTAAGTTTACAAGTTTTTGTTGTTACATCCTGTATCTGATTTATTCAGTAATATTCAGTCTTTGGTTCACTGTCTGACATATAGAACACTCAAAACAACTCTTTGTCAGGTAATTGGATTGAATAATAAATAACTGAATGAATGTGGACATTTGAATTTGAGACTCTTGTTATCACCATCACAACATATTAAAGGATAGTAATTAAATCATTAGGTAAATATGAATTTATAAATGTAAATATTTCATATATAGAGATATGTTTTATGAACATATATATAAAACTCTTAATTGTGTAAATATATATATGTATATACTCCCAAATATGCAAATAATCTTTTTACTTATAGCTGAATGGCTTGCATATTTTGCAGAAATTGTTTTCTCTTTTTATATGCATATATAACACATACATTTTTGTCTGATGTGTACTGAGAAAAGTAATTGTATTTTAAATTTTTTTCTAGATAATTGGCTCTGTTCTCCATTTTATTGCCCACATGTAAAGCAATCTTAAACATTATAATTATATGCTACAAAACAAAACATTGTGTGAAAATATTTATTTTAAACCAGAATATTATGTTAAGTTGAGAAGATTTTCCCACCGTGAACATTTGTTTGCCATCTGTATTCAGTCCAAGCAAACTGTTCATTACCATTAGGGAAAATCGTATAGTGGACATTCTACCCCTTGGAACTATTAAATTGTGGCACTTATCAATATATGAAAAACCTGATACTCCATTTAATATTTTATGAACTTCCTCTGGAGTATCGTGAGAAGTTCACTTTTCTAGGAAATGTAAGTCCCAAATAGAAAATAGGTATATTCATATTGTAGACACAATCCAGTCTGTAATACAGTCATTTTAATAATGCTTTATTTTTTTTTTCTTATTACAGAAATCAATGATTCCATTGTCAACAGTATTAAATGGCAAACTGCATTACGGATTAGACGTTAGACATTAGGCATTAGACAGGGTCCAATTGCTAAAGAAGAAAGACTCACAGGGCCAACAATGATAAGGCTTAAAAATCTATAGTTCATTGCATGAAAAGGCTACAATAAAGCAACAGCATTAAAGTCAGGATATGGATCACAGCCACAGGCTTTTCCACAGCAAGTCTAGAGAAGCCAGGCATAAGTTCCTATATTCCCTTTGCAAAGGCCATACATGATAACACCTTCTCTCTCAGACCAGGAACATGATTTTCTCTTATATCAGAAACCACCTAGGGATCCCTGGGTGGCGCAGCGGTTTGGCGCCTGCCTTTGGCCCAGGGCGCGATCCTGGAGACCCGGGATCGAATCCCACGTCGGGCTCCCGGTGCATGGAGCCTGCTTCTCCCTCTGCCTGTGTTTCTGCCTCTCTCTCTCTCTCTCTCTGTGTGACTATCATAAATAAATAAAAATTAAAAAAAAAAAAAAAGAAACCACCTATATGTGTACATAAAAGCACAAAGCTGGGAAAGTCAAAGTGGAGTCTCAGACAGGATTCTTTATATTCTGAAGATCATGTAGGCATCTTCCTCCTGCATAACCTGTCCCTATAGCAGAGTGCTCCAGGTCCCTTGCCAAGACCAGGTGCAAATCATCAATAAATCATAAATAAATCAAGCAAGCAAGCAAGCAAGCTGACATTCTGGTCTATCATCCCAGAACTTCTTAAACCTTTAGTTACAAAGAAACACTAGTAGTCAGTGTAGTTTATGCCCTGGTCAGGGTTAGTGCTGCACAGGTACTTTTCTTTTTTCAGTAAAACAACTCAGACCATTTCCAGGCCTGTGGGAGTTAACTGTCACAACTCAGAAACCAAATAACAGGAGCTATTTCTTGCAACACATAAGGTAACAAAGATTTAGTAATCAAAATATGTAAGATGCAC
Organism: Canis lupus baileyi; assembly: GCF_048164855.1. Lineage (NCBI taxonomy): Eukaryota > Metazoa > Chordata > Mammalia > Carnivora > Canidae > Canis > Canis lupus. The sequence continues at coordinate 102,767,696 of NC_132876.1, forward strand.
TTGTAAACTAGAGAAAGAAACTAATAACCTAATAGAAAGAGAAGCCACAACATTTTTTTAAACACATAAAAACTCACTAATGATTTAAAAGTTGGCAAAAAATTCATAATACAATACTCATCAGATTACCAAATTTTTCACAGGTCTTCTAGGTAAGTTTCAGTAAGAATTTGTGAGAACAAAAGCCCTCAAATGCTGCCATACGAGGATAAAGTGGTACAGTCACTTAAAAACCTGACAAACTTTACAATCATTAAGGATATTCGTATCTTCAAAGTAGTTCTTCATCTTGTAGGAATATACCCTCAAAAAACTAGAAAATATAACATGGAAACATTTGTACAATTATTTAACACAGCATTGCTTGTAATGGTGAAAAATTAGAAATCATCTATGACCTAGAAATAGAAAAATAAATTTAAAAATTGTATATTTTCCAATGGAATACTTAGTAGATGTTAAAATGAATAAATAGGCATTTATATATCATGAGTCAGTGATATAATGTTCTGCAACTCCTGAATTATAAATGTGCTACAGAACTAAAGTTTTATTATTTATTTTTTATTTTTTAAACAGACTATTTATTTTAGAGAAAGAGCACAAGCAGGGGGAAGGTCAGAGGGAAAGGGGGAGAGAGAGAGAGAATGAATGCAAGGCTCAATCTCATGACCCTGAGATTATGACCTGAGCTGAAATCAAGAGGCAGAAACTTAACTGACTGAATCACCCAGGTGCCCCTATACCACTAAAATTTTAAAACAAAGAGAGGAAATAAGATTACAGACAGATAGCAAATTATGTTGTATCACTTATTTGAAGCTTAAAAACAAAGCCAAAAATTCATAATATGTTATTTATGGAGCTATACAGATATAATGAAGTATAAAATTTAGGAAAAATTGGGATCCCTGGGTGGCTCAGCAGTTTAGCACCTGCCTTGGCCCAGCGCGTGATCCTGGAGTCCCGGGATCGAGTCCCACATCAGGCTCCCTGCATGGAGCCTGCTTCTCCCTCTGCCTGTGTCTCCGCATCTCTCTCTCTCTGTGTGTCTCTCATGAATAAATAAAAAAAAAATCTTTAAAGAAAAAAATAAAATAAAAATAAGTAAATAAATAAAATAATAAAATTTAGGAAAAATAAATACCATCTTTAAAAAAATGTTGGTTGTTAGTGAAGTATAATGAACATAAAATAGTTTGTCATGGGTCTCAGTTATGTGTCATAGTGATTCAATATTTTTATAATTTATAAAATGATCCTCATAAATCTAGTTACCATCTGCCACTATACAAAGTTATTACAATATTATTAATTATCTTCCCTATGTTGTACTTTTTATCCCCATGACCTATTTATTTTGTAACCTGATTTTTGTACCTTTTAATCCCCTTAACCTATTTAGGCCACCCTCTAAACCCCTCCCCACCCTGGTAACCAACATTTTGTTTTCTGTAGCTATGAGTCTGTTCCTGTTTTTCTGTTTTTGCTTGTTTTGCTCTGCTCTCATAAAAGTGAAATCCTATGTCATTTGTCTTTATATATCTGACTTATCTCATTTAGTATAATATCTTCAAGGTCCATCCATATTGTTACAAATGGCAAGCTTTCATTATTTTTTATGGTTGAGTAATATTCCATTGTATAAATAGCACATTTTCTTTATCCATTCATTCATCAATGGAAACTTAAGTCACTTCCATATCTTGACTATTATAAATAATGCTGCAATAAACATAGGGTTTCATTCATCATTCAATAAACATAGGGTTTTCCGTAGTGGTTGTACCAGTTTGCATTCCCACCAACAATGTATGACAGTTCCCTTCTTTTTTATATTCTCACCAACACTTGTTATTTTTTGTCTTTCTGATAATTGCCTGACATATGTGAGGTGATACCTCATTATGGTTTTGATTTGCATTTCCCTGATGATTAGTAATATTGAACATCTTTTCATGTGCCATCTGTATGTCTTCATTGGAAAAAATGTATATTCTAGTCCTCTGCCCATTTAATTGGGTTGGATTTTTTTATATTAAGTAATATATGTTCTTTATATATTTTGGATATTAGCCCCTTGTCAGATGTGTGATTGCAAATATCTTTTCCCATTTGGTAGATTGTCCTTTTGTTTTGCTGTGGCTTCTTTTGCTATGCTTTTTAGTTTGCTTTAATCCCATTAGTTTATTTTAGTTATTTTTGCCTTTGCCTGAAAAGACTGGTCCAAAAAGTATTGCTAAGATTGATGTTAAAGAGCTTACTGCTTATGTTTTCTTCTAGGAATTTAATGGTTTCTGATCTTACATTTAAGTCCTTAATTTATTTTGAATTTATTTTTGTATATGGTATAAGAGAGTGATCCAGTTTCATTTTTTTGCATGTAGCCATTCATGCTAATACCTTTTAGATGGTAGGTACCTCTGGGGAGAAACTTAAATATTCTCAGACAGGGATCCAAAATGATTTAGTTATTTGAAAACAAGAACTTGTGACAAATGTGGCACAATGCTAACTATACCAGTTGGAAAATTAAAACTGCCTCCTAGAATTTGGGTTGTAGGGGGACTGGTGACAGACTTGGATCTGAAAAAAAAAAATATTGAATTGAAGGGATACCACAGAAGTCAAATTGCCCACCCATCAAAAAAAAAATTAAAAAGCAGCCTATAGCATAGTAAATATGGACTTTATGTGAAGAAGCCTGCCTGGGTTTATCTTGGATTCTTCCTAAAATTACTACCTGATTGGCTGTAGATTATAACCCCAGCTTGTGAATAGAAACTGAGGGAAGTGTCCTGAGTGTCCAGCCATAGAAGAGACATTTTTCAAGGTCAAGAATGAGGAATTGGCCACATCCAGTTGGGCTACTTCTCAGTAATTCTCATAAACAAAAGAAACACTCTGTGAAATAATCATTGGCATTAAGAATCTGCCATACTCAGAGGGAATCATCAAGGTAATACCACTGTCATTAAAGTAAATCTTTTCTTGATCCTATAGGCTGCCTATTTGGTATAGGAGTAAGAAAAAGGAGAAGCATAAAATGGGGTAAAGATGATACCAAATGATACCTCAGGAGAGATGCAGGACTGTCTAGGTAAAAGAACCAGCTTCTAACTGAATAAGACTATGGAATTGTGATAATTGCCAAAAAATGATATTTTAATTGAAAAATAAGACTTCTTATGACTGAATGTGATCAAACATCTTTTCATTGTCTAACAGTGTCATAAAGATTTTGGAATCTGCTTGAAATTTCATCCTAGGCAGGGAAAGATTTAGCTGTATGAAGCTGATATAAAGGGTCAGTGAGAGCAATAAATGTTTTATATTTGTGCCTTAAAAGTTACTATCTGTACAATAAACAGATTATATGGTTATTTTATATAAAACAAACACAGAGCACAAAAGAATTTATATCTTCCTTAGAGCATTTGTGATAGAGACCTTATTCTACTCCTGAGTGATTTGCAATCCTCATTACGATAAAACAGAAGAGGGAGGTTGGATTTGGTGATATGTGTACCGGCAACTACTTAAGAGTTCTAATACAATTAGAACTTTCAGAGTTTTTAAGATTTTTTGTGCCAATTATCAATGCTACACATTTCAATCCTATATATTTGTTTTGAAATCAATAGCCAGAAAATGCCATGTTGGAAACATAAAGACAACAAAGAATATGCTGGCTGAATTTAATTTTCGCCTGAAGCATTTAGATAAGCTTCTTTATCTCCTGTGTTTGTGACTTCTTAAGTAAGAAGCTATAATATATTTTTCGATTGTTTCAAAGTTTTAAATTTTTTTTAAAGTTTATTTATTTATTTGAAAAAGAGAGCAGGCATGAGGGACAGAGGGAAAGAGAGTCCCAAGCAGGTGCTGTGCTGAGCGTGGAGCCTGACTTGGGGCTCCATCTCACAACCCTGGGATCACAACTTGAGCTGAAACCAAGAGTCAAATGCTTAACCAGCTGTGTCACTCAGGCACCTCTACAAAGTTTTGATTTTTTTAAATTAAACTTTACTTGTCACAAGTGTCCTTTTCTAATTTGCAAAGGTTGTGAATGCCTATAATTTCCTCTATGGATCACTGAGAATTCAAGTGACCATTTCAGGTCCTGAATTTGACTTGCTGCAAATTAGTGGTGAAGCTATGCTACTGAGTGCTACAGTCCTCAGGGTAGACTTCTATGCTGTCACACAATTCTGAGATCAAGATAATGCTTACCTGAGTTATTTAGTTGAGGCGATCTTTACTGCAAAAGGGTCTGTTATTTACAACATAACATTAGGTGATAAGTAAGATATCTCTGTGGAATTCAGAAACATATAGTCTGTAAAGTCATAGTCTTGATAACTATTAGCATATGATATATCAACTGCTCAATAAAACCAGAATGCATATCTACCTATAGGATTGGATGATTCGCAGTAACTCTATATCAAAATATCAACATGGGTTCTCAAACTAGCATTCAATAAGCACTGTATATACCATATTGCTGTGTATGCTATCCTGTTTCTCTCCATCTGGAAATGTGACCAGTGCCACAGGAGGCAGTTGATGATTTATCCAGAACTTAGGTGACTTTGCGATTCCTTAGAATAGATTGATCATGTACTTTTCACTCTTTCCTGAATATGCATCACACACACTTATTCTTTTGTTTATTTATAAATTTATACTTTGTATTTCAAACTTGCACAAATGTACCAGTGTATTGTGTTCATTACTAAACATGTACAAATATTAGAAATGTAAAATTTTTGAGATAAAGATTAAATAAGCATTATTTTCACAGAGATATTCTATTAGAGAATTCAGCCAGACTAAACTTGATTCAGTTTTGGCTTTGAAAATTCTTAACATATGTTTAAAGTGACAAAATTAATAAGATGCCATAAGTGCCTCAGTGTGTGCTGTTCCTATGAGATCTCATTTTGGAAGTCTGTTGATTATGAAATTTGGTAACCAGGAGAATGTTACATGACAAAAATTAGCCAGTCTTCAAAAAGAGTCCAAGTAGCTAACATAAATGCATGCATAAATCAAGCAAATATTGAGTACATATATATTAGAGCAACAAGATTGCGTTAATGTTATGTATTAGAGATGTAAGACAGGTAGAACCAAAGACTTTTGCTTAAAGGGAGCTTTCCTATCCTCTAAAGAAAGAATGGATGGGCACTATAATTACCACGTTGCTCAGATAACATTCATAGCAACCAGGAAACTCTGTAACACAGGCAGTACACAGAAAGAAACTTGTTCCTGAAAACCAGACACATGCTTTCAGATAACCATGCTGGATCACCCAAGCATTTGTATAAAGGCGTACAGTGGCTATTAAGAGCAACCGCAGTTGTTTGCCTTTTGATTAAGTGTAGAGACTGAAAATTCTCTGAAGTTACTAGAAAGATCATGATAATAGATAGTGGTCTTTTCAATGCAAAGTTGTAAGGGAGGCAAAAAAAAAAGGGATAAAGAACCATTTCTCTTGATAATTAACAGAGGAAGGTCTCAACAACTCTATTGAAATAGGCTTAGAAGTTAGAAGAAGAATACTATTTCAGCATGCCTCAGTACTGCTGGAAACAGACTTGCCAAGAAATAAACTGCACTCAAGAACAAAGAATTTTATGTGGAAATATAATCTAGGGCAGACGTCCGCAAACTTTGGTCTGTGGGTCAAATCTGACCCACTGCCTCTTTTTGTTAATAAAATTTTATTGTCACCTAGTGACACCCCTCTATTTTTGTATTGTGTATGATAGCTTTCACAAGATAATGGCAGGGCTGACTAGTTGTAACAGGTGCCATCTTTCCTGTAAAGCCTAAAATATTTATTCTTTGGCCCTTTATAGAAAAAGTTTTCTGATATATAGTCCCCTGGAGTTGATACATACTACTCAAGTTTCTAAAAGGACTTGTTATTAATGTAAAAATTTAATGATTAAATCCCCATATTTATTTTTATGGGACAATACTTTTACACAGGGATCCCTGGGTGGCGCAGCGGTTTGGCGCCTGCCTTTGGCCCAGGGCGCGATCCTGGAGACCCGGGATCGAATCCCACGTCGGGCTCCCGGTGCATGGAGCCTGCTTCTCCCTCTGCCTGTGTCTCTGCCTCTCTCTCTCTCTCTCTCTCTCTCTCACTGCGTGCCTATCATTAAAAAAAAAAAAAAAAAAAAAAAACAATACTTTTACACATATTTAAATACTACCTTGGATATTTTACCCTGATTGCCTATGTTGTATGTATATGTATAAAACCATAGTTGAAAAAAAAATAAAACCATAGTTGATTCTAGAATAAGATTCAGTCATTTTTCATTAGTCATTTGGGGCTTTTCTCAGTTTTAAAATGGATTTTGGGATCCCTGGGTGGCGCAGCAGTTTGGCGCCTGCCTTTGGCCCAGGGCGCGATCCTGGAGACCCGGGATCGAATCCCACATCGGGCTCCCGGTGCATGGAGCCTGCTTCTCCCTCTGCCTGTGTCTCTGCGCCTCTCTCTCTCTCTGTGACTATCATAAATAAATAAAAATTAAAAGAAAATTAAAAAATAAATAAATAAATAAAATGGATTTTATCTCCAGTGGCAAACCATTTGGGTATTTTCTTGTATATTTTAGATCCTGGCGCCTAGAATATCGTCCAGTTGAAAAGGTCTATTAAGATTTTTGCAGGGGATCCCTAGGTGGCTCAGCGGTTTAGTGCCTGCCTTTGGCTCAGGGCGTGATCCTGGAGTCCTGGGTTCGAGTTCCGCATCAGGCTCCCTGCATGAAGCCTGCTTCTCCCTCTACCTGTGTCTCTGCCTCTCTCTATCTCTGTGTCTCTCATGAATAAATAAATAAAATCTTAAAAAAAAAAATTCTTGCAGACAGAGAAGCAAATTAAGTAAGAAGCCAATTTTCCAAAAGTTTGGATTCACTGTTTTTTTTTTTTGTCCGGGACTTTGTATTATCATATATGTACCTGTGAAGGGCACAGGACCATAAACCATTCAGTTCAGCTTTGACTTTACTTTATAAACCACTTCTCTGCACCTCTCTGCAGATCAGAATGTCTTGGCATGACTGTCCTTGTCAAAAGGGTGTTTTATGTCAAAAAAACAAGAATGGTCTTTTCACATCAATTTCTTCTCCATAAGCTCCTTTACTATCAGGGATCAAGTTTTGAGTTAGATACCTTTCCTGCTTCATGTAATTGAGGGAATGGGTATACAGAGTGTTCATAATAAACAACTTGACAAGAAATCTGGCCCAATTTCTCTGTCCCTGTTTGCATCATTGCTAGTTTCGGTCCCACTTTAGGAATTTATTAATCTGATTTATTGCCTTTAGTAGATCATCTAAAAATGTGTCACCAGTAGCCGATCATTCCACAATATCTTTATATGAATTAATGTCATAAGTGAGAAAGGTCCTGAGGAACCAGTAGGTTCTGTAACATTTTGAACCATGACTAAGGCAATAAGATTAAATTCATGACACAATGGACAATGGGTATCAGAATGGGCAGAGAGCAGAAAAAGCTGCAAATGTCAGCAGAAATGATACATAACCTTCACTTGCTTCACAGTTCAGCCTGGGGCCAGCTCAGCTCAGGAGGTCGTTATGCTGACTTTTTCTGCAGAGAGAGGGTGTAGGGGAGAATCAGAGAGAAAGGAGAAAGAGAAGGAGGAGGAGGAGAAGGTGGGGAGCAGGGTGAGGGGTGAGGTGAGACGTGGGGGGGGGGGTGATGGCGAAAGAGGAAGAGGAGAGAAGAAACCCTGCTCGTCAGTTGTTCACTGCTTTTAGGAATTTCTAACCGATAGTTCTAAATGACTGTTTTCTATCCTGGGACTCTATGTTTTTTGCCTTTCTGGATCCCATCTTATCTTCTATTATTTAAATAGTTTTTTTCAGAAGGGTGTTTACCTAAATGAGATTACTTTGGCAGCATGGCCTCTGGCATGATTATTACAATTCTCAAAATTTTTGGCTTATGGCTGCAGAATTTCCCATCAACATACACAAAATGTGTTCACCAAGGTAAGATGCTAAGGACCCTTGGAAGTGTCTCTTTCCACAATAAATAAACAAAAGGATGAGATAAGTTATCTGGCATGGTAACAAAAAAACAGAATCAGGGAGACAACGAGCAGTTAGCCACACTTGTCTGTATTTTTTATTCTTAGTCTGAAAACCGATTTGATTGTCTATACTAATGAATAATCTCACCCTTCAAATAACTGTTAAATATTTATTTCAGGTTGGATTACATTTATAAAATGAAAGGTAATAGTTTTATCAGGAGAATTATTTTGTAGATATATTTGCACACATCCCTCCCAGCTTTGTGTCAGAATTTCAGTGGTACCCTGCAGCTATTCATTGACCCCAAATAATAGATTTATTCCTCAGTGGACCACAAGCTAGCAATGGTTCTTGAGACATAGGACAACTATAGTGGTAGAAAAAGAGAGCAGGTGTTGTAAAATCCTCAGAGAGGACATATTTGATAACAAGCATGTTAATGTAAATTATCTTATTCTGTTCTATTTTTTGTTGTCCCAGTGAAAATTGTGTCATTTATGCCTACAGAGCACAATGCTCAGTTGTGCTTTTAGCTATTCCACTTTATCTGAACAGTTCTTTTCTTATCTTTGACCATTTTTTAAATGAAGCCTTAGCCCCCAGATTGACATTATTAACTTGCTGTGCCTTGGGAGCAGTTCTTGTGAATTCAAATGCACGTTTCCTTAATTTAAAATAAAAATGAGAAAATGCAAAATGATTATATTTCATTATGCAAATTAATTTTTCTTTCTTGCTAAAAAGATTTGGTTATTGCCTTTGCTTCAAATGAAACACAAATGAGGCATGAGATCTCCTGTCGCTTTTTCACAGTTGAAAACAACATTTAGTATTAACACAGTCATTAATATTATATACAAGCCCTAATTCAGTTGGTTATTGATTTGTATGATATCACACAATAAAAAAATAGTAACTATTTGGAAGTACCTGTTTGAATAGTAAACTGTTTGAAACCTACAGCAGAACTGTGATGAAAATCACTACCGACTATTGGCTTGAGCTAACTATACTACAGATTTCTTTGCTTAACATTATAATCAAGAGATATTAGTTATGTGTTTAGGAATTTGAGCTATTTTTTATGTTGCTACATGGATGATTACTAACGCAAGTAGTTTCAGCTTTATTCATCATGTATAGTTTTATTATTCTCCTTATGTGATAAAACACTAATTATAAAGTCAAATATAAATTTTAATTTTATATTGAAAAAAACTTAAAAGCCATCTCTCTTCAGATGTGATCCAAAGTCACAACCAGGGGATTCACAGAAAGAACTCATTCATGTTAATGTATTATTTATGTATATTTAAACTGATTGGCATTCAGAATATATATTTGTCATTATGAAAAATGACAAGTCTTGAAAAGATGATCTTTTAAAAAACAAATATTACATATTGAGATTTTAATTTCATTTTTGTGAACAATCTATATGTATGTTAAATTAAGGAAATACATGTTTGAATTCATAGTTTATGAACAAATTTGCAGTTACATTTCTATATGCAGCTTGCTCTTCCATTATAATGCAATGGCATTATGTTTCCAGTAGAAAACGACATTATGAAAACTAATTCTGATAGTCACATCAAATCAGCAAATGTAATGCCTTTGAATTTAAGGTATCTGTGTTTTTCCTTTCTGAAATTTGGTATTGCAGACTCGTTTTGGTCTAGTTGTATGAGACCACATGGGATACCATAAACCCGTGGTTCCCAAATGGAAGCAGTTTAGTCCCAGAATATTTGACAATGCCTGAAGACATTTTTGGTAGTTACAACTTGGGGCAAGGTGCTTTTGGCATCTAGCAGGTAGAGCCCAGGGATGCTTCTAAATCTTCTACAATGCACAGGACAGCTTCCCACAACAAAGAATTATGTAGATTCAGATGTCAATAGTGTTGTTTTACTGCAGGTTAAGAAATTCTGTATAGAGCAGTGCTGTCCAATATAAATATAGTGAATCACAGATGAGAGCCTGATATGAGATTTAAAATTTTCAAGTAGTCACATTTAAAAAAAAAAAGGAAACAGGGGATGTTATTATAATAATGTATTTTATTTAAGCTAGTATATCTAAAATATTGTTTTTCAGCATGCATTTAATATAGCATGACAGATATTTTACATTTTTAATACTTTTAGAAATCCAGTGTTTATTGTACACCTACAATACATCTGAATTCAGACCAGCCATATCTTAGGTGCCCAATAGCCACTTGCAGCTGGTGACTAATTGTACTGGGCAGAGAAGCTTGCCTCTACCCCTAACTTTACCATTATTCACCCAGATCTTATAAGTAGCAAAATAATTAAAATGATCTATACTTGTGCCACCAAGTGTGACCAGTGTTTTCTTTGATTTATCAAATGATCTTATCCAGGGATCTTAACATTTTTTACAATAGTGTTGAATCTTACCTCTAAAATGATCACTTTTGATGACAGTCACAAAGTTAGAAGGAATATTAAGAGAATGTAATGCAATTTCCATTTCAGTCCAGCAATTCTATCACTTACATTGTCAAGTCTTTTGAGATATATTACCTGTATCTCTATCACAGCCTGCAGTCTATTTAATAATGTTAAAAGGGAGAATACTTTTTTAAGAGGAATCTTAAATACCACTTTTTATTTTACTCAAAGCAGTTCTTGTATATTAAGACAGAAAAAATATTGAAGTAGACTTTTATCTTTTAAAGTTAAATATGCTAGGGGTGCCTGGGTGACTCAGTCGGTTAAGCCTCTGACTCTTGATTTTGACTTACTTCATGATCTCAAGGTCATGAGATTGAGCCTTGCATCAGGCTCTGCACTGGACATGGAGCCTGCTTAAGATTCTGTCTCTCCCTCTGCCTCTCCCTGCCCTTGTGCTCCCTCTTCTCTCTCTCTCAATCAATCAATCAATAAAAGTTAAATATATGTTGTGCCCATGACTTGCTCCACTTATGTGGTTAGCAGCTTAGAAATGATGCTATTAGGTCAAAATGCCCACCTCCTGGGACACCTGGGTGGCTCATCAGTTGAGCATCTGCCTTTGGCTCAGAGCATGATCCCGGAGTCTAGGATCAAGTCCCACATCAGGCCCCTTGCGGGGAGCCTGCTTCTCCCTCTGCCTGTGTCTCTGCCTCTGTCTCTCTGTATCTCTCATGAATAAATAAATAAAATCTTTAAAAAAATACCCACCCCCTTTTAAGTTCAGTTATTACAGAATAAACTTTGTTCTGGGAAAATAGGCAATAAATTAGGATTATTGTATGAGTAGACAGACAGTACTTACCAGAATCCTGATGATATGTAATAGGAAGTTGGAAGCCTATCTTTCCTTAACTTTTACTCTCTGAAAAGATATAAGGCTATCATAAATACAAAATAATAAACACAACAGGTATTATTTTAATTACTACTTTAAAGAAGTAGAACAATCTTAAAGTATTTAAAAATGTATTTGTTCCACAGAAAACAGAAGCAAGTTGTTTAAATGATATAATCTATTGTTGAAAACTCTTATACAACTGTATGTGGTACCTGGGATGGATTTGAAAAACACATATAATAGCTCATTAAGTAACATATCTTAATTTTGATGCTGTTCCTCCCGTTGACTCTCTCTTTAATGGCAGGATTTATGGGAGATTTCTGTGTCTGCTTTGAAGAAGTAGCTTAATGCTTACAAATTTGGGATTAGTTGATATATCTGTAAAGTCTTTGAATGTCTCTAAAACACATTAAGAAAGTTCTCTGCTCACAAAAGATGGGAATCTAAGAATTGAGAAGAGCAGATTGTCAACTGAAATATGATGGTAGGTGGTGGAATTTGTTTAAATATAGCTATCTACTCTTCAATAATTGTTGCTGAAAATGCACCATCTGCTTTAAAAGAATAATCATTTGTGGCATATCATGCTAATACATTCACAAGAAGGAAGGAATTTATTTTTGAAATTTTCATTTACTAAGTCACTAATTAAGTATATTTGGCCAGTGTGTTAGGGCAACATTAGAAAATTTCCAGTGAGTTATATGGTATATCTTTCAGCCAGGTGATCCTGTAAGATCTGGTTTGAAATTACTCCAAGAATTTGTTGATGCAGAAAAATTAAGAGATGTTTTATAAATGAAGATATATGATAAAAGACATAATATTGGTCAAATTGGCATCTTAATGTTCGAAATATTTGAGGGTAAGTCAGCATTCTTAAATATTCATTGTCTGGGTTTGGCAAATACCTTCCAGGCAGTCTTTGCATATCTATCCATAGTGTTCTTTACTTGAAAATACCAAATGGCTTCTGTTTCATAAGCATGTAATCAAAAACAGTGGAGTAGATAATATTAAATTGCCTTGTATTCTAAAAAGAAGGCTTTTATTCCAACATGTTATTTTTAATTTAATGGATATATTATTAAACTGAAATAATATTCCACTTATTTTTGATAACTGATTTGCAATACCTATTAATTTTGCTTTTCTGTTGCATGTCACCATTTTTATAATTATAGCAACATTTTATGTTATCAGCAATACATTCATATTTCACAATGTGTAAAATATACTCTAGACAGATACTAATAGTAGATGCTAAATACTTTGATCTGTTCCTTTAAGGCTCACCTAAAGCATCTTTTGAAACTTTTTTTCAATTCTTTCTCAGTTAAATATGACTGATTTTCATTCTGTGATATAGAAGTTATTCCTTTTATTTTGAATTTCTTTTGCAGCATTTTTATCTAATTCCCCTTTAACTACTCCCTTCCCTTTAGAAGACAAGCACTCTTAAGGGAAGTGACTATCTTTTATTCTTATATATAATCTTTCTCAAATCCAGCACATGTGTTACATATAGTAGACCTTCAATCACGTTGGTTTTAATTAAATTGAATACTATATGCTTCTATCCATTTTGAGATTAATTGGCTGTCATGTATTAAGGAAGGAATGTAATACACAACTCATTTTTCAAAGACAAATCAGCCAGATGGATTTTTTTTCCATTTAAGTGGTTGACACTTTTATATTTATTCCATGTGGCATGTGCTCTTTCTGTCACATCTCTCACTTTAATGAGTTGATAATGTCACCAAATGGTTTTTGGCTATATCAGAACAGGTATGTGTAGGAAGTAGCTAGAATTCCCTTATGAATACCTACAAATGCCAAATGAGTTTCTAACGTAGCATTAGGACAAAAGAAGAGAACATCTGAGTTAATAAAAAAGAAGACAATGCACTCCCTGGTAGAGCTGCAGTGGGATGCACCTAGGACAGTGCAGTGCTCCTTTTTAGAAACACAGGGAAGAGGAAAAAATAAAACAAGATGAAATCAGAGACAAACCATAAGAGACTCTTAATTATAGGAAACAAACTGAGGGTCGCGGGATGGGGATGGGGTAACTGGGGCTGGACATTAAGGAGGGCATGTGATGGAATGAGCACTGGGTGTGAGCACTGGGTGTTATAGAAGACTGATTAATCAGAGAAGGACAAACATTATATGTTCTCATTCATTTGGGGAATATAAATAATAGTGAAAGGGAATATAAGGGAAGGGAGAAGAAATGTGTGGGAAATATCAGAAAGGGAGACAGAACATGAAAGACTCCTAACTCTGGGAAACGAACTAGGGGTGGTGGAAGGGGAGGAGGGCGGGGGGTGGGGGTGAATGGGTGACGGGCACTGAGGGGGGCACTTGACGGGATGAGCACTGGGTGTTATTCTGTATGTTAGTAAATTGAACACCAATAAAAAATAAATTTATTATAAAAAAAAGAAGACTGATTAATCACTAACCTCTGCCTCTGAAACCAGTAATACATTATATGTTAATTGAATTTAAATTTTAGAAAAGTTAAATCATAATAAGAGTTAATGTTTAATAAATATCTTATTTCATAGCTAAATATCCATTTAAATGTTTCTAATCTGTCAAAAAAAAAGAAACAGCAATTAGAGCTGTGTGCTTTGAGATAGCTCTCTCTATATATAATTTTATCCTACCTTGACTCTTTTCTCACTTAAAAAATGTCTCTAGCTTATTCAAGCATATTTCCTATGTTTGAAGAGTTGTTTTTACTACTGAACATTGAAGAATTTTAAAAATGCAAATATGCTAATTAAGCTACTTATAGCTCTGCCTATAAAATATTGCAAGATTGGAGGTACAAGCTCTCTATCCTCATCTTAATTTTTCCCTTAATACCTGGGTGATGTTGGCAAGACATTACACCTGTGTCTCAATTTCTTCTCTCAATCTCTTCATCTATAAAGTCAGAGATTTGGATGTTCTATACTTCAATGAGTCCTCATTCTGAATGTGTTTGTGTGTGATTGTGTCTTGTAATACAGCCTTGATGTAATCCTCTCCTATACTCCTTATTAGCTCTTTCACCTTCTAAATTTATTTAATCTACCTCAGACTCAATCTCAAGTATAGAAGGTAATTACAGTTCTCCTGCAACATCAGAAACTCTGAGACATTCATGAAGTCATACACATAAATGTACAGTATAAATATCTACAGGTTACATATTGTAATATCTGGAGTAATGTGGAAGGAACATCTAGAGCAACACTGTTCAACAAAGGTAAGATACAAGGGTAAATGCTACCTAGCTACAATGTGATTTTAAATTTTCTAGTAGCCACATTTAAAAAAGAAAAAAAAAGTGAAATTCATCATCATAAATTTATTTAGCCCAATTTATCCAAAAATTTATGGGACCATGAAATCTATATAAAATATTAAAGAAATACTTTGCATTCTTTTATTCATGCTAGGTCTTTCAAATCTAGTATCTATTTTATATTTATAGTACATATCTTAATTTGATCTAGCCACATTTCAAAAGCTCCATAGCCATGTGTGGCTAGTGGCTATCATAACGGGCAGCACACATCTGGAAATTTCAAGGGATAATAAAGGAAACTTAGAAATGAACAAATGTACCTCTCTCTCATCACTGCTTTGAAATTGTATTATGTCTTATTAAAGCATGCAATGAAATTTGGAGATGGGCTCTTCTTGAAACCTATTTTCATTGTTTATAGTCAAGATTAAACGTAAGTCTCGGTTATTTAAAAAAGAGAATACCTTGGCCTTGTGTGTGTGAATTATGCTTATGAGCCTGGGAATTATTTTAGAATTTTTCCCATATTAAAAATTATTATTGTAGTTCCACATTCATTGCCTCTTTCCTAAATATTTGGAATCTCATTCCAAAGTACTAATCAAGTTGCATATTATTGATCAACATTCTAGCAAAAATAGTACAATTCTGAGGCTTGTGTGCCATATACAAACATCCCCAGTTATGGATTGTACAGCAAAGCAGTGCTTGAGTGACTCATTTGGTTGAGTCAGACTCTTGGCTTCAGCTCAGGTTGTGATCTCAGGGTTGTGAGATCAAGCCCTGCATCAGGCTCTGTGCTCAATGTGGAGTTTGCTTGAGATTCTCTCTTCCTCTCCCTCTCCCTCTCCCTTTTGCTCAGTCTCTCAAATATATAAGTAAATAAGATAAATAAATAAATAAGATAGATAAATAAATAAATAAAGGATTGTACAGCAAAATCATGTGGTTTTTAAACAGTTATCTCCTCTTTGGAAAAGAAAAGTAAATAAATAAAAAATACAAACTTGAAAAAAATGCTGACACCATGTTAATAAAATTGCATTGAAAAAGTTCATATTATTATTTTTAAATTTGTTTAATTGAAGTATAGTTGACATACAACATTATGTTAGTTCCAGGTACAACATAGTGAACTGACAATACATTGTACAGTGCTTACCACGATAAGTGTAGTCACCATCTGTCACCATGCAACGTTATTATATTATGTACATTATTATATTGTATTCCAAATTCATGCTTTTTTGTCCTAAATTTAATTTAAAATGTAGATCCCTTGAAACTGAGAAGTAGTTTACAATTCCAGAATCTAAGTATGGACTATGCCTCATTTATCAAAAAGTAAGTAATATAATAGGTAATTGTGCTCATGGTATGCATTCTCCATTGCCTTTGAAGAATTTGAATTATGGAAATCAATCAGTCAGGGACATTGTCAGTGATATTTCTTATATACTGAAATCATGACTATTGTTAGCAGAATAGTATCAAAAACACCTAGTTCTATAAAATTCAGTTAATTACTTAATTTAATCTTTACCACAAATTAATAGGCCCAAAATAAGACAAACATAACTTTTGGATAAAGTCACTAGGATTCCTTCTTGTTGAGTATAATTTAACTTTTCTTTCTTTATTAAAGTTGAAATGTCTACATGAACAAAATCATTTCCTTCAAGACAAAAAAATCATACGGTATGTCTTTATAAATATTTGTACGAGTACATTAATACTCAAAGATGTGCCAGCAAAACACAATTTGGCAACAATAAATAAATATAGAAATGTACCTATCTGTACATATGTATATATGTGCATGTATATTTATACACATATGGTTTCTTTTTTTAAAGATTTTGTGTATTTGAGAGAAGGAGAGTGAGTGGGTAAGCATGAGCAGGGGGTGGGGCAGAGGAAGAGGGAGAGAGAATCTCAGGCACACTTCATGCTGAGTACAGAGCCCAACATGGGTCTCAGTCCCATGACCCTGAGATCATGACCTGGGCTGAAACCAAGAATCGGTCACTTAATTGACTGAGCCACCCAGGCACCCCTACACATGTAGTTTCTAACCAACATGATGTCATCTTTGGGACCAACAAAAGAAGTATGTTACCCATTTATTTACAAAGAGGAAAGGGTATATATTTTCCCTGTATTTTACTTGGGCAGAGCACATTGAAAATAGTAAATTTTGAGTAATATGTATTAACATATATGTTCTTATAATCACACATTTACTCACATATATTATTCTTATCATTAGTGTTTATCAAAATAAAGAAACACCACAAATTAAAATTTTTCTTAATATATATGTTTGTACATTATGGTGTGTACAATAGTGTCTTGAGTATATACTAGATACTTACCACTTGGTAAAATACTGCTGGCTACCCAATGCTTTTTCATCTTACCAAAAATGAACTTGAAACTGTTGCTCTGTTGAGAGTTAATGGAGTCCTGATAGAAAATAACATGGCTTAGGAGTAAATCAAAAGGTGCTTTAATATCAAATGTGTCATTCTTGGGATCCTTGGGTGGTGCAGCGGTTTGGCGCCTGCCTTTGGCCCAGGGCGCGATCCTGGAGATCTGGGATCGAATCCCACGTCGGGCTCCCGGTGCATGGAGCCTGCTTCTCCCTCTTCCTGTGTCTCTGCCTCTCTCTCTCTCTGCTTCTCCCTCTGCCTGTGTCTCTGCCTCTCTCTCTCTCTCTGTGTGACTATCATAAATAAATAAAAATTTTAAAAAAACAAAAACAAAAAAAAAAACAAATGTGTCATTCTGAATGGTGTAACCATAAGTTATTTCACACTTTTAAACTTTAGTTTTCTCAGTTGAAAAGTGAGATCTAGGGAGTAAAAAAGTTCAAATATGTCTTATACTACTACTATTTCCTCTAAACATATCTATTATCCCAGTGATTCTATTGATATATCTGATTAAAGATACACTTTATTTTACATTTCTCTAAGTAAAGTCCTTTCTTTTTTAAGCCATTATAAAATGTACACATTGTTACTTTTATCAGGATATAATTTGTTGGGGATTCCTGGGTGGCGCAGCGGTTTAGCGCCTGCCTTTGGCCCAGGGTGCGATCCTGGAGACCCGGGATCGAATCCCACGTCGGGCTCCCGGTGCATGGAGCCTGCTTCTTCCTCTCCCTCTGCCTGTGTCTCTGCCTCTCTCTCTATGTGTGACTTTCATAAATAAATAAATAAATAAAATTTTAAAAAAGGAATATAATTTGTTATTAAAAGAGATATAAAAATAAAAAAATAAAAAATAAAATAAGAGATATAATTTGTTATAAAATTAATCCTGGAATATAGATCTACTATAAAATTTCCCTACAATACAAAATTTTCCATCATGGTAGTTTTCTTCTTGTTGCATGAGATATATTTCTTTTTTTGTTTTTGGAATATTAATTTGATTAAATTATATGATTTTAACTCTGAAAGGAAATAAGATGAAGAAGACATTTTGAAACTCTCATAGCTCTAATACTAATTTGAATATGTAGTGTTTATTTTTTCAAGTTGTTATATATATATATTGTGTGTGTGTGTGTGTTTGGGGGGGTGTGTGTATACACACTTCAAGAAAGGACCTGAGTTTCTGACATTTTGGAAAAGAATATTTATCCCAAAAAGGGAGTGAAAGGAAGGCTATAAAGATAAATAGGAATTTTCTACAATGTTTTATTAGTGGTCTAGTCTACCTTGTCTAATAATATATATGAGAAGTCTGGTGGCATGCTGGAGCCAGCTTATAGAAGCTCAAAGGGGGGCTAGTGGTGTACATCCTTTCCTAATTCCATGTTTAAGGATGCCACTCAATAGCTTAAAATCAGCTATAGAGGGAGTATGCTACAAATCAGAATTTAGGGAACTGCTTTCTGTTCCTTAGTTGGGCAATGTTCGTTCTTCCCTAGACCAAGTTTTTTATTTTTTGGTTTGTTTCTTTTATACAGTGATGCCTCTTCCCAGAACACTCTTTCTCTCTGCATCCACATTTGTTCATGAAATTGTTTGGTCTCACAAAGAGAAGAGAAGTGAGGTCCTATGTTTTTATAAGCATTAAGTCAAATACATAGGATTTCAAGAGAAGCTGGTTATATTGAAATATAATTATCAAAATATTAAAAATATGTTATATAATTATGTCTTCCATTAAGTTATCAAGTAAGATCCAGAAGCACATTTAATAACTATCATAATTTTAAGTTACTATTTGATATGTGATATGAAATATATGTAACTTCTACTATTAATATGCCACTGAGACTGCTAATTCTATCATGATGTGTGTCTGCATTTGTAATATAAGGAAATGCTAATTTTCACAACTTTATTGAAAAATTATTGATATTCAAAAATCTGCACATATTTAATGTATATAGTTTGATGACATTGGACATGTGCATATATTCGAGAAACCATCACCGCAATCAAGGTAACAGATAAAACTACTACCTTGCAAAGTTAAAGAAATGCTCATTTTATTTGTTTTATTTTATTTTTTTAGAAATGCTCATTTTAATTAGAGTTTGGTTGCATTTTTTTTTTTCCATAACCAAGTAGACAGACTCTTTGAATCATGTTTCAGGATATCTGTTGACAGAGTAGAATTTTGTGTGTCCCTTGGGATCTTCTTTGACTTTCCATTTTTGGAGAGGCAATCTTTGTTATCCCAAAATAATCACCAATTTTAAATAGTAGTAATGATGCCATTGTAATTGCCAATTTGATTCTGCTAGAAGTCTAAGAGAGAAAGGGCTGTTTATATCTTTTTCATGAAGGTTGTTTCAGCTCCTAGCACCCATAACACAGAGTTCATGAATGAGTAAATGAACAAATGCATAGACATTTGTGGCTCACTGACTGTTGATTCTTACTCATGGTAAAAGGGAGAAGAAAGTACAATGATACTTTCTTTTTCTGATAATTGTCTCTTTTCTGTATAACTGGAATCCTTAGAGATTAATATTGGTGAGTTTTTCAGATATGGCAGCAATAATATACACACTATTAAGGAAAACTCAATCTGAACCTCATAATATTTTACAACCAAAACTGCAGAGAAGAAAAGTCACTGTATACATAGAAAATTGCATAATTTATACCCAGTTGTAGCACTTTCTAAGATTGGCTATGTACTATCCTTTCCAGGCATTCTCTAATTTTATTGATATCAATTTACCAGGTGCCCCATGGAGTTTAGCTGGCATAGTATTACGTAGTTTCTGAACTCCCATTTATCAGATCAATAGCTCATACTGTCTGCATGTCACAGTATTAGTATCACAGGAATAGTTATTATTTCTGGCCTTGAATATTATTCTGTCTCCTCACTTCAGTCATTCTTGGACAGAGCGCTAAAAGTTGGTGTGTTTGGGGTAAATAGAGAAGAACAGTATCTAATCCAAAGTGAGTGTTGAACAAATAATAGTTTATTTTCTCTTCCATCCCCACAGTGGTGGGTTCCTTTACATTGCTTCCATTTTTCCTACCCAGCATATTTATCAGGACTTTCGTTGCCACTAAGATGTATTATACATTTACAAGCACTGAAATGGTGTATCCCCATAAAAACACATAAGCATTCCTTTCTCCACTGCTAACCATATATGCATGGATTCCCAGCCTTCTGGGAACTCACAACATTTACTCTTCTTTTCCCATTTTATACATTCAAAATAAACAGTAAATTCTTCCAAGATAGAAGGGCCTCTAACTTTATATGTTATTTGATAACACAGAGAAAAAGTATATAGTATATAAACCAAATAATCTTCTAAACATAAAAGAGGTTATTTTGTGCTTTAAATAAATTATATGCTAAATTAGATATTTGAATGTGGTTTTCATAAGCAGGGACTGAATCTTTACTACACATTGAAGGTTGGAGACACATTTTATTCTGGTATTTGGACCTACTCTGAGTTTTCGGGCATTAAATATATCTGTGATACTTTGTCTTATATGATCAACATCTGTCAAATCAATTCTGTAAAATATCATAATGAAAGAGGTTCTAATTAGCCGACAAAAATGGCAACATACATCTTTCTTGCACAATATTATTTTTTATTTTTTTCTTTTTCCCAGGTTGAAGTATGATTGACAAATACATATGTGTTTGTGGGCATGTTTAAATTATACAGTGTGATGTTTTGATATGCATATACACAAGAAATAATTTCCACAGTCAAGCTAATTTCAATCAACTCACATAGTCATCATTTTGTTTGTGTGTTGTGAGAACACTTAAGATCTAATCTCTTAAAATATTTCAGCTATATAGCACAGTGTATTAACTATAGTCATCATGTTGTACATTAGATCTCCAGAGCTTATTCACTCTGCATAACTGCAACTTTGTACCCTTTCACTGACATCTCCCCACTTTCCTCACCCCTCAGCCCCTGACAGCCACCATTCTACCCTGTTTCAATGAATTCAATGTTTTTCAACTTCACATAGAAGTGAGATCATGCAGTATTTGTCTTTCCATGTTTGGCTTACTTCACTTAGCATAATGTCCTCCAGGCTCACCCATGTTGTTACGAAGGGCAGGATTACTTAAAAAGAAATGCTGTTTCATTTTATCACATTTATATATATTGTATTTTCTTTATCCAGTCAACTAGCAATGGACCCTTAAGTCATTATATTTTGGCTACCGTGAATAATGCTGCAATGACCATGGGAGTGCAGATATTACTGCAGACAGTGATTTTATTTCCTTTGGATATATGCAGCTTTCGGGGTAGGATTGCTCAATTATATGGCAGTTCTAGATTTCATTTTTAAAAAAATGTTTTTAAAGATTTTATTATTCATGATAGACATAGTGAGAGAGAGAGAGAGAGAGGCAGAGACACAGGCAGAGGGAGAAGCAGGCTCCATGCAGGGAGCCCAATGTGGGACTCGATCCCGGGTCTCCAGGATCAGGCCCTGGGCTGAAGGCAGGCACTGAACCGCTGAGCCACCCAGGGATCCCCCTAGTTTTCATTTTTTGAGGAACGTCCAAACTATTTTCCATAATGGCTGTACCAATTTTTCATTCTCACCAATAGTGTACAAGGGTTCTCTTTTCTCCACATCCTTGCCAACTTTTGTTTTGATAATAACCATTCTATTAGGTGTGAGGTGATATCTCGCTGTAGTTTTGTTTTACATTTCCCTGATTAATAGTGATGTCGAGCATCTTTTCATATACTTGTTGGTCATTTGCATGTCTCAATTTTAAAATATTGGTATTATTTATATGCATGGTTTTTTTTCATTATTATACTGTTATGAGCAGCCAGGGGTACTTAAAGTCTTTTAATATGGTTTTCTTTTAATTTCTCCTGCAATTCAGGTTTTAAGAAATTTGCTTGATTTTCATAAATTAAGCTACATAAAAATATTTTTGGGGTGAATTATGCATTTTACTATAGAGCAGCACATTGTTTTTTTTTAAATATTTAGCCTTTAATTAAATTTTTCATATTAATATAACAACTCTTTTCAAAATATGGCTGTAGGTCCTTTACAGTCATTTTACTTTTATTCATTTTGTCTAACTTTGTGTTAGATGAATCTTTGTCATGTATCACATTATTGGGCTATGGGTGTTGATATGGTAGAATCTTTTTTAATAGGTTAACTTTTCCTATTTACACTTATTGATGTGATAAAAAGATTTGATTTTACCCCTTTTATCTACATTCTCTGCTTATAATATTTTCTGTTTTATTTTTGCTAAACTTATTTTTATATGATTCAGGTTTTCTATTCATAATTCTGAAGGTTAGCAATCAGTTTCTATCATTCTGTTGTTTGATTCCATATGTGTAATCTGATTACTGAATGTGTAATCTGAATTACTGAAAGGTATTGGCAGGGATAGTGATGGTGAATCAGATGTATCTGCATTTCAGAATGAAAATCCAAAGTAGGCTAGGTCTAAATAATCAAAAAGATAGGTTAAGGGCCTATCTCTGATGGCTTTTACACTCCTACTTAGGTAGTTAGTTAGTTAGTTAGTTAGAAGAATGCAGCATCACCAGTGCTTTTAAAGGCACAGAGAATATTAAAATATGAAAAAAGGACATTAATAACTCTAAAATGGAAGTAAAATTATACATACCATAATGATGCATCTTAAAATCAATGATACTGTATGAACTATGATATATAATTATTAAAACCTTAATTGACCTCTCTACCATAAAAGATGAGACTATTAGCAGACTACTTCTTTCTGTCTCTACTTCCTGATGATTATTTTTATATTACATCTAATATTATAAGTTCTATAATATATACTTTTAAAGCAATAATAGTCTAGTTCTTGTCAGATTAAGATTTTATGTTTTACTTCCCTCTACGGAGAACAGTGAAATTATTATACTTTCTCACACCCCATACCATAAATTTAGGTTTCTTATTAGGTAGAACTCTATGTAATTGAAATTGATCATTTTTCAAGGTTGAAAGTACCAACTTTTGACAATTGTATATAGTCTAACCTAATATATTATCATTTTTTTTCCTTAAGTTTTTATAATTTTAACTTCTATAACCATACCTCATACACAGCCTGGGAAATTTATATACGTATAGTAATTATCCCTCTGTAAAATTTATATATATTTTCCAAATCATCTCATCCCGCCTATGGATATCTAGGGCAAGTATTTTTATCTTTCAACAGGAAGTGAAACAGCAGTTTCTCACATAACACACAAACAATTTTCTCCAGAATTTAGTCATATGACCACAACTACTTGTAAGGAAGAGTGGAAAGTATGCTCCCAAGGATGGATGGCAACATGCCCAGCTTAAACTATGATGTTTATTTTTAAAATAAAGATGGTAGGAAAAGATATTTGAGGACGTTTAGTGGTCTATGACACAGATACTGTCTAATTCTTTACATTGATAGACCTATGAAAGTTACATCACTGTGTTAACTTTTTATAGCAGTTGGTAAAGATCAGAATGAGCCTATAATTTCTAAGAAACTAGAGAAAAATTTAAAAACAGAAGAGTAATAAGAAAAATCTTGATAAGTCATGCTAGAAAAGAAGAAAACAAAGGGGAAAGAGGTAAAATTCAAATCACAAATGGAAACTAAATAGTTGACAGAAATTAGACTAAATCAGTAATAGAAATTAATAAATATTTGGGAATATCTATGATGATATAAGGCTAAACATAAGGAAAAACAATCTAGATTTTTTAAAAAACATAAGTTTATTAATAGTATAATCAAACTAAGTGGAATTTAAGTTTAAAAATCATTCAGTGGAATAACTGGGGACATTTTGTGTCGTCAAGTGGTATGGCCCATCAAGAATATATATAATGGTTCAGTGTAATTAATCACTGAACAAGGTAATATCAAAGTATAAAGTAAAATGTTTTCTAAAAATATTGTAAAATCGGTGAATCCACAATTATAGAAGGAATTCTTAAATCATTTTCTTAATCATTTAAATAGAAAATTTACATAAGAGAATTAATAAGCTTAGTCAAGTAAAATGTGTAGAGAAAATTGTATCCAAGGAACAGAAAATAATTTCTTGTCCAGTTGTTCTGGAATACTTCCAAAAACCAATACATTATAGGCCACAAAGAAAATTAAAAATTATTTGCAATGGAAAAAAAGCTCACATAGGCCACAATCCTTGAATTCTACACAATAAAACAAGGATTCAAAATAAACTGTGTTGGGGGGCCAGGTGGCTCAGTCAGTTAAGCATCTGCCTTAGGCTCAGATCTGATCCCAGGTTCATGGGATCTAGCCCCACATTAGCCTCTCTGCTCAGTGGGGAGCCTGTTTCTCCCCTTCCCTTTCCCTTTGTCCCTTCCATCCCCACCCCTCCATGCACTCCCTATCTCTCCCTCTCAAATAAATAAAATCTAAATAAATAAATAAAATACAATAAAACCGTGTTGAGGAGGAAGACCTTCCTTTGCCTTGTAATCCTTCTAGCTGTACTAAGACTCAAATTGGCATGAGACAGATTAACAGGAGAAAATCAAATTTATTAGACATATTACGAGGAGTACACACAAAAATGAAATTCCAAAGACTGTAAGGCAAGGAAAGCTCATTTGAGCAACGGGAGTAGGGTAGGGTCTGAGGACACAAAGGGAGAAAACTCTTTAGCAAGAAGACTGAAAGGAGCTTTGTGGAAAAACAAGATTGTTCTCTTATGCAGATGAGTTCCCTCTTTAAAGGAAGCCAATGTTAATGCTTCTCTCCCTATCGCCACTTTCCTTTCTAATGTAAATGTAGGCAGTTAAGGGGTGAGGGGGAGGGCAAGAGGGTGTGCAGAGCATTTACTTTTAACTGGAAATAATCTTTGTACCAAAATGGTACATTTTGGAGTGTCTCATCCTGCATCCCTTTAGCTGAAAACCTTATTATCCATTTGACTTCAAAGACAAAGTTATGTTAGAATAATATAAGGTAGAAAATTTAAAGGAAATATTATTATAAATAATATCTAAAGCATTGTGTACAAAACATTTGAGGATAATCAGGTTCGTCTTAGAAAGCTGGACACCCACATTTCCATCACACTGACCTCCTATCTAACAAAGATTTGACAGAGAGGTACAAAATATAAGTGAAACTGAAGAAGAGCTTGGTTCTTGTCTCAGGGAGTCTAAGAATGAATCTCGCTGCTGATAAAGGAGAATGAGTAAGGCAATAGACGTTTATTAAGCAAAGATACGCAGAAAGCTCTCAGAAGTGAGAGGGGTCCCGACAGGGTTGCCACTGAGAGCATTTTTGGCTGGCTTTATAGACAGCCTGACCAGGGAGATGATGGCCTTGAGAGTTCTTGTCCTGAGTGAATGACATATGACTGTTTTGAGCCTTGGTGATTACTTGAAAGCCTTCAAAGGAAGATACTCCCTAACATTTTGGAGCCAAGGGGCCAGACTTAACTTCCTTATCTCTGTTTTTGTTACCATATTTGCATCTCAGTGTCCTTGGGATTTATGGGGGCCCAGAGATTTGTGGGAACTTAACTCTGGGCCTTTCCCTTATCTTTCCCTGCCTAGTCTCATTTTCCCCTAATTCAAAACTTTTCAAAGCATATGGCTAAACAACGTAGAATTATATGGAGTATTTGTCAATTCATTCTGGTCAGGTTAGCCCTGAAAGGGAAACTGGATAAAGAGAACACATATAGAAAGAAAATTATTGGGCAGCCCCGGTGGCGCAGCAGTTTAGCGCCCCCTACAGCCCAGGCTGTGATCCTGGAGACCCCGGATGGAGTCCCACGTCGGGTTCCCCGCATGGAGCCTGCTTCTCCCTCTGCCTGTGTCTCTGCCTCTCTCTCTTTCTCTCTCTTTCTGAATAAATAAATAAAAATCTTAAAAAAAAATTAGTTTCACCTGAGAATATGTATATAAAACCCTGAAATCCCTGAAATATATAATATACATAATCTAATTAATGTAATTCTTCTGAGAAACATATTAAAGGCAAAAATAAAATGTACAAATATTTGAAAACTTGCTGGAAAAAACGAACATTAATAGCAATTCCCAGGGGATGCCTGGGTGGCTCAGCGGTTTAGCGCCTGCCTTTGGCCCAGGGCACGATCCTGGAGTCCCAGGATCGAGTCCCACCTTGGGCTCCCGGCATGGAGCCTGCTTCTTCCTCTGCCTGTGTCTCTGCCTCTCTCTTTCTCTACGTCTATCATGAATAAATAAATATAATCTTTTTAAAAAAATAGCAATTCCCATTTAAACGCTCAACTAGAAATAGATTCCTTTCCATCTCATGAAGTGTATTTTATCAGAAATAGGAAGTAAACGTGATACCTAAATGTGAATTAATGGAACAATAATGTTAATATAATCAGTAATACATATCTAAATGTGTGTAAAATCATTTGAACCATTCACAATTTTTCTGGATTGCAAAAAATGTTTAAAATGAGCAAAAAGGGATGCCCAGGTAGCTCAGTCAGTTGAGCGTCTGACTCTTGGTTTCATTTCAGGTTGGGATCTCAGTGTCATGTAATCAAGCCCCAATTCAGGCTTTAAGCTCTGTGCAGAGTCTTGTTGTCCCTCTCCCTCTGCTCCTCCCCCTACACATTCTCTCTCTCTCACTCAAATAAATAAATAAATAAATAAATAAATAAATACATAAATAAATAAAATCTTTTAAAAATAGTAATAATTTTAAAATAAGCAAAGAGATATGGATGTTAGCAACAGATGAGATTAATTTTATTTGCAGAAGACACATTGTCTAAAAAGCCTAACGTTGAAGTTAAGCAGTCATTAGAACCAAATTGCTCAGTCATCTTGATACCAGATACAGATATACATCAGTCACATTCTATACATGTCCAATAAATAAAAAATGTAATCGTAAAAAGATCCAGTTTGCAATAGTGACTCAGTAAAATTTCACCCCAAGTCCAGTCCTACATCTCTCTAATCTGTCTGATGTCCAGTTATCTCTGTCTTCACTAGTCTCTTGGCTTCCACCCTTGGTTCTCTGAAGTTTTTTTTCAACACAGCATCCAGGATATCTTTTTTTTTTTTTTCCCAGTAAGAGATATCTTTTAAAGCTGAAATTAAGTTTGTTCATAACCTTTGATAGCTATCTTCTCACTCATAGTAGAAGTCAAAGACCTTATAGGACCCTCTACAATCATTATTCCCTTTATGCTTGTGACCTCATTTTCAGAAAATGAAACTATCTACTTAGCTTACTTTGCTCCCATTACACTGGTTTCTCACCTCTTCTTAGAACATGCCAAACATGTTTTCATCTCAGATGCTGTTCCTTCACCTAACTACGATTTCCCAGTTCCACAGGGTTACTGTCTCATCACGTATTGATTTAAAGATCACCCTCTTGGTGGAGACCTTCTAGTCCATCCTATCTAGCCCTATATTGCCTACATGAAGTCTCTTTTTTTTCCCTGTTTTTCTCTGTAACACTCATCACTGTGTTACATATTTATCCTACTTATTTCTGTCTCCCTGTGCAAAGATCTAAGACTGCAAGTTGAGATCTACACAGCTTCAACAGAAACATTTTTTACTCCCCATAGTTGTGTAATGTACAATCTGCACACAGGTATAAGGTGGCCCTGCTCTCACAATAGTAATTTAATGCCTATTAGGACATGAATTCTTCCTGGGCTTTTTTTGCCCCATTATAGGAGTGAGGTTGAGGGTGGTGGGAGACAAGATCACAGAAATAATGAGACCTGATTGTGGATGGGCTTTGAAGACCATTCTAAGAACTTGAAATTTACTTGGAGCAAGGGTAGAAAACTACTAGAGAGTGATAAGGAGATTAGTGACCTAATCCAATTTGTACTTTAAAAGGTTCACTCTGGGAGTGTCTGGCTGGCCCAGTTGACAGAGCATGCTACTCTTGATCTCAGGGTTTTGAGTTCAAGCCCCACATTAGATGTAGAGCTTACTGAAGAAAGGGAAAAAAAGCTTCACTCCGCCTGCTAAGTGGAAAATAGACTGTATGGGGAGAAAGATGGTGTAATGGATATTAATTAGGAGGGTATTATAGTGATTATAATGAATCAAGTCAAAGATGATGGCAGCTTGGCAAAAGGGGGCAGCACATTGGAAGTGGAGAGTTAAGCTCATGGTCTTAGATATATATTGAAAGTAAAGCCAATGGGAATTGTGGACAGATTTGATGTGGGATGTAGGAGAAAAGATAGAGGCAAGGATGGCCAAAAAGGTTTTGGGCCTGAGCAGCAAGAAGTATGCAGTTGTCACTTATATAGATGGAAGAAATACCCAGAGGGCATATTTGCATGGGTCTGGGGGTGGAGGGGAGGGGAGATCAGTAGTTTGGCTATGGATATATTAGGTTTCATATTTCTGTTAGGCTTTTGGATCTATTTGGATATATGATATTGAACTTTAAGGGGAGACATACAAACTAAAGATATAAACGTGCACTTGTCAGAATGGTAAAATGAATAACACAAGAAACAACAGTTGTTGGTGAGGTTGCAGAGAAAGGGGAACCCTCTAACAATGTTGGTGGGAATGCAAACTGGTGCAGCCAGTCTGGAGAACAGTGTGGAGATTCCTCAAGAAGTTAAAAATATAGCTACCCCATATTCCAGCAATTACAGTACTAGGTATTTACCCCAAAGACACAAAAACACAGATTTGAGGGATACATGCATCCTGATGTGTTTTTTTGAATATTTATTTTAGAGAGAGATCATGGGGGGTGGTGGGGTAAAGGAAGAGAGAGAGAAAGGGAATCTCTAGCAGACTCCCTACTGAGCACAGAGTACAATGCAGGGCTCCATCTCAAGATCATTGCACCCCAATGTTTATAAAAAAGCATTATCAACAATAGTCAAACTATGGAGAGAGCCCAAATGTCCATCAACTGATGAATGGATGAAGAAGATAAGGTATACATATATACAGTGGAATATTACTCAGCCATCAAAAAGAATGAGATCTTTTCATTTGCAACAACGTGGATGGAGCTAGAGTATATTATGCTGAGAGAAATAAGTCAGTCAGAGAAAGACAAATACCATATTATCTCACTCATATGTAGAATTTATGAAAGAAAATAGATATACAGAAAGGGGGAAAAGAAAAAAAAGGAGAGAGGGAAACAAGACATAAGAGACTCTTAATGATAGCAATGATGAGGGAGGTGGATGGAGGATGGGCTAGATGGGCAATGGGGATTCAGGAGGGTACCTGTTGTGATAAGCACTGAGTGTTGTATGTAAGTGATGAATCACTAAATTCTACAGAAATTAATATTGCACTGTATGTTCACTAAAATTTTTAAAAATTGAAGATATAAACTTGTGATTTATCCATCTGTAAATGGGTTTTGTTTTATTTGTATTATTAATGTAAAATTTAGCATCATAAGCATTTTAAAATGTACAGTTCAGTTATGTTAAGTATTATAGATGGTGTTTAAGCTATGCCTGTGGGTGAAATCAACAAGAATAAGTATAAAAAGCAAAGGGAAAATGTCCGCAGATTGATCCCTGGGATAATCCAATGTGAAAATGATGAAGAAGAACCAATAGAAGGAAAAGCCAGTGAGAGGGTGGAGGGAACACTCAGAATATGGGGTGAGTTAAAAACCAAGGGAAAAAGAATTCCAGGGTAGGAGTGATTAACTACATCACATGCTGCTGAATATTCAAAACAGATGAGCACTTAGATTCGGCCATTTGATTTAGTACTGTGGCGCTTATTAGTGACAGTGGTTTGTTAACATTACTATTTTGTCCCCAGGTCTTCAGCACTGTCTCTATCCACATACTTTGCCTTGTGCCTCTTCAGTTCTTCCCACAGAAATCAAGTGTCTCTGACCTTGGACTCAGCATTGTTTTAGTGATAGAACACAGAAGGGAGTTCTAGTGTGCTAGTTCCTTAAGAGATACAGGTATTTCCCTTCGTCTTGCTCTTCCCTATCACTAAGAGCAGCATGTGGTCTGGTCAGCCTGTTGGTCCAAGGAGGATGAGGCTCCCTTGAGACAGACCCACTCCTAATATGCAGCCTAGAGCTGTCCAGCCTAGCACACATCTGTATCAACTGACTCCTAGGTGCACGGCTTTTGATGGATGGATGCCGGAGACATTACATGTTTGTTACATAGTTAACTGATATGGTGACCTTGACAAGAGTTATGTTGTTGGAATGATGGATAGAGAGCCTGACTAAAGTTAAGTCCAAAGGAAAATGGGAAGAAAATCATTGGATATAGTATAGCAATTCTTCTGTGCTGTTTTTGTAATTTTCCCATGACTAGGGTGTAAGAAATGGGAAAGTACTTGAAGAGAGATGTTGAGTAAAAAAATGATATTCCTTTTGGATAACAGAAATGACAGCATGTTCGAATGCTGATGAGAATGGTCCAGTAGAATGGAGGAAAATGGTGATGCAAGAAAAAATCACTCCCGTCATTCTGGGGGACTTGACGTATCCAAGTGAAGATTTGGGCCTAGGAAAGTTTCAAATTCAGATTGTCCTGTCGTGAAAATCCACGCATTTTCTATTAAAATATGCTGTCAAGCTTCTCTCTCAAAGCAGTAAATGTGGAATGAGTGTGGGAAGATATGTAGTAAAGCCAATTTACTGGAATGATAATTTAAAGTCCAGAGATCTTCTTAGGATGTGCCTTTAATTAGATGCATGATCTCAGGCAGGTCCTCTAATTATTTGGATCACTTCGTTTCCTCACCTTATTAAAAAAATGAATAGAGAAATGAGCTCTAAATTTCCTCATCTAGCTCTAAAATAGTATTATTTCAAGACCCGACAATTATGCTTGAAATTGCCCCTCTGAGAGCTGTTGCCATCATTATGTAAGTGCACAGCTCACTGGCATTCTCCTATATAACAGATCTCAAAATGCCTCTTTCACAGTAACATCCCAAACTCACCTAAAGTCAGATATTTTAGAATATCTGACATCTGCTTAGTCTCCCAAGGCTGGCAGAATGGATTGAATAATAGTTATTTTAGGATGTAATTGCCGCACTGTTAAAAAATAAACCCCTCTGCAACTAAATAATGTCACATTTCTGAGCCACTTATGTAACCAAAATGACTTATCCAAATAAAAGAGCATGATTTGGGGAAACATTTAAAAAGTCATTGCAAACGATTTTCATTACTAGCCTGCTGTGCTGTAAAAGTGTGATTCTCCATATTTTAGATGGTTGCTATGCAGAACAATGGCAGTTTTCTAATACTACATGTAAAAAATCTTAGCCTAGTAGCATTAGAGAAAATTAAGGTATAGAGTACAGGAAAGGGAATATGGAAGTACCTAAAAGACCCTAAATGTCTTGGGGCAAATAGAAAGTAGTGGGAAGCAATTGTGCAAGGAGATTAGAACACTGATGGCACTTAATCAGTTTATGCACAAATAATAGAGGAGTAATTGACAACTAAGAGGGGTAACAGGAAAATAGGGATCTAAGGGGAAAAGATGGAGAAGACAAAGAGGAAGAAAAAGGATATTTCTAGTAACTTTAACTTTGCATAGGCTGGCCAACTTTTGTAGTTTTGAAAAATAACCACTGAGCCTAGGGTTGGGGGGTATGGATAAATAATGATAAGGTAAATAGAAACATAAATATGGATAGATAGATGATAGATTGATAGAGACAGTTTAATATCTTTTGAGTATGAATAAATACATCTTATTTGAAATTTGTATAATTGTGAAAAACAGCAAAGAACTAAAGTCAGCATGGCATGGCACACTACTAGAATTGGCAATGTCAATGCATGTTAAAATTCTCAGGGCACAAATTAAGAATTACAATGTCCACATCACCTCAAGTTTGACATGGAAGTTGTGGGTGGGTGTGTCTATGTATATATTTCTATGTGTGGTGTAAAGATTGTGAAGTACATTTCAAATAGAATAAGTCAATTAATTGAAATAGAAATGGGGTGGCGACTAAGTTCTGAAACCTAAACTATGATTTTTAAAAATTCTAAGATGGCTGGTCAAAAGTGACATTTCAACTAACTAGTAATTTATTGTTGTGTATAGGCAAATGACGTGTTAAATAATTTATCCCCAGAAATTTGGTCCGATTTCAAATGATGACAAATGTATTAATACTTGCATATCAACAAACATAATTAAAATACAATATGCCATTTTGCTTTAATTGCATCCCCCAAAGAAATACCATGAACAATCTCACTGAGATTCACATTGACCCAATACTGAAATGTCAAATACATGATACTAGATAGCCCATTACTTCTTTCCGTTTCTCTAAATGAAGGTTTCAAGAGAAAATAGCACTAATTGACAGGAAAATAATTTACCAGTACTGTAGCCTGTAAATCATTTTAGAAAAGCAAGAACTCCATTAAATCTCATTCTTCTAATTGGATTTCCCATTGCCTTGCCACCTTTCTATTGGCAATGGCCCTGTAAATTCAGATGCAGCCTCAGTAAATTCAGTAAAAATAATCAGAAGCTAAAAGTTAGTTAGTTGTTCCTTTAAAAATAAAAGGATCAGTTAATTAATTTTTAACTAAATCAGGTATTTGACACCAAAGTAGTTTGTCATACCATTTGACTTAGTCTCTGTGTTGCTAAACTGACACTTGACTGAATTTGACCTGATTTTTGAAAAATCTTTGTTATTACATACACACTTGGAATCCCTGGGCTGAGTATTAGAGATATGTTGCCTCATTTAACATCTTGTTTTCCTGTTTCAAGCCAAAGGTATGCTAATAGATGATAGAGCCAGGATTCAAATCTACAGTTACTTCCTTCAAAATCACATTCAAGGGACACCTGGGTGGCTCAGTAGTTGAGCATCTGCCTTTGGCTCAGGGCGTGATCCCAGATCCTGGGATCAAGTCCCACATCAGCTCTCTGTGAGAGCCTGCTTCTCCCTCTGCCTGTGTCTCTGACTCTCTGTGTCTCTCATAAATAAATAAATAAATAAATAAATAAATAAATAAATAAATAAATCTTAAAAAAAAATCACATTCTAGAGCCACAGGCTCTCATTAAAATACTCCCTGGGAACAGAGTTGAGGGTGAGGATCAACAATTGTAACTCAGCAAATGGATACATAAATATAGGTTCACAGCTAGATAAATTGATAGACTTGTTATATACTATAGATAGATATTGACGTGTTTTGACAATTTGTATAATTTTAAACTATATCAAGAAATTAGCTTGTCATAGCATATAGATTTCAGTTTCATCATCTCTAAAAATGACAAACAGTATATTTACTACAAGGGCACTGGATATTACTATAGCCAAGGGAAAGCAATAGTTAGGCAAATCTCAGTTCAAATTCAAGTTCTGCTAACTACTTACTGGCCATGTGACCTTTGACTCCTATAAGCTTCAGTCTCCTCATCTGTAAAATGGGGATTTTGAATATATTGTTATTTTTTTTTTAAAGATTTTATTCATTTGACAAAGAGCATAAAGTTAGGGGAGTGGCAGGCAGAGTAAGAGGGAGAAGCAGGGCTCCATTCTAGGACCCTGGGATCATGGACCTGAGCCAAAGGCAGACACTTAACCGACTGAGCCACCCAGACAGCCTTAGGATATATTGTTCTCAAAATATTCTTGGGACACTAGTATACTACCCAGAATGGAAGATGACCTTAGGCCAAATGCCTAGAGTAGATAAAAATCATAATGATTTAATATCTGGAAGGTTTTTTTCATTAGTTCTTAGATATAGGAAGTTCTAGACTTCACTGTGTTTTAATCAGTTGGATTCAACTATTAAATAGACCAAGTATCAACTGAGCAATTTCATCAACTGGTTTAATATATCACAGCTTGATGACATTGCATTATTTCTGGTACTGCAATAAAAGATCATTTCAATTTACTTTTTTTCCCTTTCAGGGAAAACAAACAAACAAATAAACAAACCTAACTTTTATGACTGGGCCAAAAATAGAAATGGTCTATATTTATTACCCTTACCGTTAAAACCCTAGTGCTTAGAACAGTGCCTGGCAAATCAATATTTTTAAAAAATATGTTCATTAAAATGAGTTGGGTAAATAATAAAATTACAAAGTGATTACTGTACTTTAAAAGAACTATTTTAGACAGTTGTGTGTCAAATTCAGTTCTGTGCTATAGTAGCTATGTATGAGTTATGCAGACAACTGTAATAAACCTTTGGAGTTTGTTGTGCCCAAGATCGCGAATCCGAGAAACCGCCAAAGAGCCGACACTGATGCAATCACACGAGGGTTTATTACAAGCCCGAGCCTGGGTCCAAATATACCCGATGCAGCGGAGCAGGGACTTGGACCCCGAGACTAAGAGGCTTAGCAACTTTATAGGGGCCAGTGGCCAATGGGATACGTAAAAAGTTGCACAGTCATGCTGGTCTGCTGAGCCGGATTTCCAATTACGGTGTGTTCTGGCCTTTATTAGGGCAGGGCAGTGCCCTAAGTAATAAGCAGGTCAGCACAAGGCGGGTGCAGCCCAAAATAGAGTCAGTCCTGCTCTGCTTGTCCAGGGGTAGGGGATTTTGTTCAATTTCCTGGGTCCCACAGAGTTTATACACATTAGCATTCATTAATGACTTTGAAATTATGTGTGCAGCTATAGAGAGAAATAAAAATGAAGCATGGGATAAAAACATTTCCTTGTAGCATCTTTGTGAAAACTAATGTAAATAAAGAACATATGTAAGTTAAAGGCACACAGAATCCTATGAATAAAAATTTAAAAGGTACTTTTTCAGATTTTGAGATGGGTTACACTTTAATTGATGTTTTTGTTTTACTGTCAAAGGAACAGAGAATTTTGAAATTTCACAAAAAAGTCATGTCTAAAATTAAGCAATATGTTCTTGGGAATCTAGGTTGAATATCTTAGCAATTATTCCTCAATTATAATATACACTTGCCCCTTCAACTTGTAAATCATTAGCCTTAAATTACTACAATTAAATCATCAGGGGATGGTTTTTACTAACTGACCAAAATAAGGAATAGGGATCTTTGCTGTAGCTGTGGTTGTTACTGTTCTGTTGTCTTATTCCTTCCCTACAAGCCAGAATATGAGTAGAGACCAGTCAGTGCATGTGAGAAAACACAGTTGATCATTTGCATTTTCATCGGTGGATAGTCTTCCATATGGTGCTTTCTGGTATCCAAATAGGTGCTATCTGTGATATAGTTTGTTATAGACCTTTTTTATTAACATGGGAAGTTTAGATGTGGGCTATGATAAATAAAGTTTTATCAGGTAACTACTATGTGTTTTTATGTCTTATGATGCCACACACTGTTTTCTTTCTTCAGGAGATGGATATTCTCCTTATGCTTTCCTCTTACGTTTTTTGCTAACGAGAACAACTGAGAAATTTTGTAAGCCATGGCTATGGTTGGTAGACAATTTTATATTAACATTTTTCACACTAATAATGCTGTACAATTTATGTCCTTGTACATATGTAGAGTTAATTTAGCTATCAATTACAAGCTATCCTTTGATAATACCACTGCCTTATACAGAAAATATTTGAGCATGTTAAAATTATTTTAAAAACAATGAGAATTTCAGCTACTTCAGGATGAAAAATACAAATTACTTCATGATCATCTATGATAACCATTTAATCAGCAGTGTTTTTTTTTTTTAAGATTTTATTTATTTATCCACGAGAGACACAGAGAGAGAAAGGCAGAGACACAGGCAGAGGGAGAAGCAGGCTCCATGCAGAGAGCCTGACATGGGACTCGATCCCAGGTCTCCAGGATCACGCTGCGGGCTGAAGGTGGTACTAAACCACTGAGCCACCCGGGCTGCCCTAATCAGCAGTTTTAGCAAGCAAGAAACATCTTATAAAGATAAAGGGAAAAAAAAAAGATAAAGGAAATATATATTATATAAGTTTAAATATATTATACATACACTTATGTATTATATAAATATATGATTGTTATATAATATGCAATTTATATATGTAAAATCTCACAATCCTGAACAGCTTCTTTCACATAAACAATATATATTCTTATATACACATATACCTACATATATACATATTTATTTATTTAATATTACATAGGAAAAAATCTTCCCCTCCTGAGATTTTCTTAAAATTTTAAAGTATTATTTTTATTTATTTATTTATTTTAATATTTTATTTATTCATGAGAGACACACACAGAGAGAGAGGCAGAGACACAGGCAGATGGAGAAGCAGGCTCCATGCTGGGAGCCCGACTCGGGACTCGATCCCGGGACTCCGGGATCACGCCCTGAGCCGAAGGCAGATGCTCAACTGCTGAGCCACCCAGGCATCCCTAAAATATTATTTTTGTTTAAAATGCAGATATATATCCTCTTTAAGATGAACCTATAATATATATTTTTATCTTCCCCATTCTATTATTGATGTATTTGGTATTCACAGAATAGGTAACAGTAGAACTGTAAATGCTTCCTTATATCACAATGCAGAATATCAATTATGGGATGTTATAAATTATATTTGAAATTGAAATTACTATTTATTCAAAAAACTAAGAATTTCCCTGTAATTAATAGACATTAACATTTCTACCAATCAGAAGAGCCACACAAAGGCTACCCGATTACTTTTACTCTTCTGAAGCAATAAAGTCTCTTACATATTAGAGTTAGAGAAAATGTGAGATAAAATACATGAAAAGAATGCTGTCTAATAACAGAAAAAAATAGAGGTTATGACAGCATAATAAATAAACATCCATAGTAGTTAACCTGATTATGTGTTATGTGGTAGCTAATGGCATTGCAGGTGAATGTCAAACCTTTTTTTTTGAAAGAACTAGCATGGTTTCCATGATTGCAAAAAGAAGAGTCGTTTAAGGAATTCAACTTTATTACATACATACTAAAGGCTAAATTTGACTTTTGCTAATTTCAACAAAGATTAAATATTTCCTCATAACCAAGGTGAAAGTCAAAGTAGCTTTGTAAATACCACCATAATTACTTCATTATTCCCTTTGTTATAAAGGGAATAATTGCTTAGGCATGTTAAATTCCTTTTATGAACAAATACACTGTGTTTTGGGATAGAGAAAATTAAAAGAACCCATAACATTTGGGTTTCCCAGTATCTGTCTTCCCCTCCAACATAACTGAAATCTAATGGGAATGTTGCAATATATGTCCGCTCTTGGTATTTCTGGTGACTAATATTTGGTAGCATTGCTTAGTGGTTGCCCTTTATGTTCCTTGTCCCTGACTTGAGGGATGTGATGAGAAATTCTATGTGTAGAAGTTGCCATGAATCTTTGAATGCAGTGGGACAGAGAGGCATGGGGTTTGGGAGGCTGGAGAGTTCAGCACCACACTGGAGGTGTGCAGAGGGCATGGCAGGTGGAGCAGCTTTGATGGTGAGCATCAGTAGTATTTCTGGGGCATGATGTTGGCTAGACCTTGCATCCCTCAGTACCTCAATGTCTGTTCCCACCAGCTCCTCATCTCCTGTATTCTGTGAATTATCTGATTCTCTTCCAATAAATGATTTTTCTACTTAAGATAACCAGAGTAGGTTTCTCTTGTTTGCAAATAAGAATCCTGACTAGTAGTTCTTCTTTCTTTCTGTTGTAGCTATTTCTCTTTTTTTTTTTTTAATATTTATCTTAGAGAAAGTGAGAGAGAGAGCACGAATGAGCAGAGGGAAGGGCAGAGGCAGAGGGAGAAAGAGAATCCCAAGCAAGCTTCACACCCAGCGCTGAGCCCGATAGGGCTCCATCTCACCACTCTGAGATCATGACCCAAACTGAAACTAAGGGTCAGACACTCAACACCCAGGTGTCCCTGTTTCTATTTCTTTAATTATTAATTGGTCATGTAAATCTTCCACTGCCCTTTGATAAACTTTAGCTTTAGCAAATTTATGAGCATGTAATGGCTAACCAGGAGATTTTGACCCTATCTAAATGTTATTGAAAAAATGTAAGAACTTCTTGGTCCTGGGAAACAAAATTCAATAACCAAAAATTTTGTATTTTTTCACACTTAAATGGAAAAATAACCACTAATTTCAGGGGGGAAATTAGGGCATGAGTAGTGAAATTGTGGGAAAACTCAACAAAATGTTGACATTTACTAGTTACATTTACTGATGTAAATAAAACTTACCACACATAAACTAAAACCATTTCACCCCTAAGTATTCATCCAAAAGACGTTGTGAGTTAACTAAGAAAACAAGAAACTTCTTTCTTTTCTTTCTTTCTTTTTTTTCATTTATTTATGATAGTCACACAGAGAGAAAGAGAGAGAGAGAGAGAGGCAGAGACACAGGCAGAGGGAGAAGCAGGCTCCATGCACCGGGAGCCCGACGTGGGATTCGATCCCGGGTCTCCAGGATCGCGCCCTGGGCCAAAGGTAGGCGCCAAACCACTGCGCCACCCAGGGATCCCTTCTTTCTTTCTTTCTTTCTTTCTTTCTTTCTTTCTTTCTTTCTTTCTTTCTTTCTTTCTTTCTTTCTTTCTTCTTTTCTTTTCTTTTCTTTCTTTTTTTCTTTCTTTTTAAAAGATCTTATTTATTTATTCATGAGAGACTCAGAGAGAGAGGCAGAGACACAGGCAGAGGGAGAAGAAGGCTCCATGAAAGGAGCATGACGCGGGACTCAATCCCAGGTCTCCAGGATCACACCCTGGGCTGAAGGCGGCATTAAACCACTGAGCCACCTGGGCTGCCCAAGAAACTACTTTCTGAGCCATATGTGTAGGAAAGATTTTGTGAAAAGTGATCTATTTTAGAGCTTTAATTGAGCTATAATGGTATAGAGTTCAAATGGTCCAATTTATATTGGTCCTACTAACCTATATTTTCTTGCAGTTGTCCTACACTGCAATATCCACATATTTTGGATCAAGACAATAAATGAATGAATGAATAAATAAATACCATAACAAGTACTATTTTTGCAACATGAAAATAGTATTAGTACAGATAACTCAATCTAATCTGTTATTAGCATTTTTAACTAGAATCCAATTTCATGATAAATGCACTCTATACTCCAAGGAGCCATTAATAAAGTTGACTGGAAGTCTGTCTCATCCATAGCTGATTCCAGGCCTTGTTGCTCAGCAACTACCTGCCAGATTACATTTCCAAGCTGTAATGTAACTGATTCCCTGGAGAGCACTTCAAACAAATGGGAGTTTTCAGCCACTTAATTCAATGCCCTTTACAGAAGGATTGCTTTAGGGACCATGAGATTTGGGATTTTAAATGCCCTGGGACCCCTGTTAACTCTATAGTTTCCACAGAATTCTGGTTCCAAGTAAGTGCCTGATTGTGCAAAAGAAATGCACACCAGCACAACTAAAAGCCACCCTGGCAGGTGCTTCATTTCTGGACAGCCTGGAAGTGAATGAAATAAACATCAATAAAAATATACAGATGGAGAGGTAGTTAATTCAGGAGGTTATAATGGCTGTGGGAATTCCTGAAGGAAGGCATTTTAAGAAGGTATGATAGTCAGTGCCCAAAATATCTGAGGAGCCAAACTGAGTGAGAGAAATCCATGGGATTTGAGGTAAAGTTGCTGACGAGGCCAAAATAAATTGGCTTTATCAATTCATTGTTTTTCCGTTGAGTACCCTACTGTCTTACTTTTTAGGTGGTCCCTCGGTAGTTGAGCTCTAAAAAATTTGTTAATCACTCACCTTCATCTATGGCCCGATAAAACTGTGAATAGGCCACCCATTAAGAAGAAAAAAAAAAAAAGTTGAACCAAGGAGATGGAAAGGTGGCTGTATTCATTTCATTATTAGCATCAGACCAGAATGGAAGAAATAAATCAGAAGGCCTATTATACAGTCAAAGCATAGAAGCCATCAGAGTTAGCCATTATCCAGTCAAGAATATATAGGATGGAGATTAAAAAGGGCAAGAGGAAAGAGAAGAGAAAAGTAGAAATCAAGAAAACAAAAAGGAAAATTTTGGAGACAATTTCAGGAACTCTAAGATTCCTCTAGACTTCTTTTTTATATGTATAAGGAAGTCCATTTCACTGACCTCAGCTTCACAATAAAGAGTGCAAGCTGAGGGACACCTGGGTGGCTCAGTGGTTGAGCGTCTGCCTTTGGCTCAGGGCATGGTCCCAGAGTCCTAGTATAGAGTCCCTCATCAGACTCCCTATGGGGAGCCTGCTTCTCCCTCTGCCTCTGTAGCTGCCTCTCTGTGTCTCTCATGAAAAAATAAATAAAATCTTAAAAAAAAAAAAAAGTGCAAGCTGAGCCATACAGTGGATGCCTCCTTCTAAGGCATCTAAGACTGTAATTCCCATTGATCTCCT
The DNA here is from genome assembly GCF_048164855.1 of Canis lupus baileyi. Lineage (NCBI taxonomy): Eukaryota > Metazoa > Chordata > Mammalia > Carnivora > Canidae > Canis > Canis lupus. Next base: position 102,808,262 of record NC_132876.1, read on the forward strand.
TCTCGCTCATTCACTCTCTGTCTTTCTCTCCACACACATATACACATGTAAATAATTAAATTTTGTATACTATTAAATCATTATACACCAACTCTATCACTACTGCATAAGATACTTCATGACAGAAAAAAAGATGTCTTACACAATGTATGTAATGCCTAGCAGAGTGAATTGTAAATTATATGGCTTATTGCTGAAATGGAAAATTGCCCACAAACTGCAATGTGTTTACTCAAAATTGTGGTATTTCATGAGAAATCTAGAGATATCCCTAGACATTTGTCTCTGAGCTCCATCTCTATCCTGCAGACCTTTTCAATTGCCTTTCCAATATTCACTTCTCCTCTTTTACTAAGTAAAATTATATTTGGGATAGAAATGTATGTGTAGCAACAAGTACTTTTCTTGCAGAAACCCAAACAAAACCATCAAGCCTAGAGAGCAAATACCATGTTTGCCCAATTTATTTCTGACACATTTTTCTCATGTGTCTAGTTAAAAACATCCCCAAGTTCTTTGCAGCTCGGCTGGCCCTGTGATCCAAGTTCTGGTCAATGAGATACAAAAAGAATTCATGTGTATTGGGCTTTCAAAAAAAAAAAAAATCTGTAATTTTTCCTAATGAAAGAGGCAGATTCAATACCCTGTAAATTTGTTTTTCCCTGTGCCTTTTTTCATCTTCCTGCCTTGAGTAAACACTTCATGCTTGATAGTAGAGCTGCCATCTTGCAACTGTGACTTAAAAGGTTATCTTATAAGCATTACGGGGAAGAATGCTAGAAAAATATCATAGACTTGAATTTTTTCTTAAACAACTACATCATCCCTGAAATCCATTTCTCTAGGCTTTTTGTTGCCTGACAAAATAAGATCCCTATTTGTTTGAGACAGATAATTTCCTACAAGGAGGTTTCTAAGCTCTACTTATAATCATATGTATAGATAAAAAAAGATATATTAATACATTTATTTTGGCTTTCCAAGTAACATTATTTAAGTATATCAGTGGAAAAGACCACCATGACTATTGTTTTATATATTATTGAGCAATGATATACTTTGAGAAAATGTTATTGAATGTCAGAGTTCAGGTTTTTAAAAAGAGACTATGTGGACTAGGAGCAATAGCCACTGTGAGATATTTGTTGGAGGGAACAAAACAACACAGAGCCGTATTTGTTCTAATTAAAATTCATCAGGGATCCCTGGGTGGCTCAGCGGTTTGGGGCCTGCCTTCGGCCCAGAGTGTGATCCTAAAGTCCCGGGATCCAGTCACATGTTGGGCTTCCTGCATGGAGCCTGCTTCTCCCTCTGCCTGTGTCTCTGCTTCTCTCTTTATCTGTGTCTCTCATGAATAAATAAAGTTTTAAAAAATAAATAAATAATAAAATTCATCAATGTGAAAGGACAAGATACGTTTTATTAAATGCCTTCATTTAATCCACATGTAAAAGACTGTAATTAAGAGCATGATGAAATCTTGAATGTTAAACTTATGATTTATGAACATCTAAAAATCAGACAGTAAATAACTATATTTGAGCTGGTGGCCTACAGTTTCCAGAAACGTTTTTGTAAAAAGTGATTCCATCAAGGATTTGTTAAACATCATCTAATATAACATCAATATTGATTCTTGGCTCCAATAAATAGTAGAGGTGAGATGAAATGTCAAATGTCTAATGTGGGTAGATCTCATCAAAACAGTGGCAACGTGTGGCCATTTATCACCTTTTATTTTGTGTGCATATTTGTTTTTCATGATGTATGAGTGGCAGAGTGAAAAAAATATTAAAGGGCATTTTCGTTTGAGGAGATTAAGGGTTTGATCCCATGGTTTTGTGCAAAAGTGCACATTTCATGAATATATTTTGAGAACCAGAAATATCATACACTTGGGACCACATAAGAAAGACAAGATTTAGGTAGGTGAGAGGGCAACAAATTTGATTCTTTCTACATCAGATTAGGAAATTGTACTCTTGGTGAATAGCAACAGGGATTGAGGACTTTTTTGCGGAAACCTAGACAAATAAAACCATCAGGCCTATAGAGCAGCCTCCATGTGTGCCTAGTTTATTTCTGATACATTTTCTCATTTATGAATACTAAGAAGTTGCACAGCTTTCCAGATATGAACGGGAGATATGTTTATTCTGCTAGCCTCCCTTTGCTCCCCACTTCCTCTACTGCATCATGCTTTAAGAGTTAGTGGATTGATAGAGTGTTGTGAGTTACAAGATTTTGTGTATGAATTTCCAAATGAATCAAGCTAAAGTTCTTTCTAGGATTATGATATGTTGGGTTTTTTTTTCTTTTCTTCAGTTCAATCTAATTATCATTGAATTTTTTAGAAAACAGTGTCCACCCTCAAATTTGCATCTCCTTATGCCCGTGAATTACTTCCACAGATAAGTCTGCAACCTGCATTTTGCTAGCCGTATGGTTATCAATGCCTCACATATCTATGAGGAGAAAATTTAAGAATCCTTTCATGAAATCACCTCATTTCTGATTTTCTCACTCCTATCTCTGATAACTCTCCTTGAGAAAGCTATTTACTGAGAAAGTTGTGACAGAGCAACCTTTGTAGTCTGCAAGGACTCACACTGACTTGATGTTTATGTGCAGAGACAGACGCTCTATGGATTTCTGCAGTGATTTTTCCCCCTGCAGTAAATCAAGGAAGCCAGCCGGTCTGTACATTCCATTGAAAGTGATGAATGGTTAACTTTAAACTCTGCCTGGGGTTAAATGATCTCAGGCTTTAGTGAATTCCTGATTCCTCTTTGGAAAACTTTCTATGAGTACCAGTGTGTTCATTCATCCTGAAGGTGCACCCATGCAAGGCTTTTTTTTTTTTTTTTTTGCAATTAGAGGAACTAATGAGACATCAAAAGTAGCTGTGGCCTCATTGTCAGACCTTACTCTGTTGTTCATCTATCAGTTTAGGCTCCCATTTTAAGTCTTAATGGTAGGAGTGTGGAGGAAACAAACTCTGTGGAGTGTACATGACAAGAACAAATGAAATGATGTGAGAAGCCCAGAAGTCACCGTTGAAAGATACTCTCAGGATAGTATCAGGCTTTAAATTGCAGAGAGGGATCATAACCTTCACAGTAAGATATGTAAACTAAACCAGACCTGAAATATATACAATTCCCTTATATTTATTAATAATTTGATGAGTAGGTAGTGTCGGGGAGGAAGAGCTTCCTCTGCCCTACAAGGTCCTCCTAGCTGGACTAAGTGACATGAGAAAGATTAATAGGACAAAATGAAATTTAATAGGTGTATGTACAGAAAATCTACACACACATGAAATTCTAAAGACAATGAGGCAACATGAAGCTTAGATGAGCTAATGAGAGGGGTGGGGTCTGAGGCCACAACCAGGAGAAGACTGTTAGCTTAACACATCAAAATGTTGATGGTGATTGATGCAGGAAAGATGTTAGTGTTCCAAGCCAACGGCCAAGAAAGAACTCTTGAGATGCCTTTGGTGCAAAAAAAGTGGTTTCATTAAAGCATGGGGACAGGACCTGTGGGCAGAAAGAGCTGCCCTGGAGTCAGTAACCAGTTGCCCATCACATACTTTCAAGTTGAGGGGTGGGGAATTAGGGATAGCCTAAATCTCCCAGATATTTTGGAAACAAGGTTTCCACAATCCTGAGGGGACTAGCTATTGTTGGGGAAAGGTCGTTAACTACTGTTTAGTAAAAAGTCATCCATGAGACCCTTCAGATATGCATCCGTGGGTCATGTGCCTGGAGGATGATTAGCAACATGTATCTTGGGGGTAGAGATAAAGGAAGTTTCCAAAGGAATTTTTATAAGACTTACAGGATCCTATGGGGGGGGGGGGGGTCAGGCTAAGTAAGATTGCTTTTTGCCCTTAGCAAAGTATTAACAAGGAGGCAGCAGAGTCCCTAGAGCAGTGTCACTCTGACTGTTCTAAGGACTTGTGAATGGGCTGTAGGTAGTTAAGGAAATGTACTTTTTCTTTTGCCTTTGTTTCCCACATCAGTGATAACATTCTAGCTTATGGAGCAATAAACTAACCAAAAGTTTCCTAAGTAATGACTGTCTTTTATTATGTGCCACTTACCCCTTTCTAGAAAAAAGTGTCGATAACGAACTAATGAGCTTTTTTTCTACATTAAAATTAGTAATACATTAGCAAAAAAATGTTGTGGGAGAAATTGTATTAACTCTGCCGACCTTTATTTTTCTGGGTCTCACCGCTCACTGCCATCCCCATTCAAGGTATTTGGGTGAGTGCTCTGAATGTTCTCAGTGACCTTTCTCCTTTTCATTTGCTACAATAGAAATGTACGCAGGGGTGGACATTTAATCAATTGGTGGTTTGTGGAGAGGAGGATATTGACCTTGTAACTTACACATTCTTTCTGTTACTTATCTCTTGAGACAATTTATGAACAAAAAGCATAGAGGAGAGAATTCCAAAGTTGAACCCCCAAGTGCCTGCATTCTAGGGGAAGGTGTTTGAAAACATGTAACCAAAAGAAACATTGAGATTACAATCTTGCATTGTGGCAGTGATGATTTCAGAAGGCTGCTGATTTGAAAGCTGTATTCTTTCTGGGAAGAACCAGAGAAACACAGAGGACCCTTCCTATTAGGAGTCTGGAACAAAAATATAACAGTTCACCCCCTGGAGTTGCCATCCTGGACATTTTAGTTTATAATGATGTTCTCTCTCAGTCTCTCTCTCTCTCTCTCTCTCTCTCTCTCTCTCTCTCTCTATATATATATATATATACGTATATATATATGTATATATATATATATACACACACACATATATATATGTATATATATATATTTCATGTATGTATAAATATATGAAAGTTAAATCATTTTGAGAAAGGAAGATTTTAGGAGTACTTTGCTAATATTTGACTCAAATAGTCAAATAGAATAGAATGGGAGAGGGCTGCCATCACTCTGGTCAGAGGCTCCTGATTTGAATTAAAAAGAGCTCTTGCAGAGGAGTCTGTCTGGACAACACAAATTTGAATCTCAACCCTGTCAAGTAATAGCTGTGCAATTTTGGTTTACTTACCTCAGACAATGGAATCATATCACCAACTTCTGGATCATTTAAAGGCTATATAAAATACTTAGTATAATACTTGATAACATGAAAATGATCTGAAAGTGTAGCTATTTTAGTTATGCAAATCACCTCTGCTTCTTCAGAGAAAGAAAAGGTGTAATTCTCCCAAGTATGTATTGTAATACTGGTTTAGTGAACAAAAATATTAAGTAGACAATGAAAAGGGATGAAATTATATGATTTGGTGAAAATATGTAGTGTTTTTACTTGAAAATTTTATCAAATTTGACAGGTCATAACTTTATTACATAAAAACTTCTAAAATTGAGAAGAGAATTGATTTAAAAATAAAAATGTGAATAAATATACCTATTCCCAGTGAGAAAACAAACTGTATGCACACATATACACACACATGCACATACCCACAGGATACACTATAGCAGTGTTAATAATAAATTGCAGGTAGTCCATTTAAAAATACTGTTCTATAACAAACTCAAATTTTTTATCATTGGAACCTAAACTGCAAAAGCTGTGAAGTGTTCCTTGCACCTTTAATGGAATTAATTTACAAAGAAAAGTTTGAATTGTTTTTGTTGTATTGCAACTTTACACTTTTAGAGCAAAGTATTGAGATTCTCCTACCCCCCCCATCAAGACGCAAAATTACATTGTGTTCAGTTCTCAATGCGTAACATATGCTGCTATAGCTTTGAAAGTCATTGTCATGTCTACATGTTAATGTGTGACAGTCCTATCCGTCTTAATTCATGACAGATTTGACATTATGCTATGATTTTGAGGATTTATTTTTATATTTTGAATTTTCTTGGATATGATAGTTATCCCATATAACTGCTTACTGTTTTTATGCATATTGTATATGAGCTCATATAATTCTTTTCATCTATTTATTTAATATAGTAGTGTTTATCTTTTGCATATAATTTATTTCAAAATCCACTGCCTGGAGTGATGGCAAGTTACATTAAAACCTTCAGTGTGAAAGATATGAAACATATATATCATGTTGGTTCATATTCACTTTGAAGATGAAGTATGTCATGTTGAGCTTCTGGGCTAGAGAAGAAACAGTTTCCATAAAGTTAATAGGAAGCAAGAAAGATTATAATGCTGTAATAATAACATAATACAATAACAATACAAAATATACAATATATAAAAATTATAATACATACTATACATAGTTTAAAAATACTATGCTGGGATGCCTGGGTGGCTCAGTGGTTGAGTTCTGCCGTTAGCTCAGAGTGTGATCCCGGGTCTGAGGACTGAGTCCCACATCAGGCTCCCTGTGAGGAGCCCTGCTTCTCCTTCTGTCTATGTCTCTGCCCCTCTCTCGTGTCTCTCATGAATAAATAAATGAAATCTTTAAAAAAAATAAAAAATAAAATAAAAATACTATGCTAATTGCTTTAATGATACAGAATTAGGATATCTTTATAAAATCAGGAAATGCTGTTAGAAAGCAACTACCGGGACACCTGGGTAGATCAGTCAGTTAAGCATCCGACTTTTGATTTCAGCTCAGGTCATGATCTCAGCGTGGTGGGATCAAGCCCTGTGTTGGGTTCTGCGCTCAGCGCAGGGCCTGCTTGATTCTCTCTCCCTCTCCCTCCTGCTCTCTCTCTCTCTAATAAACAAAATCTTTTTAAAAAAGAAAAAAAAGGGATCCCTGGGTGGCGCAGCGGTTTGGCGCCTGCCTTTGGCCCAGGGCACGATCCTGGAGACCCGGGATCGAATCCCACGTCAGGCTCCCGGTGCATGGAGCCTGCTTCTCCCTCTGCCTGTGTCTCTGCGTCTCTCTCTCTATGACTATCATAAATAAATAAAAATTAAAAAAAAAGAAAAAAAAGCAAATTACCTATTTGTGTTAGTTTAGATAAGAAGAACAATTTTTTTAAAGTAGAATATATTAAGTAACTTTAGATGGCTCTTAATAAAATAGCCAATACTTATTGATCATCTCTTATGGACTGAGGACAGGAACAGAAAAAAAAAAAGTGAGACTAATGGAACTCAAAGTCTAAAGAATATGTTCACAAACCTAACAACTCTCAGCCTGTCAGAGATATCATACGTTCATTCAGATTTATCAGCAACCATTTGTTTAGTGTCTACTAATGTGTATAGCACTGTGAAAATCACTCCAGGAAAAGATACAAGTCAAATTAATCTGAGGGTTATTAAATCCTGAGATGTCCTATGAGAGACACCTTCTGCTGATGATAGCTAGCAATTCTGAAATGAAGATAGGGTCATATTAAGTGAGTCTAGTATAGATCAGATTGAGGCAGAAATCAAGTGCTGATTCATGATAGATAAACATTGAGAATTATTTTATCCACCCATTTGATAAGTGTTTATTGACACCTCTGTGCCAGGCACTTTTTATATGTAAAGCTATAACAGCAGCCATAAAACACATGACCCTACCCACCCACAGCTGATAACTTTGGTAAATTGATCTGCCTAGACAGGACTTTTGTCAATTGTTTTCATAACTTAACTTTCTTTGAAAAATCAAGGCCTGCATATGATTCAAACTTTCTCTGCATAGTTGGGGAAAATCCTGACTGCTATATAAGTTTTTCCAACTTTGTGGAGTGTGACCTCCACATTTTGAAACAATGTGGAGAAAATACACAATAAAGTTCATAAATAGGAATGGAAGTTGTCTGTAATCTTTGGCCTTCTAAATTAGCTGTGAGAAAGGAGATCTGCAATTATTAGTGATTCCCTGGGACCAGCTTGCCTTAGATGGTTGAAATAAGGGCTCATGAGAGATTATGTCGGCACTGAAAACCTGTTAAGTCTCTTACTGAGGTCAGTAACTGGGCACAGCAATCAGCCTGACACTTGAATCGTAATGGACCAGATTAGCTTATAAAATCACATTGAAATGTGTTCAGAACAGAGGCTTAAAATATAAGCATGGTCATGCTATTTTGGCATGTCTAAATATGCTTCTGATTTTTAATGCTAATATTATGGCTACAGAAAGAAAATGCTTTTGGAAGATGGGGTTAGTAGGCATAAATATATAGAAATTTGATTATCAGAAAGGAGTAAGATGTTATCTTGGTTATCCCTTCAACTGCACAGAAATTCCAACAGATGTCTACCAGTAGAATGAATGGATGGAAAGATGGTTCCAACATTTGTCATGATTGTACTGGCTAATAGACTAAGCTTCCACAGTCCCAATGGCTAGTATATTCCTGTTGTGGACATAGATACATCAAATGCATTATATTGGGTCTGATAATTTCTATTTAGTGGAATATCATTTTATAGACTCAGATAAAGAATGAAAGAAAAAGTGAAAAAGTGTAGTAACTGCAGATATTAAAGTGAAAATGAACAAAAGAGACCTTAATTATTTTGCATTCATAATAGAAATATAGATTTCTACTAAAATATGTAAATTCTTGATCATTTTCACAGTTGGCACTACTCATACAACTATTATGGCTATGGTTAATCTTTTATTTTGAACTATTTGAACATTGGTTTGTTTTAATACATGTGGGCATTCTTATAGGTATGCATTCATATCACTTTTTGTTTATATTGTTTTTATTAATTTTGTCTTATTGTTTTTATTTTCCTAAGGTTTCATTTGCTAAATGATACTAGTCCTGAATATAATAGAGCATAGTAAAATTTCTTTGAAACCAGGGAGTGCTAAATGCAGTGCTATATTTCGAGTTTAGAAAGAAATAGCCCTATTAGAATAGTCTTTTTGAATAAATTTCCCAGCGGTCCTGACCAATATCTTCTTTTAATTTCCCATTTAATTTTCTGCCTGGCTTCACACAAGAGTCTCTTTCAATGCTTGCCCAACCCCAGTTTCTTTTTCCCACCAATAGGCATAAAGCAGATAATTTTCTCTAAGGTGTAATTTTGTATCTGTCTGAGTCACATATCTGGTACAAGTACTAAATTCTCTATTTCATTGCCACCATTTCCCTACATTTGACTGAAAACATTTCCAAAGTTCATAGAGAGTGTTTGCTTCTTCTTCCTAATCATTGATGATACTAACAGGGTAGTTCATGGACAGTTCCCATAAATTAGAGACTTGATTATTGCATCTTTTTTCTTCTAGAGTAAGTTTTTAGTCCTACTATCAAAGCTTTTTCAAAGTTTATTTTAATTAAGAAATTTTTTCTTCAAAATCCTGTACATTTCAAATTCATAAAGCTAGATATATTCAGCCAACTTATAAGATATTTTGATACTTAATTATTACTAATTTATTAAATTCCTGTGGTCTACAACATGTCTTTAAATTTCTCAAGCAATTCAATGTAATTATTGTTTTATACTTATCTTGTTTTCTCCTATCTTTCCACACTCACCAAATGATTGTTTCACTTAATGGTATTAAGTGGGCTTATGGAAGAAATGTGGTTCTACAATGTCTTTTTTTTTTTCTAGATTTATTTTATTTATTTTTATTTTTTTTAATTTATTTTTTATTGGTGTTCAATTTACTAACATACAGAATAACCCCCAGTGCCCGTCACCCATTCACTCCCACCCCCCGCCCTCCTCCCCTTCTACCACCCCTAGTTCGTTTCCCAGAGTACAATGTCTTAGTCACATGCTTTCTTCAAATGGAAGCACCTTTGTAGTTGTCTGGATGTCAAAGATAGCATAGCCTTGACAATATTGTTTGTTCATAAGTAATTAATTAAAATTTTTAACTAAGAAGAAATCTATCACATTAATTTTATTATTATTATTATTATTATTATTATTATTATTATTAGTTAGCTCTATGCCCAGTGTGGGGCTTGAACCCACAACGCTGAGATCAAGAGTCACATGCTCTACTGACTGAGCTGGCCAGGTGCCCCTATCATATTAGGCTTCCTTAAAGATTTTATTTTAATTAATTAATTAATTACTTTATTTATTTATTTAGTGCGAGTGAGTAAGGTGGGAGAGAAGCAGAGGGAGAGGAGAGAGAGAACCCCAAACAAACTCCACACTGAGCACAGAGCCCAATGCAGGCTCAGTCTTACAACTGAGAGATCTTGGCCTGAGCTGAAATGAAGAGTCGATGCTCAACAGACCAAGCCACCCAGGTGCCCCCTTCTCACATTAATTTTTAAGTGTATATTTCCCTGCAAATTCAACCTCAGAATTATCCCATTACCTATGACTAATATTGAGCCAAGAGTCACAAAGAGGCTCCTTCCTGTTCATATCTTTTATAGGAAAAGAATCAAGAAGAAGGACTGCCCATGTCAAGCCTCTCTTATTTTTGAGAGATTCAAATATGCCCAGAAGAAAACCGGACATCTGTGCAACAGGACATATATGCAACAGGTGCTTAAGTTCTGAATTGCTCATATATGTATCTTATGACTAATAATGTAAATCTTGAGAAGCAAAGATCTGTCTCCACTTAAGAAAGTTAGTGAAACAAGATATTTCATCTCCCAGGCTGTTAGGCTTTCACCCACAAGTGGTGGAATTCCACTTAAACTGGATTAAAAAATATGTAAATACAGTGTCTCATATATCACAAAGCTCAGAAATACAGGAGGGCTTCAGAGTCAGATGTTTAAAAAGCCCAGGGAGGGGCGCCTGGATGGCTCAGCTGGTTAAGTGTTTGGTTTCAGCTCAGGTCACAATCCCAGGGTTCTGGGACTGAGCTCCTCATCAGGCTCCCTACTCAGCAAGGGGTCTGCTTCTCCTTCTGCCTCTCCCTCTGGCTTGTGTTCTCCCACCCTTGCACGCTCACTTGCTCTCTCTCTCCCCCAAATGAATAAATAAAATCTTCTAAAATAAATAAATAAATAAATTGCCCATGATGTCCTCAGGGACAGAGTTTCTTTCCAACTCTATTCTACAAAGTTGAGTACCTTTTGGGATTGGTAGCTGCAGAAGTCTAGGCAGCATATTTAAATAACAATGCCCAAAGGAAGACAAGGTGATTTTTCTAGTCTCTTAGAAGTGAAGAAACAATTCCATGAGCTCACAAGACTCCCCTCCCCGCCACAATGTCTTAATGGCCATGTTAAGTTATCTGAATATTCCTGAACCAGTCAGACCCAGTTTCCCACGAATCATCTGACTGTGGCAGAAGGGGATATATGAACAAAACTGTGGTTCCTTTGGGAAGAAATACAATTTCAGTGAGTTTTAGGTAAGCAGGACGTTTACTATACTCTGGCCTCTGGCCACTATGGCAAAGGCACTACACTGAGACCTAAAATCACTTATCACCCACTCTACCTAAAGTTGAGGTGCCAGAAATTCATGAATTCAGATATTTCAGATGGTAGGAATACTATAATATTTTCAACATGAGTGGTCCACCTATCCACATTGTCCAAGACAATATTTCCTTTATAAAGACTATAAGAATTATACTAGTGACAGAGTCCCTATAATATTTGATAATGCATTAGTAAATGGGATTACTGGTTAGACATTCTAAAGTTAAAATGGCTCTTGATTCTCATACAGATGACAGATTCCTTGGGCATACAGTGGAAAAAGTGCCCAAACAGTAAGCAAAGTGGCATGCTCACATAAGCAACAAGGTTAATAATATTATTTTGGAAGATCAGGTATACAGTGGTCTTTGACAGTGGTTAATTGATCATTAGATCCTTAGGGCCAAAATGGATGGACAGCCCACTGAAGTCTTGCTTTGTTTGTCTAAATCTAAAACCTAACTCTGGTGAACGGATCTCAAACTTGAGTCACTGTCATGTCACTCAATTTTTTGTAGTTCCTGTGGCCCTTTACTTGAGGGGTGATTGAGTACCGCTCGTAGACTTTTTAAGTGCTCCTATTGGAATCCACTTTTTTTGTTTCTGTGTGCATCCCCTCTGATGAAACGAACACAAAAGTGTGTGTTTACTTTTGATTCTTCTTTGAAAGACTCCCTCTAGGCTACTGAAGCTATGTCCACATAAGCAGAGATCTGGAAGCGCTTGAGTATTTTATCCGCTCGAGCAGCCCTTGTGCCCAGCAATGACTAATGTTCAAGGGAGAATATAAAACCCCAGCTCCATTGTCTTAGAGCATTTTGAGGAGTGATTTACAATCCAAAGATTTCCTTTTGGAACAAGCTAAGCAACCTAAAATTTGTGTGCTGCACAATTTCTTCCTCTTTGCTGTTCTGCTCTCTCCAGTTCTTTAATAGTTTCTCATGGGAATACTTCCTTTACTATATCACTTGTACTTTATTCCTTGTCACGGCTTTGGATCTGCATCCGAGGAACCCAACTCTTAGAAAAGCACCCTATCATGATATTACAAGTATTTTGCCTGTTTCCCCTACTCTTCCCCGGAGGGCCTATGGTCCTTTACCAGGGCAAATTTATTCTGGAGAAGGAAAATGCCAAGATTTTTAAAGGAATCTTTAAATTTTAGTTTTGGGTGAGTTTTTTTTTAAAGGCTAGTTAAAAGAAATTATTTGTTAAAAATTTTAAACCATAAGATTTCACATACACCATGGCATCTATTGAAGAGTTGAATGGTGTAGGCGTATTGGCTCTTGATTCCCCCCTTCAGCTCCCTACCCAATTGGCACCTAGAGCAGAAGAACCAGCTACCCCTTCATTTATTTACTTTTTAAAGATTTTACCTATTCATTTGAGAGAGAGAGAGAGAACTAGTACAAGCAGGGGGAGGGGCAGAGGGAGAGAGACAAGTGGGCTTCCCACTGAGCAGGGAGCCCAGTGTGGGGCTCTATCCCAGAACCCTGAGATCATGACCTGAGCTGAAGATAGACACTTCACCAGGATGCTCCTCTTTTTTTTTCAGCTGCCCCTTTAGATGGGTTTCTTCCCTGGCCCTGAAACTTAACGTCTGTAGGTGTGTATCTCGAACTTAGGCTGAGTTTTTTTTATAATAGAGTTAAGAAGAAAGTAAAACATGTTTCATAATCCTTATGTATCAAAAATAGAAAACGGAAGGTAGACTGAAATACAGGAAAGCTTGTATTCAATTGTGAAAGCTAAGAGCATTCTTATATTGCCTAGCCTGCAGCACCAGTTTACATTATGGAGTGGGCCATGAAGACACTTAAGTTTGCAACCCTGCCCTCACCTGTATCCCCCTCCTGACCCAGAGGTAAGACCCTCTCTTTTTCTTTCTACTCACTCTATACACACGACACTGTCTCACAAGGGACTGTTTTGAGTGAATGAGCACTACACCCTATAGACCAAGAACACCAATCTACTTAGAGCACAGGCTTAGAAGTGTCTGCTGATAACTTGAGTTGTTTTCTGAGTTTGCCCCATGGTAGAACTGCAGTGATCTCAAAATATATCCTGCATTTCTTCCACCAGCAGCTGATTGTGTGTTTTTTTTATAAATAGTCTCAACAAATGACAGGATCCCATATTGGCATTCTGATTTATGGAACATTGGCTTTTCTGTTGCATAGAAGCAAGTAGATGTCTCTGAAATCATCTTCACAAACTACAATAATAAATAAAAGGGAATCTAGCAGCCTTAGAAGAATTACAAAGATTAGTTCAAAGAATTGAAAACAAAATGCACAAATTGAGACGCCTATCATATCTCCATTCAGGATTACAGACTGACTGATGAAAAAGGTGGATGTCTTAGAGAATGACAGTGGATTCATAAATGTGCTTTTGTAAGTCTCCGTTCCCTCTGGATTTTCCTTTCTGGTGTTAATCTGTGGAGTTCCTGACATTTTGTCACATATCTCAGTTTGAAAACAAATAAAAACAAACAAGAAACACCCTGGCAATGAGTTGAAAAAACAAAGATAAACAAAATAGAAGCCATTTGCTGTCATCGAAGAAGGACAGACATCTTGCTTCATGGCTATGGAATCTAATCTATATGAAAACTATGGCAAGACTTCATAGACAAATTACAGGAAAAAAATCCATTAGGGTTTTCTAGAAAGGCCACACCCTCATCACGATATGGATATAGATAAATATATACATATAGAAGTATATACATATACATATATATGTGTCATGAAGAGGGAATGGACTTGGAAATATGAAATCTTGGTGAAATCTGTACCCTTGACCATGGGACAGCAGGCAGCCATGTAAACTGATCTGCCCAATATAAATGGGAACTTTATTTCTTATTACCAAAATCAGTTATTGGGCCAGGAATGCTCCAGCATCTAGTAATATGAACACGATGATTAAAACTCTGGTAATGCCAGTGTGCCTAGCTGTCTCAGTTGGTAAAGCATGTAACTCTTGATCTCAGGGTCATGAGTTTGAGCCACACATTGGGCATAGAGCTTAATTAAAATAAAAAAAAAACAAATAAAACTCTGATAATGTGTACTTCTGCTTCATTTTCCCAACCCCAGGTAAGCTGTACTTATGAATTCGTGTGATTTTCTACAGACAATGAACTGAGGAAAATATTTGAGCCTAAATTATAGATGGTTCTGCATGATATGCTGACCTATGGCAGAGGTTGATGATTGTGTTATACTTGATAGAGATAGCCTAGAAGGAAAAATCTTCCCAGTGGGCAAAATTTCAAATGGCCAATTTAATAATTCCCCTTGTTTGAAGGAAAAGATAGCAAGAAAAGAGATAAATCTAAATAGCATCTCACAGACAATAGCAGTGGTTCATGCTTTAACTGGATGATCAGGGACTTGAAAGGGGTAAAACTGCACTGTCTCATGAGATACCATATAGGATCTGAATCAGTGCACAATATGTGATGCTGGTTGTCCCTACCTAGCCTTGCATGTAATAAATAGGAGGAAGTGGAGATGATGGCCTTCATGATTAAATATAATGATTCACTCCATTTCATTTCAAATTTTGATACCTCTAGGTTCTCTACCCTAAAATGCATTCTTCCACCGTGAAATATAATAAAATTCTCTCAAATTCTACATGACTGACACCTGGCAATTTCAGCCTTTTAATGCCATTGGGTGAACAGGAAAACACAAAAACAAAACCAAAAAACTCCCAAAACAAAACAAACAAACAAACAAACAAAAAAACACCAACCAAAAAGAGATTGGGAGAGTCAGGAGTTTATGGCATTGAATGGTGTGATCGATCTTAATTATTAAGGGAAAATAAGGTTGTTGATACTCAACAGAGGGAAAGCAGGGTTTATGAAATTCATGTGATCCCCTGGAGGATTTTTTTTTTATACTACATTGTCTGGGAGTAAGTGATAAGGGAAAACGACTATAGTTTTATGTAAGAAAGCCACTGAGGGCTCAGACCACTCAGAAGTAAATACATATGAACTCTTCATCACCACAAGAGATGGCTGAAGAAATGGGAACATAGAATGGGTAAAGAGAAGTATTGCAAATACAATCGGAGAACAATTACAAAAATAGAGAAGGCACCCTCTTACCTATATTTCCCTCCTTGCTTTTTGTGTCATGTAGAGGTAGATATATTAAATAATTGGCCCCTTTTTTTCTGTTTTCTTCCTACTATGAGTGGGATACATAATGATGGTGCACTTTAGAATACTGATGCAAATCTTTACTGAATACTGATAATCATCTAGAGATCATGACTTGTTACTGTTTCTAGTAACTGAGCATGGCCCATTGGTTTTGGAAATGGAAATAAGAGAAAAGGGTGGATTTCGATGTAGGAGTCTGTAGTGTGCCTTTGTTAATATTTTTGGAACCTGACATCTGAATGACTCTTTTTGGGGAGTGGGGAATGGTGAGAGGCAGCTGCTCCTACTTGAGTTAATTTTGGTAGCTGAAGGCCCCATTTTCCACTACAAAAGCCATCATGGTCCATATTTCCTCTCTTTCCCTCAAGTAGTCATGAAACAGGCACATGACATAAGCATGGCAATTAGGTAGGGTGTCCTTACCTGAGATTCTTAAACTGGAAGGTGTAACCAAAAAAGCCAGAGAGGTTAAGAAACCATACATTGTGGATACAGCAGTAAGTATCTTGAGTCCAGTGGTTCCAGGGACATTTATCCAATGACAGGGATGCTAGCAGAGGCATTCTGACTAGTTTCTTCATATTCCTCAATTTGACCAAATACCCGTCTACCTATCTTACTGCATGTCTGTTATTTTACAGGTCTGATTCTTTGGCCTTCCTCTCAGCTATTTGAGCTTCCGGATGTTCTTTCAACACTTCTTTTTCTGTTTCTGATTCTTACCTTGCCTATGTTTCTTACGACGTAAGTCCTTAGTGGTATAGCAGGTGACTGATCCTCTATAAACTGTTTTTTTATTTCTAAAAGGAAGAGCAAGAAGTAGGTATTTTAAGATTCTTCCAGTTTTTTAATAAATTTGTAAAAAAAAATACTTAATGTATCAAAGTATATATTTTGGAAGTTTCTTTCATAAATGAATTCAGCCATTCCAAGCTGTCATTAATTTGATCTCTAAAGAAAATGAGATTTTAAAAAGTTAATGTCATGGTTAGAAAATACTGTACTTTATTTTAAATTTTCAATTTTAAATTATTCACTTAAATTATAAAATAAGAAAATAGTTCATGCATGCCAGCTGTGCAAGCCAGTGCTCACATATCCATGCATTCATTTGTCAAATTCATATTATTATAGTTAATATTTCAATTAAGAAATGAATATTATCTATCAAAATTCTACATGGAAAGTAATCTTTAAATTTTTTTTCTCATAAAAGTTTGCATCCAAGTATTTCCATTGGTGTAGTGGTTTATTTTGTTAGCTTGTTTATATAATACCAAGATTTGGAGACGTCCCCTCTGAAGCCGGTGGCAAGTGATTTTGTGCTTCTTGAGAAATATAATGAAAATATCCAGAAGCCTCTATTTTGCAAAATATTTGACAAGCACAGTCTTGTTTCAATGGGGGGGAAACAAGCTAAACAAGAAAAATAAGAGTCATTTGTAGGATCCTAACACAAATGTCTCCTTTTTGAAACTCTAATTATAAATGGAAAAGAAAAATAAAAACAAATGTTTTGCATGAGTGGCAGCACTAATTGCTTCTGATCTTGATTTTTTCCTGTGAATTGCCTTGAGTATTTTTTAAGGTACTGCTTAAATGTTTAATGAATGAATAAAATCATCTGTAACAGTAGTTAAATTGCAGATTTTTTTTTCAAATTTGATTTACAAAATGTTGAATGCCATGAGACCTTCTCCTTTATTAAACATAATAAGAAGTCAGTTGAGGAAAGATATCTGTCAGTAAAATATTATTGTTAAATCCAAACAGATTTATTTAGAAGTATTAATTAGAACAAATTTAGCCCTATGTCTTTTCAGAATGCAGAGGAGTGAAACCAAGCACCAAACAAATACAAAAACAAAAAGCAAAAACAAGAAAAGGCCTCCAATAGATAATTCTCTGGTAAAGAAATATAACATCTACAAGTTCTATCTCTGTTTTTAAATTGACTAAAATGTGATTCTTAAGCTCAATCTCAGTTTAAAACACATAAACAGAAGCCTCTAGGGAAAAGAGAGTGTTTTCATCTTGAAGTCCTATTAGTGCATTAGCCATGCAAACTAGAAGAATTTAAAGGTGAATTAAACCATTAGTTTAGAATAAAATTTGCCTTGATACACAGGCATGCATGTGCATGTGCATGCATGTGCGTGCATGTGTGTGTGTGTGCATAAGAGAATAAACAGATGACTAGTTTAAAAAATCAGTACGTAGGATTAGAAATTCATAGATTTTAGTCCTTTTATTTTGAGAAGTGAAAATAATATTATACTTTTTCTTAATCGCATTTTATTTATTGATGTGCGATATAAAAAGCCTTGAACTATTACCGATTTTAAGTATGTAATTATTCCTTCTTCCACAGAAGCATGCTGGGGACTTCTGTATATTATTCCAATGATTTTTTGGATAAATCTGTTATTAAATAAGTATTGTTCATAGGAGCAAAATGAGAACTAAGACTTTTAATTAAATAACACAAATTTTATCAATTCAAAAAAAATCCAATTTTTCAAGGTTTTTGAATTTGATATTGCTTTATGTGGAAGTAGAATCAATATTTTATTCCAGAGTGAAAACATTTAAACATATATATGTAATATTTTATTAATACATAAATATAAATATATATTAAATATATACATGGAAGAGGATATAGATATATGCAATATTTATTTATATTAGGAAATATAATAAGCTTCTGATAACCTCTCTCCCTCTTTCTCTCTCTCACATGCACACACGCTCACACACAGGGCCTCTGAGTAGAGACTGCCTGTGTTCCTACAAGACTAACAATTATGGCTGCAAAATAGGGTTGTCATCTTGATGCTGAAGTATATGATTTTCATCCAGTTATGAAATTGCATTTTATTTGCACATGCACCTGCTTCTGTTCCATATTATATTATTCATTTGGACTCTATTTTTTCTAAAATTGAGCCTTTGTGCTTTATTGAAGATTTTCAGCTCTTGAATAAAAAAACAGGGGGTCAGATCCTTTCTTTTGCTGGAAGACAAAAAGAGGCACAGGTGATCCTGGGATAATGCTTTTGGCCACATACATGGTTTCCTTCCTTTAACACTGGAATCTTTTTCATTCACAAAGCTGCTCAGGAGAAGGAAGGAAGACTTTCTCCTCCTCAGTTGCAGGGATTTCATGTTCATCCTGAGAGCTATGCACAACTTCTTTCCAATAACCTCAGATTTAGAATGATTCAAAGTTTCAAATCATTTAATCATTCAAGCCCCATACATATGGTTCAAATACTCTTCACAAGAAGTACATACAAATATAGCATTGACAACTGGTGTAACTGAAGTTAGAACATTTGTCTGCAGAGTCTGGAAAGTGTGTTGTTGAAAATAGCCAGAACATTAAAAGAGTGTTGTCAATTGTTTGCCGCCTTTATTTTTTTAAGATTTTATTTATTTATTTATTTATTTATTTATTTATTTATTTGAGAGAGAGAAAGAGAGAAAAAGCGAGAGCAAGGGGAGGAACAGAGGGAGAGAGACAAGCAGCCTCTGTGCTTAGCACAGAGCTCCACGTGGGACCCAATCCCACCACCCTGACACCATGACGGGAACCAAAATCGAGTCAGACACTTAACCGACTGAGCCACCCAGGCACCCCTCTTTGCCGCTTTTAGCACAGTATTAGAAAACAAGACTATTCAATACTCAGTCTTTAAGTAAAAATAGAAGGAACAACAGTTGAAAAACAAGGAAAAGAGATTAAAAACCTATGTTTTTTGTATATGGAGCAAATATATCAGAAAAGCACTGTTTTGGGGACATTGTAATTGACAAAGAAAAAACTCTAGGTACTAAACTAGCCAAATATTGAAGTGGCTTGCAAAGCTCTGTATCACCCAAGGAGGACAAACTTGCTGGTGTCCATTCAGATATGGAGACTAATGATAAATGAAATTTCTTGCAGAGATCAGAATCCAGTCAAAGACTTTTCCTATGGCAAGGATTCTTCATACTTGTCTCATATGTTGTCATCATGCTATGCATTAGTGACTTCTGTGTGTTTCCTACTCTTTCACCCTTTGCAGTTGATTTATCCTTTCTACTATTTATGAATATCTGAGTTGTTCCAGACAGTGCTACCATGGAGATCCTCTCCATGTACTTTTGATCATATGGGGAATATCGGGTATATATCTTGCACTAGAGTGACATCATCATAGTGTATGATATATTTTACCATAATTGATAATGCCCAGTGTTTCAAACTATGTTCCTGTCATTCCACATCTTGAACAATAGTTTACGTTGTCTTTTTCAGTCTTCACCTGTGTGTGATGTGCAGTGGCATCTCACTGTGCTGTGCTTTTTTTTTTCACTCTCTCTCACTATGCTTTTAATTGACTTTCCCAGAACATGAATGTGGTTGTGCACCTTTGTATGTAATTCTTGGCAATTGGGGTATCTTCTTTTTTTGCTGTGCACTGTATGAATTTCCAGTTATTTTACATACTTCCCATCATGTGGCATTTTCTCTCATTTTTGTTTTGGCCATTCAGGTGATACGTAAAGTATTTCATTGTGGGCTTAATCTACATCTCCTAGAAGAATGGTAAAGTTGGACACTTTAAAGCTTTTGGCCATTTGAATGTCCTCTGTAAAGTTCATGTTCAAGACTTTTGCCTATTTTGTCAATATTGAATTTTCCCCCTTACTCATTTGTAGGAGTATTTTGTATGGAAATGGATTCTGTAATTAAAAACTTGCCCACAAAAGAAACTCTAGTCACATATATCTTCACAGTTAAGAGAGAAGCAACATCAATCTTGTGCAAGCACTTTCAGAGATAAATAAGGGAGACCACTTCCCAACTTGTTTTGTGAGACCAGCATTATTTTGATACCAAAGTATCTGAGAACAACTTCATAAGAAAGAAAAAAATCAAAGGCCATTTTCTTATGAACATCAGAGTAAAAGTCCTTCATGAGGTAGTAACAAGTCAAATCCAGCAACATATAAAAAAGATATATCATCATTAAGTTAGATATATTCATAGAATGCACTATTAAAATAATATTTGCTTATCAATCAATACAAACCACTACATTAATGGAGAAGAAAAGCCATATAATTATTTCAAGAGGTACAGGAAAAAATTGTTCAATTCCTAACAAATTTGGAATAGAAAACTTTGCTTAATTTATATCTATAACACACTCTACCTAATACAGCAGAATACACATTCTTTTTGAATGTATATGGAACATTCACCAATATAGACCATATACAGAACCATGTAAAGAGTTTCCATAAATTTCAAAGAATTCATATTACTCAGAATAAGTCTTTGGCCCAAACAGAATTGAATCAGAATTCAATATAAGTATCTATAAAATCCCCAAATATTTGTAGATTAAACAACCCATTTCTAAATAACACATTGACCAAAGTGGAAATCATGAGGAAAATTTAAAAAAAAAAATTGAAATGAGTTAAAATAAGAAACACAACATATCAAAGTTTGTGAGATGCAGCTAAAGTTATACACACACACACACACACACACACACACATTATGATCTAAGCTGCCATCTTAAGAATCTTTTAAGAGGAAGAAAAAATTAGCAGAAAAGCAAAAGGAAAACTAAACCCTAAGTAAATAGAAGTAAGGAAATCGGAGAAGGGCAAACATTATATGGCCTCATTCATTTGAGGAATATAAAAAATAGTGAAAGGGAATAAAGGGGAAAGGAGAAAAAAATGAGTGGGAACTATCCGAGAGGGAGACAGAACATGAGAGACTCCTAACTCTGGGAAACGAACAAGGGGTGGTAGAAAGGGAGGTGGGCAGGGGGTGGGGGTGACTGGGTGACGGGCCCTGAGGGGGGCTCTTGATGGGATGAGCACTGGGTGTTATTCTATATGTTGGCAAATTGAACACCAATAAAAAATAAATTTAAAAAAATAAATAAAAGTAAGGAAATAACTAAGATTAAAGTAGAAATCAAGGATACAGACAACAGAAAACATTAGAGAAATTTAATGAACCCCCCAAAAAGTTTATGTTAAAAGAACAATAAAATAATTGATAAAAATCTAAGTTAAAGGGATCCCTGGGTGGCGCAGCGGTTTAGCGCCTGCCTTTGGCCCAGGGCGTGATCCTGTAGACCCGGGATCGAGTCCCACGTCGGGCTCCCGGTGCATGGAGCCTGCATCTCCCTCTGCCTGTGTTTCTGCCTCTCTCTCTCTCTCTCTCTCTCTGTGACTATTATAAATAAATAAAAATTTAAAAAAAAATCTAAGTTAAGAAAAAAACAGAAAGCACAAATGATTAATATTAGGAATTAAAAAGATATAACTACAGGTGTTAGATACATTAAAAGAAAAATATGAGAATATAATGAAAAACACTTTATGTCAATACAAAAACAGGTACAATTAGATGATCAACTCAGTATATGCAGGAAAATCATTTGACAAATTCAGTACCCACTCATCATAAAATATCTCTGCCAAGCTAACAATAATAGGAAATTAATACGATAAAGGATGCCTTTAAAAACCCACAGGTAACTCCAATCTTTTTTTTTTAAGATTTTATTTATTTATTCATGAGAGACACAGAGAGAGAAAGAGACAGAGACAGAGAGAGACAGGGTGGGGGCAGAGACATAAGCAGAGGGAGAAGCAGGGAGCCCGATGTGGGACTCGATCCCGGGACTCCAGGATCACGCCCTGGGCCGACGGCAGGAGCTAAACTGCTGAGCCACCCAGGGATCCCCAGGTAACTCCAATCTTGATGGTAAAGACTGGGTGCTTTTCATTTAAAACTGAGAAAAAAAAGTCAAAGATGTCTGCTCTCATGACTTCTAGTCAATATCAATTCCCTTAACAAAAGAATTTACAAAAGCATCAAAATTACGAAAAACTTAGGTATAAATTTGACAGAATATACGAAAGACCTGTACACTTCTAACTACAAAACTTGGATAAAATAGAGATCTAAAGAATTGCAGTGATATACCTTATTTATGGATTAGATGACTCAGTATTGTTTTGATGTCAGTTATTCCAAAATTGATTTATATTTTTAGGTCTATTCCAATCAAAATCCAAGCAAGCTTGTTTTTTTCCCCATGAATTAGTGAGCTGTTCCTAAACATTTTATGGAAAATTAAAAAACTTGGACTTACTCTGATGATTTTTTAAAGGATTTTAATAACTTATTCATGAGAGACACACACACAGAGAGAGAGAGAGAGGCAGAGGGAGAAGCAGGCTCCATGCAGGGAGCCCGACGTGGGACTCGATCCCGGGTCTCCAGGATCACACCCCGGGCCGAAGTTGGCGTTAAACCGCTGAGCCACCGGGGCTGTCTTACTATGTTTATTTTGAAAAAGAATACCAAGTTGAGGACTTACACTATCTGATCTCTAAACTTACCATAAAGCTACAGTAAGTAAGACAGTGCAATATTGACATGAGGGGTACGCATGTAGAATAAGATAGAAGAGTGTCCACAAAGAGACTCACATACATATATGTTCAGTTAGTTTTTAAAAAGGTACCAAGATAATTCAATGAGTAAAAAATAATCTTTTCAACAACTGATGCTGAAACTCTGGGATATACTTAAGAAAAAATAAATAAATCTTGACCAAATTCTCATATCACAGTTCCAACATAAAAGGGATCGTAGACTTAACCTATAAATGCCTATAAGAAAACATCAAAAAATCTTGCTAATCTGTGGGTAAGCCAGTATTACTATGCATAAAGCACCAATCATATAAGAAAAGGAAGGTCATCAAAGTTAAAATGTCTACTCTTTAAAGAAACCATTAACACCACACATCCATTACAATTCCTAAATTCAAAAAGTGGACAGTTCCAAATGATAGCCAGCATGAGGAGAAAGCAGAACTTTCATATATTGCTGGTAAGAGTGTAAAATTTGTGCAACTACTTTGGAGAACTGTTCGGCAGTTTCTGATAAAATCAAATATATACTTAGCATGAACTATAGCAGTTCTATTCCAGGATGCAGTGAAGAGAACAGAAAACATGTCCTCTTAAAGATTTGTACATGAATGTTCATAGCAACTTTATTCATAATAACTCCAAATTGGAAACTGCTCAAATGTCTATAAACAGGTGAGCAGATAAAAATATGGATGAGGGGCACACGAGTGGCTCAGTTGGTTGGGTGTCTGACTCAGTTTTGGTTCAGGTCATGATTTTGGGGTCATGAGATGGAGCCCTGAGTCCAGCTCCACGCTCTCATTTATCCATTCATGAGAGACACAGAGAGAGGCAGAGGCATAGGCAGAGGGAGAAGCAGGCTCCCTGTGGGGACCCGGATACGGGATTCGATCCCAGGACCCTGGGATCATGACCGGAGCCAAAGGCAGATGCTCAACTGCTGAGCTACCCAGGCGTCCCCACAGGGTACTGATTGTGACTGCAAGCTGATTGGTGATTGCCTGGGGCCACGGGTGGGTAGGGGTTAACAGGGACACAAGGGAAGGTTTTGGGTGGAAAGTGAAATATTTTGATTGTGGTGGTGACTATATGAATGTTTACATTTGTGAAAACTCACTGTGCTATAAACTTCAAAGGAAGGATATTCTTCCCTGTTAAATATATAAAATATTTCCAAAATTAAAATAAAACATGTATCTGAAACAAACACAGTGAGACAGCACAGTGTGCCCAGTAGAATGGTTCAAAGTAAATTCAAATTTTTATTTAACCGTATCAAATGTTAGGAAGAATGTAGATTGGCTATAACACACGCATTGCTGAAGAATGTAGATTGCTGGGGACACCCGGGTGGCTCAGTGGTTTGGCGGCTGCCTTCGGGCCAGGGCGTGATGCTGGAATCCTGGGATTGAGTTCCACGTCCGGCTCCCTGCAAGGAGCCTACTTCTCCCTCTGCCTCTCTTTCTCTGTGTCTCTCGTGAATAAATAAATAAAATCTTTAAAAAAAAAAAAAAGATTGTAGATTGCTAATCCCCTTGGAAAAGTCTGGTAATACTTACTGAGAATGGACATTTTATACCTATGACCTGTCCGAGTTATATATCCAAGATACATACAGCTGTTGGTTAACTTCTGGACATGTACAAGAATATTTATAACAGCATTATTTGTAATATCCCTCAAGTGGAAACAATTTAAATACAACAGCAAAGCACTAAAATTAATTATGAGCAAAGTACTGGTACCATGTGGATGGATCTCACAGACAAAATGTTGAGCTTCAGCAGCTAAGCACCTAAATCACATTTTGTACCACCTTTGTATAATTTTTAGTGAGATTTGGGGGTTAAATGGACCATTCTCCCCACCTTCACCTCCAAATTAAGGATACAGTGAAAAGTATGGCATCTTAAGAAACAAGAGGGAAGAGGGTAGGTGATATGATTCCATTTATAAAAGTTCAAAAAGAAGCAGAACTAGGCCATGGTGATAGAAGTCAGAGTCATGGTTACTTTTGGTAGCTTGGTAATATGATAGGCTTCTGGAGTGTTAATAATGTTCTACTTTTTGATACGAGTATTTATTACTAGGCTGTGTTTATTTTAAAAATTCATGAAGTTGTATGATTGTGATTTTTACACTTTTCTGTAAGTATAATACTTAAAGTATTTAAATTTCTAAAATCAGATCATGTTGCTCTTTAAATGCTCCAGTGGATTCCCACTATACTTCTAATTAAATCTCACATCACTCCTCCCGAAGCTCTAGCCACACTGACCTTTTTTCTCTTCCTTGAACAAAGAATGAAACAAATTCATTCTTATCCCTTTTCACTTGCAGTTCCTCTGCCTGGAACACTATCTTCCAAAATGGTAACCTAGTTCACTTTTTATTGACATGCAGGTCTTGAAATCTAAAAGCAGTTCCTCTGTCACTTTATTTAGAACCCTACATTTTTTCAGTATAATTCTCACATCTGAAATCATCTATTTCATGGCTTAGTTTCTGGGTCCCCTAGTTAGGATGCAACATCCATGCTTGCAGCAACTGTGATTGTCTTGCTCTCTGCTGTATATCCTCAGTGACTAGAATCCTGCTAGACAGGCAGAAAAATTTTCAGCAAATAACTGGAACATGAATAAACTTATAGATGAATGAGTGAGTGAATGAATGAATGAATGAATGAGTTGACAAATGTATTGCAGAGAAATTAATGACTATTGATTAAATACAAGATGTTTTTATGGAACTGCATTAAACATGGGAAAATGTTATCGAGTTATGTTTTTCTTCTACCCCTCAAATGAGATTATTGAAATACAGCCCAGGGAAAGGGCCTTGAGAATGATGATTTCAGCAGCTTGTGCAAACGTTCCAAATAATAAAACATTAAATTATTGTTTCCATGTTGATGCTCAAGCTTCTGTTATCCTACAGTGTTATTGCTGAAGCTTCAAAGATGAATAATTTTGCATAACAATGATATGGTGCAGTAAAGCCTCAATGGTATGAACATGTATTTTTGTAAATATACTAAATGTATATTTTAAGCAAATTATCTGTAAAACATATAAGCATATCATATTTTTATAATAGCACAAGTAGCTTATCATCTAATTTGCCTTGTTCATTTTTTAAAGAGTTCCAGGTGTAAGTGGGCACTTAAGTGCTTTTTGATGATGCTGATAGTTTACTGAAATTTCTTATACATAACATTTTCCTTGTAATGTTTCAGCACATATGTTCTCTTTTATTCTTGCTATATTTTCCCATTTGTAATATTGTCATTTTCCCAGTTTAAACTATTATTTGGTTTACAACTCATGGGAATTTTTCATCTTTTAGCCTTATAGTGAGGTGGTCTAATATTTGTGTTCCTTCAGCACCTTGTACTAGAGTCAATAAAGCAAGGTATATACAGAATTTAGCAAATGTTCATGAAAGGTCATACTCTCAAGGCCAAATAAATAGAAGTATTCCATTATAATTAGACATCCTTTACAGAGCATACTCTAAATAGCTTATTATATTTCTAATTAAGACAGAAGTTCAATCACAGAAACCAAGGTATATTATTAGACATATTTGAGTCTCCTGGCTGGCTAAGTCAGTGGAGCATGCAGCTCTCGATCTTGGGATTGTGAGTTTGAGTCCCATTTTGGATGTGGAGATTACTTAAAAATAAAATTTTAAAAAGACATATTTGGACTATAATTCATGTAAAATACTAGTGTTATTCTATGTGTTTGAAATAATTATTTCTAATATTTGTGTTCCTTAAAACCTCAAGAAATCAGTAGAAATTTATAAGGTTTTCCTAGCAATGTCTAAGTGGGGAGAAAAAATTTAGGTATTAAACATTTGTGCAGACATGACTTCACTTGGTCACAACCACAACCCTACATAGTAAATATTTAGCTTATTAATTATGGTTATTTTAAAGTCTTTACCAGTTTTGATATGATTTCTGGGATTGATTCTATTAGCACTTTTCCAGCAACTTTTCCCTGTTTCTTTGTATATCTGGCTGTTTTTTTCATAGAATGCCAAATATTGTAGAGGATTTAGAGAGCTCTTGGTTATGTTACCTTCATCTTAAGACTGTTATGTCTTATTGGTGATCACCACAATTCTAACAGCATCATACCTATAATCAACAATAATGTAGTGTGCACTTAAAATTTTGTTGACAGTAGATCTCACATTAAGTGTTCTACCACAATAAAATTTTTAAAAAAGATCTAGTTTTAATCTTTGTTAGAGTGGATCTATTTCTGCTTTTCCTGTTTTCTTAGGGCATCATCTTTAGTTTAGAGCATAGCTTTTCAGTGGAAAATCTGATGTGTTCATGAAAGATCTTCTCCCTTTGGATGACCCTAAGCTCTAGTGTCTCCCTAGTATTGTATGATCTCTAAAATCTTTGGCAAGCTATGCCTAACTGTGTCACGAGCTCTAGACCCATTTGCTTTGAGTTTTCACATCAGTGAGTTCAGCCCTATACTCCCAGACAATGCAATATCCATTTTATACATCCTAAGGCCTTCAAACTTTAATGACCTCAGCCATCAGTATTGCTACAGATTAGCATCTGATTCCTAAAACAATTTTTTACTACAATACCTTTGTCAAAAAAATGCTGTTCACTCATCCAGATTCCTTTGTGTAATGTGGCCCAGTGCTGTGTATGGTCCCAGCTTCTGGAATATTAGCATTACATATTTTGACTGAACCCAGTCGAGCTAAGACAAAACCAATCTTTCTTCTGCTAAAACTGTATCAACATGTGTTCAACCTCAAAGGTCCTCCCTTAGCAGGCAGGGATGAGTTATCAATTAACTTGAACACTGCCTCTGAAACTATGTAACAATAGATTTAAGGGATTTCAGAGCTCTCCACTGAAGGCAGGTGAAAATATATACCTCTTATCGTCATTTATCCTGTTTCTAAAATGGTCAGTTTCATAAATGGTTGTATTCATTCCCAGATTTGTCCAATATATTGTGAAAATGGAATGAAAAGAGAGAAGAATTGGTATGCAATAAAATGTGAAGACTCCCAGCAACTTAGTCCTCTAACATAAGTGGGAAATTGGGTTTTTTTTTTCAGTGTCTGAAAGATTTCCCTTTATAGGTCTGCTGAGTTGTATTTTGTCAGCTCCTATTAAATTGTGTTGTCATAGATACCTATGAATCATATAAAGTATAGAAAGACTTTATTTCAGCTTTTATAAGCCTCTGCAAACAAGGGGGAAAAAGATTTAGAATCTCTGATTTTAGTGAGACTGTTCAATTTCTTGTTTGTTTCTTCAAGTTCTTTGTGCTAAGAAGTCACACTCTTGGTATCTAGGCACATTAGAGATGTCCCAAGGGAATTTGGGTATTTGTGAATAGTCTTTATTTTGCCCTAACATGCATGAGTAAAAATCTAATTTTTTTGAGTGTTTGATGTGGTTTCAGTGACTACACAATACACTGTCCTTCCAGTCAAAAATACACATCTGTTATGTGTTTGTATGTATTGATTTTACCCCCTCCATTGAAATACACCCAAGTGGTAATTTAATGTGTATGCCCTAGCTACAATGCATGTGGGGACTTCATTAATGGATCCTAAATATGGAAAA
Source organism: Canis lupus baileyi (assembly GCF_048164855.1). Lineage (NCBI taxonomy): Eukaryota > Metazoa > Chordata > Mammalia > Carnivora > Canidae > Canis > Canis lupus. The sequence goes on from NC_132876.1 coordinate 102,836,881, forward strand.
ATAAATTGAGACTGGGACTGGGGAGACTAACTCGGTGGTACTCCTGAGAGGTAGCAGTAGTTCATATCACAGCATCTAAAAGTTGATAGTAGAAAATGTAAGCCTTTATAAGTGGGATCAATATAGGGAAGAGCCTACTTTCAGAACTGTCTAAGCAGTTGTAGTGCTCAGTCAAGTGTATAGCAATATTTGAAGAAGGCTCATTTATTTTAGAGCTAAACTGAGTACTTTGTTGGGATATAGGAAGAGAAAATTGGAAAGACTGTATTATAAGGATCCAAGTTAGGCAAGTTTGTGTTTAGGGCATGTTTTTAGGGTTATAGGAAAAACAACATGTTAGCAGGAATTAGAAGTACAGATCTACCAAAAAAGTGAAAAGTAGATAGATTAGGGAGAAAAAAGAGAACTTGGTGAGACATGGATACCTAGGGCATCATGCCAGGTTTATGACAGCAAGGCTAATTTCAGCATCTACCTGATGGTAACCTTGAGTTTCTAATACACTGACAAGTTGGGTCTGAATTTGTCTATGAATGATGTTTCTGGTATATCCAAATATGAAAGAAGTACTATACCTGATTTTATTAGTTCCACAGGAACTTATGACAGACAGAATAAAAATATTTTCAAAGGGATCACAAAGAGTTTTCATTTTCTACAGGACTGTCTGAGGGAAGCACAGCTTCTTAGATCAACTCAGTGCCATGTAAATGCTCCATATGTAAGGAGCTTAGAAGTCACAGTCCCATCTTTACAAGAAGGAAAAGTTAAAAAAACTGGAAATCAGTGACTTTTTTGGGACATATTAGAGAACTCCCACAGAGAGAGGAGAATCCAAAGAGTAAAAGTCAAGATCTATTTACCTGGAGCAGAAGCTGTTAGAGACATAAACTGGTATGAACACATAGCTGGGAATTTTGATAAGACTGTTTGTAGACTAGCTCAAGAGTGGGAAACTCCTGTGGGCTGCAGAATTGTGGAGGCAGCTACACTTCACTAGAGCTTACGTCTAGGAATCCTACCAGGTTCTCATGGTGAAGAGTCAAGAAAGATCCCCTGGTGGCTCTAGCTGGGAGGCAAAAAGAATGATCACTATGAAACAGAGTTCAGAGCATTCTCCCTAACAAAGGCTTCTTCTCCAGGGAAAACAGTGTCAGAGCCTTACCCAGCTGGGACTTGGGCATTTGCCCCACTCCAGCCCTCTCTAGCCTCCTCCTTACCTAAAAAGTATGGATATAACTAAGAAATGCTTTTGAAAGCCATAGGCCAGGACCATGAGTCTACTAAAAGACTAAGAGTCATAAAATTATAAAATTCTTTGTCTCCCCACACCTTACCACCACACCCACAGGATTTCATTATAACAGTGGATTACAGTGGGAAGAACTGTAAGATGCAGACTGTGTCAGAGGAGGAGTATTACAGAAGTCCAAAGTGAAAAGGGAAGACAGAATAAGGACATTAGAGGACTTTGAAGCCTCTGACACACATACTCATAGAAACCATTAACAGCCCAACTCCTAACCAAAGTGATGTAAAACGTCATGCTCAGGCCTATTTACCTCAGTTCCCATTACTGAAAACCTCATGTCTGCTTTCAACAAAAAAAGACAAGGTATCTTAAAAGGCAAGAAAAAATATAGTTAGAAGAGATAAAGCAAACATCAGAACCAGGTTCAGATATGCCCTAAATATTGGAATTATCAGAAACTTTAAAGTAAGTAGCTAGGATGGTCATGATGATGATGATGAAATTTTTTTTTTTTTGAGCATGATAGAGCTCGAACAGGGATAGGAAGGTGCAGAGAGAGAATAGTAAGCAGGCTCGATGCCCAACATAGAGCCCTGACTTGGGGCTCGATCTCACGACCCTGAGATCATGACTTGAGCTGAAATCAAGAGTCTGAGGGTTACTCACTTAACCAACTGAGCCACCCAGGCACCCCTAGCTATGATTAATTTAATGAGAGTTATAATGGAAAAAGTAGATACTGTGCAAACACAGAAGGGTAGTATAAGGAGAGTATAATTGAAACTCTAAGAATCAAAAGGAAATGCTAGAAATGAAAAAAATTTTTGTAAGAGAAATGAAGAATACCTTTGATGGGCTCATCAGTAGCCTGGACACTGGCCAAGGGAAGAATGAGCGAGCTTGAGGATAATGTCAATAGAAACTTCCCAAACTGAAATGCAAAGAGAAAAAAAGAATGAGGAAAAAAAAACCCAACAGAACATACAAAAACTGTGGGGCAATTTTATTTTATTTTATTTAGTTTTATAAAGATTATTTATTTATTTGACAGAGTGCTCAAGTGGGGAGAGTGGCAAAGGGAGAAAGAGAATTCTCAAGCAGACTCTCGCTGAGCATGGAGCCCAATGCAGGGCGCCATCTCAGGACTCTGAGATATGACCTGAACCGAAATCAAAGTTGGCCAACTGAGCTACCCAGGTGCCCCCACAATTTTAAAATGTGAAACAAATACACAATTGTAATACTGAAGGAGAAAAAATGAGAAGTATCTGAATAATGGTTAGGAACTTTGCAAAATTAATGACATGCATCAAACCATAGGTCCAAGTAGCTCAAAGAACACCAACTAGGACAAACATCACAAAACAAAATAAAAACTACAGGCCAAAAAAACCCAAAAAAGCTATAAGCATATATTCAAATTTCAGCAAAACAAAAACAAAGGGAAAATACTGAATAAAGTCAAGGTAGGGGGATGAGAGGAAACTTATCTATCAATGAATAAAGATAAAAATAATAGTGGATTTCTCATCAGAAAGCATGCAAGAAAGAAGAGAGCAAAGAGTTAACCATTTAGCTTTGAAAGAAAAAAAAACTTAGAATTCTGTATTTAGTGAATTGATGTTAAAAGAAGTTCTTCAGGGAGAAGGAAAATCATATAGGTCAGAAATTTAAATCTACATAAAGAAAGAAAGGGTGTTAGAGAAGGAATAAATGAAGGTTAAAGAATATTCTTATTTCTTATTAATCTAAAAGATAACTATTTGATTAAAGTTAAAGAGTAGCAATGTATTAAGTAGTTACAGCATATAGATAAATAAAATAATGACACCAATGTCATAAAGGACAAGAGGAAGGAAGTTAGGAGTAATGTGTTATATTTTTCCTGAATTGAACGTGAAATTTTGTAGTGTTCTTAGAAAGCAGACTTAGATTTGTTAAAATGCGTGTTACAAACTCTAATACAACTTCTGAAACTTTTAAAAAAGTGGTGTAATTTATATGCCAAGAGAGAAGATAAAATGGAATCATATGAAATCACATAAAACTAAAGAAGGCAGGAAAAAGAGGGAAAGAAACCAAGAATAAATAGAATAAACAAAAAACCACACTTCCAAACATGGTAGATATTAGCCAGTTACACGAATAATCATTGTAAATGTGAATGATTTGAACACATCAATTAAAAGACTAATGTCATAGTGGATTTTAAAAAAAAATACAGGACCATCTATATGTTGTCTACAAAAATCCACTTTTTAAATATAAAGACTCAAGCTTCAGATAAGTTAAAAGTAAAGGGATGGAGAAAGATATACCACGCTAACATTAATCAAAAGAAAGTTGTAGTAGCTATTTTAATTTAGAAAAAAACTACTTTCATAAAGACAAATATGTTCTTGAATAAAGAGAGAGATTATGGAATGATAAGTCTAATGGGCTGAATTCTTCAAGAAGATGTAAAAATCCCATATGTGTATGCATCTAATGAGGTAGCATCAAAGTATGTGAAGTATCTACTCAAACCACAGTGGAATTAAGCTAGAAATAAATAACTGAAAGGTGGAAAATCCCCAAATATTTGGAGATTAAGCAGTATACTTCTAAATAACACATAGGTCAAAGAAGTCTCAAGAGAAATTTGTTAAATATTTAAACTAAGTGAAAATGTATATACAACTTAGCAAAACTAACAAGATGCCATGAAAGTAGTGCTTAGAGGGGAATTTATAGCATTAAATGAATATATTTAAAAAGACAAAAGTTCTAAAAGCAGTAATTAAATTTCATGCCTTTAGAAAACTAGAGAAAGAGCCGTTTAAGCTTCAAACAGGCAGAGAAAAAAAAAAGAAATAAAAATTAGAAAAGAAACCACTGATATTAAAAATAGGAGAACAGTAGAGCAAATCAACAAAACCAAAACCTGAGTCTTTGAAAGGATTGATGCAATTGATAAAGCTTTATCCAGGCCAACTAAGAAAAAAGAGAAGATACAAATTACCAATATCAGAAATGAGAAAAGAGACATTATACTAGTGATCTCATGGACATGAGAAGGATAATAAAGGAATCCTATGCCCACAATTTTGATAAATACATGAAGCAGACTAATTCCTTGAAAGACGCAAAGCACCACAAGAGAATAAAAAGATAAAGTGGACAATGGCAACAAAACTTACACAAGGAAGAATAGATAATCTGCATAGTTCTATACATACATATTGAAGAACCAACAATTAAGAAAGCACCAGACTTAAATGGTTTTACTGACTTCTACCTAGCATTTTCAAAGAAATAATACCAATTCTGCACAGTCTCTTCCAGAAAATAATAAAAGCAGAGGGAATATTCCCCAAGTCATTCAATGAGGCCAGTATTACTATAATATCAAAAGCAGATTAAGACACTTTAGGAAAGAAAAAGGACAGACCAATAGTTTTCATTAACATCAATACAAAAATCTTCAACAAATTATTAACAAAACAAATCAACAATATGTAAAATCAATTATGCTCCATAACCAAGTGGAATTTATTCTCAGTATGTAAACATAGTTCATTATTTGACAGTCAATACAATCCACCTGCTAAAAGGCTAAAATGAAAAATTACATGACGTATTAATTAAAGCAGAAAAAATATTTGACCAAATCCAAAACCAGTATGTGATAAAACTCTCAAAAAACTAGAAAGATTACTTTCTCAAGCTGATAAAGTATATCTACCAAAACAAACTTACATCTAACATTATACTTAATGCTGAGAAATTGGACACTTTCCCTTTAAGATGGCAACAAGGCAAGAATGTGCTGTTTCTATTCAAAATCATACTGAATTTCCCAGTTAGTTCAATAATACAAGAAAAGAATGTAAATGTATACGGATTGAAATGGAAAAAAATGAATGTCTTTGTTAGCAGATGACATTATTGTCTATATAGAAATTCCTAAAGAACTGAAAAAAAGAAAAAAAGGGCAGCCCGGGTGGCTCAGCGGTTTAGCGCCACCTTCAGCCCAGGGCCTGATCCTGGAGACCCGGGATCGAATCCCACGTCGGGCTCCCTGCATGGAGCCTGCTTCTCCCTCTGCCTGTGTCTCTGCCCCTGTGTGTGTGTGTGTGTGTGTGCGTCTCTCATGAATGAATAAATAAATAAAATCTTTTTAAAAAAGAATTAAAAAAAAGAAAAATCTTGAAATTAATAAGAGAATATAGCAAGGTTGCAGGCTACAAGTTAATGTACAAAAATTAATTACTTTCCTATCTACCAGCAATGAGCTATTGTAATTTTTTTTTAAGATTTTATTTATTTATGAGCGACAGAGAGAGAGAGGATTCGATCCCGGGTCTCCAGGATCACACCCTGGGCTGCAGGCGGCGCCAAACCGCTGCGCCACCAGGGCTGCCCTATTGTAATTTAAAACACACACACACACACACACACACACACACACACACACACACAATCAAAACCCAGTACCTTTTACAATTGCACACAGTAAACACAAAATATTCAGGTATAAAGCTAAAAACTAAGTGCAGGATCTATATACAAAAATACCACAAAACTCTGATGAAAGAAACCAGGATCTAAACAAACGGAGAAATACACCGTAATCATAGAATCACAATACTGTTGGTATGTCATTTTTTTCCTGCCTATGTTTATAGATTCAATGTAATCCCAATCCAAACACCAGTAAGCTATTTTGTGGATTTCAGTAAACTTATTTTAAAGTTTATATACAAAGGCAATGATCTAGAATAGCCAGCAGAGTACTAAAGAAAAACGAAGTTGAAAGATTCACATCAGTTAATTTTAATAATTATAATAAAGTCACAATAATCAAGACATTTCTTGATGGAAAAAGAATGAAATCATTTGTACAGAATAGAGAGCCCAAAGGAACACATAAAGATAGCCAACTGATCTTTGACAAAGAACCAGAGGCAAATCAATGGAGAAAGAATAAACTTTTCACTGAAAGATGCAACAGCATTTGGGTGTTGATATGCAAAATGATTAACCTAGACTCAGATTGTATACCTTTCACAAAACATATCTCAAAATTGGCCATACACCTAATGTAAAACACAAAATTATAAACTTCCAGGAGGAAGTCTAGGTGACTTTGGATTTGGTAATAAATATTTAGATTCAACACTAAAAGCACAGTATATAAAAGAAAAATGATAAACTGGACTTTATTAAAATTAAAATTTTGCTCTGAAAAGACAATGTTAAGATAATCAAAAGACAAGCCACAAACTGTGAGAACATAATCTTAAAATACATATTTGATAAAGAACTTGTATCCAAAATATACAAAGAACTCTTAAAACTCAACAATAAGGGGGATCCCTGGGTGTCGCAGCGGTTTGGCGCCTGCCTTTGGCCCAGGGCGCGATCCTGGAGACTCGGGATCGAGTCCCACGTCGGGCTCCCTGCATGGAGCCTGCTTCTCCCTCTGCCTGTGTCTCTGCCTCTCTCTCTTTCTCTCTGTGTGACTATCATAAATAAATAAATAAATAAATAAATAAATACAAACTCAACAATAAGAAAGCAACCTACCAAAATATGGACAAAAGGCCTAACCAAATTCTTTCCCAAAAAAATGTATATGTGTGGTGAATAAGTGTATGAAAAGATCCTCAACATTATTTACCATTAAGGAGTTGCAGATTGAAACAATAATGAGGTACCACCACACACCTTTTAGTATGGCTAGTATTTCTTTTGAAAACGACTAACTGGCAATACCAGTTGCTGGCAAGGATGCAAAGTATTAGGAGCTCTCATTTATTGCTGATGAGAATGAAAAATGACATGACTATTCTGTGAAACAGTTTGGACATTTCTTACAATGCATCCAGCAGTCACACTCCTAAGTGTTTACGCAGCTGATCTGAAAACTTATGTCCACACAAAATCCTGAGCAAGAATGTTAGAGCAGCTTTATTCATAGTCACCCCAAACTGGAAGGAACCCAAATAATCCTTCCGTAGGTAAATGGATAAACAAACTTTGGTAGTTCCATACAATGAAATATTATTCAGCAATAAAAAGAAATGATCTATCAAGTCATGAAAAGACGTGGATGAATTTAATGTGCTGATTGAAACAAGACAGTCTGAAAAAGCTACAACTGTGTGATCCCAAATGTACAATATTGTTTGATAGGCGAAACCATAGCAAAGTTGAACTACAGAATCACTGGTTGACAAAGGCTAGGGACAGAGTAGGATTGTATATGTGATGCATAGGGTAATTTTTAAGGACAGTGAAACTATTCTGTATGATATTGTAACTGAGTCTATGACAACATGCGCTTGTCAGAATCCATAGGACTTTATGTCACAAAGCGTGAAGTTTAATTTATGCAAATTAAAAAATCATTCAGGAGGCCAAGTGAATTGTAGAAGTGATAAAATAATCCAATTGTTCATAAATATATGAAACATTCTCACTGACATGGGATGGAAGAGTTACTGACCTAAGTAAATTGGTAAATGAGTGGCATCTGTAACACTAAAGACAAAAGGAACTGCATATAAAAGCACTGTTTGCAGGAATCCCTGGGTGGCTCAGCGGCTTAGTGCCCTTTGGCCCAGAGCATGATCCCAGAGTCCCGGGATGGAGTCCCACATCAGCTACCCCCCCCACCCCCGCATGGAGCCTGCTTCTCCCTCTGCCTGTGTCTCTGCCTCTCTCTCTCTCTGTGTCTCTCATGAATAAATAAATAAAATCTTAAAAAAAAAAAGCACTGTATGCTAGTTGTAGGAGTCAGATTTTTTCACTGCTAGAGTGCAAATTTACAGATAAACAAGGGCAGGAGGCAGGGGGAAGGAAGCTAGGAGATGGTAATGGACTTGGAATCATTGGTATAAATACATATTTACCTTAATAGAGATAAAGGTGGTTACATATAGAATTATTTATAAATAGAAGTGATGTACATACAAGTATGTGTGTATGTATGTGCTTTTGTGTGTATGAGCACACACACAAACCTTTCCTTGCTCTGTCAGCTAACTGGGCATGGAAGCAGTCGATACTTCCAGTAGCAATTGGCACATCTAGTATCCAGATCTTGGTTTCTAATATCGTTTTTTCATAAAAGGTATCAGGGTTCCTTGGAGGAATGACTGATTCTAGAAGTAGGATTCAAGATGAGCTTGGAGCATCATGTAGTGCCAGAAAGGAAGTGCTGGGGCAAGGGGGAGCGGGGGCTGGTGGGGAAGGAAGCAGGGCAAAGGAGAAAAATGTCAAAAGGACAAAGGAGCCAAAAGCCAAATGCAAGAGCTCCCAATAGCTAAAGCTGGAACAGTTTAAGGAAAATAATAAATACAGTAGTATTGGATTATAACAAAAGTATACATTAGATATCCATGAATTCAAACTAATAGCAAGAAATAATTTAATAAATATGTGAACCAGGGAGGGAAGGCAAATCTCCTGTGCAAAAGAATTCCAAATAGTAAATGTGGATAGTCTACCTGCAAAGAGGTAGAGTATAACATTCTGGAAGTGTAAGCTACTCCTTTCCAAAGGGCACAGCATGAAATGAGGGCTGAAAAGACTAACTTTATGGTGGAAAAATCTGATAAACACTACTTCATCCACTTGATCCAAGGGAACATACAGGGAAAAGTCATGGGGATAGTATATTCCCTTGACATGATGTGATTGAAATGGCATTTTACTTCTGTAGTCTTCTTCACAAAAATACATAGCTCCAGTCTAATTATGAGAAAAACATGAGAAAAATCCCAACTGAGGAGCATTCAACAAAGTACTTGCACAGTATTCCTCAAAACTGTTAAGGTCATCAAAAACATGGAAAATATGAGAAATTATCACAGCCAGTGGAAGCTAAGATTACACGACTAAATGTAGTGTTCTGGGCGACATCTCAGGGACAGAAAAAGGACATTGGGCAAAAACTAAGAAAATCTGATCAAACTATGGACTTTATTTAATAATAATGTATCAACATTGGTTCATTGATTATAACAAATATACCTACTAACGAAGGATATTGATAAGAGAAGAGACTGGGTGTGAGGTATATGGACTGTCTGTATTATCTTCACAATTTTTCTGTAAGTTTAAAAGTGTTCTAAAAAATAAAAAAATAAAAGTGTTCTAAAATAAAAGTTTTCTTTTAGAAAACAGTTTAAACATATGATCAATAAATTTATATACTTAATACATATAAAGATTTAGTCATGTAAATGTAAATGTAGATCTATGTCTCTTGTATTTAGTTGACTTGCTACTTGTTTATCATCTGAATGTATTCTTTCAACTTTTAAATTTATTATTAAAGTATAATTGATATATAATGTTATGTGGATTTCAGGTGTGCAACGTAGTGATTACCAATAGTTATATACATTACTCAGTTCTCGCCACAGTAAGTGTAGTCACCATCTTTCACCATACGACCTTATTACAACATTGTTGACTATATTCCCTATGCTGTACTTTTCATCTTTTATTTATTTTATAACTGAAAGTCCGTACAACATTTCCTCTTCATCTATTTTGCCCATACTCCCACCCACCCCACTTCTGGCTACTCCCACTTTGCTGTCTGTATTTAAGAGTTGGTTGATTGCTTGGTTGGTTACTTGGTTTTGTTTTTTAGGTTTCACATATAAGTGAAATTATAAGGTATTGTCCTTCTCTGACTTATTTCACTTACCAAAATGCCCTTTAGGTCCATCCATGTTTTTGCAGATGGCAAAATTTCATTTTTTTTATGGCTCAGTAATATTAGATAGTGTGTGAGTGTGTGTATGTGACATCTTCTTTATCCATTCATCTATTGATGGACACTTGGGTTGCTTCCATATCTTGGATATTGTAATTAATGCTGCAGTAAACAGGGGTGCATTTTTCCTTTCAAATTAGTGCTTTTGCTTTTTGGGGATAAATACCCATTTAATGAAATTATTGATCCTATGATATTCCTATTTTTAATATTTCATAGGGTTACCATACTGTTTTCCTCAGTGGCTGCACCAATTTACCCTCCCACCAACAGTGCTCTAGAGTTCCATTTTCCCTACATCCTCATCAACACTTGTTATTTCTTGTCTTTTTTATTCTAACCATTCTGACTAGTATGAGGTGCTATCTCACTGTGGTTTTGATTTGCATCTCCTAATGATGAGTGATGTTAAACATCATTTCATGTGTCTGTTGGCCCTCTGTATATCTTCTTGGAAATTACCTATTTAGATCCTCTGCCCACTTTGTAATTGCATTGTTTGTTTTAAGAGGGTTGATTGTATAAGTTCTTTATATATTTTGAATATACTCTTATTGAGTATATCATTTGCAAATAACTTTTTCCCCTCTGAATGTATTTTTAAACATTTATAAAGTATTGTAGAAATATTGTGTTTAATATTATGCATTAAATATTATAACGCTAAGTATTATAAGAAATATTATCTTGATTGGAAGCCTCCTTCAGGTTAAGATTTCAGCAGCATTAACTGATGATTTGTTGTTTACCAGGATCTTTAATAAGCACTTTCTCCATTTTATTTATTATTATTAATAATATATTTATATATATATTGTTAACATGAAATCTTATTCTAAACATATTTGATATAAAAGTCTCTTGAAAAGACTCATAAATCTAATAAGAGACTAATGATGATCTTTTATTTTTACCAATTCTAATTTTGTTGATGAATATATACTCATATAGACATATGTTTATGAATGAGTGGAACAGTATTTTTACAAATGACTAAAAACTTACATACAACATTCATTAAGGCTGCAGAATCTTGAGACGCCTGGGTGGCTCAGTGGTTGAGCATCTGCCTTCAGCTCAGGGCATGTTCCTGGGGTCCTGGGATCAAGTCCCATATGGGACTCCCTGCGAGGAGCCTGCTTCTCCCTCTGCATATGTCTCTGCCTCTCTCTCTCTGCGTCTCTCATGAATAAATAAATAAAAATCTTTTAAAAAGAAAAAGAAAGAAAAAAGAGGATACGGAATCTCTATGTCAGTTATTGCCATGACTACAAAACCTTTCCTTTAGACCATGTTCAATGACTAATATTTCTTATGCCATTTCCCTTCATATTTTAGTGCTAGATTACTCACATAATAGAATACCATTTCTATCTTAATCTGATCCATGTGACAATTTACTAAAAGAAATGTAAAAAAGGAACATTTTGCTAGCAATTCATTATTAGAGTTGTGTAATATTTCTTTAAAGCTGTTCAAAACCAATTAGGTGTTTCTGTTTCATTGTTTAAAGCATGACAAGCAGGAATGTAATTTTGTTTTCAGACAATGAAAGCTTTTGCTTTATAAAGAATTATTGTTTTCTGTTTTAAGAGAAAGGACTTCAAGATCACCTTTTTAAAAATGCAAACACCTTTTCAAGTAAATGTCTCTCAGGTTGATTACTCTTAAATCCCCATCATTAATTGATCAGGATAAGGGATATTTTACCTGGTCAAAAACAATTGAAATTATGTCTACCTCCAAGGACATCTACAGACTGGTTTCCTTAAGGAAACACCTGACAAGTGCGGGTGGTTATCTTTCAGAATACATGAAAGGAGCCAAAAACAATTTGAGAACATTAAAGAATAGGGAGATTTCTACATCTTCAAGTCTTCTTTTCTGGAAGAAAATAAATATCCCTATTTGTTTTCATGAAAATAATTACAAACAATGATGTAAATTTATTCTAGACTTGGAAAACTGATGGAAGTAGCAAATTAACATGCATTGATGAAAAGAAAGAGGATCACTTAGCATGAAGACCAAATACTTTTCAATTGGAAAAGTGAATCTGTATTTAACATATGTGTGTATACATGTATACATATAACATTTTACTGAATAAAGTATTTTCTCACTGCTTTGCCAAGTCATGCCCTACGAATTTATCTTTCTTAGGTAGTGCTTTACTTTTCCTAAAATCATTGTTGTGCATGCTTGTTTATATGCCTTTGCCTATTGTTTTCCCTTAACCTCCATCATCTTACACCAAGTGTTCCAACATCTTTTACGTAATCTTTCACACAGAATTTGTAAATTCTGTTCTCCTTGGAGTCCTTCCTTTTGAGGCCTCTGTTCTCTCTAAGGGGAACTAACTCCTCTCCTTACCATATCTGTAGCCATTTATCCTAGAGGTGATTTCCTTATCATCCCAAGACTTTACATTGATGCCCCTCCATTTTGCATTTCGTATTTTCCAGAGACTACATTTTTGTCTTGCTTATCCATTTTGTCTACCTTATCCTTTTTTTCTGGAGACACATTCCATGAACTTCCTGATAAAAGGTTTCTGGGAAGTAAAACAAAATAGGGTATTTACATCTGGCAATATACCTATTCCACTATTATAAATTGAGTACTTGACTTGGATTTTAAAGTCTTATTTAATAAACTTCCTCTACCATTTAAAGTGGTTTTTTTCTCCTTTGCTTTTTATTTTATTTTTTATTTTTATTTTTAAATTTTTTTATAAATTTATTTTTTATTGGTGTTCAATTTACCAACATATAGAATAATACCCAGTGCTCATCCCATCAAGTGCCCCCCTCAGTGCCTGTCACCCAGTCACCCCCACCCCCCGCCCACCTCCCTTTCTACCACCCCTAGTTCGTTTCTCAGAGTTAGGAGTCTCTCATGTTCTGTCTCCCTTTCTGATATCCTTTGCCTTTTAGATTTCAGTGTAACTTGGTAAAATTCCATGTCATTGTGATATCCATTCTCTTTTTTCATTATGTGGTAGTGATGTGATTTAGAGGGGGGTTCATGAGCAAACAGTTAAGAAAGAATTCTTGAGACCTTTTTGGTGCAAAAGGTGGTTTTACTAAAGCAAGAGGACAGGACCTGTGGGCAGAAAGAGCTGCCTCGGGATTGTGAGGAGTGATTGATTATACACTTTGGAGCTGGGGAAGGTTAAGACAAGGGAAATTTCCAAAGGGATTTTCATATACTAAAGAAGACTTGCAGGATAGCTGGAGGCCTAGCTATTGTCAAACTAAGGTTGTTTTTCCCTCTAGCAAGGCATTAACATTAAGACAGTTGGGAGTTTCTAGGATGCCTGGGTAGCTCAGTTGGTTGAACATCTGACTCTTGGCTTCAGCTTGGGTTGTGATTTCATAGGTCTTGGTGTGGAGCTCTACATTGGGCTCCATGCTTGGGAGGGAGCCTGCTCGAAGATTCTTTTCCTCTCCCCCTCTATCCCCTCTCCTCCATCTCAGATCAATAAATAAATCTTAAAAAAAAAAAAAACAACAATTAGGAGTTCCTGGAGCAATGCCTGCTTCAAGTATTTGTCAATAGGTTGCAAGTTTTAAGGAAATTTAATTTTCTCTCCATTTCCTTTTGCCTTTCTTCTCCACGTCAGTAGCATTTTTTTTTCTTTTTAAATGTTTTAAGGATCACTTGGGGTGGCTAGGTGGCTCAGTCAGTTAAGCATCCAACTCTTGATTTCAGCTTAGGTCATGATCTCAGGGTTCTGAGATCAAACCTCCACCTTAAGCATGGAGCCTGCTTAAGATTCTCTCTCTCCTTCTCTCTCGGCCCCTTCCCCCCAAAAAAGGTTTAAGGATCACCTGCTTAGGACTCACTTCCTGAAATTTCACCATTATATGATTTATAGTTTATTTTGGATTTTAAAAAGCACTTCCGTCTAAACACTTTCTTCATTTGCTCACATAATTTCTTTGATAATTTTCTCTACTCTCTTCTATGATTGTGTTTATTGAAATGGATATTATTAACCTGGATATTTGATGTGAATCAATCCTCTAGTTTTCTTCTTTTCTTTCACTCCAGTGTTCAATATTTTTACTGTACTTTCCAGGAGACTTCCCCTAGTGTATCTTTCATCACTTCTACTATATTATTTATTTCAGCTATCTAATTTTAATTTGCAAGAATTCTATGTTTCTCTGGTCATTCCTCCTTTTATAGCATTCTGTTCTTGTTTTCATTTTTTTTAATTTAAATTTTAGTTAACATATAGTGCAATTTTGGTCTCTGGAGTAGAATTCAGGGATTCAGTCACTTACATACAACACCTGGTGCTCATTGCAACAAGTGCCTTCCTGAATCCCCATCACCCATCTAGCCCATCCACCACCCACCTCCCTCCATCAACCCTCAGTTTGTTCTCTATACTTAAGAGTCTCTTATGTCTTGTTTCCCTCTCTCCTTTTTTCATTTTCCCCATTCCCATATGTTCATCTGTTTCCTTCCTTCGATTCCACGTATGAGTGAGATCATATGGTACTTGTCTCTCTCTGACTGACTTACTTCACTGAGCCTAATACACTCTAGCTCCATTCACATCCTTGCAAAATGGCAATATTTCATTCTTTTTGATGGCTAAGTAATATTACACACAGAGAGACACACACACAGCATCTTCTTTATCCACTCATCAGTCATTGGACATTCAAACTCTCTGTTTTTGTTTTTAATAGATACAAAAATGTTTCCTATCCCTCTGATTATATTAATTATTGTTTTACTTTGATATTTTCTTCTTCTAGTTCCTCCTACATTCCCTGTTTCTTTGATTCTCTTTGGTTCATAAAATAAGATTTTATTTATTTATTCATGAGAGACACAGAGAAAGAGGCAGAGACATGGGCAGAGGAAGAAGCAGGCTCATCGCAGGGAGCCTGATGTGGGACTCGATCCCCTGATCCCAGGATCAAATGCTGAGCCAAAGGCAGTTGCTCAACCACTGAGCCACCCAGGCATTCCTACATTTATATATATATATATATATATATATATATATATATATATATATATATTTTAAAGATTTTTATTTATTTATTCATGAGAGGCACACAGAGAGAGACAGAGGCAGAGACAGAGGCAGAGGCAGAGGGAGAAGCAGGCTCCATGCAGGGAGCCCGAGATGGGACTTGATCCCGGGTCCCCAGGTTCACACCCCGGGCTGAAGGTAGCGCTAAACTGCTGAGCCACTGGGGCTGCCCTACATTTATATTTTAAAAATAGAAATTACTTTAGCATTTCATGTTTTGTTTCCTTTTATATTTTCATTTACTCCTTTGAAAAGCATTCACCACATACTTGATGTGCCTCAACTCTTTGTTCATATTTAAACTTCCAATACTAAAAAATTGATTGAATTTTCTGTGTGTATAAAGGTAATTTTTCCACAAGTTTTTCTGGCAGTGAGTGGGATTTTAGTGAGGATCACCCTTGATAGAGTATCTGTAACACTTTTCTTTGGGAGCTGATCAGTTTATACAATGAAAACATAAATCAGTTTATGCAACTCCCATGCTTAGAATACTTCAGCAGTTTCCCATAATACACAGAATGGAATTCAACCTTCATATCAGAACTCTTAAAGCCCTATGTGATGTGGCTTTTTGCCTATCTCTTAAATTACATTTCATATCACTTATCAGTTTCTACTTGAGTCCTGCTGGCTTCCTTCAGTTCCTTGGACAAGCCACGTTTTTACTCCACAGAGACTTGTTTTTAATACTTCCTCTACCAGGAATTTCTTTTTTCCCAAATATTTACATTCATGTATCCTGTTTTTTAAAACCAGAAATAACTATCACCTCTTCACAGAGATTTTTCTGGCCAGACTATTTAAGAATGTGCCCCATTGTCTAACAGAGCACCATGTTTATTCCCTTCTTAGAGTTTATCATAAACTGTAATTGTAATATATTTATTTATTTTTATTTATCTTTTTCATCTTCACTAGAAGGTGGGATGCTGATGAGAGAGACCTCACCCACCATTTTCACTACTGTATCCTAGCACCTAGCACAGTGTCATACACAGAGAAGGTTCTCAAATATATATATATATATATATATATATATATATATATATATATATATATATATATTTTTTTTTTTAGTGAAAAAAGGCATGCCTGTTTACCTACCATGAAGTTAAGCTATGGACATTTGGCCACTTTTCTAGGCATTTATTGACTGATTATTGATTAATTATCTATTTGTTGAGAATATACTACATGATAGCTAACACATGACTCTGCTAAAAACTAGAGACACAGAGAGTTTTTTTTTTCTTCTTAAAGAGGGAGAGAGCAGGGGAGAGGGAGAAGGAAAGAGACAGAGTCTTAAGCAGCCTCCATGCCCAGCACTGAGCCTATCACGGGGCCTGACATCACAACCCTGAGCTCATGATCTGAGCTGAACTTAAGAGTCAGACATTTAACCAACTAAATTACAAAGGCACCCTAAGACAGAGACTTTTAAAGAGGGAGTTCTCTAGAGATTGACAATACATTAGGAGGAAAAGGTGCATGAAGTAAAGTTTAATAGAACAGATATTATAACAAAGGTCTATAGAAGGTAGCATGGAAATACAGAAAAGAGGCCAACCAGTTGTACGTGTAGATATGCCATAAGATCACTAAACATTTGAAAAGCATGTGCAAGATGCTTATTAGGCTAGGACTGGGCATGAGAGAATGAACTTTGGTCAGAGATAACAGCCAATAAACCAGCAAAGAGAAGTGAAAGGATATTTGATGTCATTTGGTTATAATTTAATTTGCTTCTATTAAATCCATTCACCATAAATTATATTTTGCCTTGGCTCTTGGGTTATATTTAAACTTCAGATACTAAAATTAAAATTTCTGCGTGTACAAATGTGTTTTTTCTGCCTACTTTTGAAGCAAATCCACATGTAGAGGTTGGTTCCCTTTCCTCTACCCATCTGTCTCATCCTCTACAGAGGTCCCAAGTGAACCCAACCCAGCCCACAGCCAACTTAATATTTGAATGCAGCCACATGAGGCAAGACTGGTTGAACTTAGCTCATATTCTAAATGTATAAGCAATGGAAATGTTTTTGTTTAAAATCACTACATTTTAGAATTGTTTGTTGAACACTGATAACAAAAACAGGCATAATGTAAGTAGGACAGGATATCTTTAGTCCAAGCAATTAACATGGAAGTGTGTTGATGTGGTATAACGGAGGAGCAGATAATTTGAGAAAAGGAGGTAGGAAAGGACTACTTATTAGAAAAATATATGTCTATATCTATAAATCTATGTATCTATTTATATATAGTTGAGAATTATATCACCTGTAGTAATGAGCAGAATAACAGTGAGTAAGAAACTAAAATCTTCCAAGAATGAAGGACAATGACTCAGGGTTCAGTAGATATAAGCAACATGGAAGAGTGGGATATAATATAGATTGGTGTTATAAGCTTCATAAATGAGAAGTTTTAGGGATAAAGAACATAGAATATTCTAGAAGCAGCAATGGGAAGCAAGAAAGACTCCTACTCACCTCTAGAGCAGACATATGAGGGCTGTAGGAGATGATAGTAACAGCCATCACTTGGGAAAGCTTCAGGAGAAGCAGTGTCATCAGAAGAGAATCTCTATGAAGGTAAAGGGAACATAAAGAAAATAGTTTGAGGGGCACCTGGGTGACCCAATTAAGCATCTGCCTTTGGCTCTGGTCATGAACCCAGAGTCCTGGGATCGAGCCCCGCATCAGGCTCCCTTGCTCATCCCCCTCCCTCTCTGCTCCTCCCCCTCACTCGTGCTCTCTCTCTCTCTCTCAAATAAATAAATAAAATCTTTTTAAAAAACAGTTTGAGGGATAACACAGGATTTTGCTGATGGTCACCAAGAATCCCAGAAAGAACGACAGGAATGAAATAAGGGATGTACAGAACCATAGAGAGAAAAGACTGTAGAGGATGAGTCGTGAACTGGTCACTGGGGTCTTTAAGTGACTGACAAAACAAAGTTAATAACAAGCTAATAGTTCTGATTGACTCAAGGAAAATAGTTTTGTTGAGGAATTTCTTAGAAAAAAAAATGTGATTCATATTTTAGCTCAGTATTAGCCACATAGATGGTTACAGAAGACCCAGGAGAGTATAGTCTTATCCCAGTATGCAGGACTTACTGGGATAAGACCTCTAATTTATTTATAGAAATCCAGGCTATTGTTGTGTATACTGCAAAGGAGGGTAGAACTGTATAAGCATGATAAAACATTAGGAAAGGAGACAGTAGGTGTATAGAGTAGAAAATACTCTTGGAAAAATAGAATCAAAGGGAAGAGTTGAATTTGCAACTCTGTGCTATGCATATCTGCCAGTAGTTTCTGTGATCTCATAACATAACTGTTCCTGCAGAAGATTTCTACCAAGCTTCACCTCAGCCCAGATGGCTGTATTAATAAAATGGCACCCAAGATCAATCAAGAAAAGACACCACAATATTCCACTACACAAATACACACACTCTTATACACACACACACACACAGTATGTGCAAAGTTCTGTCAACTTAATAAATAGAATTTTAATATTTTTCTTCTTTACATATACAAAATAAATATATGAAAAGGCAAGTTGTATAGTTGAAACAATTTTGCAAGTCTAACATTAAATGTTTTCAATGATTACAGGGAGGAATACTATGTAGACAATTTGCTTTCCTATATTTGATCTATTCTGTTGTTTTGCAAAATAGGGAGGTATTTGTAAAAAATGGTCTCTTTGTATAGCCAAGTGTTTTCATTTGTAATTCAAGAAGTCAAATAATTATATATATATGTATATAAATATAATAGAAATATAAAATATATGTGTGTGTATACACACATACACACAATGCCTGGCATATAATGGAGTAAAGTAAATGCTTTCTAAATAAATAAAAGAAATACAAAGAATATAAGTGCTGACTTAGTGAAAAACAAGGATTAGCATATAGTTCAACATTTCAGCATGTAATAGGAACAATTAACAAACAATTGTTTGTTAAACAGTTAACAAACCCAATAGCCGGGTATGGTGGGGAAAGAACAGAAGAGAAGAATGAAACTGTGTTGTGAGTTAAGATTTTTCAGTAAAGATCAAATGAATGACAAAAAATGATGACTTTTAAAAAATTTCAGTGTGTTCATAGATACATATATCTATGTATCTCTATCTATATATCTCTATGTCTATATATATTTATAAAAAAGAGTTTAGAAAAAAATAGAAAAAAAAAGAGTTTAGAGTGGAACACTTGGCTGGCTTAGTAGGTAAAGCATGTGATTCTTGATCTTGAGTTTAATATTGGGCATAGAAATTATTAAAAAAAAAAAGAGTTTAGCGAATGTGAATTGTTTTTATGCCAACACGTACTTTTTCAGTGCTAACTACTGGAAATGTTGCTCCACTTCATTGAATTTAATAAAGGAAATTAGTAAATTAATAAAATATTTTTATTTTTGTTATTCTCAACACATAAAAAGGCTTTAAAATAAATTACTCATATACGTTTATATCCAAGGTACTCTTGTAGATACTTGAGGCAAACGGGATGAACAGTAAGTTAAATATATTCTTCTGAGTGAGTTTAATGATACCAGAGTATGATATTAGTATATGATATCAATTGCTTCATGAACATAATCCTCTTACTCTTCAAAGTATACCCCACCTTTTTAAGGTAGGAGGATAATCGTGAGAGCATGACATCATGGAAGTCAAATGATAAAGTGTTTTTAGGAATGCCAAATGCTACCCAAGGGATGAAGAAAATGAGGACTCAAAGTTGGCCTGAATTTAGCAAAATAGAAGTCACTGGTGGTCAAAACAAAAGTATCTGAAAGAATTTGGAGATTAATGCATGACTGAAGGAGTTCTAAGGTGAAAGGGTAGCAAGAAAATAGAGATAGTGAGAATATTCAATCCCTCACCTTCTATCAACGTAACAAATTTTACCAAGAGCAAATGATTTCTTCATATTTGGAAATGTTGTAAGGAATCTTGTCAGCCATATATTTAGAATTGATATGGTTAAACTCTGTTTTCAAATGAAGAAAATTGGAGTCCAGAATAAATTTGCATTTGTCTTTTATTTCTAGTTTAAATTATACTCCCAAGGCAAACAGGTCTTTCTTCCTCTGTGCTACCTAAACAGACCTTATCTGTGAGTTTCCCTCTATATTATAATCATCTTTGGTTCTCAGACCTAGCACCATGTCTGGATCATAGTAGTTTCATAAAAATATGCTTCTTTAGAATAGAACCAGGCAATTTAACAAATCAGGTATTAATAGAAGTAACAAAGACCTTTAGAAATTGAATAACAGGGTAGGGGCGAGTGGGTGACAGGCACTGAGGGGGCCACTTGACGGGATGAGCACTGGGTGTTATTCTGTATGTTGGCAAATTGAACACCAACAAAAAATAAATTTATTATTAAAAAAATGAAATTGAATAACAATATTGTTACTTGTACCTTGCTTCAGTGTGGTCAAGGAGATCAATGTCTGATGCCTAACAGGATTTGGAACCTGTATACAACAACCTGCTACCTTGCTAAGATATCAAGCACTCCTTAATCCCACCCACATAACCGTATAAACTCATAGTACCTGTGGGAAAGATCCACCATAAGCCCAAATCTAGAGTCAGGCGTGTCTTAAGTGTTTGAAAAACCAATGCAGAAACTCTAATGAGATGATTTACATTGACAACTTATTTGTTGTTCTATTATTTTTGCTGATGTAATTATAAAAGAAAGGTTTGTCCCATTGATCCAGGGCAAGAAAGCAGAACAGTGTTAGGGGAGAATAATGTGTGTTTCCCACTCAGATCCATGGAACAATCTGGTTGATGAGCCTTTTGGAAAAATAAGTTTCAGGCAGAAGCTTTAGGCAACTCTATCATAAAGGACACTGTACAAGGAGGGGCTCAGGATGATGTCAAAGTGGCCCAGAATGCAGAAAGCTAGGAATTTTTTTTCTCCCAACTCTTTATGGCAGAGTTCCACTAAAGCTCTCTGAGTGTTCAAGTATAGTGGAGATGTGGCTAAAGAGAACAGTGGTGGAGTGGTAATGAAACTGCCTCTTGATATATAATAAATAGCTAGTAGACACAGGAATGCTTAACATGCACAGGAGTGAGCAGGATCACCTGGAGCTACTGTTCAATTTGTGAATGCATATAAGAAAATACTTAATGATGGTCCCAAATAATGTAATTGCATTTTATTTTAGAAAATATGTAGGTGGGGACAAAGAATATAAAAACTTGAATCATTATTCTTACTGTGGTTTTATTCATATCATGGCATTAAAGAGAAGTGCAAGAATTTGATTCTGTTTGTGTGTGTGTCCCCATCTATGAAAGTACTCTAATTCACCTGAAAGAGTTAATAACGCATTCCTCAAAAGACCCACTTAACCTTTCTTTGAGCACAAAATGTGGCTTAGTCACTAATAAAAGTGAGTGAGAAAAATTCTACAAACATCTAGAGAACAATGAATCCATGCAAAATAAACCCAGTAACATCATACCAGTAAATCATTCCGGGCAAAGTTAAGAGTTTTTTTGACATCTTATAAAATTAGCATATAAAGGGAGGACTATGGATATTAAATGTCTAAGTTACAAGAAGGTCGTTGATACAGTGGTTCAGGTAAGAGTATAAAAATTGTCAAATCAGTTTTGATAAGATCACAATAAAATGGATTAAAAACAAACTAAGAGATCGTGAATGTGGAGAATGATAGATGAGAGTGGGACCTTTGAAGTAGCAGAAAATGATTCTTGGCTCTATTAAATGGATTTCTGACCATAAATAGAGGGCAAGTAGGGCTTGAATTAGATTGGCAGATTATATCTGCTTGGAAGGTGCTGTAAAAATCAGTGTGGAGAGAGAAATGATATAACTGATTGTAAATAAGTTAAGTCTGTAGGCAGAAAACAACAAATGAAATTCAATATCTAAAAGAGCAAGCAGGAAAGATATTACCAAACAACTATACGACAATACCATTTTTTGCTAATAAAAGTGATGGCATAGCATTTTATAGTATAGAGCATGCTTCGTAAATGCTGATTTTTATGAGCTTATTGGGTAGCAAGCCAAGTGAACAGACTACTTTCTGGAATAAGGTTGATTATCCAAGGGAAGTCATTGAGTTCTCCTCGGACTGCGCACTAGTGTTGGTGTGTTTGGCAGATGGGCCAGCTGTGAAACTTGTTTCCTTCTCCATCTGGCTCCTTCTGATTCTTGGAGCCTTTTCTGCCTGTTAGGAAATAGGCAGCAAATATTTCTTATTAGTGTAGCAACATGCCCTAATACTCTGATGTTCAGTCAGAGGCTATGTTCTAAGTAGTACCCCAGTACACATTCCATATTTTGTCTCCTCTAATGTACTTTTGCTATCTGTCAGATATAATTTCATAGAATAAGTGCACACCTTCCATCTACCCCATATAGTCTAAAAGAAAAGACAAACAGAACTCAAAGACAAACAGAACCCCTTCTGTTTGTGTTTCAGTAGGTGGCAGGTGTAGGTAAGGGACTGCTGTTGGTACGAAATGGAACGTTCCCATCAAGTAAAGCCACACGACTTGTTTCCAGCTTTAAAAATTTGATCTCAAATAAGAAAACAAAGTATTATATATGCATCAAAAAGGGAAGTGATGAGTTATGTCAGAGGTTAGGTTGTTAGCCACTCAAGATGTGTATACATGATTCTATATGCAGAAAACAAAGAGAAATAAACAAGGAAAATTTCTTATTCTGCATAGTTAAAATATGGTTTATTACCCCCAAAACACTGTTGCATTAGCTTCTTTATAGCCTTAGTAATTTATCTGTAACAGCAATTAGGACGCAGCACATCTCCTTTTACCTAATATGCATGCAATACAAATATTATCAAAATAATTACTACAAAATCTTCTCCTAATTACTTCTTTCCTTCTACTTAAAAGTGCCAGTGACTTTCAGGTCTTAGAATGCCAACTAAAGTCAAAGAATAAAGAGTACAGAAATCCTTTAAAGGACAATAGATGCATTGAAGAGTTCTATTAGAATTGGACGGTAAAGGAAAAAAGTAGGTCAGAGGTATTTCGACTAAAAAAACCAAGTCATTTCATCATAAATACATAAGAATGGTGAGCAGCCCCAGAGAAAGAAAAACTTATGAAATGAAGACTTGCTTCCAATGCGGGCCTATTGTTACTTATAAGAGGGTAATTATGATGATAAAATTGAATGCATTTAAATTTGGTTTCTTGAATAAGAGAATACTTCAACATCTTCAGAGGTTGTGGGATGCTTGAGCAGTCACAGTTACCTTTAATATTGTATTAACTGGGTGCAGGGAAAACTCTTGAGGCCTTATAACTGGGCAAATCAGTATTGGAAGGGGACCTGAGTGAAGAATGCCAATGTCAGTTAAAAAGAAAAAAGGATCAGCAGTCTCCACTAGAATATCATCTTTTCTGACAAAGCTGTATTTGGTTATAAAATCACCCAGGTTAAAAATCACCCAGAATTTGCATCTGGATTCTCAGTAAGAGATAAGATTATTATGAATCATGAAGAATTAGGCATTGAGGTTGAGATTTCATGGATTGGAACAAGAATTGTCATGTCTCCAACAGAAAAAAAGTATGCCTGGATGATGGAACTCTTGCCTTGATCACTCAAACACTTTATGCTGCTACCAAAAGCTCAACCCCATCTTGAAGGCTTTCCATGACCAGTCATAGATTTCCCCTAAACAATGCAGGGAATGAGTTATATTTTATATACACTTTATCTTTCTTGTTGAACTACAGACAAATTGATGATGTTTGAAAAGAATCGGGGTTGTAGCTAATATGAAAAACAAGTCAGTAAAATTTAAATTAAAATAGAAGGAGGGGCGCCTGGGTGGCTCAGTCAGTTGGATGACTGACTCTTGATTTTGGCTCAGGTCATGATCTCCAGGTTGTGAGATTGAGCTCCATGTCAGGCTCCATACTCAGTGCGGTTTGCTGGAAACTCTATCTCTCCTTCTCACTCTGCCCCCCCCCCCCACTCTTATGTGCACATGTTCTTTCTCTCTAGATAAAAAATCTTTTTAAAAAATAAAAGGAAAGTTTTGATTGCAGTTTAATGGTAGGTCAATAGCTACTGCTGTGAAGGGTGCAAAGATGAGTAAGCTGTGTCCCACACTCTGGAGGTATGCAATATAATGGTACACAATAGCTTGCAAAACTAACTCTAAGTAAACAGAAGACAAATAACAAAATATAGCAGTAACATAGCAAAACAATTAATTTGGGAGATTCAATATTTCTGAAATAATCCCAGCCTTGTATATAAAGTGGGGACTTCTTTAAATTATGGTTTGTAGGGGCACCTGGGTGGCCAGTGGTTAAGCGCCTGCCTTTGGCTCAGGGCGCGATCCTGGAGACCCGGGATCGAGTCCCACGTCGGGCTCCCGGTGCATGGAGCCTGCTTCTCCCACTGCCTATGTCTCTGCCTCTCTCTGTGTCTCTCATAAATAAATAAGTAAAATCTTTAAATAAAAATTAAAATAAATAAATCACAATTGGTAAGATTAAAGGATGAAACAAGCCATCCCACCAAGCCTCCCCAACAGGAGGCTCATTTTGTCATTATTTTTTCTCAAGTTAGTTTTGTGCATCTTAATGTTCGCTTTTATAATCTGAGCTAAAAAGTAAGGAGAGTGCTCCTTCAAGGATGAATCAAGAACATATTCCTAATTTTTCTTGTTTTTGTTGTCGTTGTTGTATCGTGTTTATAATGCTACTCATTGCCACCTAGAACAGAATGCTCACTCACAGTTCACAGTGAACATGTATTACAGTGAGAGGGAATTTACCACTGCTAAGATTGCATGCCAAAACATTCGTTTTCTACCTCAGGCCTGGAAGATATTACTGAGCCCTGAATTCTAAGAGAAGCAGGTGTTTTGTTTTTTTTTTCCATTGGGTCCATTCTACTTCTACTTCATCTTTCTTGGAACCTCCTTGCCATATCAATTTCCTCAAGATCTAATTTGGCTGAAGTCATGGGCAATCCTATTGTTTACTTTTATTAAGGAATTTATCACTTCCTTTTTATTATTGATGACATGAGAATTCATTCTTCATTTTTCATGAATGAGTCAAGTGCCTTTTATGCACCAGTGTTCTTTAAATGAGGAATACAGTGGTAAATGAAACCAACACAGTTGTTGCCTTTCAGAACTCACAGTCTAGGGTAGGAGACAGACGATAGATCTGGATACAAAAAAATTAATATATGCATAAAATTCCGGTGGTAGTGAGTAGTCTGAATGTTAACAAAGCAGTGTAAGGTTGTAGAGGACAACTTGACTATTTCTGATAAGATGTTCTGGAAAGCCTGCTTAGAGAAGACCAGTTGAGGCTGGAATGAAGTGAGGGATGTAGCCCTGTGGCCTTTTGGAGGGGAAGAGTCCCCAAGAGAGCATATGAAAAGCTCTATTTGGATGAAGTCTTTGGCATGTCCAAGAGGCAGCAAGTGTCCCAGTGGCTAAATTGCAGTGAAGGAAGCAGAAAGAATAGGGGAGGAGAACAGAGAGGTAGTCAAGGACCAACTCTCATTAAGTATTTTATTCTTGAGATAAAACTATGATTTTCTTCAATATCTCTGGAGTCCGGACCATGGTCGTATCCTACTGCACCCACCTTCTCTGGCCTTGGCCCAGCTTTGCTTTTTTTTTTTTTTTTTTTTGGTCCGCTTTTCTCTAGGTTTTTCTGTAAAGATACTTCTAATCATCTCCCCATTTCCTGCATGCATAAATGTGATTTGTTGTGCTCAGGAAATAATTAGGAATATATTTATGTTTGTTAAGACATTTCACGTGTGGTTTATTTATAAAGTTCGCCTTTGTAGCAGTGAATTGCTTAAGGTAAAGACATTGGAGGGTGTTAGTAAAAATTTGAGGGTTGGTACAGAGGGCAACCAATATCTGTAATAACAAATGCCAAATTGAAAAGGTATATATTTCATAATAAGGGTCTTAAAGAAGGTGGTGAGGAAGCTCTGCCACAGGCTGAGTAGGACAAGAAACCCCTCTGGTCTATTTCCCTGCCACTATGACCAATGATTATCACTGCACACATCAAATCAAACTCAATGAAGAGGCAAAAACATTGATACAGCCACTTTGAAATGGAGCAGATTTAAAAATCACATCCATAGCATGATTTTTGAGGATACCCTACCTTTTCCAGTCATCAACCCCTCAGGAATGATTAGTGGCCCTAATATAATTTATCCTCTAATCCAAGAGCCAGAGGAAAAAAATGTTATGTCTGATACCCCTATCCCATTTTATCTGGTTTACAGTTGCTGTTCTCTAGGTAGATAGAGACAGTGGAGAAGGAATCAAAGAAAAACGGGGAAAAAATCCTAAAGAAACCTACTAGTCTTCTTTTTTCTTTTTCTCTTTTTTTTTTCTTTTTTTGGCCATAAATAATCTCTGGGCAAAATTATATGTTATAAGGAAATGCATTCCAAAACTTAATTAGGGCTTTTAAAATTCAAGCTCAACATATTATTTTACTTAATTTATATGGGGAATAGGAAGTTCTAACTCAAAGGAAACAATTCAGTTTGTAGCCCGTTCTCCAGAAGAGGGAGGCCAAGCCACATTTACCCTCAAGTTTAGCCAATGCTCATATTGATCTTAGCAATATTGTCCATTCTAGCTCTGGCTGGTACATTCACGTAAGAATTGTCCTTCATGGCAGCACTTTTACGTGTAGCCTTGGTATCCAGAATTGCCTCAGCCTGGGGTTTGTAGAGTAGAATGCATACCCAGAAATAGTTGAAGTAAGCAGAATGATCTCTGAACTTTAACCTCAGTTTTTTATGAACTCTCTAGAAGTTCACTAAGCTCCATTTACACTGGCCTTTTTATCTTGGTCTCATAAAGCATTGTACAATCTCAAGGACATCTTTCTGGATGTCATTTTCTAAGATACTCTAATGATTAGCTCAGTTAATTAAATATCACCTCCCCTCGGAAGCCTTACAGTATCAACATATATCAATAACACCCTCCATCCCAACCAATTCTTTCTACCACTTTATTGTACTACCCCATTATATTTCTTACACAGTATCACTGTTCAAAATTATCTAGTTTATTTACTAGTTTCCTGTTTTGGTCTGTTCTAATCCACTAGAATGCAAGTGCCATGATTCTAGTTATGTTATTTTCTTGTTACTCTAGAATACTGCCCATCACACGCACTTTTTAATGACCATTTTTTATACTTTCATTTTAAGACAATTGCAAAATTATAGAAAAGTTGCAAGGAAAGAATAAAGAATGCCCATATAGCCTTCAACCAGACTCATCAATTAACATTTTTCACCTTTGTTTTATAACTTTATCTAAATGTTTATGTCTGTTTATCTGTTGTCTACATGTATGTATTTTTTAAAAAAAGATTTATTTTTTTATTTCAGTGAGAGAGAGAGAGTGAAAGGGGGAGGGAAAGAGGAAGAGAGAAATTCAAACAGACTCTTCGCTGAGTGGGGAGCCCAACATGGGGCTCGATCTCACCACCTTAGATCAGACCTGAGCCAAAACCAAGAGTCAGACACTTAACTGACTGAGCTACCTAGGCACCTCTATATGTATTTTCTAAGAATATTCTCATACATAGCCTCAGTGCAGGATGTGAAGTCATGACATTTATTATGTTTACAATATTATTAGCTAATCTGATGTCCATATTCAAATTTCACAATTATATCAAAATATTCTTTTAGCATATATTTTTCTGATGTAGGATCCAATCCACAATCATGTATCACATTTAGTTGTTATATGTTTTTAGTATCCTTTAAACTGGAATTGTTTCTCAGCTTTTTCTTTCATGACCATGAAATTTTTCAAGAGTACATTTACTTAAGAATGCAATTATTTTTTTTTTATTTTTTTTTAATTTATTTATGATAGTCACACAGAGAGAGGGAGAGAGAGGCAGAGACACAGGCAGAGGGAGAAGCAGGCTCCATGCACCGGGAGCCCGACGTGGGATTCGATCCCGGGACTCCAGGATCGCGCCCTGGGCCAAAGGCAGGCGCCAAACCGCTGCGCCACCCAGGGATCCCAAGAATGCAATTATTTTGTAGAATGTTAATAATTATATTTTTGGAATTCGAATACATGAATACTAACTGCCATCTAGAATTATCTTGTCCATATATAAAGATACAGGAGAATGAGAAACATATATATAAAGTTTTCAAAACTTCACTCAGCCCGTTCCAAGATCTAAGAATAAAATGGATACTAAGCCAGACTTTGGGAGAGTCCTAATTTCCTATCTTCCAAAGTTTTCAATTTCCATAACAAAATAATCAACAGATTTCCTGAAATTTTGTATTAAGCTAGTTAAGAATCCACCATGAAAATTTAAGTAAGCTATTAGAATATATTTTATGTGGACCTCCTTTACTTTTTGTATTTTTAAAGATTTTCTTTATTTTTTCAGAGAGAGAGCATGTGCATGTGAGCGGGGGTGGGGGAGTGCAGAGAGAATCCTCAAGCAAAGGACTGAGCCACCCAGGTGCCTCTATGTGGACCTCTTTTAAGGAGCATACATCAGTAAATACACCATTCTAGTTAAAAATTAAGACTTTACTAGCTTTATTTTCCAATTTTGTGTTCTAGAATTATCCTTGTTTGATCGTAAAAATAAAGGAGAGGTTTATTTTCAACAAAGTTTTCAGAATAGAGGTTGCCATATACCAGTACATCACTCTTCAAAGGAGAGAATCCAAATATGGTCTGCCAACAGAATCACTTAACAATCTCAGATTTTAATATTTTTGAAGCTCCAGTACAAGTGTATCATTCCCTGGCCGTTATATCTACTTGTCTTCTGTGAGGGAATTGGCAGTATGTTCGGTTTAAATAAATTCGTTCAAATAACTGGGAACTAAGAAGTCTCACTTTGTTTCACCATAAAAATCTAAAAAATCTAAAAAAAAAAAATTTTTTTAAAGTTAAAAAAATCTTGTATCCCTACTGCATTTTTCCTTTATCTGATAGGAAAAACTGTCTCATCTTTTTAGTTTATTCAGTGGTTTCCAAATGCTGGCTATTTATTGGAGTAGCTGAGGAATTTGGAAGAACTAACACTTCTTGAGCCCCGCCACTAACGAACCTGATGTGATTGGTCTGGAAATACGTTGGTCTGGAGTGAACCCTTAATAGTTAGGGTCCACTCCAGGTGCTTCTAACATGCAACCAGAGTTGAAAACCACTGATCTGAACCAAAGAAATTCCCATCACCCAGTGATACTGGTCAAGTAGAATGTTGAAATGTTTTCCAATCTGATAGCTGCTTCTTATATAATACATTCATATTGTCCTTCCTCTAGGGTACAAATCAATGTCTATGGGTGATTGTAATCATACCGTCTATTTCAATTAGATGTGATGGATTAAGACTCTTGACTAGACTAAACTAGACCATTGTGTTGCACGAATTTGTGACCAAGAAACCCAGAAACAATGTTAAATTTGTCAAGCTCAATTGCATTATTAGAATTGATTATACCTCTTATACCCCTTTGTTATGTTAAATCTTTGATCATTTGCTTGATTCCTTCTTTAGGAATTGTCAGGGTCTTATATTGCAATGATGTCTCATTTAAGTAAAAGATTTTCAAATGTATAGAGAACAAAAGCATTTGGTTTATCACCAAACAGTGAAAGAACATCACAGATTATAAAACTTTTCAAGAGACCATAGCACAGTTAAGTCATTTATATATCCATGTTTATTTGGCTTCTACAAATATATATATATATATATATATATATATATATATATATATATTAAAATGCAAATAGTTACTTAAAAACAAAAGAAAACACAACAATGTCAATCTCATCTAAACTCTTTCCCACTAATTTAAGCTGGGCTTTTGAATTATCCACTTCTTTTTTTTTTTTTTTAAGATTTATTTATTTATTTGAGAGAGAAAGAGAGAGAACAGAGGGAGGGGCACAGGGAGAGGGAGATAAGCAGACTCCTGGCTCAGCAGGGAGCCCGATGTAGGGCTCCATCCCAAAACCCTGAGATCACGACCCAAGCCTAAATCAAGAGCCTGACGCTCAGCCAACTGAGCCACCCAGGCGCCCCTGAACTACCCATTTCTGAGCCCATCAATGCTTCTTGAATGTCAGGTGCACCCTATTTAATCAGTAAGCAAGCATTCATTAGGCTGAATGAACTGTTCATATGTACTTTTACATATTCAAAATCTGTTTCTCAGTATAGATACCTGCGGGATCTTTATTGAATGAAAAGGTCAAGTCAGACTTCCCCCTTGGCAATGAGGCTAGCTCCCTCAGATTCTCATTAACTAAATCAAGTGATCACTGCACAAAGAATGCTTATAGAAAAAAAAAAAGAGTATTGACTTCAGTGTATTGTATTATATTCCCTAAAAATATTTAGAAATGGGCATTAGCTACAGAAACAAGGAACTTGACAGCTTATTGATTATGCAAATATGTTCCCTGCACTTATTGAAAAGGAACCAATTAGTGCAAGAGTTGGCAAACTCTTAAAGGGCCACACAGTTACAATTTTAGGCTTTGCTGGCCACATTGTCACAACTATTTAACTCTGTTGTAATGGAAAAGAAGCCATAATAATCTGTAAAGAAATGGGGAGCCTTTGGGCCACTCATTCAGTTAAGCGTCTGCCTTCAGCTCTGGCCATGATCCCAGGGTGCTAGGATGGAAACCCGTATTGGGCTCTCTGCTCATCAGGGACCTTGTTTGTCCCTCTCCCTCTGCCTGTCGCTCTGCCTACTTGTGCTCACTCGCTCTCTATCAAATAAATAAATAAATAAAATCTTTAAAAAAAAACTGGAAAGAAATGGATGTGGCTTTTTTACAATAACAGTTTGTTTACAGAAACAGGTGGTGGGGCAGTGGGTTATAGTTTGCTTACCCCTTGATTAGTGGAGCAAAATATGTTCTGCATATAATACACATATGCATATACATACATATGTTATTGTTTGTAAAATGAAATTATCTCTTTTAGCAAATTTAGCACTGTGAAGTAAAACTGCAACATGTAGTAGTGAATTGTGTATATATTTGAAATCGCCACATCTTTTTAAACAAATTTTTAGAGATTTTATTTACTTATTTGAGAGAGAGTGAGTGAGAGAGCATAAGCAATGAGAGTGACAGAGGGAGAGGGATGAAGCAGGAACCCCGTTGAGCAGGGAACTGGATGTGGGGCTTGATCCCAGGACCTTGGGATCATGACCTGAGCAGAAGGCAGACACTCAAGGGGCTGAGCTACCCAGGTGCCCCTAAAGTTGCCACATCTTTTTTTTTTTTAATTTTTATTTATTTATGATAGTCACACAGAGAGAGAGAGAGAGAGAGAGAGGCAGAGAGACATAGGCAGAAGGAGAAGCAGGCTCCATGCACCGGGAGCCTGATGTGGGATTCGATCCCGGGTCTCCAAGATCGCGCCCCAGGCCAAAGGCAGGCGGTAAACCGCTGTGCCACCCAGGGATCCCCACATCTTTTCTTTTTAATTGACTTGTCATGTTGTAAGACAAAATAGAGAAACTCTCTATTGGTGCCTCCTTTACTTAAGTAAACTCTTCTCTAAAGATATTCCGTATAGTTTTTCCTACAGGAAATCAATTGAAAAATTTAGCTATTTATTAACTCAAAATACTTTAAGTAAGCAAGTAAATAGATAAATAAACACTCTCCTATTTAGTTGTTTGGCAGGAATCTTGCATCGGAGATACTTTATGGTGTCCTGACACAGAGTTCATTATTTCAGAGAGGGCACAGATCAGATTTGAAGAGACATTCTATTTGTTTTCTGTGGAGAGGACAGAACTCTATCATCAAATCAAAGGCCTCTTAATTTGGGAAGACGAGCAGTTGGTTAAATGTTTGGTATCAAAGTTAAGAAATAAATAGTGAATTGAGAAGGAAGAGTGTTCCTAAAGTGGTCTAAACAGATGGACTCTAAAGTCATCTCATCTTTCTAAATATTGCCCCAAGGTCTTCTGGTGTTTTTTCTTCATGACACCTCCAATGCCTGGTAATAGGAATACACACACGAAAAAAAAAAAAAAAAACCAAAAAACCAGCAGGCTTATCTTAATGTAACCCCAACTCCTTCTGTTCTTTTTAAGCTACCCATCATGGCCTCTTTCATAGTCATCTGTTAACTTTTTCTTTCTTGCATTGTGAAACTTGTACTGTCCATATCCAAAAATGACAGTTACCATGAGAGTGGCCCACATTTTTAAGATTGAGACAGAAACATTCCATATAACACTCAAATCTAGTATTACAGAAGAGAAACACAACTAGCCAGTGAAACTTTCACTGGTGTCTGGTTCACAGAAATAGAGCAGCTTCTCATTCATTACTGAAGCATTGTAGAATGTGTGCTGCAATGCATGTGCCTACAGCATAAAGTAGTTAGGCTTATACTTTTTGTGTTTATCTGGCCATATAGTCCACATAAGTCTGGTATCAACTTTTGAGGCATGGCTATACACTTTAAAGTAACTGAATCACGTGTATCTTTAAAAGTAAGCATATTGGGCAGCCCGGGTGGCTCAGTGGTTTAGCGCCGCCTTCAGCACAGGGCGTGATCCTGGAGAGCCAGGATCGAGTCCCACATCAGGCTCCCTGCATGGAGCCTGCTTCTCCCTCTGCCTGTGTCTCTGCCTCTCTCTCTCTCAATCTCTCTCTCTCTCTCTCTCTCATGAATAAATAAATAAAATATTAAAAAATTAAAAGTAAGCATATTAAAATAAAAAGCTTCTGCACAATGGAGGAAATAATCAACAAAACTAAAAGGTAACCTACAGAATGGGAGAAAATATTTGCAAATGACATATTTGATAAAGAGTTAGTGTCCAAAATATATAAAGAACTTATAAAACTCAACACCCCCCCCAAAAAAAACAAATCCAATTTTAAAATGGATGGAAGACATGAACAGACATTTCTCCAAAGAAGACATACAAATGACCAACAGACACATGAAATGATGCTCAACATCGCTCATCATCAGGGAAATGCAAATGAAAACAATAATGAGCTATCACTGAATGGCTAAAATCAACAAGACAAGAAACAACAGGTGTTGGTGAGGTTATGGAGAAAAAAGGAACCCTCGGCCACTGTTGGTGGGAATGCAAACTAGTGCAGCCACTGTGGAAAACAGTATGCAGGTTCCTGAAAAAGATAAAAATAGAACTACCTTATGATCCAGCAATCACACTACTGGGTATTTACCCACAGAATACAAGAACACTAATTCACAGGATACATACACCCCCATGCTTACAACAGCATTATTTACAGTAACCAAGATAGGGAAGCAGCCCAAGAGTCTCTTGATTGATGAATGGATAAAGAAGTGGTAAGTTATTTAGCCATAAAAAAGAATAAAATCTTGCCATTTGCAATGACATGGATGGAACTAGAGAGTATAATGTTAAGTGAAATAAATCAATCAGAAAAAGATAAATACCCTATGATCTTACTCACATGTGGAATTTAAGAAACAAAACAAACAAGCAAAGGGAAAAAATTAGACAAATTAAGAAAAAGACTTAATTATAGAGAAAAAACTGATAGTTGCCAGAGGGAAGGTGGATGGGAGGATGGGTGAAATAGATGATGGGGATTAAGGAGTGCACTTGTGATGAGTGCAGGGTGATGTATGGAAGTGTTGAATTCTTATTTTGTACACCTGAAGTTAATATTACAATGCATGTTAACTGGAATTAAAATAAAAACTTAAAAATAAAAGTAAACATATTATTTTTGTTTTATATTTTATTAAAGTCTAGTTTACACACAATATTATATTAATTTTGGATGTACAAAATACTAATTCAACAATTGCATACATTACAAAATGCTCATCATGGTAAGTGTAGTTACTATCTGTCACCATACAAAGTTGTTACAATATTAGTAACTATATTCTCTATACTGTACTTTTCCTCTCCTTGACTTATTTATTTTATAATTGGAAGTTTGTACGTCTTTTTCCTTTTCAGACATTCCACCCATTTCCCCCACCTCTCTCCCCTTGTTCTCTGTATTTGTAAATTTACTATTCTTGATGTTTCTTCTAAGAATGTTGGAACATATACAGAAACTACATGTAAAGATTTTAATAGACATTTCTATGACTATGAATGTAAATAGTAATATATCTGTTATTTAATACTTTTCACCTGAAAAGAAAACACTAACCATTAATGAAAATGTAGATCAATAATCTTGGCAAAATTAATCTAACTGCAGTGAATATGTTTTGTGATGCACATTGGATGAAGCCTTCAAATTTGCCAGAACTTTGCAAATTATTTGCTTGTGTAGATTCATTGTTGTGTTTTATGATAAATTTTGAAAATTGACTCCATGGAACAAAGTAAAAAGGAATTTTATTAGCTTTTGTTAAAAACTTTTAAATGGTTTCAGTAAGCATTTAAAAACAAAAATAACGTTTGAGACTGTTATATCACTGAGATCATTTTAAAAGTCTCTGAGGAGTACTTACGGACTTAAGCTTTTTACCAAAAAAAACCTTTGTATTTTGTGTTCCAAATAATTCCATAATGTATTCCTTTGTTTTGCAAACAAGCAATAGCTATTTCCAAAACCAATATTTATTTGAAATCTTGGGAAATCTGACCAAAAACAGAGTGAAGGCAAATGAAGACATTTATAATCAATTAAAGATAAAGAGAGTTAACTTTTCACAGATTCTCCTCAAAGTAACCACTGATGGACATAGTTTGGCAAGAAGAAAAATGAATCTGGAAGAAAGGAATTGGATAAAAGAAGCAGTGATAAAGGGGAAATGGAAAATCCTAAGCATGTTGTATGAGCTTTACAAAGATTATAATAAAAGTTTGGAATGGCTTAAAATTAATATTTAATGAAAAGACTAGGAAACAATAGATGGATGATAAGTAGACCTTCAAACAAGGTCTTCGTTTTGTAAAGGATGAGAAATAAAATATGGACCAATGCTAAATTTGCAAGTTAAATATAAAATTAAATACGGGGACACCTGGGTGGCTCAGCAGTTGAGCGTCTGCTTTTGGCTCAGGACGTGATCCTGGAGTACCAGGATCAAGTCCCACATCGGACTTCCTGCATGGAGCCTGCTTCTCCTTCTGCCTATGTCTCTGCCTCTCTCTCTCTCTCTCTCATGAATAAATAAGTAAAATCTTAAAAAATAAATAAATATAAAATTAAATACGAATATTAATCTATTAAAACAATATCAGAATACAAGAACATTAATAGCAAAACAAGACATAATTTAAAATAGTCCAAAAATAATTGTATGTATTATTAGAAGCAATAAATGTAAATGGATTAAACTAATTCATTAGAAGATAGTAAGAGACTAGATTCTTAAAAATTAGATATACATGACTTATAAGAGAAACACCTAAAGCAAAATGATAAATAAAATTTGAATATTCAGAGATGAAAGGTAATATATACCTGACAAACCAAACAAATAGAAGATGATGAAGCAATATTTAATATTAGATAAAATAGAATTTCACATGCCAAGAATCCATAGGAGCTAATAATAAAAGTAAAAATTTATGAGAAATACATAGCAATCATAAATTTGTACAAACCTAAGAGCTTATCTTCGGAATATACAACATAAAATAGCATAAAAATGAAATTTTACATGTGTCAGCCTGTTTGAAGTTTTTAAGAAAATCGTCTTAGAATATAATACATTGAGAGTAAATAGATATGAATAGATCATTTGCACAATACCATTAACTTCTCTCTCTATGTAGCCATTGGAAGAGAACTCTATGGTTAATAAAAAGAGGATAAAAATTCTAGTTTCATGGCACACAACTAAAGACACATAAATTCAGAAACTGAAGCCTTTAACATATTCCAAAGAATTAATGGGGGTATTTTATCGGTTGAAAAAAAAAGTTAAGCGACAAAATGTGAACATGTAAGTTCTATTAGTAGCACAGAATACTACTCAGCATTTAAAATGTGTGGACTCAATTAGTCTACATTGTCATGAATAAATCTCAAAAATACAATGTTGAGAAGCTGATTTATATCAGCTTGCTTATGCAAGTTGTAGAATGTTTGTTACAAGTCAAGGAACCGTGGAATTGAAGTCAAGAGACTTCAGTGAGCTCTCTACCACTTAAAAGCTTGTGCAAGTCACTATTTCTGAACCTTAGATTCTTCATCTGTAAAATGTTAAAATGTTTTGTTCGCCTTAGTTCATTAGAGTATGTATAAAAGCATTTATAACAGAAAATACTTTCTAAATACAAAGGGGATGGATATGTATATATATATATTTTTTGGGGGGGTGAGTACTAATTATTACAACTTCCATATATTAATGACTATAATATACCAGGCATATTTAAAATATTATTAATACTCAAAAGAACAAAAAAATGAAAATTGACTATTATCCCCATTTTAAAGAGAATGAAATTGAGGCTTGGAGAGAAACTCATCCAAGTTCATGGGGTGGTACATTGCACTGCTCCCCTACCCCCAAAAAGGCAAGACGTTTCTCTCTAATTATACCTTTCCTTTTGGTCAAAACATCATTTGCAACATATGGAATATTTTATGAGGTGGGGGGAAAATGACTCGTTTAAAGGGTTTTTTTCCTACTATCTAGAGCTTGTGAAACTCAATGATTGTGTGACCAATTGTTTTTGCAATCACATTTTCTGATAGAAAGTATCATTTGAATGAAAAGATTACCAGATGCCTTCATCTGGGTCTCCTGGAAGGGACTCTCCTGACTACAGAGCTGCACGTTTCAGGACAGTAATTTTTATATTTCCATGTTCCTAATGATATGTAGCCTTCTGCTAGTAACTGAAGCGGCGGTCTGTCAGCCTGCTGCTTCTGCTCACTGTCTGCCTGACAGCTAGGATAGAAAAGAGCTATCGGCTCCGCCACTCCTGCTCCCAGGAGTCCACAGCTATGCCACCTCATCTGAATGTTGTGCTTCAGTAACTCCTTAAGAGGGTTCTCCTTCCCACTCAGCTTATGTTCCCTAACTACATGGCAGCTGCTCCGGAAGCCTGCTATCATCAGTTCTTTACACAGAGTGCTCTCAACAGAGTTGCTGTGCAGCAAATACGGATTTAGTAATGGCGGGCTCCTACCTTACTGCTGCTTAGGCCATCACAACATTCAGAGATAAATATGAGTCACTGATCCCACTTATAGAGTTATTCACAAACCCATCCATGATCCACACTAGCCTGCCTCAATTTTTGATGCCATCAGAAGACCCTTCTGGAGACTCAGGGTAGAGCAGTCCTGGAGTGGAGCATTTGAGACAGAGGAGTGTGCCCAACTTATTTTGTGAGGATGCAGGAAGGCCCAGGTTCAAAAGAGCTCTGTTTGTTTCCCTGTTAACTTAAAAATGTCATTGTCCTCATCAGTCATTTTGGTGGTTCTCCATCCATTGTGTTTGAAAACCTTGTTTTTGAATTACACCAAATATCGTTTCAATATTTCAAAATGGTTGATTAAATATACTAGTGGCAGAGACTAGGTAGAGTGGGACACTGATGCTTCATAAATTTGTTCTTATCTATCTCTAAAATATATTTACACAATTACCTTAAATAGGTTCTCTTTACATTATACTTTGAAATGGAATTTTTGTAGTCTCCAAAAGTGTATTCGGCTGTATCATCAGTTTATCTATTCTAACTATATGTAGAATTGGAAATGAAGACCTATCTTTTTAATGGATAGATAAAATAGCAAAATTCCTTATTTTCAAGCTCATTTTAATAATGTCCAATTCTGGGTAATTTCAAGGTGAGGTAAATGTTAATGCATTAAGAATTGAGGATAGTTTACAAGAATAGGAATAATGCGTGGGAGGTATTCTCAAAGTCTCGGGGATGGAGGGTGTAAAAAAATAGGGGAATAGGAAATTGACTTATAGCAGAATAAACCTTCCTACTCTTTTTTCCGTGTTAATTTGGAAATTTTTTTATAAGAGCTAGACTGGCAGATGATGCAGGAATAGCTCTGTACACCATCAAAAGCAGCCAGAGGACATCCACAGAGTCCCACATACTTCCAGTACCATCACTCACTCTGACCTTGACACTGCCGATTGGAGTCTGAACCAGGAACTCATAGAGCTCTGGGTTCTTTGGCAAGAAATCTTCTTCATCTGTTTCCTCCCACCTTGGATGGCCTCATGACTACAACTTGTGAAGAGATGATTAGTTTCACTTCAATTTTATATATAAGGCCCTTTTGTTTCCATCCGCAAAGAGGCCTGAGACCCCAGCTCATCACTCATCATTTAGACTCTCATCCTCATCCTCCTATCCGACTCAGACCTCCACCAGTCCTTGATTCACCAAGCCATTTCATTCTCTATTCTGGAACTGCCTATATCCTCACTACTCAAGGGGTTGACATCGCCTGGGAACTTGTCTGTTGAACAGAATCCTAAACTAGACCTCTGAATCTGCCTTTAAACAAGATCTCTGCGTGATTAGTATGTACATTCAAGTTTGTGAAATACCACTCCTTATATTTTCTTACCATTTTTTAAAAATATTATTTATTTATTTATTTATTTATTTATTTATTTATTTATTTATTTAAGAGAGAGAGAGAGAGAGAGAGAGGCAGAGTTCTCCCATGCTCCATGCTGGGAGCCTGACATGGGACTGGATCCCGGATCTCCAGGATCACACCCCGGGCTGAAGGCGGCGCTAAACCGCTGAGCCACCCTGGCTGCCCTTTTACCATTTTTTATAAGTGAAACCTGGTTGTCTCTCTAAGTCACTACTCCTTATGTAATGGCTTCTTCTCTAAAGGTAGGGTTTTCAGTCCTGTACCTCTCATACAGTTTTTTAAGGTGGAAGAGTTCTCTTTTTGTCCTCCTTATTGTTTGTAAATTGTTATCTATCTCCTCCCTAAGAAGGCAGATCTACACTGAAACTTTTGATCTCAGGTTTCACCACTCTCCTTTACTCCTTGTTGCAGACCTCTCCAGGGCTCTGTGTCCCTCCCCTTGTGCCTTGAAGATATTTGGACCTGGTGGGCTCTTTCTCTGTTGTAAACCATCTCTGATATAATGCATAGTGATTTAAAAACAGAGAATCCTTCTAATACGTGGACCTTCCAGTTGCTTGATCTTGCTTTTATTTTTCTTGGCTTTCACTCCACATCAGCCACCAATATCCTAGTCATTCCCAATGTGTATGTCTTCTCCATAATCGCAGTTTCAAACATTCTGCGCTCTTCTGTCTCGCTTTCTCTCTAGCTCATTTCTTCTAGTATCTTCACTACAACAGTTCTTTGCTCCCATTAACCTTCATAATCTATTGGCCTGTCCTGTTTTTACTCCTTTTCACCCACTATGGTGCCAAAGTCATCTGAAAAACCTGAAACCTGGTTAAATGAAATTCTCTTAACTATCCAATTCCTATAGTTGATCACTTGAATACGTCATATAGTTTTATGTTCACAACACCACATACCTTAAATGTGCCTTTGCTATTATATCATACATTTCAACTGTGTTGTTTTATTTTGTTTTTTTTTTCTTTTTTTTTGGGGGGGGTGTTTCTAAGAAGACTTCCCCCATCTCTGGTAATTATCCATACTTTCTCCTATTTTCTCAAAACCCAATTCTTCT
The DNA here is from genome assembly GCF_048164855.1 of Canis lupus baileyi. Taxonomy (NCBI): domain Eukaryota; kingdom Metazoa; phylum Chordata; class Mammalia; order Carnivora; family Canidae; genus Canis; species Canis lupus. The sequence continues at coordinate 102,876,724 of NC_132876.1, forward strand.
TCCCCACTAAATACTCCCTTCACTACCTATGGATCATCTCTTATTTCATGAAAAAATAGAAGCATTCCAGAGAGAAGTCTTTTATACTCCCACACCCAAAACTAATAACAAATCTTCTTGTATAGCCACATAAACTTCCTAGCCACCCATTTCAACTGCTAACCTGTCTAAAATCTGTTCTAAAGATACTTTTCAGTGTACAAACTCAGTCTTGTGTCAACATGCCTTTTCAAGGACTCTGCAACTGCAGTTTTCTTTCTTTCTCCTGAATAATCACATTCTCCAGCTCAACCTGATCATCTTAATCTTTATTTTAATAGTGTATGACATCAGGAGGGGCACCTGGGTGGCACAGTTGGTTATGCATCAGCCTCTTGGTTTTGGCTAGGGTCTCAGGGTCATGAGATCAAGCACTGTGTCAGGCTCCAAGCTCAATGTAGAATCTGCTTGGGACTCTCTACCCCTTTCCCTCTGTCCCTCTGCCCTCGGCTCTCTCTCTCTCTCTCTTAAAAAAATATGTATATATGATACCAGGATCTTAGGTTTATTTTTAGCTGCTATCATCGTTCTTTGCACTTCTACAGTAAAATTCTTTGAAAGAATAGCCTTTGCTTTAAAAATTCTCTTGTTTCCCTCTCATTCTTGCTTCAACCCCACCATCACATTGGTATTAGTCCAAGTTATCCACAGGAACAAAGCAAATAGGAGGTGTGTATAATTTACTGGGAAGAATTGGCTTATGCAATTATGGAGGCTGGGAAGTCCCAAGATCTGTAGTTGGCATACTGGAGACCCAGGAGAACCATTAGTCTAAATTCCAGTGTGAGTGCAGAAGACTGATGTCTTAGATCAGAAACAGTTGGACAGAGACAGTGAGTTCTCCTTTATTCTTTCATTCTGTTCAGGCCTCCAAAAGATTGGGTGAGGTCTGTCCATACTGGGGACAGTAATCTACTGTACTCACTCTACCAATTTGAATGTTAATCTCATTCATAAGCATTCTCGGAAACATACCTAGACTAACATTTAACCAAAAATCTGGGTACCTCATGGCCCAGTCAGATTGACACATAAAATTAACCATCACATCACTCAATCACACTTTCAATGCTCAACACTCCACTAAAACCACTTCTTGAAAGTTGCTGCTGACCTCCAGGGATTACTTCTCAGTTCTCATTTTCCTCAAACAAATGGTAACATAGGATATGCTCATTTTTTTGGAAACACTCTAAACTTCACTTCAGGAATTCCTGATCTTTTCCTATTTCATTGGCTGCTCAGTCTCCTTGAAAGTTCTTCTTTGTTTTCCCTATTTTTAAGCTTTCTCTCACTTGTCTTCTCTGTAAGTAAACTCATCCAGCTTTAAATCCAATCTCTATAACAATGATTCCATATTTTTTGCTACAGCCCTGAGTTCTTCCCTGAACTCCAGTTGAGCAGCTGACATGACCTGGCTATATAATAGGATTTCAGTCCCCCGTCCCTTTTTTTAAGGATTTCAATCTTAACATGTCTAAAAGCAAACTTTTGATTTATCACTGACAGAACCTAATCCATATTATTTGCCATCCGAATAAATGACATCTCCATTCTACCAGTTGTTTTAGAGCAAGAAACTTGAAATGATTTTTTTTACTCCCCAATCCCTCACATTTCACATCAAATCCAGAAGTAAATCCTGTTGACACTGACTTTCAAATACATCCACGTTTTGACCAGATAGTCACTTCATTGAACAAAGCCACTATCATCTCTCTTTTGACTATAAATAGAGTCCCCTGGTTAGTCTAGCTGCTTCCATCTTTTAAAAACAGTTTGAGTTATATTTTACATATGAAGTTCACAAAATTTCAAGTGTACAATTCTATGTTTTTTTAAAAAGATTTATTTATTTATTTGAGAGAGAGAGAGAGTGAGTGGGTAGAGGGGCAGAGGGAGTGAGTCTCAAACAAACTCCCCACTGAGCGTGGAGCCTGACCCAGGGCTTGATCTCACGACAGGACTTGAGCCGAAATCACAGGTTGGTCACTCAACAGACTTAACCACCCAGGTGCCCCCAATTCAATGATTTTAGTAACTTTCCTGAGTAGGACAACCATCACAATACATCAGTTTGGAGACATTTTCATCCTCTTAGTAAAGTCTCTCATGTGCATTCCCCATTCCAACCCTTTACCACTGGCCTACTCTCTGTCTTTGGTCATTTTACATAAATGGAATGATACAATATCTAGTCTCATGTCTGGCTTTTTTCATATAGCATAATATTTTTGAGAAATGTCCCTGCATATGTCTATATTTTGTTCCTTTCGATTTCTGTATTTCATTGTATGAATATACATCCTGTCTTATCCATTTATAAGTTGATAAACACTTAGGTTGTTTCCAGTTTGAGGCTATTATGAATAATTCTGCTATGAACTTCGACATGCATGTTTTTGTATATACATGCATTTTCATTCCTCTTGGATAGTTATCCAGGAGTAGAATTGCTGGGTTGTATGGTAGCTGCATGTTTAACTTCTTGAGGAACAGCAAAATTGTTCTCTAAAATGGCTGCACCATATCACATTCCCACCAGCAATGTATGGGGGTTCCTGCTCATCCATATCCTTTCTTGTTCCTACTACCCGTTCCAGTGCATATGAAAAGGTATCGTATTATGATTTTAATTTGCATATCCTAGTGACTAATGGTGTTAAGCATCTTTTTATGTGCTGATTAGTCATTCACATATCTTCTTTGATGAAACATTCACATCATTTGGTCATTTTTTTTTTTTGGTCATTTTTTGATTGAGTTTTTTGTCTTATTATTGAGATGTTAAGGATTTTAAAAAATAAGTTCTGGACACAAATCTCATATTGAATATGTGTTTGCAAATATTTTGTTTCAGATTGTTGCTTGTCTTTTCATTACATGATGGTGTCTTTTGAAATACACAAATGTTGACCTTTGATAAAGTTCAATTTATCATTTATTTTTCTTTCATGGACCATATTTTAGTGTTATAGCAAAGAAATCTTTGCCTAGAGGGGTGAAGAAGATGGACAAAATGGATGAGGGGGGGAGTAGGAGATACAGGCTTCTAGTTATGGACTGAAGAAGAGATGGGGATAAGAGGTATAACATAGGGAATACAGTCAATGATATTAGAATAGTGTTGTATGGTGGTAGATGGTAGCTATAGTTGTGGAGAGCACAGTGTAATGTATAGACTCATCAAATCACTGTGTTGTACATTTGAAACTAATGTAACATTAGGTGTTAACTACAATGAAAACAAGTTTTTCATAAAATGTTATGCAGCCATTAAAAAGAATGAATTGTAGCCAAACCAGTTGACTTGGTTAGAATTGCTGCTTTTATTATTTTTTAAAAGATTTTATTTATTTGACAGAGAGAAAACACAGAAGGGGGAGAGGCAAAGGGAGAAAGAGAAGCAGACTCCCCACTGAGCAGGGAGCCTGACCAGGGGGTGGGGTGGGGTGGGGGGCTCAATTCGAGGACCCCAGGTCATGACCTGAGCTGAAGGCAGATGCTTTACTGCCTGAACCACCCAGGCGCCCCTAGTTAGGATTTCTATGAAGTACTGAGTGAGAAAATCTAGCTGCAGAAATGTGTAACACTGCGTTTCTGTAAATAAATACCTATAAATAATGAAAAAAGTATACCACTTATATATATACATATAAATCTTGGCTTAGTACAGGGTCTCAAAGATCTTCTATATTCCTCCTAAAGGTTTTATTTATTTAACCCTTATATCTAAGTTTATGATTCAATTTGAATTAATTTTTGTTTATGCTGTGAGGTTCCCTGCTCCATCTTTATTCACCTACATTCTGTGATTGACGCCAGGAAGAATAGGCATTTAAAATTTCAAATCAGACCATTTGACTCCTTTCATTAAGACACTCTTAACAGCTTCACGTTTTCATTCCAATGCTATTCAATGTCTACACTGTCCTGAATTTCCTACCATTTGCTATCATCTACCCCTTTCTACCTTGCGTGGTTTACCCCAGGATTATAAGCTTGCTTCTGTCTCTCAGTGTCTGAAATCCACTGCAAGGTTTCTGCACATGCTACTTTATCCGCCAGGAATGTTCTTTCACCTCCTCATAGACAACTTCCTTAACCATTTGAAAGCACAGTGTTCCATGTCATACTCACTGTCCTCTAATCCTTTCATATTTTCCTCATAGCCCACAGCATCACCTAGCACAGCATAGGTAATATTTATGTATGTATGTGTTCGTTTATATATTGTTGACTTCCCTCATTAAAGTTAAAGCTCTGCAGTATCAGAAACATTATTCTTTTGTTCATTATTCTATAGATAGACATATCATTAGACAATGTAAAATGTTATACATGATTATCTGAATGGTTTTACAAAAGGAAAATCTTTATTTGAATTACCTGAGAATTAAAACTTTGTATTATATGATAATATATTAAGTTTCTTGCATTGGTAGTAGCAAAAGATTTTTCAAAAATAATTTATATGTAAATAGAGGTATGTGTGCATATTGTTTCTTAGATGCAATTTTTTTCTTTTTAAAAAAATATTTGAGAGAGAGAGAGACAGAGTACACAATTTTGGGAAGGGGGAGAGGGAGAGAATCTTCAGACTCCCTGCTGAACTCAGAGCCCATGTGGGGCTTGATCTTACCCCTCCTGAAATCATAACCTGCGCCGAAACCAAGAGCTGACACTCAACCGACCAAGCCACCCAGGTGCTCCACTGTAATCCTTTTCTGAGTACCATATCTAAAAATCATCTTTTTCTTCCTCTTCCCATTTATAATTTATTTGTACCTATTTTTATGAGAGTTACCATTTCGTTATCAATCTCTAATTAAAGGTATCTCTTCCATTTTGCTTTAAGTCCATATGAATAGATTATAAAATACTAGTAGGCAGGATCTACATCTTATCTGTCTTTGCATTTTCCAGAAACACTTTGCATGAAGTTCACACACAAATTGTTGTCCAATAAATAGAAACTTTAGCTAATATGCCAAAATTTGAAAGTCATGTTGTCAAATTAGATTGATTGAACAATATATAAGAATAATGCTGAGTCTGTGTTTATAAGCTCATAGAGCATATAAGCTATTTGCAAAATGTTTAACTGGGCAATAACAATATGCCATTGCTTTCTGGGTCCTAATACTGAGAAATTCAGGATTAGGTACTGAGTAATGGCTTTCTCAGTACTGAGAAAGACAGATATTTATATGACTATATCCAAAACAAATATTTTTCAGGAAACTATTTGACACAAACCAATTGGAATGATACTTTATTTTTATCATTGTGTTATTATCATCTTTGCTTCAGATGCATATATGAAGTGAAACAACAATATATATGTGTGTGTTTAAGTTTATGCATCTATACTAGGGGTCTGATAATGTGGAATATTAACTTTTATTAAAATGAAATCTATGTTTGACAACTATGAAGGAGATAGTAGAGGTAGACTTACCTACAGTGCCCAAAAATAAGTTGTTATGCTGCATTTTCGTACAGAAAATCAGTCCAGATTGCAAGCCTCTAAGCACAAAAATGCACTGCTTTCTCTGTGAAAAGCATTCTTTATATATCCCCTGTGTCTCAGTTTAAGTATCTTTGTAATGGGTATATTAATTTAACTCGTGGAAGTGTGAGAAAAAAATAGGAATGTGTCTGTGTGTGTGTATATATATATATATCTTTCTCTGTTAGTCCAGTGTCCAGCATACAGCAATTGATGTTGCTGTTTTTCTATTTGAAAGTATATTACTTTTATAATAGAAAAAAGAAAATGCAGAAAAGATAAAATTTACAGGAGAAAACAAAGTTAGTCAGTTAAAAGCCTTAAATAAATAAAGGGCATCAAGGGAAATTAGAAAATTTAACCATTACTGAGTCAATGCCCAGGTGATGTCAAAATTAGAGGCAGAAACACAGGTAGAAAAGATTGGGGGCTGGTGATGCCAGATAATAAGACAACTGATTGTGATTATAATTTTAATGTTATAGTTTATCAAGTATAACCCAGTTTTAAACCATCTAAACTTTACTGAAGGAAGGGTATGGTAAAAAAAAAGAAATATATCTAATGTTTTATCTTGGATCCAGGAGGTTTAAATGGAGATTGTTGTTTAATTCAGACTCCTACAAATATTGCCTACGCAGAAAGTGAATAGCTGGATGTTTTTCTTGTCACCATTACAGAAAATTCACATTTGTAACCCATCAGAAGTTGAGACAGAGAAGAACGAAAAGCTGGGGCATAGGCATGGCTCAGTCGGTTGGGCATCTGATTCTTGATTTCAGACACAGATCATGATCTCATAGGTGGTGGGATCGAGGCCCTTATTAGGCTCTGCACTCAGCAGCAAGGCTGCTTCTCTTCTTCTCCCTCTCCCTGCTCATGCTGTCTCTCTAAAATAAATAAATAAATAAATAAATAAATAAATAAATAAATATTTTAAGTTTTTTTTTTTTTTTTTTAAGAACCAAATACCGTCATATAATTCTTCTCCATAAACACTGCAAGGGGATTTATTTTAGAATATCTTCAATATCTAAAAAATGGGAGGAGAGCATGAGGAGAAATCTAAATCTAAATTTTCAAAATGGTATCTATGAATGACATGGGGGTTGTTCTCGTAGAACTGAAGAGTGTTCAGACTTTTGAGGTTTCTTAGCAATAGTTGCCATCTGAGTGCTTTTATTTGTGTTTGTTCCACTGTGGTAGTGTGTACAATTCTTACTTGGACTTCTTAGATTAAAATCCATGCCGTTTAGTGTTTGAATTTTGGAAAAGCTATTCTCAAATCCCTATGGGTAATGAAGATGGAAGAGTCAAATATCATCTGTCCTTGTTACTTAGGTAAAGTAATTCCATTTTGCAAGATCCTTGTAGGAGGATTAGTGGAGAATCTTTAAAAGGCTGAGAAGTCAAATCAAAGTTGTCCCTTGACAAGAGCCAATTCTGATGGACAAACATGTAGGTGAGATACTGTTATAATAAGGGGCATATCAAACACTCATATTTTCACTTTTATAAGAGCTTAAAATTTTAGTGAGTTTAAACTTTAGGGATGAAGGGGGTATAACCTCAAGTTTTCTAAAAAGCTGCAGAAGCTTTTAATTATTAAGTGAATTATCAAGTCAAGGCTGTGATACCAAGAAGAAATAAAAGGCATCAGATCTCTAGGGGCCATACTAGATTGAGACAAAGAAAGAAAAGAAAAATGATAACTTTGGGTCAAAATATAGCTATCTGATAGTGACACTCCATACTTTATTCACCAATTAGATTTCCTGCCTCATGACAGAGAAGACCAGACATATGTGTGTGGATCTTTTTTTAGGCATGCATTGATAACATTACACTTGTCTATGTGCCTACAAGTATTGGACTAAATGGATTTTATTGACTGTAATGTCAGTATTAACAAAACCTGCTCAGCAACGAGGATGTTGAGCCTTTCCCTCTGTGGTACCAACCTATATGTGTTGAGAGAGAGAGAAGAGTGAAATATTTGAAATTTTCAAAGTGCTGGTTGTGTGACTTCAAAGACATGGCAGAAAGCTTGGGACTGTGGTGGACCACACACTGTGCCACCGATGCCTGCAACCTTGGGTTCTGGGCTAATTATCTGTTGTAGTTGGTACTAGAAAGGCAGAGGAATCACAGCAAACAGCACTAAACCACCTAAAAAAACCACTTAGCTCTCTTGATAGGCATCAATACTAGAAAAAGGGACCAACTTTCTAGTTGGTATCTGAAAATTAGTACTCTAGGCCATTAAAGTATAAAGAACATTAATCAAATGATGAATAAGAAGAGAAACAATGACATACTAAAGAGGGAGTCAGTTAGCCTCCACCCCTAGATAGATTGTAACCCATTTATGGTACCATTTAAACTAGCCAATCCACCCAGAGAAGTCCTAGTGAATGGAAAAAGCCAGTGGAATCTGATAACTCACCCTTGGGGAAAAGTTACCACCAATGAAAGGAAAATATATATGGTCAACACGATTCAAGTGAACACATAGAAATTCTAATAGAGGTGATTGACAATTTGCCTGAAATCCAACTCACTAGTGTTAATGCTCATAGATTGGGTTAACCTTAAAAATAAAACAGCCAGATATTTTATCAGCAAAATTAGTATATTTCAGAATAGCAGAGAATTGCAATTTGGGGCATGCAAGCTGTGGCAAAACCATAGGTAAGTCCCAAGAACAAAGGAGGGGAATATTCTTTTATAGGGGAGAAGGGGGATTTGGCAGGGGTTCTTACAAACAAAAAGTCCATTGGAGTAAACTGGGTGTTCAAGGTGTAGTGGATTTTCATTGGCTGAATTGTGACAGAGTCTCATTGGCTGAGCTGTTGCTGGGCAAGAAGAAAACCTTTCTTCCTTCTGGGATGGTAGAGTATGGGCTTCTTCCTGTGGAGAATGCATGGTACATCTCTACGTGTCTGCAAGTGATGACAGACGAGTGGTGGGGCATGAGAAACACCCCATTTGACTCCATTTTAAATGAGGTTTCCTTTTGTTAATTTTCACAATTGCTACCAACGGAATACGTGGTTATTGTAAATATGGGATTTAAAATTCCAAGGAGCAAATTCCCATTGAAACCTTGCATACCAGCTGTTAAGATTGCTCCCTCAAAACCTTCAGCTAATGATCACTGGGTGGCTGTGTATTCATTCCCACTGAGTATAGCCTCATAGGTCATGCAATACCATATGGTGCCATATCTAAGGTAGGAGCAACACTCACATGAGACATGTCATCGATTTGAACGTTTGTTTTTTTTTTTTTTAATATCACAACAGATAGAAGCAATGTGTCTGTTCTACAACAGTCCATTTACTTTAACAAATTTCCAATAGACACAGCGCAGTACTTGAGGTCGGGTCACTTTTCTAATTTGCACAAAGGCACTAGCATAGTATTGATTTTCTCTCCTTTACAAAGGACTGCAAAGAATGTACTAAGTGTGTGAAAAGTGTGTCCCTGGAGTAAGAAAAGCAAATATGTTTGTGTTTTATTTTGTGAGAAATTGTACCTACATGTCATAAGTTATCTCTTGTTGTTAAACTAGTTTCCTATCCTGCCTTGATATTGGCAATGTGTCTGGGACCAAGGTGGTAAATTATGTGGAAATTGAAATATATTCATGAAGCCTAAAAATTCCGTACAGATCAAAAACATATGGCAGATCTAGACCCAACTTTAAAGTCCCAGAATCATTTTTTGAAATGTGGCTTGCTTGGCTCTCAGGTGTTGCTGCTTTATATGTGTCAGAGTATCCATAACAAAGTTAAAATACACTTTGCTTTTTCAATAGAGACTATATAGAATGGTGGTTAAGAACATAGAATCTGCAGCCAGATAATCTGGATTCAAATCCCCTCTTTTCTTACTCTTTGTATGCCCTTGGGCAAATCATTGAACTTTTCTATGCCTCAGTTTCTTCAAATGGAAAATGAGATTGAGAGTATTAGTATACATCTCCTAGGACTATTAAAAAGGTTAAGTGGATTAACATATAAAAAAAGCATTTTAACCAAACCAACCTACTAGCCGAATACAATTCTTTGCTGCTGCTTCTAATACTATTACTACTAAATGATAGTAATTAAGTAGTAGTTATATTTTATCTAATGTTCTGTACCTCAAATAAATGACTATAGAAATTTTTGTACTAGAAGGTAAATACTTAAGCATATGTGGGCATTTTGGCATTCTTCAAATTAATATATTACTAGTATATTATTAATTTTTCATTTACATTCTGTCAAAATATCATTATAATGGCATAGGTACTTGCTTATTTGTGCTAATCTTTTGGGCACATCTTTGGATCTATGTGCATAAAAACCTTCTATATTTCTAGTTCCATGGAAAAGTATTTTTTATCCCATCTGGCATAGTTATAACAATGTTCAGCATGACTGTCTATATGTAAGGATATTAGAGACATAGAATTAATACATAGTGTACATCTCTTCCTTCTCTCTTTATTTTAAAAAGTATGGAATAAAAACTAACATTTAAATCTAAAAAATAAAACCCTAGTCTTGGATGTGACCAGACTTAGACATTAAAAATTTGAGATATATTTAAGGTTTATATATAAAACTTATATATATTAATATAATATATAATATATTATATATATAATATGTAATGTGGGTTATATATAGAACCCAAGAAACTCAAGAAATTTTTTACAGGAGCAATTTGGTTTTTTTTTTAATATTTTTATTTATTTATTCATGAGAAATATACAAAAAGAGAGACAGAGACACTGACAGAGGGAGGAGCAGAGTCCATGCATGGAACCTGATGTGGGACTCGATCCCGGAATTCCCAGGACTCCCGGGACTCCAGGATCACACCCTGAGCTGAAGGCAGATGCTCAACTGCTGAGCCACCCAGGCGTCCCTACAGGAGCAATTTGATTTACTAATTCCATAACATGAGCTGTAGTAGAATATTCAGTGGGGGAGGGTTCTAAAAGTCTCGATTTCTTTAGATAGTTTTTATTCACTCTAACTTTCTCTGACAAAGCAGGCAAATCATTTGAAGTGATACTCACCAGATAAGAATTTAGATTATAATACAAAACAGCACTCTCGTAATTTATAGATGTTTAAGTTTTATTTAAGACTGCAAGCTTCTGGGGATTGTCAACAAGATGGTTCTCATGGTCGGTGATATTAATCACAGTTACATACTGCAATTTTTTATTTGAATTGCAAAAATATGTGATATGGCTGAGTCAGCCAACAAGAATGCTTTGTAATTCCTGTTTTTTTTTTTTTTTCAAGATTTTATTCTTTATTTGATGGAGAGAGAGGGAGCCCAAGCAAGGGGAGCAGCAGGCAGAGGGAGAGGGAGAAGCAGACTCCCTGTGGAGCAGAGAGCCTAATGTGGGGCTGGATCCCAGGACCCTGAGATCATGATGTGAGCCAAAGGTAGATGCCCAACCGACTGAGCCACCCAGGCACCCCATCCTGTTTGAAGGTACTCTTTACCTTTTAGTATGATGTAAAGTGATACACCTGAAAACCTGAGATACCCAGCAATCTGTTCCTTATTTATACCTTTGTTATGTTTGTACCACATACATATAGGCAACACAGGTATCTCTCTGCCTGGCGGGCTGGTCCTTAAACTGCTCCAGTCCTGAATCAGCTACTAAATCACTTATTGCTTTGAACAAATCATCTTAATCCCTTTCACCCTTCTTTTCCTGGGATATAATATTAACTATGAACTCAAGCTCCTTATAGTTCTGTTTATATTCTTTCTAATAGGGCTGAAGTTGGAGGCCTTTACTTTTAAATGATTTCAACTTGTCTTTCCAATTTCTCAATAGCTTTTCAATTAATTTGCAATTTGTGTTTTTAGAAGAACATAAAATATTAAAACATGATTGAAAAAATGTTCTTGCTTATGAACAAGTACTAATGTAATATTTATGACACTTTTGAATAGAAATCAATTACTTGAGTTCTCAGAGGCATACAAAAAATAGTATTTAAATTGTTGAAATGACCTTTATTCTGCAATATGGATATGACTTAGTGAATATCCATGAATATTCTAATGCTCTAGATTTTAGTAGGAGTGGTTTTAGCATCTCTACAACTATATTTTTGTATATATTAAAATCTCACTTATCACGTAAAGATATTTAAGCTGTCAGATAAAACTACAACTTGAAACAGAAGATTGAGTTCCCTTTTGCAGACCCTTTAATGCTGCCACAGTAAGGATGTTTTATTCTGTCACTAAAATTTCAAACTATTTCCATGAACTAAGTTTAGTACCTTTTTGTTAATATGCCAGGCAATACTATTTTCTTTGTAACATAGCAATTTCATTTTATTTCAGAACATTTTAAATAAAGTTAAATGCCATGCAAAAGATATACAGTCCTTTGGAATAACTCCACTGATAGCAAAGGTATATCACTATCAATCAATATGTGGACATATTCTCTAGTCATTCAGAGGAAAATAAAAACAACATGCTTCTGATAAAAGTGGACATCTCTAATCCATCTGTCAACTGAGCCATGCAAATTCACACACCATAACATCTTCCTAAAACCTGACATCATCAACACCTACCAATTATAGATATTACTAAATACAATTTTGTATTTAACAATTCAAATTGTTCATTGAGGACAGTTTTAATTTTGAAAGAGGCACCTCATTAGATATTGGGAGAAGAAACCAGGAAGACGTGACTGCAAGGATGAGGGAGGTAAGGAAATGAACCTGGTGTACATAACCACTGGCAATAGTGGGAAAAAGATACTGTTGGTTGGTTGACCTTAATGACTGTAATCTTTTGAGTATACTTATAAACTTAACCAGAGATAAGTGAATAAAGTTTAAAACTAAACTTATAAAAGTGGCCCAGTTTAATATGATGATCCCTGAGAAAGGTCATGTCAGTGAAGTCAAGAGGAAATTAAGGAGATATATAATTGACATCAAATAGCTTTTCCTTTCTCCCTGAAAAAAAAAATGGGGGAGAGCACATTAAAATAAAGACAGACTTTAAGAGAGTGGGAAGGAAACCTGAAGAAATCCACATTTTAGTACCTCTTTTCCCATTAAAGTGGAAGGCAAATTCATTCATTAATGGGGATCTAATGGTAGATGGAGACTTTGGAAGCCCAGAAGTAAACTAAATATTTGATTTAGGATTTGGAACATAGGTCTGTTCCCATAGCCAGGCATTATGTCCTTGCAAATTGTCTTCAGTCTGGGCTTCTGATACTCCAATGACATGGATTTGACTATTTAGACTGAATTTGTCTACATTTATGTACACATAACTTCAGTTCTCCAAATCTTGTATTTCTTTTCATGTTGCTGTACAGCTCCTGTTTCCACCATAAATTTCAAGCATCATTTTAATTCATACACAAATGTGCATTAAATATCTAGTGTCTTCACTAGAATAATACATGTAGTCTAGAATTGCCACTAGCTACATGTGACTATTTGAATTTAAAGTTAAAAAATTTAAAAATTTAGTTTCTTATGTGCACTAGTTACATTTTAAATGCTCTGTAGCCATATGTGGGCACTGGCTGACATATTTAATAGCATAGATATATTCCCATCATTGCAGAAAGTTATATTGGATAATTGTGAATCATACCATTCCCACTTGGGTAATTTTTATTTAAATGAAATAAAGATAGTCTGTTAAAAACTTGTTTCGTAGTGATTTTAAATTGAGTGCATTCCTGACAAAGTGATTTCATATCCCCATGCTATTTCCATGCCCATACATGAAATAAATATATGCCCAAAAGAAATGAGGAGATTCAGCCTCAGGAGTCTTAATATTTACAAAGCTGTAGTCTTTGACTTTCTACTGGCAATTCAACTCCAATCCTAACTTTATGTTGGAGGAATTGAAGTCATTTATCATCAATCTTCCTCTTTGACTCATTCCTGATCTTGTATCCCAACCAGAATAAATGAGCTTCTAAATTCTCAAGGCTTCAGCCTTACCTTTTAACTCCATACTGCCTAACAAACCCAGGAAGTTTTGGTTTTCTATTTTCTGACCTGGGACGTATCATAATGCTGCAGCACAATTTTTTTAGCCAAGGACTTGAATTTGTTCCCACTATGTGACAAACAAATTATTTGATTCTTCTGATATTCAGTTTCCATATTTATTGAATTCGCTTAAAAATTCCATCTTTGCAGGCAGCCCCAGTGGCTCAGCGGTTTAGCGCCACCTTCAGCCCAGGGCGTGATCTTGGAGACCCGGGATGAGTCCCAGGTCGGGCTCCCTGCATGGAGCCCGCTTCTCCCTCTGCCTGTATCTCTGCTTCTCTCTCTTTGTGCGTGTCTCTCATGAATAAATAATAAAATAAAATCTTTTTAAAAATTCCATTTTCCAAAAAAATTCCATCTTTCCTTGTCAAATGAGCAAATGCATTTAAAGCAAAGCTACAAAATTATCATCATTCCAGTAATTCCAAACATATATGGTGCTACCTATGTGTACATACTGTGCTAAGAGGTTTCCACAAGTATGTTAACTAAATTCTTAAAACAACCCCTCAAAGCAGGAACACTCACCCAACATGTTTTAGATTTTTTTTTTTATTAAGGTGATACGTCCCAGTGATTAAGAAGCCTGCATAAGTGCATGTTAAGATAGATGCCATAACTGATAGGCCCCTAAACTAGATGAATAATAAGTGTTTCTTTCTTATAAAATGAATAAGGCCCAATTGTTTCCATCTGGTGGCTCCACCGCAGGCTAGGGCTCTGGAGACATTTGCTCACAGCCAGAAAATGACAGAAAGAAAGGGTAGAGAAGGCAACAATTACTTCTTAGCCACTTTGATGTAGAAGAGGAACAGATCACTCCCCTCACACGCCACTCATGAGAACTAGTCATAAGGACTTAGCTAGTCATTTCTCAGTAATCACCTCATCACCATAGAAGAGGAGTGTGAATCAAGTATTTCCTTACTGTGTGACCATAACTTTAACTTACATAAACTTTGTTTTCCTACCTCCTATAATGGATTAAATAACATTATCTCACAAGTATTAAATTAACTTGAACTGTTAACTTCAGGGCTCAAATATAATAAGCACCCAGTAAGTAGTAGCTCATTAATTCATTGCCATTTTCTTTAATAAGCTACGAAATATTCTGGTGCCTGCAAGATTGGAGCTTCACTTGATTCTGGCAATTTCTTTATCTACTCCAACAACCAACCTAATTAGGAGGACCTTGTCACAGCAGCTAGCCTTGCATAAATGCTCAACACCTGCCTGCTCATGGTCCCCAAATATCACTTTGCTTTTAATTATACACCAGTATGCTTTGCTTATTTATTGGAATTTCCCTGGTTTTTTTTTTTTTTTTTTTTACTTTATTTGTTTTCTTTTTATCCTGGTCTCCTGACGACAACTGCACATGTTTGTTTGTTTTTTCATTTCTTCACAATTGTGCTTTTCCCATAAGTGGGTGTTTTCTCTGTGGCTGAAATTGAGGATGTGTCTCTGGCTGCAGCCTTGTCCAAATTTCAGGTTTAATTTCAATCTTTTATAAGATTTGTCCATGCTGTATGTATACCATCAAAGAACAGCTTTTGAGCAGTGAACAACCAAACAATATGGTTTGAATGAAATCAGACAATACATGCAGAAGAAATGATGCATATAGAAATCTATCTTTTTTTGCATTCCTTTTTACTTTATCTTCCTTGGACATGAATGTGTGTGTGTGTGTGTGTGTGTGTGTGTATGCACATGTTGCATAAGGAGTGTGTGTGTATGTTTAGTTTTGGGTTGGGTGGTGAAAAGGAAGAAATTTATATAATGTAAGCAAATTTTCGGAGATCTGTGATAAGGAGAAGCAGAGGATGAGGAAGTCTTCAGTGACAATGGTCAGAGTGAATATTATTTTTACTGACCCAGTGATCTTTGCTTAAAAACTAACAAACAAACAAACCAGGATTTACACTTATCTTCCAGAATCTGGAGTATTGGTACGTGTTCAAGAAACATAGTATAATACTATTTCAAAATGGAAGTGTCGACTAAATCACATTTTAAAATACTGTATTAGACCAAGATGTGAAAATGTTAAAAGTTACCAGGGAAGCATTTAGAAGAATTTTAGTCTTTTTAACCCTATAAGGATATTAAATGGTGGGTTCAATTAAGAAAGATTGGGAAGGGAATTTACTTGGTGATAACTGTGCCTTAGGGACCTCCTTTCCCCCACAGTGGGAAGGATAGAATGATACTTTCTAACCTCAAATGAAATCATAGGAGCTTCTATGAGTTTATTTGGTAATATTTTTAGCAAGTTTATTTAGAGACAATAGGAAATAGAATTTTTTTCCCTCCCAGAGGAGAAGGTATGGTATTACCTACAAACCCCAAGTCAGCAGAGAGTGTAATGAGTGGTAAATAAACTATACAGATCTAATGTATAGTATAATGAATATAGTCAATAGCATTCAGTATAATGATGTAATGTGATAAATATTGCTTCAGTAGCAATCATATTGTAATACATAAATGGATCAAAGTAATACACCATACACCTTAAATTTATGAATTGTAACATGCCAAATTTATCAAATAAAAAAATAGAGGTGCTTTAATGAGATGTCACAATGAAGTTAATATGTATCCCTATAAATTTCATGTACACAGGGAACTGGCATTTAACTCATACCAGCAGCAAGAGAGAGCTGTTTGTGTAGCAATTAGATTACACTCCAAGTGTTTATTTGAGTTAAAATTGTATGACTATTTCCTGTGTCTCAGATGTGGACCAAGGGAAAGAAAGAAGATGGTTTTCTTAGATTGTGTTCAGTGAAGCCCCTGGATATGTTAGGCCATAGAATAATCTGGAAGTTTTTCCAGTTATCTAGGGGCTGGAGAATGAAAAAGGTCAACTCATGAGCTTAGAAATGCCTATGATTTTCCTCACTGATGAAAAAGCATGTGAGATATTTCCCCATAATTAGGGGAGTCCCAAAAGAACTCATGGGAGTATCTGTATCAGACATCTATTGTCATAGTAATATTACATAACGAGCAAGCAACCCGCCAACCAAAGAAAAAAACAAAGCCTCATCCACATACAATAACAACTTTATAATTCATACATCTAGGGTTGTCACATAGATGTCTCTATTGATTCTGGCTTGGCTTATATATGCCTTTAGGGATCGGTTGACTCTCAGCTTTATCTCAGATGCTTTAGGCTGGAACAACTGAGATGGCATATGTCTCTTATCCTCTGGGAAGCTAGGATAAGCTTGTTCTCATGACAGTGGCAGAGGCACAAAAGTGAGGGCAAGCCAATTTACACAAGTGTTTTTCAAGCCCCTACTTCCAACATGATTTTTCAATTCCATTGGCCAAAACAAGTCATGTAGCCATCCCTAGAGCCAAAGTGAAGGAGCATTATCAAATTTCAGGAAGAAGGTGATGGATAAAAGAGGGGTAAAGATTTGGGGGCATTTTTTTTTTCAGTTAGTCCATCACAAGTGCCCATGAACAAAACAAAGTCAGATTTAATCACCTATCAGATCCAAAGAGTGCTGAAGTTGAATCACCATGCCATTACCCTACGTGCCTAGGCACTGTTCTAAGCATTAATGAAGACAGAACCCTTGCTCTTTGTTCTTATTATAATATGGAGAAATAGCCCTTTCACAAAGATGATGCTGAAGGCGAAGAAGGAAGCCCCTGCCTGTCCCAAAGCCGAAGCCAAAGCAAAGGCTTTGAAAGCTAAGAAAGAGGTGCTGAAAGTTGTGCACAATCACAAAAAAAAAAAAAAAAAAAAATCAAAAAATCTGCACATCACCTGCATTCCGAGGACCCAAGACCCTGCATTTCCAAAGGCAGCCCAAATATCCTTGAAAGAGCACTCCCAGGAGAAACAAGCTTGATCACTATGCCATCATCAAGTTCCCCTTGACTACTAAGTCAGCCATGAAGAAAATAGAAGACAACAACACACTTGTGTTCATTGTGGATGTCAAGGCCAATAAGCACCAGATCAAACAGGCTGTGAAGAAGCTCTATGACATTGATGTGGCCAAGGTCAACACCTTGGTCAGGCCTGATGGAGAGAAGAAAGCATATGTTCAACTGGCTCCTGACTATGATGCTTGGGATGTTGCCAACAAAATTGGGATCGTCTAAACTGAGTCCAGCTGGCTATAAATCTAAGTATAAATTTTTTCACCATAAAAAATAATAATATGGAGAAATAATCAATCAATAAATTCAGACTATGCAGGTAGTGACAAGTACCACAGAAAAGCATATGTAGGAAGGAAAACAAGAACTTTCCTGGTCAATCTACCTCCTCTCATTCCCCAGTATTCACTCGTGTTATAATCATACATTCTGATCAGTGAAATCAGCAGAGTATGAAAACAGCGTAGGTGATAATAAAGTTCACTTGCATCTGAAGTGAGAACAAGCTCAGGCAGGTGAGAAGACTAAATTTTAGAGCAAATTGAGACTTTCTTTAAAAAGATTTTATTTATTTATTCATGAGAGACACACAGAGAGAGGCAGAGACATAGGCAGAGGGAGAGGCAGGCTTCCTGCAGAGAGCCTGATGTGGGACTCGATCCCAGGACCCTGGGATCATAACCTGAGCCAAAGGAAGATGCTCAACCACTGAGCCACCCAGGTGCCCCAAATTGAGACGTTTTAAAAATTATTTTGTGACACTGTATATCTCAATTACTGAAGGAGACAGTGCTTTGGAACTGAAAGCAACAGTTGAACATTTATTACCTTAGTGTGACTAGAAGCTATAGGACTTGCCTTGAATTTTCATCCTGAGCGTAATAAAAAAAAAACTATCCTTACTCAAACACAGAGAGACAGTGAGAGACAAAGCTAAAGTTATTTTGGATGAAATGCAATCAGTCACTCTTATTTAAATGATTCCATTACTTCAATAAATGGTATAGCATACTGGCTGAGAATTGGAAATGAAGAGCCAACTGCAGAGTCCTTGAGTTCAAATCTCAGCTCTGCTTCTTGTTGTCTTGAGTATTATTTGATATTTTACATCTGTGCTTCAATTTTCTTATCAAGACAATTGAAATGATATTTTTACCAATCTCAATGGGTTGTTTCAATATTGGATTCAGTTAATACATTTAATACATTTCAAACAGTGCTGGACACACAGTAAACACTTGATAACTGCTACTACAATTTATTTCTTTAAAATTTTTTTTTAATTTGTTTAATTGAAGTTCGATTTGCCAACATGTAGTATAACACCTAGTGCTCATCCCGTCAAGTGCCCTCCTCAGTGCCTGTCACCCAGTCACCCCAACCCCCCACCTGCCTCCCCTTCCACTACCCTTTGTATGTTTCACAGAGTTAAGAGTCTCTCATGTTTTGTCACCCTCTCTAATTTTTCCCACTCATTTCCCCTCCTTTCCCCTATAATCCCTTTCACTATTTCTTATATTCCCCGTATGAGTGAAGCCATATAATGATTGTCCTTCTCTGATTGACTTCCTTCACTCAGCATTAATACCCTCCAGTTCCATCCACATCAAAGCAAATGGTGGGTATTCGTCTTTTCTTAAAAATAAACCTTTCCTGGTACCTTGGGGGGAGGTTAGTCGGTTGAGCATTGGACTCTTGATTTCTGCTCAGGTCATGATCTCAAAGTCATGGGATCTGGCCCCACATTGGGCTCTGAGCTCAGCGTAGAGCCTGCTTGTCCTTCTCCCTCTTCTCCCCCTGCTGTTGTGCTCACTCTCTCTCAAATAAATAAATAAAAACTACAGTTAAATAAATTTTTAAAATACACTTTTCCACCATAATATGTGAAATGGAACAATGTGAGTGAAGACCCCACTGACACCTGTTATGTAGCCTGTCAAAGGTGCATAAATTACAGTCTTGCTTATGCAAAAGCTTTGTAGTCAGTCCCTTCTTTCCAAGCCCAAACTCTCATTTTACCAAGCTAATCTTGGTGTGGTTTTTCCTCAGAAATTGTCTTGGAATTTTTTAGCACTAGTGACATTTCTCAGATTGTCATGTGTGAGTCCTTTATTAGGTAGTGTGTATTTATTATCTATTTTTGAGCCTTTAGCATACAAAGTGATGGTTCTAACCTCCAAAAGGCAACTTTTAAGACAGATAATTTTGTGAGTTTCTTAAGAAAAGAGAAGGTCTAGTTCTCAATATGACATATAAAGTCACAAGTTCGGGGCTAGAAGGAACCTTAGAAATAATTTTTTCAACTCCCTTACTGAGAAAATAAAGGTCATACTGCACACAACTCTGTGTGCAGAGTTAGACTATTTCCAGAGTCAAGATGATAAGTAATGCCTTCAGATCCACAAGCCCACTCCCTCTCCCATCAACAGGGAAAAAATTTTAGTTAAGATGAGTGAGCAGGGGGCTAACATCAAAAACTGGAGTACAGATCCAAGGCAGATAATAGAAATCAATTGTGTGTGTTTGTTCTGAATTTTTTTGTGTGTGTCAATAATAGTGTTGTGAACATGGGCATACATGTACCTCTTTGAATCCCTGTTTTGCATCCTTTTGGATATATATCCGGAAGAGGAAAACTAGATAATATGGTAATATAATTTTTAAGTTTTTCAGAATAAACTTTTAAATTGAAAACATATTATGATGATGGAGTCTTAAAATGGCCTTTTGCATAAAAATGTGGTTGTTAGTGCTCAATAGGAGGCATGAGGGAGGTGAGGAACCTCCTATACACCACTTTTCTTCACAATAAAAGGACTACTGAAAATTTCTTGTCAGTCACACTCCCCTTTCACAGTGATGCAATCCCAGCCTGAAGGGCTTTGTCAGAGCCCTGCATCACAGTACCTGAAGGGCTTGCTAAAACACAAAACCCTGGATCTCTCCTCCAGAGTCTGTGATAAGCAGACATCAGGGCAGTCTGGGAGTTGGAGGAGGAGGGTCGTGGTGCTGAGATTACATTTCTGACAAGTTTTCAGGTGATGCTGATGCTGTCAGTCTGTGGATCAAACTGTGAATCACTGACCTATGGAAATAGTAGTAAAGAGTAATACCACAAATATGTATGAGGCTGTGCATCATGCTAAAAATTCCACATATTGCATGTGCATATGTACTACATTTAGCATAAAAGAATGTCTTCCTGTTAGAAGTGGAGAGAATCAAAGAGCTTATGATATGTGATGTAGGGTTTGCATATACATTCCATCTTGACTTTGTATGTGACTGATTAGAGATGTTGCTGCAACATTTGCTACCTCAAGAGATACAGTTTAGGATTGTCTGGGCTCTAGCTTCGTAGCTACTGTAAACTATTCTAAGATCTGTTTTAACCTAAAGAACTCTTCATTTATTTTATTTCAATAAGAACAGCTCAGTAAAGCCTTTACTGAGCAATCTCTCCTGTCTTAATATGTCTTTTCTTCCCTCACAATCTGTCTGTATATTGGATCAGTCTTACAATCTTTATGCAAGAATATGAATTCTGGCTGCTATGCATATACATCATGTGGTTCCATACTGCTTTCCAACTTTAAAATGACACATTTGTACCAAAAATATTTCTGGAAGTCTTTTGGAGAGTTCAAAATACTTCATGCTCTTTGAAAAAAACCTTCCTATGCGATCCTTTGATTCCAAATTGGAGGCATTTAATGAGGAATGGCTAAGCACAAGTATATGAAATATAGCAGAGACAGATCATGACAAGCATATAGACATAGTGAAATGGATTTTCACAAACAATGGCCTTAGACTGTCATCATGTCCCAATATATTTCTCTGTCTTCATCCTCTCTCTTAAACTCTTCGCCTCTGGGCTCCTAGGAGGTTCCCAGCGCAGCTTCCAGGCGGGAGCATCCAGTGCTACTCACCTCCCAAGCTTTCTCCTCCCTTCCTTGTCCCTCACTCTCTTTGTTACACTACCCAAGAAACCCCCTTGTTTATCGGAGTTCAGGAAATACCAATGGATCATCAAGCAACCTTTCCACCTGTCAACTCCCAAATGATATTTTTATGCTTTAATAAGAATCTGATGGATGTAAATGGCCTCCATATGAAACTGAAAGCTTTGGGTAGCCTAGAAAGAAAAAAAAATGATGCAAATGAGATATTTAGTGTTTCTTAAAGTCACATCACATATAGAGTTGCTTCCTTGCCTATACAGATGAATAGTTCTGAAGAGAAAATAAAAGAAATAAAAGGGGAAATAAAATCAGATGATACTGTTTGCTGATTTCTGTTATTTCTATGTTTGAAACTTATAAGTATGATAGAAATGATAGAGATAAACATGTTTACTGCCAGCAACATAATTGTCTACCTCAGATTATAATTATTTGAGATTAGATCTTTTCTTCTTTCTTGTAAATTCTGAATGACAAAGGCCGTGACATTTTCAACTCCCAAAGCACCTATCATGACATTTGTCATATAGTAAACTTTACTAATAAATAATAATAATAATATTGTACTTTTTGAAAAGAAAACCACAAAATGAAATAAAAAAAAAACAGAAGAAGAAAAATAATTTAAAGGAAAGAAATATCTGTTGCAAAGAGAAAGAGTATTTTGAGCACAGTTTGGTGATTCTCAAGTTTATCCTTAAACTATTCCCAAAGATCTTATGCCTGAATTCCAAGGAGAAATGAGTTTTTAAGTGGGAAATGGGAGGAGTGCTGTCCATATGACTCTGTGGGATGTTGACAAGATACCTGGACAATTTAAACATTGTGACAGAGGGGTGCTTAGTGATGAGCATGGATGATTTGTTTTCTGAGTCCAAAGGACAGGCTTAGTCCACTGTGGTCTGGTATGATGACACTTCCAGGAGGTCTTGCAGGGAGAAGAGAAAAAGGAAGCCATATCATTGACCTGTCCCCATGTCTTGGATCTCACTGTGTCTATCACCAAAAGGAGAGAGAAAACAAGAAAAAATAAAAGATAGTTCAAAGTACTGAACAAAACTTTCAGAAGCATTATTGAGATGACTTCTGTGGATGCCTGAGTAATTTAGGACATTATTCAGGTGGGAGAATGAATGCCTCATAATTGTAATGGGATTGAGTGGAGAAAACGTGTGACACACAATCATTTATTGAGTAATAATGTAAGAGTGCCCGTGTGGCTCAAATACTTCATATACATACAGCAGTGTCCAATAATGTGATTATTGAGCAACTGAAATATGTCGAGTGTGACCAAAGAACTTGGTTTTAAGTTTAATTTGAATAATTTACAATAAATTTAAGAGGCTACATGTGGTAGTGGCTACTGTATTGGACAGTACAGATTTTAATCCTCAAGAGAAGTCAGAGATTATGTTTTTAATACTCTGTATTTTAGAAATGTAGGAACTGAGTAAAGAAGATTAAGTAAGTTGATCAAAATCACATCAAGAATGTAGCTGTCCACAACATAAATCCAGGGGTTTTTGATTAAAAATACATAATCTTTTCTCAGTATTGGATCTTAATACAGTTTTCTGGAATGACTGATATTTTTTATCTTAGTTTAAAACTAGGTATTATGCATACCAAAAGACATATGCTAGAATGTATTATTCTTTAAAATAGACCCTGCACTGGAAGTTACCTATATGACCAACAAGTCAAATGAATAAGTAAATTGTGCTTTATTCACACAATAGAGTATTATACAGCAATGAGAATGAAATATCTATGACTCTTTGTACCAAGTTAGATATATCTTACCAGTGATATTGTCCATTTAAAGCCAGAGAGGCAACACCAAAAGAGCATATAATGAATTTTTCCATTCATATAAAGTACTTAAACAGACTAAACTAACCTATACTCTGGGAAGTCTGAGCACTTGCTTCTCCTGGGAGCAGAGTTGGAAGAATGGTGAGTAGTGGGTGGGGCAGTGGCTGGAAGAGATCATGAGAGCACCTTCTGGGGTATTGTACTATTTCTTGTTCAGGATACTGATTATACTTCATGAAAATTCATTGTCTTGTGCACTTGCAATACGTGCATTATGTTAGTTTTCTGTTGCTGTAGAGCACATTACCTCAAACTTAGTGGCTTAAAACAACACAAATTTATTACCTCAGTTTTGTAAAGAGAACTCTGGGCATGGCATGGACGGATTCTTGCTCACAGACTCACTGGGCTGACATTAAGGTGTTGTCTAGTTCTTATCTGGAGCTGGGGGTCCTCTTTCAAGCTTGCGGGTTGTTAGAATTAATTGCCCTGTGGTTGTAGGACTGAGGTCCTCCTTCCCTGCTAGCTGTAGACTGCTCTCAGAATCTAGAGGCTGTCCTTAGTTTCTTGCCATGTGGTCCCTATAGCAATTCACACATGTATATTTGCTTTGTAGGCCAACTGGAGCATGTCTCTCTGACTTCCTCTTTTTTTATTAACTGGAGAAAACTGTTGCTTTTAAAGGGATCAAGCCTACCCAGATAATCACCATATCTTAAGGTCAATTGATTTGGGATCTTAATTATATTATCAAAATCCCTTCTCAGCAGTACCTAGGTTAGTGTTTGGATGAATATCTGGGAGAAGGTGTGCATAGAGCAGGGGCTGGGAATCTACTGGTGCCATCTATGAATTACGCCTACTGCAGGTACCTTTATTATGTCTAGATTAAAATTGTTTTTTAATTCCTACTATCACCTCTGAAGTACTAGGCCTAAGCTTTTCTATCTAGATACTACTGTCCTTCATAAACACTGCTTTAGAGCAAGAATTAGCATGAGAAAGAAAGTTCTGTGGATGGCATCACAGATATTGGAAGTGACATAGCTAATCATTATTTTAATTTTGTAGTCTCTATCTTTTCCTTTGCCCAAATATTGACAAGAGGGAATACAAACCTACAAATTTACCATGCTCCTAAGTATGAATTCAAGTGTCCTGACCCAAACAAATGATCTCTGAACATAGTGAGAAATTTATGGCAATGGTCATTGACCTTGACCGTCTTTGAAAATGCCATATTGTTATAGCAGGGATGGTTCCATGCATTAAGAAGAGATAGGACTGAGGTGCATATGGACCTGTACGGTCTGTTAGAATGAAGAAGCCTGTGCTTTATGACAAAATATGTTCCCTTGATATCCCCAGGCCATGTAGGACTTGATAGAGAGATTGTGAAGGTCTCCAGCTCTAGAAGTAACATTCAAGTAAAGAAAATCTTAGTTCCAAAACAAGCCTTTATCAAGAGTGACCAGCAGAGTTCACAAGAACAAGTCATGTGAAGCTAGGGAACCTTCATTTCATGATAGCTTATGAGGATAGTAGAGCAGAGCACTGTGTACATCTGGACATCAGCAGAGCATGTGGCATTTTCTCCTATGATATTTCCATGAGAAACAGTAGACTCAAGCCCTGGATATGAGTGCAGTTAGTCAAAATTATATGTGGTTGGCTACACAAAGAGGAGGCTCTGTCTTGCCTAATATTGTCAGTCACTGCAGCCAAGTTCTGGAAAACATGATTATCAAAATTACAGATGACACAAAAGTGGAAAGAATAAATTGGCTGGAAAACAGAATCCGTATTCAAAAAGATGTCAATAAACTGAAACGGTGAGCCAGATCTAACAAGGGGAACTTTGACAGAAACATTTAAAAGCCTTGCATATATGCTCCCAAATTAAAATACCCATAGCTACCTAGTTTAAAACACCACGTTACTATGCGTAATTTGTACATTTGATATGTGAGAATTCAATTTATATTATCTAATTTTCTCTTTTTAACCATACTGTTAGGGTGAGTGTGTTTTCCTTAATTATGCAGTAGTAGAAGTTCGAAAAAGTTCACTTATTTTGAGCAGGCCAGGGTTCTGTTACAGAGTGACTCTGTAACAGATATAATTTGGAGGAGCCAATGGAGTAGGGATTGTACTTTTGGAATAGATTATAATTTGGGGGCTTATTAAATTCAATATATGGAAGGTAAGACATAGGCAAAACAGTTAACATATAAATCCTAATTCCTTATAAATACAGTGTCTAAAATGCCAAAGATGAGAAATTTTGTTTTGCCTTGTCTGCTAAAATCCAGAGCATTGGGTTCAGATCATAACACCATGATTCTGCATGAATATAGACAAAGTAGAGCCAATTCTAAATATATCACAATTACTGTTGTGAGAATGCTCAACATTATGTCAAAAGAGGATAAAGGAAATTAGATTTATTTGATATTTCTGAAAATATTTATTAGGGTTCCTTATAGCTACAAATACCAGAAGGACTTACTAACAAAAAACCTAGTAAAAGATGAATTAGACTTGCAAAGTGGGGAACTAAGACACTGGATTTTATTTATTCTAAGAAAGCATTTTTCTACACAAGAAAATACATTAAGAAATATTTATTGTATAATTTAATAATATTTATGGTATAATTATTATCTTATTTAACAAAATAATTTATAGCTATGAGTGGCTTGATTATAGTTAAAAAACAATATAAACAAAATCTATGTTTTCCACATAACATTGAACTTAAAATCTTTTGCAGAGGTACACAGCTTTCTTTATTAATAGAGACAGGCTTAATTTTCTAGCATTTGGTGATTTTTAAAGTCTCTCTCTCTCTCGTGGTCAGATTTCATGAAACATTTATAATTTCATAAACTGAGTATGTTATTCATTTAAACTGGTTCAGTCTCTAAGTGGGTTTATTTTTTTAGACTTAAAATTTAAAGACAAAATATATATACAACAGCAAAGTAAAGTTTTAAAGATTATGCAAATTAACTATTTTTTTGCATAGAAATTCCATTTCAGTTTGTCACTATCAATATTTACAAAACCATTTTTTGTATAGAATTACACTTCTGAATTTCTTTTTCTTTACCATGAAGAAAACTTTCGCTTATTCTGTCTTTATAAAAATGCTCAGTAGTACATACAAAGCTTTATGTTGCTTTCTTTTCTTAGGAAGATGATGAGGGGCTCCTGGCTGGTTCAGTCTGTAGAGCATGTGACTCTTGATCTTGGGGTCATGAGTTTGAGTCCCACGTTAGGTGTAGAGATTACTTAAATAAATAAACTTTGTTTAAAAAAGATAAAAAGAAAGAGGAACTTGTGACTGAAAATGAAATGGGAAAAAAAAATCCCATGTGAGTGAATTCACTTTCTGTAGTCCCCAATTAGACTTGTTCATGACAGCCTTTTTCCCTAGCTCATTTTTTTCCTCTAACAGTTTTCTAGAATATGTAGAAGTTACTGTAGGATAAGTAATATTATACGTGAGTATGCTCATTAAATTCAAGCGGTTGTGCTCTTTATAGAATAATAATAACTGTAAGACAATTATGGTTCATCTATTTGCATTTAGATATTATGCTGCAGCTGCAAAAGTATAGAGAATATAAGATAAACAGACAATTCAGATATGATACTCCTTTTCCTCTAGGTTGTTGTGACTAGTAGTCAGTATTGTTATTTATATGATGGCTTAGATAGCCAAAGTTACTAGTAGTACACAAAACTAAAAGACTAGAATAAGAACTAAAAAAAAAAATCATCAAACCTTGGCTTAATTACACAGAACATCTAAGAGGGTTAAAGTACAATGGAAATGAAAATCATACATATAATAATATTTCAAATCTAAAGGCACAGGTAGAATTATAAGTTATCTCCTGTAATCTGTAAATGGTGACATATTGTTGAAACCCAAAAACAAATGTAATTCAATAGTGATTAATGTAAAATCTATTGAAGTGACTTGCCAATGTTCAGGTATTTCTTTATATTCAGTAGTTTAACATTCAACGAACAGAAATTCCAGTGATTGGATGGATTTTTAGACGTGTAAGATGCTTTATATTTAAAGTAAATGTTGGGATCCCTGGGTGGCGCAGCGGTTTAGCGCCTGCCTTTGGCCCAGGGCACGATCCTGGAGACCCGGGATCGAATCCCACGTCGGGCTCCCGGTGCATGGAGCCTGCTTCTCCCTCTGCCTGTGTCTCTGCCTCTCTCTCTCTCTCTGTGACTATCATAAATAAATAAAAATTTAAAAAATAAACAAAATAAAAAAATAAAGTAAATGTTATTGTTTCCTGAGCACCGTCAAATGCTTTGCCTTAAACATACAACATCTAAACTCCCTTCTTGTAGCCACAAAACCTGCTCCTCCTGAATGAAAGTGGCAAATAGCAACTGCATCCAGGGCTTCCTGGGCATGTGATCTGTGCAGTTTGTATAAAGCTACAGCTTTCCATGTCCCCTCACCATATAGAGATCTAGCCATACAAGAAGGCAAAAAAGATGTAAATACACAAATTTCACCAAGTACAGATATATTTCAAGGGTAAATTTCTGTCCAGTTTCTGCCGCCTTTTGTTTTTTTTTCTATACCTTGAAATTATTATTTTATAATTTGTCTACATTGTGTAATTGTTATCTATGGGAAGTTAGCCCAATCTGGGTACTAGCTGCACATATTCCGGCAAATGACTTATCCTCTCTGTGCCTTGTGTTCATCTGTAAGATGCAGGCAAAAATAGGTTTAGTGTGAGGGTTAAATATGGTATATATATGTCGAGAGTTTGTATTATGTCACCTTAGCTAAGCTGGAACTATGTTTGTCAGAATTCCCTTTCTCTAAGAGACATTTTGCACGGGAATGGGCAGGTGAAGGTGAAGAATACACTTTTTGCAGTTGGAAGACAGTGCAAGGCACCAATGCCTGTGGCCGCTCACACAGGTGCTCGCTGAGCTGCTGACTCACCTTGTTTGTGCAGAGCAGAGGCTGGACCTGCAGCACTTCTGGCTCCCACTTGGTCTCCTGCTTCTGCTTCTCCAACTTTTGTGTCCCTGTCTGTTTAGCTCTGGAAAAAAAAGAGCACTCATGGGAGCAAGATTCAAGCGTGAAAAGGCTATGACTGGGGAAGCCAAATCACATGGTTAATAATTCTCTATATTATCCTGTTGGATATGCTCAAAATGAATCCATTCAGACTCTCTCTGTCAGTTGGGTTCCTTGAGCAGCAGACTCAGAGACTGAATTTTGGTCTCAGCCCTTGGGTACATCTGTGGAAGAAAGAGAGAAGCAGCAGGGTAGAGTAGATGGAGAAGTCAAACCCCATGGCAGTCTCAAGCAGTAGCTTCAGCTGACTCCGGCAGAGAACTCTATAGCTAAAAGGGCCTGTCAAAATTGTGCACTGGGCACCTTGCACACCAGCAGGGTCAGTCAGTCACTGCACCGCAGTCTCTCCTGGATGGGCATGACCTTGGGCACGGGAATTCTCTGCAGCTGAGGCCTTTCCTGAAAGGGCTGCCACTGAAAGGATGCCTGCTATTAGTACTGCAAGCAGCTGGGGTAACAGCTGTCGCCGAAAGATCTGGATCTGGCATCTTGAGGTCCATCGTGGGATCTAGTGAAGGTGATGGAAGAAAAATGGGTGAGACTGTGGTTCCATTGTCCAAGAAATTCAACCCGTGCATAACAAAAGCAATTGTGTCAGGGAAAGACAAGCTAGCCAGAAATCATTTTATCACCCTTAACATTGTTTTCGAAAGT
Source organism: Canis lupus baileyi (assembly GCF_048164855.1). NCBI lineage: Eukaryota > Metazoa > Chordata > Mammalia > Carnivora > Canidae > Canis > Canis lupus. Next base: position 102,905,827 of record NC_132876.1, read on the forward strand.
GATCCCTGGCCACACTGAGCCACAAGTCTCAGTTATTTCCAAGGCCTGGTGCTGGCATCTAGAAGGAAAATCATTATCAAGTCATCCTTGAGGAACATGGGTTTTATTTCATAAGAAAAGTTTATTTAATATAGTGGATGATGCTCAGGTTTGGGATTCAGATTAGACAATTTTATATTCATATTTTTATCCCCCAAGCAATTTGCATTTCGCTTTCAAAGTGTATTGTTCTTATTATATTTGTTTTTGAATAGGGTATTAATTACCAAGGATTGCCTGGAAGAGAATATTTGTCAATTAATTCAGGAATCGTGGCATGTGTGTAGGTATAGTATCATGTCAGAAATTTAAGCTAATTTTGGAAAATGTGACTGGAATTAGTGAAATGACATGTAATTTTGCTTCAGTGCTGATATTTTTAACACAATTTTGGATTCTTTTTGGAACTGTGCCTGAGAACATTTGACAAGCTGCAAAAGATAATAAGTCAAACGTCTATATTGTCATTCTTCATTTTTTATCTAAAGTAAATTATCCACCTTGATTTGCCTTCTCTTTCAGTTAATATGAAGAATCAATAATCATTGCTGATTTTAATTCTCATTCCTGGTTTTGAAAGGGTAACTTTACATAGTCATTTGTTTCCCCCAATCCTTATGATAAATAATTATTGACCATTTCATGTTTTGCTCATGCATAACCTATTGAATTAAATAGTGAGGTTGTTTTTAATGTTATTAAAGACTGACATATGTGTGGGACGCCTGTGTGGCTCAGGGGTTGAACGTCTGCCTTCGGCTCAGGGCGTGATCCCGGGGTCCCGGGATCGAGTCCCACATCGGGCTCCTGCATGGAGCCTGCTTCTCCCTCTGCCTGTGTCTCTGCCTCTCTCTCTCTCTCATGAATAAATAAATAAAATCTTAAAAAAAAAAAGACTGACATATGTGTAGAATAGTTGAATTTCTTCAATAATAATCTATTTATGATTCTTTCTTTGACTTCCTTCCTCCCTCCCTTCCTTCCTATCATCCTTCACATCCTTCTTGCTTCAGACACATTATGAGTACCTACTAAGGGTTGCTACCTTTACCAAGCAGGGAGGAGAGACTAATATAAATGAGATTATCCATCATGAATTGGTTACACAGACTCAAAAACACTTCACACATACCGAGTACTGTGTCAAGCACTAACAATCTTATATAAATAATACATTCTATTTATACTCAAATTATACTATTTATACCCTGTTTATATTATTGATACTGTTTATGCATTCTATTTATACCTTATTCAATCTGTAGGGAGAGAATATATCAAAATCTATTCAGAAGACACAGAGCAAATCAGAGCCACTGATTAGGGCTCTAATGTGGATGGTGATAATGTAGTGTACATATACTACATTTACCTTTCAAAAGGTAAATGGTGATGAAGCTTGAATATTTTTACGCTGGGAATTTTACACATGATCTTTTAGGCAATGAGAGGATACTGAGTATCTTTGGTGTAATGAAGTTGCATGTTACAAACATTGGATTTCTGATGATGTACAGGATGAAGTGAAGGAGAAAGATTCCAGAAGCAGATGACCCACGGAGAAAACTGTTGTTGACGCAGATCTTATGGCATGCACGCAATGTATAATATGGAAATTGGCTCATTGGCATATCTAATGATGCTACGTTAAAAAGTAATAGAGAATAGTAATAACCAACTAAAAAATTTTTAGAAAGGTGGCTGATAGATTTGATAATAATAGGAGGAGCTAAAGAGACAAGATACAGTTTTTATTTATTTTTTTATTTTTTATTTTTATTTTTTTTGAAGATACAGTTTTTAAATAATTTCTATTTCAACAGCATTATGAAACATAAACATGAATCAAGTGATGATGATATTTTAGAAGACAAAGCACAAGATTAAAGCTTTCACTTTTAAAGTCACTCAACTAGCCATTTAGTTACCTTATATATGAGGAGAGTTCAGAAAGCAAAACAGATAGCATTGTTAATTATTTTGAGCATAAAACCTTTTGGTGTGGCGGTTAACTTCTGTGGAATTTAAAAGAGAAAAAATATGGCTCCTCAGCAAAGCAGTTTACACAGGTCAGAGCACTCTTACTGAAAGAAAGATCTTCCATTTGAAATGAAGAGGATTCTCCAGTTATAGAAGTATCAGAGGGGAAAAAAAGAATAATTTACTGGTTCTCTCTGATTATTTCTGCCTTAATACTTAGCATTTGATAAGTGCACAATGTATAAAATCACATGGCCCTCAGACCAAGAGTAGGAAAAATGAAACAAAGTAAGAAAAAATAAAACTTTCTTGGTACACTTTCATATTGAAATGACTCTGTAAAAATTCAAAATGAAGACAAATAAAGAATTTTTATATTTTCAATAGAAGCAATTCCATGCCTCAAGAAGCAATATTAAAAAAAGGGAGACATCGCACATAAAGCAGAGTGAATTCATTTTCCTTTTTTCTTTTCTTTCTATCTTTCCTTCCCTCCTTCCCTCCCTCTTTCTTTTTCACTAAAAATGCTCCAGTTGGGGATATTCCTGCATTAATTATAACATCAATAGAGCTGTCCCAACAAAGGCAAGTGTCAGCCTTTTAATATAAGTGGCAGCATGTTGATCCGTTGATTGCAAATATCCTTTGTTTAAGACAAATACAAAGGTTGGGACTGGGGTTGAAAAGGAGAAGAATTTTAACCAGTGCATATTCTTGCCCCCTTGTTGAATTCAATCTCCACTTACTCCATATGATATCTCATGGGCCTTAAACTGGCACATAGCCCTGAAAGAAAATATAATTCCTAGGACACATGTAATGTCGCATAGTGTAATAAAGTGAGCATATGGTAACAAGCCAGGCTGGAGTTCAGGGTCCACCCTGAGACTTGATATCCATGTGTCCTTGGGTCATTTCTTATTTTTTTTATAGATTTTTATTTATTTATTTTAGAGAGAGAGAAGAGAGAACATAAATAGGGAGAGGGACAGAGGGAGCGGGAGAGAGAACCTTAAGTGAACTCCCCGCTGAGCATAGAGTTGGACATGGGGCTCTATTCCACAACCCTGAGATCATTACCTGAGCCAATACCATGAGATCATGACCTGAGCCAAAACCAATAGTCGCAGACTTAATGACTGCACCACCCAGGCACCCCTCCTTGGATCACTTCTACCTCTCTGAGGATAAATTTGCTAACTTGGCTACAAATGGTGTTTGGCTCTCATAAAAGAGATCTGACTACATAGGCTTAGATACATAAGATATGATGGTCTCGAGTAGTACTAAGTACGGAAGTCGGAGATTGATAGTGTGGGTTCAGCTGCTCAAGGAGTACGGAGCCAAGTCTGTGATATGCTCTTGATCTTCATCTCATAATCCCCACATGGCTTCCAGAGTTCCTTCTAGTAACAGCAGGAAGGAGAATGTTCAGAGAGTTAGAAAGTACTTTCTAACTTTTCTGGATGTCCCACAAACTTTTGCTTCATCTTATTAACCACCTCTAGCTTCAAAAGGGTAAAAAAGAGGTGAGCACATTGCTGGGATTTTATTAATCAAGGAGAAGAAATAAATGGATAGAGAAAATAAGATGTCTCTTAATATGAATACTTATCAAATTATGGTAAAAGTTAAATGAGAAGTGTATGTGACTCTTCCTATTACAGGAAGTTGGTATTTATAGATTTTAAACATTATTCTCTGTGTCAGGAAAAAATAACTTAGACCAGTAAAATGGTGATCCAGGAAAGTCTCTCAGGCTAAATTATGTCTAATTTTGGGTTGTGCCAAGCGGTATAGAAAACATCAGGATGAACATATCACATCATCTTTGATCATCTATTAAAATGTAATATTTAGGTTGGAAAACTGTACACAAATACATGCCTTCTCTCCACTGTACCCATCATTCACCCATTGTGTGTGTGTGTGTGTGTGTGTGTCTATGCATGTGTCTGTCTATCTATCATCTATCTATCTATCTATCTATCATCTATCTATCTATCTATCTATCTATCTATCATCTATCTACCTAGTAGCATAAACTTCCATCTAGGTAAAGTAAACTCTTGTACAAGATATTTAAGAAAAACAAAACTGATAATAGAATTTTATTTTTTAACAAAATTTGAATTTTGAAAGAAGACATTGAAGTAACTATTAGAATATGAAATTTCTGAAGTGATAATATAAAATTACAAACTTACTATGATCTATGAAGTTTGCCTTTAGGCAATAATTTCTGTAAAGATGATACACTTTGCATAGATTGTTCTCCACTAATGACTGCAGATTTTAAATTTCCTGTTACTGATATCTAAGAGATGAAACAATGATCATTTATTCCATTTATCTGTATAGGACTAAAAAAAAAGGCAACATTCCTGGATTCTAGAAACTCACATTTTGGTGAGTGAGGCAAAACAAAGTAAACAAAGTAATGTGGTATATGCCAGATGGAGGTGGGATAGGAAGGTCTTTTGAATGACCCATGAAGGTGGTGATGTGGAAGCTAAACCTTGAAAGGTGGGAAAGAATTCACCAAACACATAAGTGAAGTTAAGGGATCATAGACAAGGAGGATAATTTGAGCAAAGACAGATAGGTTGAAGAGGACATGTCTTATAGGAACTACACAAATGAGGTATGATTTTTAAAAATGCTCTCAGAAATACAGACAAAGGAAATATTACGAATTTTGTATGACATGCTAAGTAATAGTTTACCCTGTAGGGAATAGGGAGTCATACATAATAGCCAACAAGTGCCTTACTCATAGTTGTGTTTTACTGTGATTGAATGCAAAGAAAGGTTTTAGGCAGAGTTCACTTCTTACATCATACCAGAAGTGAGAAATTATGTGAGTAAACGGTAGATAGATATGAATGACTGAATTGGTAAGATAATTACAAAAAAAGAAATGATTACAGTTGTTGATTAATTAGATATGGTTCTTAAGGAAGAAGTTCAGAATTATTTGGTATTGTCAGGTGAAAGATTTTATATAAGAAGAATTTTGGTGCAAGAAGAGGATGAGCTCTTAAGCTTAAGCTTTTAGTAAGCTGATTTTGAGATTTCTTTGGCATTTTTAGATGTGGTCCAGTAGGTATTGAAAAACCCAACTTCATGCTAAGACAGAGAGAGATTGCAGCAGAGATTATAAATTCAGAGATCATTTGTGTCAAACTGGAAAATAAAGCTGTAATCGTGGGTGGACTAGTGTGGAGAATGATGAAAAAGTAGGTTCAAAGTTAGAATCCTAGATAAACCAATATTTAAAGTAAATACAGAAGCAATGTGTAGTTTATCAGACATCAGTTACTCTGAGAAGATTTCACTAAAAAACACCCCCCAGGCGGATTTAAATGTCCAAATGCAATATTTTCATAATTTCCTGTATTTATACCACAAATAATATTAATGTAACCATCAATTTACTTCTCTGTCTCTTCCATTAAATGATACATCTTTCTGCGTCAATTTTTGTCACCTTATTTTATTTATTTTTTTAGATTTTATTTATTCATTCATGAGAGAGAGAGGCAGAGACATAGGCAAAGGGAAAAGCAGGCTCCCTGCAAGGAGCCTGATGTGAGACTTGATCCCAGGACCCCGGGATCATGACCTGAGTCAAAGGCAGATGCTCAACCACTGAGCCACCCAGGTGCCCCCTGACACTTTATTCTTAATGCCTAACAGTATGAGGTACATAGTAATCTCGGAACTAAAAAAAGAGAGAGAGCGAGAGAGAGAGAGAGAGAGCTTTATTGCACTGATCATTAGGCAAATCAGGGAAGAGTAGTGCCTTAGAAACCAAAGCAGAATATCTTCAATAAAGAGGGATTAAAAACATCAAGTCCCATGAAGAACATAAATCAGATATGAATGGTTAAGTGTCTACTCAGTGTTTTAGAATTTGTTATTATATTATTTTGGGATATGTCATCTTTATTCTTGAAAATGAAAGCATCATATTTGAAGTAGGTGTTTTTCTTCTTCAATGTGTAATTATAATATGTTATTAAACTGTTGAGGATATGGTTGTTGAAGTGGACATTTATATTTCTTTTTGTCTACCCTACAACTGTATCTCCATCTTGTGTTCAAGGTATAATTATTCTCGTGAGGCAAAGTCTGCCTTTCACTAGAGAAGAGAAATATAAATAATTTCAGATTTCCTTCCAGCCAAGGAGTGGGTAGATGCAGCTCCACACTTCCTCTGTATATAGGGTGCACTGGCTCAGTGAATACCATTAAGCTATTAATCAAATAAGTGCCCATGACAGGCAATTCTTAATTATTTCAAAGATGATTATCTCGTCTGTGTATTAATCATCACCTTTGTCTTTTTCTTTCTTCCATTCACCTTTAAGGACAAAAAAAAAAAGAAAGAGAAGAAAGGAGAAACTTGCAATGTTCCTATTTATTAAATTTAGTAGGTGGAAGCTTAAAATAATGGTTAATATGAGATATTTGGATCAATGGTGGATTTGACATCTCTATAATTTTCCTATCTCTTATTTCTATAGATGACTAAAAAGAGTTCCCTCTATTTTTACATATATAAATTTTCTGTGTGCATCTATTTTAGTTCAGAAATCACATTGATTATAAATTTGTCCCTAGATATTTACAATAGGAAATATTTTATATTTTCAATGGCCTTGATCTTTTAAAGTGCCACTTAGGGTTGATCGTGGTAACATAGCTCACTTTCTTAGTTTTAGTTACGTAGACTCATATAACAGTTGGCATCTCACCCTTTCCAAAGTGCTGGCATTAAAATATTTTGAATCATGACCTTGAGCTTTCTAAGTAAAAATCAATCTCAATTATTACTTTTGGAAGATTTATAGGTAAGCCTAAACCAAAAACATTTAAGAGCAAACAAGCCAAAAGCCAAAAGATAACAAGGTCTAAAGAACTTGGAACATTTACATGGGAGCGGCAAATCAGGCTTTGCTGTGGCAGCATTGGAATTAGATTTGGCAGATAGGTTTTTTGGCAAGTAGGTATTTTCTGAGCCTAACAAATAAATACACTTGGGAGTTTATGATTAATTGAGTAATTAATAAAATAGATGAGTATTTTATTCGTTATTATTTTTATAAAATAAAGTTGGACCACAATGAGGAGGAGGAATGCAGTCTTATATTTTGGGAAGGGTATTAATTACTTGTAATTAAATTCTATTAGAGAAGAATTGCATCACCTAATGATATTAAGCCTATGAATTTCTGTAGGAATTTCTTTGTAAATTGATGAGCGGGACACCTGGGGGGCTTAGTGGTTGAACGTTTGCCTTCAGCTCAGAGCATGATCCCAGGATCCAGAATCGAGTCCCACGTCGGGCTCCCTGCATGGAGCCTGTTTCTCCCTCTGCCTGTGTTTCTGCCTCTCTCTCTCTCTCTCTCTCTCTCTGTGTGTGTGTGTGTGTCTCATGAATAAATAAATAAATCTTAAAAAAAAGAAAGGAAAATTGATGACCAAGCACTTCATTTGTTTAACTAGTTCAGAGGTGTAATTGTGGGATTAAGTCAATAATACTAAGGTATGAATTTATTCCTACTTTTGAGATGTTAATCTTATTTTTTCTGTCTATTCACACTTTATTTTATGATAGTTTTTTCGAAGTGCACAAGCTGCAAATGAAATACAATGAATAACACTTTACACCATGCACTTCATGCCACAAAACAAATTTAGAAATACCTCTAGGTATTAATATGGCTGATATTTGATAACATAAGATTATAATTTAATGTAGCTGGATTTTTAAAAATAAAAACAAGAAGTAATAAATGAATACAGAAGATGTGCCAAACCATTGCCTGGCTATTCTAGCAATTTCCTCCTCCTTGTCACAATTTTAAGTCCGTTTTAATCTTATTCCAGTGAACGCATTCCTGATCTGACCTGCTTCATTATTCAGGTGTAATTGTGGTCTCTTGGCATGATTCTACTTGCTTGGCTTTAGCTGCTAAAAAGCAATTATACCAGATCATTTCTGGTAGTTATTGCTGCTATTATCACTTGCCTTCCCAGGACCTGCCAAGATTTTCCCAAATACCATGACAATTTTGTTCAAGAAACAAGAGAGAGAGAGAGAGAGAGAGAGAGAGAGAGCCATTTCATTCCCATATTTGCATCTCTTGGGAACCACAACTGTGATGTTTGTTTCTTTGCAACATTTTCCTTTTGCTGATTTTCCTAGTACACTTCATGGGTGCAATGCCAGTCAGAACTGGGTGCCCCTTAAATACTGTGTGTGTGTGTGTGTGTGATTTCTACAGGATTCTATTCTCTAGCATACAGTCCAGCTAACCCAGCTATTATTTCTTGGGATATGGTTTACTTTTATCCACTTCTAATCTGAAACCAAACTTTTGTAATGCAGGTTGCAAAATGGACAAGTATAATCAGAGTATGCTGTCAGTTTCATATTGCCTCCTGCTTGCTTTCTCGCCAAATAGACCTGATGTTCACTATTTCCTCTACTTTTGTTGATGGCTCTTGATTTTGTACTCCCATCAGTTTTAATGACTACACTGGTCTTTCATACTGCCTGGATGGAGGAAAGATTTAATTTAAACTGAAGAGTACTTGACAGTGATGTCAACAGTCCCAAATGACACCAAAAGCAACAGATGTATGGGAACGTTTTGGGAAACTAACACGGTCTTTGTGGGAAGGAGCTAGATAATAGAATTTTCATGTTCCCTCACCTTTTGGACTGTTAGGCATACATATTAGAAGTGGCTTTTTGGTCTAGTTATTTTGCTTATATGTTTTCTTTTGGCATATAAATTAAATGCATTATTTTTTTCTTTATTCCTAGCAGATTGAGCCAAGAAGGTATCTTGAAAGAAGATAATTTCTGCTATTTAAAAAGCACAGATCCAAATGTATCAATAAATCATTCTCACTTAGAGTCAGCCATACTCAAAATCCTGTTGGTTTTATGGGTATAAATTATAAAATCTAAAGCTTCCCTTCCAGGAACTTGAAGTCAATTTGTGGAGAAAGATGTACGTAGTTTTACCTATAAGCACAAATATGAAAGAACTAACAGTCAAGGCAAGTGATGGTCATTGTCAGAGTCTGTGTGGCCTCACCCCCATCACACATGTCCACAGTTGTCCCTACGCTTGCCCCGCCTCCAGAGCCAGCAGGACCCCTGCTTGGTCACATAGCACATCTCATCACATCAGTGATGTGGGGATTTGGAAGTAATTTTTTAATGCTGTAGGCTATATTTTTACCTTTCTATTTTATCTCATTTCTGCCTGTCCTATCACCCAAGGTGGCTTCTAACTTCTGTTCTTATAGTTGGCTTCATTCCCACTTGTTTCCTTTCACTAGCTCGGCCTCTCCTTCCTCTCAGCATGCCATATGGTCAGTACTGCACAAGAGTCTATGCTAATCCTTTTATGACTGTGAGTGCCAAATCTGTACTGCAGCATATAAACTCTACAGGAATTTAAATAAGTGAGAAATTACTCTGGACCAGGATATCAGGGATCTTGATCTGCCTAGAAATCATAAAGTCTAAAGAAAAAGGGAGGGCTTTCAAGGTGGAGAAAATAATGAGTTAAGTGAAAGACAAAATGTTTAAGTGTGGAATGATGATGAGAATTTGCTTAGACAAGAAGGCTTAGGAAACAGATGAAATTATAGTCTGGGGCTAAATTGTGAATGTTCTTTAAGTTAAGGTGTTGCAATTATATTGTACGTAATAGAAAGTTATTGAAGATTTTTGAGCACAGGGATGTCATATTTAAAGCAACAATGAGGGCAGCCCTGGTGGCACAGCATTTTAGCGCCGCCTGCAGCCTGGGGTGTGATCCTGGAGACCCAGGATCGAGTCCCACGTCGGGCTCCCTGCATGGAGCCTGCTTCTCCCTCTGCCTGTGTCTCTGCCCCTCTCTCTCTGTCTCTATGAATAAATAAAATCTTTAAAGAAAAGCAACAGTGAGAATTTGCTTATGTAAATATGTTGAATATTGCTTACTTGTCTTGCTTAGTTGCCTTGTTTTATCAAAGAGACGCAATAGTCATCAAAATGATATAACTGAGGCTCATATAACTGGCACATATCATCAACTTTAACAATTTAGGGTATAAAGAAAAGCCAAGAAGTAACATATAACTGCTGTTCACCCCTGCTTGTATTCACCTGCTTTGCCACATGACTTTGCATCCTCTTATCCTAAAGACAGAGTACGATTCCCACTCATTGATGTTAGTTAGGCTTGTCTGTGTGATTTGCCTGAAGCAATATCATGTGCGTATTCTGAGCCTAGACCATAAGAAGCCTTGCATATTTTTATACTCACTCCCTTTGAGCTCCCATCTCTCAAACTAGTTCTCTGGTCAATGGAAAATGAAAGAGACATGGAACAAATCTAAACCTAACTTGCAACTTGAAGCCAGGCCCAATTGAGTTGAACCTAGATAGACTAACACTTGGCTGACAAGTAGACATGTGGACAAGAATAAATTATGTGTGTTTTAAACCACCACCCCTTTGGGATAGCATTAAACAACATCCTTTTTGAAATAGCTGACCCATATACTTTTTTTTTAACTAATAGAGGAATATAATCCAAACATAAATGTGACTAGTTACCATGTGCCAGAAATACCGGACCAAAATATTGTAATTACTTCTAGGAATCATTATGTGAGCGATAATACCAACAATCAGACTCATGAGGAAACTTAATATTATGCCAATCAGGAAAGAAGAGTGAAAGAACCAAGGAGACATAAGTTCCAGGAGAAAGCATGAAGGTAGGAAGAGAGGAATACAAATTCACATATTTGGACACATATCAGTTAACAAGTAATTAAAATCTGTCTCAGATTGACTCAATATCAAAGAATTCATATACGTGGAAGTTGTGAGTTGCAAAGAGTTTCAGGCTGAACTCAAAAAGATCTCTAGCTTCATTTCTGATTCCCTATGTGCTAACTTTGCCTTTATAATTTTTTTCAAAGCATACGATTTCTGTTAGTTAACTGTGAAAAGGGTTTATCTGTTCATTTCCAGGTGAGAGAAAATGTGTTACTTTTAGATCTTTCTTTAGAATAAGAAAACACTTTCCCAGAGTTCTTAGCAAACCTTTTCTTGCATCTCCACTGACCAGTATTGGGATCACACTCAGTGCAGTAGTGTGGTGGCAAATTGACCAAAAGAATGCCACTTTCACCAAGTTCTGTGTAAATGCTCCCATGATGGCTGTTTCAAGCTACCAGTGTTAACAGCAGTGAAGACAGGATAGGGAAGAGATGTGCACAATCATCTCTTGTGAGCCATTTCCAGCACACCAGTGGAACATATGTCCATTCATGAAACAATCATTGAGTAATAAATGGGATTGCCCTTCTTATTGATAACCACACAATGAAAAAATCCTGAGTTTTAAAATTTTCTACAATAAATCTGTATTGCTTTTAAAGATAGAAAAAATATTACTTTAGGGAACCCTGGGTGGTGCAGCGGTTTGGCGCCTGCCTTTGGCCCAAGGCGCGATCCTGGAGACCTGGGATCGAATCCCACATCGGGCTCCAGGTGCATGGAGCCTGCTTCTCCCTCTGCCTGTGTCTCTGCCTCTCTCTCTCTCTCTGTGACTATCATAAATAAATAAATTGAAAAAAAATTTAAAAAATATTACTTTAAAGGCTATGCCAATGAGAAAATTTGTACAGAGAACTTCAGAATCATTCTCAATTTTAATATTATATGATTCATCTTTAATACTTAATGTATTTTAATATTTTATAGCTTTTAATTGTACTATTTTGATACAGTGAGTCATATAGCCATAAAGAGTATTTAGAATAATTAATTCCCCTTAGAAATTAATATTCAGTTCAACATTTATTGCATACCTACTGTGTTCTATATATTACACTGTGTTCTGGAAATAAAATCAAAAACTTTAAATGATGCCTACCACCAAATAAATTTCATGGAGGGAATAGAAAGATGTGCCAAGGATTAACATAGAGCATTGGATGGCAAACTAGAGTCCATGGGTCATCTTTGGACTGCTACCTGTTTTTATAAACAAAGTTGTATTGGAACATAGCTATATCCATTTGCTATGTATTTTTCAATGGCTGCTACCACACTACAAGGATAGACTTGGACAGTAGCAACAGAGACCATTTGGCCCACAAAGCTGAAAATATTTACAATGGGACACTTTACATGCAAAGTTTGCAGACCCCTGACATAGAGCATGACAGTTGCTGAAGTAGACACCAGATGAGCTGGGGACACAAATAAGGGCATTATAACCAATTTCATTCACAGAGAGGGCTTCTTAAGCAGAAAATAATCGAGATTCAATATCAGTGCACTAATTACTCCAAATCAGAGCAACTGTCCATATGTGGATAAACATCTTGAGGGGTAGCTAAACCTGTGAGATATTTTAGTTTCTTTTAGACACAGCCTGACAAAAAGTGTTAATTAAGTACAGTTATGTTCATTATGGTTTGTGAATTATTGTTTGACTCTGTCAAACTCCAAATGATTAACTCAAGGATTGTTTTATTTAAAACAGTCAAATTTAAAGTAAAACCCTCCAAGTGTGACTTTTTATATAAGGGCCACTGTTCATTTGCTGCATTCTAGTGGTGTATCAGAAAAGATCAGTCTTTCCAAAGCATCTCTCTTTTCTATGATGAAAGGTCTTATGTATCTTTAATTATTTTCTCGATTTGGCCTTTCCATTCTGGTTACTCATATAATAGTATGTTTAAAAGATCCTGACTACATTTAACACAATTGTATTACTGTGATATCACTTAATCATTTATTGAACATTTTTTTCCTAAAACATTCTGATCTGTGCTCCAAAAATCCAAAAAAGAACAGACAAAAAAGCTTATGAAACTTATTAAGGAGATCCTACCTGGCTCAGTCAGTGGAGCATGCGACTCTTGATCTCAGGGCTGTGAGTTCCAGCCCCATGTTTTGTTTGTTTGTTTGTTTTAAAAAGCTCTTATTTTTCTTTACTTATTCTTATTCATTCTGACTTTGATCCACTTTAATAATATACATGCATTTATAACATACTTTTTATAACATCTAAGTCACTTTGCATCCAAATTTTATATCAAAAAAATCAAAACTTTGTTTTGGATGCAGTGATCATTCAGTAATAAAACTTGTTGTTTAAGTAATTGGATGCTGAATCTCCAAAATGAAGAGCATGGTTACTGTTTGATTTCTTAATTCAATAAAGAAAAGCATAATATGAAATGATTCATGTGCTTGAAGGAAGAGGAGAGTCCAGAATTCCTAATGGTCCCTGTATCATGATCCCCTTTTCCACATACCTACTGTTTCAACAGCAGGATAAGCAATAGGCCTCAGTCACCCAGTGTTCAGCAGGCTCCTGGTACCACTACCTCTCATCCACCTTCACAGCATGATGACAAGAAGAAAGACAGGCCCTGGAGACTGGTGATCTCCATGGTAGCCTTGTCCCTCCTTCCTGTGCCCCAACAATCCCAAGCTCACTATCTCAATAAGATTCTCCTGGTTCCCCCATCTAACCTGCTGCAGTCTTCTCCCTCACAGTAAGTAACAGCCCTGTCCTCTCAGTGTCACCAGTTTAAAAAAAGGAAGTCCTCCTGGTACCTTTGCTCTCACCTCCCCCCATATTGTATCCCAACAAATCCCAGTTTCTCTACTTTCCAAGTATTTACCAAATCCAGCTGCTCCTAACCATCTGTACAGATAGCATATTGTCTTCACCTCCGGTCCAAATTACCACAATCTTTGGTTAAAATTATTGTAATATTCTCTTAATCTACTTCATTTGTTCAACCCTTGGATCTGTAATGTTTATTCTCAGCACAACAACCTAGGTAGTTCAGTTGTTGCTTGAGGATGTCATACTTCTTTAAAAAAATATTAATTTATTAGAGAGCATGCACGCATGCTCATGTGTGCATGGTGGGGGTGGGGAGCAGAGGAAGAGAGAGAGAGGGTCTTAAGCAGACTCCCCGCTGAGCACAGAACCCACCTCGGAGCATGATCCCACAACCCTGAGATCACAACCTGAGCAGAAACCAAGAGTCAGTCGTTTAACTAACTGCACCGCCCAGGCATTCCCTTAAAAAAAAAAAATCGATACTTTATTTTTTTTAAGTTTGTTCATTTATTTATTTATTTATTTAGTAACCTCCACACCCAATATGGGGCTCAAACTCAGAACCCTGGGATCAAGAGTCACATGGCTCTTCTGACTGAGCCAGCCAGGCGCCTCTGGATGTCATACTTCTTTCCACAACATGGCAACGATTCTGCATCATTCTTAGAATAAAAGCCAAAATAATTTAAATGGCATATATGCTCTGACTCCCTGTTCTCTCTCTGACCTCAGCATTTCACATTAAGTGAAATTAGAACAAGTATGCTTTTTAAGTCGAATTAAAGGCATTAAACCTAACAGGAAAAAAAATAGTTCTATGGTTATAGAAATGATATTCACTGAAAAGTTACTTTCGGTCTGCCAAACATCTTCTTATTGGCCACGCATATTCTTTTGATCACAGTGAGTGATCAAAAAAAGTTTTCAGTAAACAAAGATTGTCATCAATGAGCCTCACCTCTGCAGTATTCCCAACTGAGTATGAGATCAGATTCTACATTTCATCCACTCTCAGGCGCTCTGAGGATCGGAATCTCTAATGATCATAATGTTCATGATCTCCAGCATCAATGCTTTAAGACGGTTGATTGGGAGGCTAATATCTAGAACAATCTAGACCTAAGGCCCCTGAAGGAAACACATTGCAAATAGTTCCAGATATGATGACTATCATGGGCAAAATTTGTGGGTCTGTGGGGAAATGCAAACATACTTCTCTTTTGTCATATTTGGGACTCAAAAAGACAAGTTACTCCTGATTGCATCAATGGAGATGAATATATCAATAACATAAAAATAAGATTATTAATCAAAAAAGACATGATTTTAATCAGATGGTATGCAAAGTTAACTTTTCTCCCTTATAACAGTTCTCCATGATGCCCAGAAACTGGCAGTACAACATGGGTATCAAGAGTGCAGACTCTGGGGCACCTGGGTGGCTCAGTGGTTGAGTGTCTGCTTTTGGCTCAGGTCGTGATCCCAGGGTTCTGGGGTCAAGTCCTACATTGGGCTCCCTGCAGGGAGCCTGCTTCTCCCTCTGCCTATGTCTCTGCCTCTCTCTGTGTGTATCTCATGAATAAATAAATAAATGCATCTTAAAAAAAAAAAAAGAGTTCAGACTCTTGAACCAGGCATCCTGGTTTGAATCCTGCCTTGCTCTTTATAACAGCTATGTTCTGTGCCTCTGTTTCCTTATGAATATAATAACACTCATCTCCCAAGGCTAATTTACCATGAAGCCAATGGAACTTAAACTTTGGGACTTATCACATGTGTAAATTCTTATACAAATGAGGAAGGAAATCAGGGCTAACTGGAAGCATTTTATAAATGTCATTTCCAAAAATTTAACTGAAGTTTCTCAAAAGAAACAGATCAGCTCCAACACTCCAGTAATTCCTCAGGGTATCTTTTCACACCGCGTAAATATTCATTTTCATACCAGTTTCTGTGCTCATAATTTCGTACTTTTTTTTTTTTTTTATAAAGAGCACCTTGCATTAGCCTCAGGTACCATGAAATCTGGACTCCGCCTAGGATTTCTGTGAGGATTAGAGGAGGTAATATGTTTTAAATACTTAGAACAATGCCTGGTGTGCAGGTAGAAAATGTTATTGATTAGTCATATGATTTTGTTGAAAAGGAATTTGTTTGGAATGGCAGTGTCAAGGCTCTGAAGCCTCATTCAAGGAGATTCCCAAAGTTCACCCAAAGCAAGAAGCAAATAGAATGATTATACCTCTACTGACTGAAGTTCACTGCCATATCGCTAAACTCCTATTAGTTCGATTAGAATGCTCGGGTGCCAGAAACCAATATCGACTTGTTGAAAATATCTTGGGCCCTTTTTTATATCTGTGAGTATGATTTTAAATCTTAAAAAAATATTAATCTATTTTTTAAATATTTTGGTTTATTTATTTTTAAAGATTTTATTTATTTATTCATGAGAGACACACACAGAGAGAAAGAGAGAGAGGCAGAGACACAGGCACAGAGAGAAGCAGGCTCCATACAGGGAGCCCGATGCGGGACTCGATCCCAGGACCCCAGGATCATGCCCTGAGCTGAAGGCAGATCCCCAACCGCTGAGCCACCCAGGCATCCCTCTAATTTGTTTTCTTAACTAATTATTCCCTCCCCTCCATTACCTGGAAGGATTAATCATTTCTGTTAACTTCTATCTAATATTCCATGTGTATTTGTTTAGCTTTACAACCTGCAGAATTTCCCCAATTTTATCTTCTAGAATACCAACTTAGTCTCTATTGCTATCTAGCTAGTATTTATTCTGTACATTGAATTAGGCTTTTTATCTTTTTATTATTTTTTTATTTTTTTACTTAAATTCAATTTGCCAACATAGAGTATAACACCCAGTGCTCATCGAATTAGGTTTTTTAATCACATAAATTATATATTAACTTCCTGGACTTCTTTTCTTTCTCTTAGTTTTTTCATAACATAATTATTTTTTTGGTTTGTAATTGCTATATAAATTCAAATTATTTGACATCACATAATTTTATTATTTTACTTATATTTTGTTTGGTTAATTTTGGTATCAATCTGAATATGTGTGTGTGCACACACACCTGCATGTGTGTAGTTCAAGTTTTTGTTTTCATTTGTTTTTTCCATCACATTGGTTTTCTATTATTTTATGGTTGGCTGTTTTTCTGCTCTGTATGCATGGGTGGCGGAATAGGTTAATTAATTAAGGCACCTAATATTAGATTTCTCTGCAATTATGGAGAATTGTTTCTTCAATGTTTTTTTCTTGATTTGGACTGTTGACATCAGTGTCTGGAGGGCACTTTATTCTAAGAGTGAAACACATTAGAATAGTTTATTGCTAGCTAAAAGGGATTTTCCTTGATTCCACACACTTACACTTTCCCACCATAATACCTTCTCTTGTGAAAATACTAGACATAAATTAAATTCTGCTCTGCTTCTCTATCAGGCCCAGATATCATGAGTAGGATCTCTTCTTTTGATGACTGCAACCATGTTTCAAATACTAAAATCTTGGGTCAAGAGCACATTTCCTTTAGTCATCTGCTTAGGAAAGGAGGAGCTGATGGTCTAATAGCTCTTCAGAATGCTAATTCTTAATAAAATGCTCCAATGAATAAGTGGGGTAAGTAATCTCAAAGACAGCCACCGGTTTACCTGAATATTCACAACCATGTATATCCCCCTTCCATGATGCAACTGGGTTGACTGAGTGACTCACTTAATTCAACGGCATGTAATGAAAGGATGTTGTGCTAGTTCCAATCCTAAGCTTTGAGAAGGCCTGACCACTTTATGCTTTTGTGCTCTGGGGAGTGCTGAGCTGTTATGTAAGTAATTTATCCTACTGGAGAGGAGTTACATAGAGACCACATGGAAAAGCCACAAGGAGGAGAGGCCCTGAGACTCTAGGGAAAGAGTGAAAGACCCAGTCATCTTAGTATCCTGTACTAGCTGAGTACAGGAGCTGAGTAGCTCAAAACTTCAACTGTCCCCATCTATGTGCCAGACATAAATGAGGCATGTTGGATATTCCAGCCCAGTTGAGCTTCTAGATGTTGGCAACCCATCCTGGAATCACGTGGAACAGACTGTCCAACTGAGCCAGTCAGCTCATACCTTCATGATAAAACAAAACAAAACCCCAGTGATAATGACAATGACAACAAAAACAGTTGTTCTTCTAAACTAATAAACTAATAAACTAAACAGTTGTTCTTTTGAAGAGTATTTATATTTTTACATAGCAATACACTCATTTTAAGAATTTCCAGAATTCTCTTGGGAAGATCTTGAATCATCAGCTGAGAATCCATTATCCTTTCCATAACAATGTATGCCTCAATTCTATTTTCCAGGAATTAAAAAAAAAAAAAAAGGTTCCTAGTGGCATCCTTTTTATTTTTCCTGACCTATAATATGCATTTCATATATTTTCTGTAATTTTACTGGTACTCTGAGGAGAAGGCAAGGCCATAAATCTTCTCAGTTTACTATTATGAACTAGAGGCCAATAGGTATATTCTAATTTCCAATTATATAGATGATGAAACTGACAATTTGGAAGTTAAATAGCTTACTTAAAATCACAACTAGTCACATCTAGAATTCAAATTGTTCCTATATTAAATAGTATATTTAGAGGGAGTAAAAGTAGAACAATGCTATATTTGAAAATTACATTTATTTTTTTAATTTATTTTTTATTATTTTTATTTTTTAATTTTTTAATTTTTTAATTTATTTTTTTATTGGTGTTCAATTTGCCAACATATAGACTAACACCCAGTACTCATCCCATCAAGTGCCCCCCTCAGTGCCCATCACCCAGTCACCCCCACCTCCCACCCACCTCCCCTTCCACCACTCCTAGTTTGTTTCCCAGAGTTAGGAGTCTCTCATGTTCTGTCTCCCTTTCTGATATTTCCCACTCATTTTTTCTCCTTTCCCCTTTATTCCCTTTGAAAATTACATTTTATTGTGCGTAGGCACACACACTGAAGATCACCCACCTCATTCCAGAAGTGGTACACATGATATACACTTACCATTTGTTTGTCAGAACATGCCATCATGATGGCTCCAAACTAACTTCAGGGGAAATTAAGAAAAGCTAAGAAACTCAAGAAATATGTGTTGAGTACTAATTGACTACTTGCCCTGCTTGATAAAGGGGCCCACTTGAGTCATCTTGGAAAGACCCTGTCTGTTGGATAAAGGATCTAGCAGAAAAAAAGATGACATTTTTTACCAAGAAACTTGGATGTCTTCTATTTATCTATTGATCTTTTAAATTGTAACCTAGCATTTGATATTTAGTTCCTAGAATTGCTTCTAGACAAGTACCATCCTTTATATTCCACTAGTAGTCACATCATTTTTGTTTTGTTTTGTATTGTTTTGTTTATGTGCATGAGTGAATGGAGCTTCAAAAAATCACAAAAGAGAATATTGTCCAGGTTAGGGAATCACATGTTGTGCATCATCTCACTCTTAACTTAGATGGCAATCTAGAGAGTCATATGTTCAGGTGGCATGGTTTTAAGATGAAGGAGAGCCACCTGGCTACCTGATGTATACAAGACTCTGCATAAATGAGAACTAAGTTGTCATTCTGTTAATCCATGGTACAACTTTGCATTAACCTCAATAATACAGGCATTCACGTGACTATCAGGAAAACTCCCATAGTCGTTACCAAATTACAGGAATCGATATGCTTAATGGTAGTTCCCATCACAGATACATTACTCTAACTCTTGGCTTCACACTTTTCCATACATCTTTATGGATTCTCCCAGATACTTGAAGATATGCCAGGTTTGTCCAAGATCTTGTTAGTGCTCTGCTCCAGCACTGCAATTCAGTAAGAATCCAGAGTAGGTCTCTTGAGGACCCTAAGATTGAATTGAGGAATGGACAGAAATGTCATAGCATTCTCTACTCCTATGAAATTCTTCTTAGAAAAAATATCATTAAAGAATCTTCAGCTTTTTCTTATATGCAGGAAACATGGATGATGGTCATGAAACCAGTTTGGCTACTGCTTTGTCCATTAGGCATTGATGTGTCTGGGGTATCCTTTTAGAATATTTGAGCTCTTACCTCCATTGCTGTCAGCTTTGGGTGTCAGTCAGAAATCTGAAGACCATTTTTATCATTCTGTTACAAACAGGATTTGTTTTCTTAGAATTTTTAGTATATAACTGTGTATTTAAAATAGATGCAGTAATGCATTCTAAAGTATTTCCTTCATTTTTCTTTCTTTCTTATTTTCCTTCTAATTCCCTGCTTTTGCTTTTTCCCAAAGCTCAAACTGATATATGGATGGTAGTTAACTAGTTTGGGATATGCAGTTATGGGAACAAGGCCAGCTCTATTTCCCACTTGTCAAGCCCTGGTCATTACTCAGTGACTGCAAAGAAACCACTTTCGAGGTCTGTACTAAAAGAAAATCAGTTACAGATCCAGATTCTAATCTAAAATCAACAAGAAAAGTTTTAGACATAAATAAAAGATAGGACTACATTCAAAGGAGGGGAAGAAAAAGACTTGATAGATAATAGTGCAGTGCTTTTTTGGAAGAAGTCCTACTACCTAAATTCTGAATGATGGGTTATATTTTTAAAAGAAATGATAATTATGTGACATGATAGGTACTAATTATCACTACAATGGCAATCGTGTTACAATGTATAAATGTATCAAATTAACATGCTATACACCTTAAATTTTCACAATGTTATATGTCAAATATATTTCGATTTATAAAAAGAACTTACTGGGATCCCTGGGTGGCACAGCGGTTTGGCGCCTGCCTTTGGCCCGGGGCGCGATCCTGGAGACCCGGGATTGAATCCCACGTCGGGCTCCCGGTGCATGGAGCCTGCTTCTCCCTCTGCCTGTGTCTCTGCCTCTCTGTCTCTCTCTGTGTGACTATCATGAATAAATAAATAAAATCTTTAAAAAAAATAAAAAAAATAAAAAGAACTTACTAGTTACGATTTAAGAGATCACTGAAAACCATGTAAGTTCCTTGGTAAGGAATTATGTTATCTCTCTGTCTTATTTATTTTTTTAGGAATTAACTTATCTCTTGATTACAAAATATATTAGAAGTTTAGAAATCTTTATGCCCATCAAAATGTTAAGAGAACTACACATCAGTATGGTCACTGTGGGAGCCAGAATAATGACCTCCTAAAGATATCAGTACCCTAATCCTCAAAACCTCTGACTATGTTACTTTACATGATAAAAGGGACTTTGCGGATGTGATTAAGGTTGAGGACCTCGAGATGCAGAGATTATCCTGGGTAAGCCAAATTTAATGACACAAGACCTAAAAACGTGGAAGAAAAGGGCAAACAAGGAGGTCAGTGGGAAAACAGCCTTAAGAAGGACTCAGTGCCCCACTGCTAGTTCTGAGATGAAGGAGTATGCAAGGTTCAAAGAAAGAAGGAAAGGCCCGTAAGGCGCTCAGGACAGCACTCAGATGACAGCCAGCAGGAAATGGAGAGTTTCTCTTGGAACTGAATTCTGCCAACATCTGAATGAGCAAGGGAAACAGATTTTTCCCTGGAGCCTCCTGAAAGGAATGCAGCCCTATCAAACCTTAATTTTAACCCATTGAAACTCACGTTGGACCTCTGGAACTAAAGAACTCTAAAATAATTAGTTTCCATTGTTTTAAACCACTATGTCTGTGACTAATATGTTATAGCACCAATTAGAAACTCATAGTGACCACCAAGTAATAATAGTTTTCCTTAACACAGCAATGTAAAACTTTCTTTAAACATTTTACCTGTCAACAGAGAATCCCAGTGCTATGTTTTACTGGTGGCTCTCAGCAGTGAGTCTTGGCAGTTGATTAGATCTGTGGTGTCTTCCATTCACAGTAATTAATTCTGTTGCTTCTTCAATCACGGGTTCTCCATGTGAAGGCACCCACGGACACTGACAATACTTATCTGTTACTCTTTCTGGTCCATTTTATGAGTAGTCTGATACCATTGCTGGTGTATTATTTGGGCAGCCTATTAGAGAAATCTTGATTACCACATCTGCTGGTTACTGGCTATGAACCTTTGGATAATTAAACTCCCCATCTAAGCAGTAGTTTTCTGGTAAAAAGAAAAGAAGAAGATACCTCGCTGGCTCAGCCAGTGGAGCATGTGACTCTTGATCTTAGGATCGTGAGTTCAAGCTCCACGCTGGACATTGAGCCTACTTAAAAATAATTTTAAAACAAATAAAAGAAAAAGAAGAGATGGAAAGATTCATGTTTCCTTCATGAAGATTGTGTGGATTCATTAAGATATCATATTGTGAAGTGCTCATTATGATGCCTACATTTCTTTTAAGATTTTATTTATTTATTTACAAGAGCGTATTCAACCTGGGGGATGGGACAGATGGAGAGGGAGAGGGAGAACTTCAGGCAGACTCCACACCAAATTCAGATCCCAACAAGGGGCTCAATCTTATGACCCTGAGATCATGACCTGAGCCTCAATCAATAGGACACTTAACCAAATGAGCCACCCAGGAACTCCCACAATGCCTACATTTGATAAATGTTATATCGTATCTCCTCTTCTCCCTTGTTCAGTCATTCAACACATATTTAATGGGACATTTACTATAGGTTAAATATTCTCTTTGGCACCTGGGATTCTTTAGTGTACAAAAGACAAAAATCCCTCTTCTCATGAAACATATTTTAGTGTAAGCTCCACTGCTTGCTCTATGGCGTCCTCTCTGGGCTAACAAGTAATATATGGATGCACTGCACAGTGCCATGCATTTATTTATCATTTCTAGTTAATCTTGTTTCTTTTCCCTGGGACTCAAGAACCCTTTGTTAATTCAGAACTGTTTATTCTCTATAGAATTCCCTCATGCATTGTGCTGAGGAGTCACTTGCTGTCTCTAGTTAGTAATTAAGGTAGAAATATCTAAAAGTGAAGAGAACAAGGTAATAATCATGTATTCTGGATAGCCCACAACACAGCTATAGAGACATGGCCTATAAATAGGAAAATAGGAAAAAATGGGAAATATTTTAAAAACATAAGAAATCTGTTATGAGTGATTTTGAAAAAATCAAAAAAATATTAATCAAACTGGGAAGCCCTCTGTAAAATTTTAGAGAAATGTCTTAACCGTAAAAATAATTCATGAATATTCTTAACGGAGAACCAGTTTTGGATAATGGGATATCCAGGACTATTGTTGGCTATACTTAGTAACAGTTTCAAAATGAAGTTTTCAAGTTGAACAGATGGCTCTATTTCAACAGTGCTACTATTAACTATGCAATATAAATGAGTTTTGTTTGTTTGCTTATGTTTAGGTGCCAATTATATTTTTATTTACCTTATTTATTTTTAATGGTCTTTTTTCAGGCATGACTTTTCTGAGAAGGAAAGGATAAGCTAATTTTAAGTTGTAAAATTAACATCTTGTCTAAAAATACACAGTGTATCTCTTAGGCAAATGATGGTTTACATTGAGTTTCTCTTTTGCATCATTCAAACTCAGCATATACAAAAAATATTTTCTGGTGAATAATTTTTATTTTGCATTTTGTATCTAAAAACTGACCTTGGGATAATTGAAAAATCTTACTCTTTGAATTTCTGGAGACTCTAGCAAACCTGATAGCTGCCTTCCATATGTTTATTGCCTTTCCTCTATACAAAGTCCTTCACATACAACTGAACAAACATCAGTTTAAATACAAGTTTATTTTAGAGTAGAGGTCATCATTTGTAGTTGGGAATAAATCCATTCTAATATCAACCAGTGCTAACTTTTAAAAGCTGCCCAAATTCCTAGTAGTGGCAAGTGGTTTATGAGGTAAATTTCAGTTCCCTCCCCCTTTTTTTTGAGAGAAGGCGCACATATGTGTGCATGCATGCATGCACGCGTGGGTTAGGGGAGGAAGGAGAGGGAAAGAGAGAATCCCAAGCAGTTTCCACGCCCAGCACTGAGCCTGAGGTGGGACTGGATGTCATCACCCTGATGTCATGCCCAGAGTGGAAATCAAGAGTCCCACACTTAACCTACTGAGCCACCAGGGCACCGGAGCTAAATTTATGTCTCCTTTGGACTGCCTCTGGAAAAAGACAAAGAGAGTTCTCCTTTTCAGCTGCAAATAAAAGAAATGAGTTTGGCCAAGCAGAAAGCTTTTAGACTGCAAGATAAGAACTGGGAGGAGAGAAATCTGGTAGAAGAGTAACTGAATTGTTTGAAGAGTGTGAATATTTTTTTCCAGAGGTGGAAAAAATTTACAAAAGAATAGAAGGTGAATCTCTAGTGCAATAGCCAGAAGCCACCATTATGGTTAAGGACTTCTACAGAATGCCTTTTGGCCACTCAGCCAAATTCTCAGAACTCAGCTCTGTTAAGCCATCACCCACTAATACAAGCAGTCACTCTGTTTCTCTTTCTCCTCATCTCACCAAAACCACATGGGGCTTCCCCATGGAATCCCCTTCAGCTTGGCCAATGGATCATGCTCTTTATTTATGCTCTCTCCAGATCTCTCCTTCACCTAATACTCACTCAACCTGCAGATCTCAATTATCAGTGTCTCCTTCTTCAGAAAGACTTTGATCATTTCCCCAATCTACACAAGGCACTTTTCCACCACCACATTCCCTTAGTATCTGTGACTCCAATCACAGCATATGTCATACAAGAATTTTTGGTTTAATTGTATATGCTGTCTTGTGGACTCTAACGTCTTTGGGAAGGTTTCTGCCATTATTAGCAGCAAATCCTAAACACTTGGCTTATGCTACTATAAATATTGAACTTGTGGAGTAACCTGGGAAATTAGACTACTTAGTTCAAAGTGTGACCACAGTTAGTGCTTCCCCCAGGTCCCTTCGGGTTTCCATTATCATTTCTGTGAATTTAAATTTTCATAGCTCATTCAGTCAACTCAAATGCTTTTATATGCCATCGTTACCATGTAGAGTATGTGTCAGTAAGAATAATAAAGAATCCATAACTGGGTCAAACTGAAAGAAGCCACCATTAGCGCCTTATAAATGGTTTTATAGCTACCTAAAAATTGAAATGATATCAGAGAGGGGATTAGGAAATAATACTATCAGACTACATGAATTGGAAATGTAAATCCCAACATATGGAGATTTTGGAATTGAGATTTAGTATATAAAAACCACTGAAGCTTTTTATAATTTCACTCACCAAAAATTATCTTTGAGCATTAAGCTGGCATAATAAATGTATAAATCAGAGACATAAATAATAATATAAAATTAAATATCTCTTAACAACTGTAGCCTTAAACTTAAATTTTTTTCCAGATGAATAGAAGTTCACAGAATCTTTTTCTTTTTTTCTCTCTAATCAAAATAACTCCTCCTCCTGATTCTAAAGCAATGAAATGAAATGGCTAAAATCATGTTATTTTATGATAACAATTTTACAGCTGCTAAGAGGGAGACATTTTTAAACCTCCCATATCTATTATAAACGACACTGAAATTATCATCCTTAGATTGAAGAAGAGGGTGAAATATTTGTCACAATATAGTCTCTCCACCCCACCATCCTCAGAAGAATGCTAGGACTAAAATTAGAGAGTGCAGGCAGCATTACTTAATTTCAGTCTTCTGCAGAAGGAGGAGAGATTTGGGCCTGAGGAGATAAATAGAGATCAGAACAAAGAGAAGCTAGTCAGTTCATATGAGTCTCTCAACACCCTGGGTGGTAAGCCCACAGTCATCCAAGAAACAGATGCTAGGCTTAAAATTCAATTCAGAGTGTCAGTAAATTGCATTAAACCTTATATTTTGTTTTGCTCGTGAAGAAAAAAAGAAAAACAGGTTTCATTTATCAAACACAAGCATGTTTCTTCAGAGATTTTCGTTCTGATGTTCTGTTTTAATTTCACATTCTCTAACGTGTCCAAGTAGCCCTTAAAAATGATGTCAACCCATTTTTACAGTAATAAACTCATTTACATCTCACATGAAGAATCTCAGCAGTATAGTCAACATGGCCTATCACAAAATGTTTGACTTTTATTTAACATAATAGAGCATGACTCATACATTTAAAACTTCAATATATTTCTCCTGTTTTAAAGACTAATTTTATACTAGAGGAGAATAGATGAGTAGCAGAGTGAGCAAATTACATTAGTGACAAAACTATAAGGAAATATTTAATTGTCTGTAAAAAGAGTATCTTGAGATGCTTTTCGTAGTGCACAGCCACCTCTCACAGTTATTATGCAGCTTTGAAAAAATAGACCAGTACACTGATTGGGTATTGCAGTTACTAAGAGAACAAAAGTTACTTTCTGTCAAGTGTTTCTAAGGAAAGCGTTGCTATCATTTGGTGACTTTCTTTCTTTCTCTTCTTTTCTATTTTTTTTTTTTTTTAACACAGAATTGGGAATTTTGGTCATGCTAAGAAAGTTTAACAACCTAGCAGTATTTTTACATTTAAGTACATATTTATATACTTAAATACTTTTAAGCACATATAGTTATTGTGAATGAAAATACAACTACATCAACATAGAGATTGTAATGCAAAGAATGAGGATTTATTCTAAGCCTTGATTTATAAACCAGTTTTGTTCTTTGTCACCATTTACTATCCCACTTTTTCTCTCCTCGGTGGAGATAGTACATATTGTATGTGACTTATTGTCAGGTGCTTTGTGTCTCCATTTGAATGACTTGTGAGCTTCTGGACATGCGGTTTTCACTAACAAATTTTTTTTTTTTTTTTTTTTTTTAAGTAGGCTCCATGCCCAGCATGGAGCCCAATGCAGGGCTTGAACTCATGACCCTGAGATCAAGACCTGAGCTGAGATCAAGAGTTGTATGCTTAACCGACTAAGCCACCCAGGCACCCCTTTCACTAACAACTTTTTAATTTAGGGTCTTACTAAACATTGGTAGGGTAGTTTGTAATCATTAGATCTCAAAAATAAGTTTTCCTCTATCCTTCTAGGTTCTTGACTTAGACCCTCCTGGAATAAAAGACAGATTAATAAGAGAAAAAAAAACAAGCAGAAGTTGAATTAGATGTATGCCTCCTCTATGCATAGGAGAGACCCAGGAAAACTGAGTAACTCTCAGAAATGGCACAAGCCACCACTGTAATACCGTCTCCAGCTAAAGACAAAGGAAGATGCTGGGGGTGTGGAGTCAGTTAAGGGAAGTGACCAGGAAAAGCACAGTAAACAAGGGTAAGAATGTGGTGCAGATTTAAATCCTTACCCTCTCCAAGGATAAGAGCTTCTAGAGATTAAAATAAAACAAAAACAAAACCAAAACATTTTCTAGAGATTTAGAGTCCTCTTCCTGGCACAGCAGGGAGAGACACCCTTACAAATGGAGATTTCCCTTATAAATGTAAATGTCTCTTAGAAAAAGGTGACCTTCTACTCAGTATGCAGAGCTTCTATGTCTGCTGTTTCTGAAAAATAATCAGCCTAAAACAATCCTTAAACCAAAGAGGCATATCTTGGGTAGTATATTCTGCTTCTCTTCAAATCAAATAATAATTTCTATTTAAAAGAATGTGTTCATAGGTGAAATGAGCTCAAAATAGATCATTCAGTCTGCTTACAATATTCTTTTTTTTTCAAAAGATATGGTTAGCAAAAAAAAAAAAAAAAATAGTGCTAAGTAAATAAAAATATAAAGAAACCACAATAATACAGAATCCTAACACTAAGATTCCCCAAGTCTGACTTTAATGATAATAATTATCCTTGTATAAATGTATATATCTGATCAGAATTTAATAACTTATATATGAAGACTTGTGAAAAGCAATTTATTTTTTATTCTTTTTGTTTTCTCAAACTCCTTCTAGACCCTGAGTGGAGAAAGGAGGAGTGCTCCCCTTTGTATTTCAGTAGATTTCCTCTTTTTCCTCTTGCACAACATTGTCAAGAAGTCCTATTTTCAAGTTTTTTAACAAAGAGAATGTGATAAGAGAATTATCAGAAGAATATAGACTTCTCCAGGCAGTTTTAGAAAACAATATTTATCATTTTTTACGTAAAAAGCATGAATAATGATGGCAAATATTCATTTAAAGTAGAGATATATCAGGGAGGAAGAGCTTCCTTTGCCTGTGATCCTTCTAGCTGGACTTAGAATCAGATTGACATGAGACAGATTAACTGGAGAAAATCAAATTTAATAGCCGTACATATGGGGAATCCAATACAGACAGGAAATTCCAAAGACACTGAGCAATGCGAAGCTCATAGGATCTCAGGAGAGGATCAGGGTCTATGGACACAACAGGGAGAAGGCCATTAGGATAGGAGACATTTGAAAAACAAAAATTACCATTTTAGGCAGAGAGCTCTCTTCCTGCTACAGGCTCTCCTTTCCAATGTAAACATAGGTAGTTGTCAGGGAGGCAGAGGGCTTTTCTTGCATCTACTTGGGTTTTGATTACTTTTAACTTAAAATGATCTTTATGCCAAAGTGGCCTATCTTAGTGCAGCCTGCCCTGGGCCGCCACAGATACAAATAAATCATATTTGCATAGGTTATCAAAATAGTCTTGGAATTTAAGGTGCTGAGAACACTTGGCAACATTCTTTAAAAGCCAGGTGATTTTGGCAATTGACATAGTTAAATGAACTGTTAGTACCTTCCAAAATTAAACTAAAGTGTCAGACTCCTAACCAGACCAGTCCCACATATCAACCTGAATAGATGTGAACAACTCGTATCCTCACTCTGTCTTTTCAATGATTTTCAACAATACTCTCTTTCAAACAAATGGTAAGGATATAAAAGAGTCTGGTGACACTTTTTGGAAATATTGGACTTTTAGCACAGTATGTAAGTGTATATGTTTGGGGGAGACAGTGAGTCTGTATGTGTGTGGTCATTGCCATCCCATCCTTTGCTTCAATTACTGGGTTCATTGCCCTTCCTTTTGGTGGACATAGATGTGACATACTTTCCAGAAGGTATTTATGTATTTACAGGTTTAAAATCCCCACTTAATATTTCCTGGATTCAGTTTATGCCACACAGCGATATTTTAATTAGACAAATTTTCCATTATTTTAGAACATAGTGAGAAATACAATAAAATTATCGTTAGCATGTTTGTATGTGTATGGGTGTGTACTGGGTTCAAGGCAATTAAGAAAAGCAAATACTATATCTCTTGAGTTAATAAACCCACAAAGACAGGTAGCAAACAAAAGCCAACAAACAAAAGAGCCCCTAATGCACACTGATAAGCAACATGATGATTTTTCTAAAATAGAAGTCTCATTTCTTATAACCAAGACATAATGCATGTGGAAAATAACTAAAGCAAATCGAACAATTCAAAATTCAAATAAAGAAAAAGGTATCTTATCAGATAATAACTTGTTGATGCTTATGTGAATGGTAATACATTCATATCTAATACCAACAAAGAAAAAGGTATTTAATGTTTTCCATTTGTGTGTCATGCATAGCTTAGATAATGTAAAAAAAAAAAAAAAAAAAAAAGCCTTCTGGTGAGTTTAAATACTTTATTAGAAAGTTTGTGGGGCAGCCCCCGTGGCTCAGCGGTTTAGCGCCACCTTTGGCCCAGGGTGTGATCCCGGAGACCCAGGATCAAGTCCCACATCAGGCTCCCTGCGTGGAGCCTGCTTCTCTCTCTGCCTGCGTCTCTGCCTCTGTGTATGTATGTGTGTGTGTGTGTGTGTGTGTGTGTGTGTGTGTCTCATGAATAAATAAATATAATCTTAAAAAAAGAAAGTTTGCATAATGATAAAAGTTTGAAAAACAGAATTTAATATATATTGTGGTAGATATATATTAAAGTATGGTATTAAATACCTATTAATTGGGATCCCTGAGTGGCTCAGGGGTTGAGCGCCTGCCTTCAGCCCAGGGCATGATCCTGGAGACCCGGGATCAAGTCCCACGTCAGGCTCCTTGCATGAAGCCTGCTTCTCCCTCTGCCTGTGTCTCTGCCTCTCTCTCTCTCTGTGTGTGTCTTTCATGAATAAATAAATAAAATCTTTTTTAAAAAAAATACCTATTAATGATTTCTTGTTTCCAATTCAGAAATACCATCCTTCATAAAAATAGAAAAAGATGTAGAGCTCAAGAAAAGCCAAAATAAGGATTTTCCTTTAAATTTTGAATAATGAATACAGTTGAAATTTTTCTTGATCATGAGTGTATGATTCACTTATATCAGAAGTTGGCCAAACCACTGGACTCAGACCAGGCTAGCAGGAAGGACACGGAACGTAGAATATGAATTACCTGATGAAGATTGAAGTGGAATCCCTCATGTCCACATTGATAAACTTCCTTAGTCAAAGTGAAAGCAGCAGTATTCCCACACTTTTACGGGCTTAGCAAAACATGCTGGGGATCTGGCAATGGTTTTCTAACCATAAAAGAACTAAATATGACAGTAATGAATAGAATCTTCCTAATAAGTAATTTCTTCTTAGAGTAGTGATTCCGTTTCAAATATGTAAGTCAAGGAAACTCCATAAAGAGTAACAAGGGTCTGTAGGATTCTCCCCCTGCCAGTATTCCAAGAAGTCTAACAGTAGTCTTTGGATACATTTTCTAAAGACTAGTGAAAATCATTTTGAAAACATGAGGTCGGGACGCCTGCATGGCTCAGCGGTTGAGCATCTGCCTTCGGCTCAAAGCATGATCCCGTGATCCAGGGATCAAGTCCCACATCAGGCTCCTGCATGGAGCCTGCTTCTCCCTTTGCCTATGTCTCTGCCTCTTTCTGTTGTGTCTCATGTATAAATAAAATCCTAAAAAAAAAAAAAGAAAGAAAATATGAGGTCTAAGTCGGAAATATAATGGGAAGGCTCTAGTTGGTGAAAAAACTAGAAGTCATTGCTCTGGTATAGAATTTCCCAATGTATACTACTCAGAAAATTGTTTCTGTAGGTTAATAAGTGTTACTAGAAACCAAAATAATTCAGTGGTCAAATGTTAAGATTTGCTCTGTTTAGGGCAGCCTCAGTGGCTTAGCGGTTTAGCGCTGCCTTCAGCCCAGGGTGTGATCCTGGAGACCAGGGATCGAGTCCCACATCGGGCTCCCTGCATGGAGCCTGCTTCTCCCTCTGCCTGTCTCTGTCTCTGTCTCTGTCTCTGTCTCTGTCTCTCTCTCTAATAAATAAAAAAAAATCTAAAAAAAAATTTGCTCTGTTTAAAAAAAATAATTTACCTTTCTATGCACCTGCAAAAG
This sequence comes from Canis lupus baileyi, assembly GCF_048164855.1. NCBI lineage: Eukaryota > Metazoa > Chordata > Mammalia > Carnivora > Canidae > Canis > Canis lupus. The sequence continues at coordinate 102,936,798 of NC_132876.1, forward strand.
GGAACAAGGGGAAGATTTCCCAAACTTATATTTTGGCCATAGTGTTGTTTTTTTTTGTGGGTTTTTGTTTTTGTTTTTGTTTTTTCCTTTCAAAAATCTGGCAGAACTAAAGTTCTACAGAACCCAACCAACTTGGGTAATGCTCGCTGAGATGTCAGAGCCAGTAAACCAGGAATGGATACCTAACGACAAAACCACCCAGCTGTCCTTTGATTCTGTTAGAGCCTTTTCACTTTGATGGAATAATCTGGATACCACAGGATTTTTTCTGAAGGCCTCTTTTGACCAATGACTCAGAATCTTCTATCTTGGGACTCATCACTTTGAAGTTTGCTTTCTGACCACTTCTACAAACAGTCTGCCCAGGCTTGTCTGACTTTTCACATTACAGGTGCAGGAAAGTAAGAGCCTGGCTTTTTATTTTTATTTTTTTAATTTTCAGAGAGGTTATGTTATGATTCAACTAAAGTGCAGTAGCACTGTGTGACAGACATTCCAGCAAGGCAAGTGTCATCCAGACTGGCTATGGAATTAGGCCTCCTTGCAGCACATGGGATGAATGGGTTCAACAAGGAAGGTGAGATCACAAGTAGTACTTGTGTTACTCCAACTAAACTTGGCATATTGGAAAGCCACGGTATTTGCAAGCAAAAAGACAAGAGGTCTGAATCTCATTTTGCCCATTGTTGACTCCATGAATTTGGGCAATTTATATAACTTTCTAAGCCTCAGCTCTTGCATTTGTAACAAGAAGACAACACCGCCAACTCTGAATACTTAAAAGATGAAACAACATAATTTCACAAGGAAGACTTTAGAAGATATATTAGGATTAAATAGATTGTATTTAATTAAAAGATTTAGAAGATATATTAAGGATTAAATAGATTGTATTATTATTATTAACGAAATAGAATACAAAACTTTTCTTTTAAATCCTCTTGCTCCTACCACAGTCCTCTGAATCGATTTTTTTTCTACTTCCTCTTATTCTGCACCTCCTCTGACCTCCAGACTCTAGACAATGATTCTGACTAAGTAGCTTAAGATGTTTCTGTTTCCACAGATATTTTCTCTTCAGTGGACGATATCTGATGACTGAAACACCTATAGATGGAAATCAATTCATTTCTCATGATAGATTTTCAAATAACATAAAATAATGTAGAGGAGCTATGTTTAGTGTGGCCATCTCCCCAATTTGTGCCACTTGTGTGGGAGACTAATTCATCACAAGGCTAACTCTTGACCCCACACTCGACACTCAAACTTCTAGGAACCTCTCAAACCTTCTACTCCAATACTTTTGATAACAGAAAGTAGTAGCATATGATCTGTTGTTTTTCTGGCTGTTTTTCATTACTCTGTACAAAACTGGAGAATAAAAGTCTGATGTTACCCAAATTATATTCACTTGTAAACTAATTCTCAAATTTTACTTTATTTAATTTCTTCATCCTGTCTCCTTATTACAGCACTCTAAACCAAAGTGAATTGCATGATGTAGGTACTAACTGTGAACAACAGAAATATGTGCGATATTCAGATTTTTCACCAAACTTACACATTATTGCTCACATTAAAATTTTATATGAATGTTATAAATAAAAAGATCATTTAGTGTCACTTAAATATTTATATATTGCAAAATTGCTAATATTTAGTGCCCCCTGCTGTTTAAAGTGATTTATTTGCTATGAAATTAAACAATGATTTTTCTCTACTATTGACCAAACTTTAAGTCATATGTACTTTTACTAACAGCTCCATCAAGAGACAAGTCTACTCATCGGTGTTTGCTTACTCATCCGTGTTTGCTTATAGCACGGTTTACTTTCTATGCATAAGCATCGTAGTTTAGTATGTTTTTCCATTTTTCCAAATGGGTTGTATACTCTTAACACTGTGGAGCCTTTACTCAAACAGAGTGGAAGACTTCCTCATGTGCTTTCCTACTATTTAGTACATGCTTACATCATGTTCTCACATCTCTTGGAATTCTATTTTTGCTTATCTCTCTCCCCAGATCTAAGCACTTGAAAAGCAGGAACTATGTCCTATCTACTACTGTCTCTTCAAGGCCTATCACAGCCTCTGGCCCATTAGAAATGCTCAAAAGATGTTTGTCCACAAATGAATGAATGAATGAATGAATGTCAATGCAGAATCCTAGTTTTCAGAGGGGTTTATGTTCCATTTCCAAACAGAAATCACATGTACAGTAATACCCCTGAGGGTGGCATATATAATTTCCAGTAGAACTATTCTAGTAATTTCAAACTTGTCATAGAGCTCATCTCATTTATTTCTAAAAAGTTCGGATTATTAAGAAATTTTTTGGTTATGCTGACCCAAAATCTAATTGAATGATATTTGAAAACAACATTCTCTTTTCTGTCTTCTGTCAAAGTAAAAAAAAAAAGTAAATCTAGTTTAATATCCGTTTGGTATTTTGTCATATCGGGGTAATTAATTCCTGACTTTTTTTCTTGTTTTTGATTAAATCTCATCAAATATTCTAATAGTATGTGCAGGCTAAGGTCCTAAGTCACTTTTCCTGTGGCTTAAGCTGTAGCCCTTTTATTTAGAAAAGACCTAGATAGTGAACACCACAGAAGTTAGAAGAATCAGCTTCCATCCAGAATCTGGTCAAAATGGCCTATGTCTGTTTTCATAGGCAAAACATGAAGAAGATGAAAATGAGAAGACTTAGCCTTATTGTCATTTAACAGAGACCTGGAAAAAGCTTGTTTCTGAACTCTCGTACTGACAATCAAGTACAGAAAATACCAGGTAAGAGAACTGAGGACTGTGGTCAAAATCGGGCTAAAAATAATACAGAGGAAATAGAGTGTAAGTCTCGAAAGAGATGATTTAATTCGCTACTTTTGAAGGCCTATCAGTTATCTATTTTCCGGAGCATTCATTCTTTTTATAATATAAGACCTCATCTCCTACAATCCTAACAGAAAAATAGGCATGTGATAAGCTAAGTTTGGGCTTCAGCTTGTGTTACTGTAATCTAATCTGTCTCATTGCACATCGAGCTTATATCCCACTTATATTATCCGTACTCAGCTTGACTGAATTCCCTGTTCATGATCAAACTGTGAAACTACATACATATACATGAAACACTGGGATGAAATATTGTCTCATATATATTAAAGAATCCAAATCCGAGGGAAATGTATTCCTACTGTTTTTACTAATATCAACAAATTGCGGACATTTCTCCAGTAACTGAGAAATTAAAAAAAAAATTAAACTGGGGTACCTAGCTAGCTCTGTCAGAAGAGCAAGTGGTTGCTGATATTGGAATTGAGTTCAAGCCCCATGTGAGGTGTAGAGATTACATAAATAAAACTTAAAAAAAAATAAACTGATAAGACTTACAAATAGGCTCCCAAATATAAATGAAATGTATAGCTCTCAATAAATAAACTGTAGCAAGCAATTACAATATAACACAAAAGATAGATAGGGTTTACAGTATTAATATATGTACTTGATGAACACCTCTTTCTAGACTCTAGTTTGTTTTTTATGTAATTTAATTTTGACAAATTTAATCTTTGCATAAAATTCATGAAAACAATTTAGAAAGACTTGAGTTGCTCTACCCAGTGAGTCATACTGTATTCATTTCACTTCTCTGGCAAGTATTTTCATTGATCCTTTAAATCTATAAACACATTAGCATTAACATTGTGGGTTTTTTGTGCTTTGGAGTTTTGTTTTGCTTTTACTGAACAAAACAATCCATAGTGAATGATGTTTATATTTTAAATGCCAATAGGTTTTCATGTTAAAAGGGTTCACATTTCAGCAGATGATAAAGACAACACACGGGAGGAAGAAGGCATACTCTTCTTTGACTCTCAAAAATATTTTTACATATTTTGGAGGCAGAAGTTGAAGTTCCTTACTTTGCTTTTTAGTGAGTTAGACCCTCAATGGCTAGTAGAAATTAAAATGCATTAAACCAAAACTCTTTTTAAGTCACTAAAATGAGTGAACTAGAATTATTTTTTATATCTTAGGAATTAAGTAGTGGAAGGAGCCTTCTAATCACCAAATAGTAGTTGGCTTAGACTCTAAACATATATCAAAAGCTCACTCATATTTAGGACATAATTAAGGCAGTTGGTTATTTAATAAAGAAGGAAAATAAGGAAGATAATCCATGCAACACAGGGGGATCATGCTTGGGGCATGCATCTCTTTTTATATCCAGCGATACATTACTGGTGAACATTCCTTACTTAGTTCAACCTGACTTCCTACCAACAAACAACATGTAATTGAGATGTTCATAGATTGATACTGGATGAGCTTAATGAAGGGTTCTACTTCTGCACATCTCTGGAATTAAAACAAAAGGCACTAAACCTACAATTAACAGCTGGAGATAACATATAATTTTCCAGAGCCCAATAGCAGTTTTTATGTTTCTCCATTGTGCTTCATATATTGGCCTATTTGCTCTGGATTTCTCCCTGAGAAAGCTGAGAATTTGTATGTGCTGAATTGTGATGTCATTTTCTGTGACCTCTGAATGTTAGCGATAAAAGCTTTACTGTCGGGGAAACATAGGCACCATGTTGCCTCTTTACCGTTAGAGATGTTGTCATTTGCTTCTCACAACAGAAAAATGCCTGTGGGTTGCACCACAGCTGAGACACAGTTTGTCAAACATCCTTAATCAGCAAACACATCAGAGAGTACAGTCACGCTTGGAGCATCCATTCCATTGCTGTGAATTACACGTTATTTAGTAAAACATCCTGCCAGAGATATCATTGAAATTATTTGATGCGGTAAAAAGAACAATACATAAATCAAGGAAAGGAGCAGCAAAACTTTTAGATTTTTCCTAGCAGTCTACTGAATGTAGTAAATAATTTGTATGAGCACTTTTCTTTAAAAATAAAGAAGTATCAAGTAATTGAGATGATTTCATTGAATTACATTTACTCAAATTTAAAAGTGTGAAATCAGAAATTTACTGCCACAAACCTAAGCCATAATGTCCTACAACTATAAAAAACACTATCTCTACTAAGTAGAAATAGCTCAAATAAAATTGCACATGTGCAGAAACATATGCACATGTGTAATGTCTAAACAGAATGTCCAATAGTTAAATTTTTAAATTTACACAAAAATCATAGAAGAAAGCATTCATTACACACTAATTGAGTAATGGATTATAAAAATATTTTTAATAAAAGTAAAAGAATAATTTTGAAAAAGTTTATTAATAAAAAAGTCAGAAAAAAAATAAAGTCAGGTGATGTACTAAGGTTATAGGCTTAATAGTTAAAAATTTATTTAAAAATGTTTTTCTCTATATAAGGGCTTATGTTTAAATTTCTAAGTTTCTGCTAAGTCTGGCTTTCTGAGTTTGGGGTGTCATTTTACACTTACTTGTCCTTTTATTTCAAATGCTGTGTGTGGTAACTTGCAATAAGAAATACCACACATAGGGGCACCTGGATGGCTCAGTCGGTTAAGCGTCTGACTCTTGATTTCGGCTCAGGTCATGATGTCAGGGTCATGAGATGGAGCCCCAGGTTGGGCTCTGTGCTCAAAGCTTCTATCTCTCCCTCTCCCTCTGCTCCTTGCCCTGCTCACACTCTCTATTTCTCTCTCTCAAATAAATAAATAAGTCTTTTTAAAAAATGACACATAAAAATTAATAAATATATACATATTAATAAATGTGAGAAAGAATTACATATGTAGGGAAATACTAAGAAAAGAGCAGATGTAACCACCGCATACCAGTCAGAATGGCTAAAATTAACAAGACATGAAACAACATATGTTGGCAAGGATGCGGAGAAAGGGGAACCTTCTTAAACCGTTAGTGGAGATGCAAGCCAATACAGCCGCTCTGGAAAACAGTAAGGACTCAAGAAGTTAAAAATAGGGCAGCCCAGGTGGCTCAGCGGTTTAGCGCCGCCTTCAGCTCAGGGTGTGATCCTGGAGACCGGGGATCGGATCCCATGTCAGGCTCCCTGCATGGAGCCTGCTTCTCCCTCTGCCTGTGTCACTGCCTCTCTCTCTCTCTCTCTCTCTCTCTCTCCGTCTCTCTCTCTCTGAGTCTCTCATGAATAAATAAAATCTTTAAAAAAAAAAAAAAGAAGTTAAAAATAGAGCTACCCTATGACCCAGCAGTCGCACTACTAGGTATTTACCCCAAAGATACAATTGTGGTGATCTAAAGGGGCACCTGCACTGCAATATTTATAGCAGCAATGTCCACAGTAGCCAAACTGTGGAAAGAGCCGAGATGTCTATTGACAGATGAATGGATAAAGAAAACGTGGTGTGTATGTATACACACACACACACACACACACACACACACAATGGAATATTACTCAGCCATCAGAAAGGATAAATACCATTTACACAGAGGTGGATAGAACTGGAGGGTATTATGCTGAGCAAAATAAGTCAGTCAGAGAAAGACAATTATATGATTTCACTCATATGTGGAATATAAGAAACAGCGAAGAAGATTATAGGAGAAGGGAGGGAAAACTAAATGACGAGTCATCAGAGAGGGAGAAAAGCCATGAGAGACTCTTAACTATAGGAAACAAACTGAAGGTTGCTGGAGGGAAGGTGGGTTGGACAATGGGGTAGTTGGATGATGAAAGTATGATGTGATGAGCCATGTGGTGTTATATACAACTGATTAAATATTGAACTGTACATCTGAAACTATGATGTACTATATGTTGCTATATGTTGGCTAGTTGAATTTAAATTTAAAAAGGAAAGAAAAAAAGAAAAGAGCAGATGTAAAGTTACTCTAGAAAAGTGCATATTATCATGTCCTTGTAATATTTAATTTGGACTGCACATTTGGTTCTGATATTCCTAAAGATTAAAACAAAAAAAATGAAATGTGTAGGTTACAAATTTACATTGTGTCTTGTCTAAATCTCATACGACAAATGCATTGCAAGGAAGTATAAAAACAATGTGAGAAGAGAAATCCCAAATATAGCAGATAAAATGATACATGTAAATGTAATAAACCCATGTGTCAAAGAGACTAAAATATAAAGGTGGTTTTTTTTTGCATTTGATGAAAAAAATCAACTTGTTTGTATGCAGTGATGCATGAAATGATGTGCATGTATAGAAGAGCTGAAGGTGGAAATATAGGCATGAATATATGGCCTTACATATAACAAAATGTTTGATCGTTTGAAATTGCACACTAAATAATCCTTTTTTACTGTTAAAACAAGCCTGTATAATTCTCTGGGACAGTAGAGTTCAGAGGTGTTCTGAAACTAGGCAGTATATTTTGGGTTGATGGTAAAATATATACAGTTTTGAAACTGATCAAGGTTTCTACTTTTTCTCTTGAATCAATAAATGTTTATTTTCTAAAGTGTTTTCCAGGGCAGCCTGGGTGGCTCAGCTGTTAAGCACCTGCCTTTGGCCCAGGGCCTGATCCTGGAGACCCAGGATCGAGTCCCACGTTGGGCTCCCTACATGGAGCCTGCTTCTCCCTCTGCCTGTGTTCCTGCCTCTCTCTCTGTGTGTCTCTCATGAATAAATAAATAAAATATTTTTTAAAAAAGTGTTTTCCATGTTTTCTAAGGTCACCTATCTACTGGCATATTATTCATTATATTCCCTTACAAATTTAAATATATCTACAATATATATAGTTACTTTTTAAATTTTTTTCTTCTCTCTTTTATGATATTTTTTATTTGTTTTCTTCTTTCTTTTGCATTGTTATGCTTTTCTCTTTATTTGACATAATCTTTCCAGAGGAACATATATATTATTATTCTTTTCAAAGATTTGTATTTTTTCATTGCCAAGTCACAAGAGTGATTCTTTATTTTTCTGTATCATGATGGTCTTATCTTTATTATTTCACTTTCTTTTTCTTTGAGTAACTTCTCTACTTTTGATTTTCTTATTTTTCTTAAGATCTTATTTATTTATTTGAGAGAGAAAGAGGGCACAAGTGGGGAGTAGAGACAAAAGGAGAGGGAGAAGCAGACTCCCCACTGAACAGGGACCTGAGACCATAACCTGAGCCGAAAGCAGATGTTTAACTGACTGAGTCACCCAGGCACCCCTGATTTTCTTCTTGAGATAATCTATTAGATTACCGACTTTTTATCTATTTGCTTTTATAGTTTAAGGTGTATGAAAAATATCTATGACATTGTATTTTATAAAATGTATAATATATAGATACTAAAAAACCAAATGTGTATGTATGGATATATATGTAAATGTACATAGTGATAGTGAAAATATGAATGAAGGCAAAGAAAGGCAGAAAAGAGAGAGAAAATTTGTAAAAATATTCACTAAAATACTAGTAGCAGATGTCTGTTGAAATTCAATATATGTTTACTACTTTTTCTTGTTTATGGCAAAAAATTATAGACTCATTTTCATACCCAATACTGATGTATTTGGAATTAAATCACTTTTATTTTTTTTTAGTTTTTAAAATATTTATTTATTTATTTTGGAGAGAGAATGAGAGAGCACCAGAGCAGTGGGAGGGGAAGAGAAAGAGAGGGAAGAGAATCCTGAAGCAGACTCCCGGCTGAGTGGGGAGCCCAATGGGGGGCTCAATCCTGGGACCCTGAGATCATGACCTGAACCAAAATCAAGAGGCAGATGCTCAACCAACTGAGCCACCCAGGTGTCCCAGAATTAAATTAGTTTTTAAAATGATTAAGTAAATGGGGATGCAAGATGTCAAATTTAGCTCATTTACCTAAATTCTCCTTTCTAAAGGGCCATAAAATTATATTAATGGAATCAGAAGAAAGGTACATTTGACAATGATGTTTTAAAAATGAGAGATTCCAATAGAGGATGAAAGAACTAATAAAACTTTCTAAAATATGGAACACCAAAGAAGCAGTAGCTTAGAACATGTGCAGAAAGCTCAATCATTCAATAAGGATTGGCTGTTGAGAAGGAAGATGAAACACCCAGCAAAATCTTGGCAATCATTTGGTCTTCAGACCACACATATGGTGGAAGACCATAGTAAGAATGGGAATTTTAATGGGGACATAAGTCATTCTCCACTATGGAAGTGTTTAACTCATCCCTAAGTATCACCTCACCTCATTTTAAGAGAGTCATCTGAATCCATGTAGCTACTCTAAAAACCTTACAGGAAACTTTGAAATTGAAAGATGGGGCCTGAGAGAACCAAAGTTGAACCCCAAAGTAATGCCCTTTCTCAGTCTGATGTTTAGGAATCATAAAGATGGGGATCAAATTGCTCATTCAAAAGCAAAGCATTCTGACCCTCTATACCCATACAAGGCTCACTGACAGTCTCATTCTAAACCATACAGAGACCCCTCAAACTGTTAGACATTGAGGGAAGATGGCAGTAAAAGAGAGTAAGCAATAGAAACTAACACAAAAGTGGAAAAGTGGAGAAGATGGCTAAAGGAACAGAAGATAATTTAAAACAATGAAAAGGAAATCCAACTAAATGTTTTCTGAAATATTTAAAAAATGAATAATGCAAAATCCAAAATCATTAAAAAAATAATAGGAGATCAAAAATAAGACTGAATTTAAAAGCAAATTGCTCAAAAAGTAAAGATCAGTAGTAGATGATAAAAATCAAGAAAACATAACAAAACAGAAAACAGAAAAGGAGAAAGCAAAAAAAGGCAGGGGGAGTGGTGCAGGGAAAGGACACAGAGAACATCAATCCAGTGGGAAGTGAGACAAACATCAAATTTATAGCAATTCCAGAAAGATTAAATGTGAAAAAAAGTTAAAGTTATTAAAAATTACATAAGAAAATTCCTATGACCTGAAGAGAGGAAGGAATATTCAAATTGAAAAGGCAGAACATTTAAGGTCTAGTCTTTTAGCAACTCTGAAGTTTAAAATACTGTATCCTTTAAAAAAATAATAAAGGAGTGCCTCAATGGCTCAGTCAGTTAAGTGTCCAATTCTTGATTTCAGCTCAGGTCATGGTCTCAGGGTTGTGAAATAGAGCCCCACATTGGGCTCTGTGCTCAGTGTGAGTCTGCTTGAAATTCTCTCTCTCCCTCACCCTCTGCTCCTCCCCCTGCTCGTTTGCTCTCTAAATAAAATCTTTTTAAAAAAGGTAAGCAAAATCATTTTTAAAAAATTAATTAAAAAATACAGTATTGTTGACTATAATCACTATGCTGTGCCTTAACTCTCTAGAACTTACTAATCTTCTAGTTGCAAGTTTATCCCCTCTGACCAACATCTCACCAATGCTTCCACCTCCTAGCCCCGGGTAACCACCATTCTATTCTCTGTTTTTATTAGTTCAGCAAAGAAACAAAACAAAATAACACAAAAGCAAAAACAAAACAAAAACCAATTATCTAGAATAGTGAAAAAAAGGCATATAATAAGGTGCAACAAATATATCTTAGGAAAGCAGCGTAAAATTGATAATAAAATCAAACAAATATCTCACAATAAAAGAATGTGAAAAGCACCCTCCAGTGAATTTTGTTCTCTTATCTCAATTAATCTTTTTTATTGTAGTATAATTTACATATAGTAAAATTCTTTACTTTAAAATACTTTTTTAATGTACACTGTTCCATGAAACTGGACAGTCTTACACAATCAAATAACTATTACCGAAAATCAAGATATGAATTTATGCCTATCACCTGGAAAAGTACTGGGTGCCACTTTGCAGTCAATCCCTCCCTCCTTTCCCATCCTTGGCAACTATTGATCTCATATCTGAAGTTTTAGATATGAACTTTTGAATTGATTCATATCTGAAGTTCCATATCTGAAGTTTTAATTTTTCCAGAATGTCATACAAATTGAATTGCACAGTTTGTAGAATTTGGGGTCTGGCTTCTTGCACTTAGCATAATGCTTTTTGACATTTGTCCTTGTTTTTGCATGTATCAGTGGATTGTTCCTTTTTGTTACTGAGTAGTCATGGTACAGGTATGTATCACAGCTTGTTTAACCATTCCCCTACTGATGAACATTTGAATTGTTTCCAATTTTTTGTTCATTATGAATAAAAGTGGATGTAAACATTCACTTATAGTCTTTGTGTATGAATATGTGTTCATTTCTCTTGAGTATGTACTTACATGTGGAAAGGGTGGAAAATATAGGAAGTGTGTGTTTAAAAATATAAAAACTGCCAGATTATCTTCCAAAGTTGCTATACCATTTTTTATTTTCACCAAAAATTAATGAGAGCTCTGGTTGTGTTCATATATTGGCAAATTCAATATGTCAAGATGTGAGTTCTTCCCAAATTGACCTAGAGATTCAGTGCAATTGTCTTCACAATCCTAGGAGCTGTCTTTGTAGAAGTTGACAAGGAGATTCTAAAATTTATGTGGAAAAGCAAAAAAGCTAGACATGCCAAAAAAATTTTTTTAGAGAAAGAACAAAGTTGGGATATGCTCACAACCTGATTTCAAGAATTAATTTAAAGCTGTAGTAATCAAGATTATGTTTTATTGATAGAAGAATAGACACATAATATAATGAGATAGAATAGAGTACAGAAATAGACATACACATATATGGTCATTAATTTTTTTTCTTAGTAAGGAGACACTTCATTCAGAAGTATTATTCCAAGTGGAGAGAGGAACTGTGGCAGTGGAGAGAATGCTGTGCCCGTTAAATCTTCAAGGATCTCAAGAGTTTGGCAAATAGAGTTGTTGTTTTTAAAAATGAGAAAAAGCTTTGTTCCTATTGATCAGTGAGGTATCAGTTCAGCTAATTATGAGACCAAAAAATGGGAATATGGAGGGTCTGTGTCTGGCCTTGTCATAGGTAAGTAAGGGGACTGAGAATTGATCTGGGCATTGTTCCTGCAAAATCAGTTGAATCATCCACTGAGGAGTGATAGCAAGAGTCAATTTTTTTTTTTTAGTGTCAGGCATCTTAAAAGAGGGATACTGATAATGAAAAAGAGAAATATTAATATAAAATGTTGTATTAAACATTAATATATTAAATCATGCAGGAGGTTGGTAGATGGAAATCTTTTGATTATGCACCACTGCTTATTGAGTTTTTTGAAGTTAAGATATCAGTGCTCCTGAGTGTTATGCTATATGTTGGCAAATTGAACTCCAATTAAAAAAAAAAAAAGATATCAGTGCTCTTTTTTTTTTTTTTTTTTTAATCAGTGCTCTTAAAGGTGTTGCCCAGTCTTGGTTGCCTATCATATAAGAATTTGCATGATCTGGGCATTTTACCAGACTTCTTAAGTGACCAGACAGCAGCTTGTCCAAGAAGAAATCCAGCCCTTGTGTAGTCACTTTCAGGGATGAGTCCTCCGATGTATCTATCAAGTCAATGAGTACTCTCAGTGCTTTTTCAACAAGTGGGAGAAAGGACCAATTACATGGCAACCTAGAGTCTTGATAAGGATCCAGGCGATGAGGTTTCAGTTCTCAGTGATGCCAAATCAGGAGGGAGGAAGAAAAATGGGAAATGTTTGTTTGGAAAGTTGCAGTTGGATCCTAAAGGAAACTGCAAGAATTAAAAATTTGCTAATGATTAACAATGTGTGCAAGATGATAGGATTCAGTCCAATTTCCAGGTAGATAATAAAAGCATGCAGTTTACAAGAAGGTACAAAATAGCTTATAGACAATGAACAGGACCAGAATATTATAATCCACAATAGTATGCTATAGTTTACAATTGAAACAAACTTTCTCTCTTATAGTCATGCCCCTTTTCATCAAAGATAATCTCCAGGAAAGATTATTCTTGGTCACAAAGTATGTTTCTTATTAAATTTAGCCAGATTATTTACATGGGTGCAGCAAGTATGATAATTTACTACATAAGCCTTTTAAATTATGCTTTGCTGGATGTTTTTATAAGGAATTTTAAATTGGGCTTTTAAAAACCTCATAAGACTAGTAAGCAAAGCCAAGACCTCCCCAGCAGATTTCACCTGTAGTACCTATTAAATTTGGATAAGTTCCTCTCTTCTCGAAATTCCCCAAGTATCTTAAACTTCTTGGGCCTGCCACAAAGTGACCTTCCTTACTGACTTGAAGTGCTGGGAATCCTGTAAGCCAGGTGTCAGGCTGGCTCTTCCAAGAGGACTTTGTAAGCAGTGGCTTCAAAAAGCCAAGCTTAGTTCTTTCAAAATATCTGGTCATATCTGGTTCTATGAGCATCGTTTTCAAATATGGCATTCCAGTCAAAGCTTTAATTATATAACCAATGTTGCCAATTATGTTCTGTTGACAAGAAGAACAGATTTTTATTAAACCCATGCAAACAATTATTTTGCCTTGAAAATAATGATATTGAATAGGAGTTTCTGAATTCTGGAAGGATAAGGCAAGGAGAAAAAAATAAATGTTTCATCTCTATTTATAAAACTATAACCTACTCAACTGTTATAAATTATGACTAGTTCAAAAAAATGGGTTCATTACATTCACAAAATAAAATTGGTAACATGAATATTTTAAACAAAACCCATAAACATCCTTCAGAAGTTCATTCAGTCCTATGCAATTAATTCTCATTCAGTTTGATCTTGAATTAGGAGTCTCATGAACTCATCAGCTTCTCGACTAGACTTCTGTAAATCCTGACTCAGTTCCGTGGTTACTTAAGCAAGAAGTGCCCCAGAATACTTGGCATAGTCCTTTCTGTAGGTCTCATAGAAAGACAAGCGTTCTGGCTTGATTGCAAGCACTTTCAGGGAAGCCTCATATTAAAACAGAAAACTGTAAGGGTGACAAACGACTTAAAATAGCCATAGTTAAATATTTGATGAGACTTAATTATGAAAATAAATAAAATTGATGAGAAAATTTTATTGTTTCTGTGTCATACAACATTTAAAAAAATATCTGAAGTTATGACTCATGACACTCCACCATTGTCTATTATCAAGCAAAATAGCACCAAAACATATCATGGCCAGTAAGGACCATTGGCAGATCTCTAAGAACTTCACACAATTTCTGAAATATTTGTAACACTTTTCCCATACAAACTTTAACTAGGGAAGTTTAAGCATCTCTTCTGATTTGATAACACTTCCCATACAACTGAAACATATGAAATAAATCTAATTATTTATAGCCCCTCTCTTTAAAAAAATTTTTTTTATTGGAGTTCAATTTTCCAACATTTAGCATAACACCCAGTGCTCATCCCACCAAGTGCCCCCCTCAGTGCCCATCACCCAGTCACCCCAACTCCCCGCCCACCTCCCTTTCTACTACCCCTTGTTCGTTTCCCAGAGTTAGGTGTCTCTCCTGTTCTGTCACCCTCACTGATATTTTCACTCATTTTCTCTCCTTTCCCTTTATTCCCTTTCACTAAATTTTATATTCCCCAAATGAATGAGACCATATAATGTTTGTCCTTCTCCGATTGACTTACTTCACTCAGCATAATACCCTCCAGTTCCATCCACGTCGAAGCAAATGGTGGGTATTTGTCGTGTCTAATGGCTGAGTAATATTCCATTGTGTACATAGACCACATCTTCTTTATCCATTCATCTTTCGATGGACACCGAGGCTCCTTCCACAATTTCTAGCCCCTCTCTTTTTATATAGTGAAAGAGCCTTTATGATTTTCTCAGGATCCTCTGGGAAATCTCAAAAACAGTTTGAAATCAAGAAGATATCATTTAGGTTTATTTTTCCGGAATGCAAAATGTCACAAGTTGTCAGGAGGCATGAACACTTGTATGATTGTATAAAATCATGGGTCACTGAGAAGCAATATTTGGATACCCCTTTAACCAAAGTGATTATAACAGATTTCAGGTAGGGGCACCTGGGTGGCTCAGTCAGTTAAGTGTCTGCCTTCGACTCAGATCATCATGATCCCAGGGTCCTGGGATCAAGCTCCGCATTGGACCCCCTGCTCAGTGCGGAGTCTGCTTCTCCCTCTCCCTCTGCCCCTCCCTCCCTCTGGTGTGTACCACCAAATAAAAAATAAATAAATAAAATAAAATCTATCTCTCTCTCAAATAAAAAAAATAAAATCTTTTTAAAAAGATTTCAAATGTAAATATAATAACATAATTTTACAAAGCCTTAGCTTTTCAAATAACCCTTTGAGAAATATTAAAACATTATTCTTAAAGCAACTGAAATACCTTTTCATCACTGTAACCAGATGCTATGAAAACTTAAATCTGTACACACTTCATGAAATGTCTGTCCCAAATTTATTGGTACCAATGGGATTTTTCAACATATTGTACTGCATATCTCTATGAATAGGTTGTATTAACTGTGCAACTTCATTATCATAAAATAATTTTATCCTTTTAAAATTAAATACATTTCTTTTTCTAATTGGTCATTTCTATTAATTGGTATTTTTGTAACTGGACTTGACTGTGTTTATGATGCTTCTTTTAAGGACATAAGCAAAAATGTATGTTTTTTTCTTTCAGATATTGACATCCATTTGCTCATTCTTTAGCATGCTTTTATCAGATTTTCTAAACTACTGTGCTTCCTCAAAGTAATTACAATTCAGTTGTGACAAAAATTACAGTAAATGCTGACAAGTATCTTGGAGCATAGAAGAAATAAACTTTTTATTCTAAATGTGTTGTATTTTAACATAATTTTTCAAACATTTTAAGCAAATAATGGATTTTTCCTTAAGAAAAAAGAATCCCTTTGTGTATTTCTAAAAAAATGGGTATAACCAGACTGTGGTGCAATTGTAAATTTAAATTGTTACAGATATTTCTTTCAATACCTCTTTATTGTATTCCTTGATTTTTCAAGCAAAAAATCTAAGCAATACTATTCTCTTTCTCAAGCAATCCAAATGTGAAGGATAAAAGAAGTGTGGCGAAGGAAAGGAATATAATAGAAATTGTTTTGCCCTCTCCAACTCAAAGGTTAGAGCAACACACCATTATTGGAATGATGGCAATCCTGTGTGTGAAATACTACCTGGGTGAGGTTCAGCTTTTAGCTTAAAAAAGACAAAAGAAGCTAGTATCCCTCCATAGTTATAAATTAAAAACAGAAAATTGACACTGAATAAATCAGACAATTAAAATATTCTTAGTCCAAAGGTATCTAGAAGCTGTTGACTGATAGACTCAACCAACCACAGAGTTACAAAGGCATCATTACCAAGGAAATGGGTCTTCCCATCTGTTGTTTTTACTGCCGATCCTCTTTTCCCTGCCAGAACATGAAGGAGACATTAGAGACAGGTGATGCAGGGACAGATAAAAGGAAGTCTTTTCCAAGATAGAATGTTTTCCTGCAAAATTAACAAGGTGGAGTCTAAAAAATTAGTAATTTGAGACAATTGCAGCTTAAGATTCTCTTCCTTTCTCTATTGATTCACCAAGAATCACAGGGCTGTAAGGAAAAGTTACAGACCTTCTTATTTCTTTAGCATTAGATTAATGAAATGGCATTCACATATCCTATTTGTCAAATGCAGTTAACAAAAATCTCCGTTAATAAAAGTAATAAACTAAAATCGAATTGATTTAATTTTAAAAGGATAAAGGAAATGTATATGGGAATGGGAGGTATATATACTATGTTATACATATAAATAAAAGCAACCATTTGACTTAAAGTAACACTGAGAACATATCCTTGTTAGTATTCTAGACTTTTAGCATTAGAGATTTTTTCCTCTTTATTACTGAGGAATGCAGACTGTTCCTGGCCATCTGTAATCTCTGGGGATGGCTCCAGTGGCTCTTTCTTCAGCCTTGAGTTTCTTCACATTCATGCACTGATTTTTTTTTTTTAAGATTTTATTTATTTATTCATGAGAGACACAGAGAGAGAGAGGCAGAGACACAGGCAGAGGGAGAAGCAGGCTCCATGCAGGGACTCGATCCCAGGGCTCCAGGATCACACCCTGGGCCGCAGGCGGCGCCAAACCGCTCCGCCACCGGGGCTGCCCTCATGCACTGATCTGTCCACAGCTGAGGACTCCAGTGGAACCATCTGCAGTATTGAGCTCTTTCTCTATTGTGTTCTCTTCTTTCTTTGCGGCTCTCTTTTCTCTGGTACACTGACTTGTGAATTCTAGCCTCCCTCGCTTCTCCGGTTCTTCAGTATTTGTCCTCAAGCTCTGGTGCTTGTCCAGCTCAACGTTGGTTGTACCTTCCTAAAGTGCAGCCTGGTTGGATAGTCACTGGGACAGCAAACTGGGGCAACCACAGAGTTCCCCTAACTTGTTTTCTGTCTCTTAGTTGTCTAATTTCTGAAAACTTATGTTTCATATGTTTTGTGCATTTTTTAACTGTTAAAAGTGGGATGATTACTTTGGTACCTAGGATTCCATCATGGCTAGAAGTAGAATTTTGACCCAATTTTTGCATTCATTTTTCTGCTTTTCTTTTAGTTTCCCAATGTGTCTAGATACTCTTTTTTTTTTCAGCTTTATTGAGGTGTAACTGGCAAATGAAAATTGTATGTATTTAAGCTCTACAACTTGATGTCTTCATGTATATATGCATTGTGATATAATCACCACAGTAAAGCAAATTAACATATTCATCATCTCACATGATTATCATTTTCTTTTTTGTGTGAGTAATGAAAACACTTAATATTTACTTTCTTAGAAAATTTCAAGTATATGGTACAGTATTATTTATTGTTAACTATAGGCACCCCGCTGTACATTCAATTCCCAGAACTTACTCATCCTGTATAACTGAAATTTTGTACCCCTTGACCAACATCTCCCCATTTCCCCCTCCCTTCTACTCCATGGCAGCCAGCATTGTATTCTTTGATTCTGTGAATCTATTTTATTTTTAAGATTTAGTTTATTTATTTGAGAGAGAAAGCAGGAAGAATGGGCAGAGGGAAAGGGAGAGAGAATCTCAAGCCGACTTTGCACTGAGCTCGGAGCCAACTCGGGGCTCAATCTCATGACCCTGAGATCAGACCTGAGCCAAAATCAAGAGTCGGTCGTTTAACCAACTGCGCCACACAGGCGCCCTTCTGTGAGTCTATTTTAGGTTGCACATGTGAGATCATACGGTATGGTCTGTTTCTGCCTTATTTCACTTAGCATTATGCTCTCCAGCTTCATCCATTTTGTAAATGACAGGATTTCCTTCTTTTTTAAGGCTGAATAATATTCCCTTCTGAGTATGTGCCTGCTTGTGAGCATGTATCACATTTATTTATTCATTCATCTATTGATGGACATTTAGGTTGTTAGATGTTTGTAAACAATGTATTGTTTTGTGAACTTATAAATATGAGTTTATTTTATTTTTTATTTTTTCATGCGAGTTTATTTTTAATCAGTTCTCAGTTTTAACAAATACTGGCATAAACAATTTTTTGATATTTCCTAGTTCTACTGTGCAAGATAGACCTAGACCAATGTTTCAGAAATTTCGTTGTGAATATAACTCACACTAAATGTGTTGGCCAGTGCAGACTCTTTTTTGGGGGGGGCGGGGAGTCTTGAGTAGGGCCTAGTATTCTTCATTTCTATAATCTCCCAAGTGATTTCATTGCTGCTGCTTTTTGGACCACTCTGAATAGGGAATAGTATGGTTGGTAAACTATAGTTCATGAGGCAAATCCAGCCTTCTGCTTGTTTAAGTACTGTCCACGAGCTAAGAATTATTTTTATACTTTTTAATTAAAAAAAGGAAGAATGATATTTTGTCATACATGAAAATTATAAGAAAGTCACATTTTAGTGTCTGTAAATAAAGTTTTATTGGAATACTGCCATCCTCAATTGTTCATACATTCTCTATGGCTGCTTTCATGCTCCAATGAAAGAGAGTTGTGTCGTTATGACAGAGACTCCATGACCCACGAAAGTTAAAATATTTATTATCTAGCCCTTTAGAAAAAAGGCCAACCTCAGAGCATATATATATCTAAGTGGCATTGCTAGTTTTGGTATAAGCAGTTTTGGAAATGTTTTGGAAGTGGAAATATTTAAAAGTGTAGACTTTTAGCAGCAGTTGGGTGAAACTACATATTGCTCTTCATATTGGCCAACATATTAATTGGCTTTCAATGGATATAATATTGCATTTCTTGTGATTTTAATTTTTGCCACACAGATTACTAATGAAGTTGAAATTTATATATATATTCTGTTTGTGCATCACATATATCTCCTGTGAGGGCTCTGTTTATCTTTTGTTTTGTTTTTTTTCTTTTGAGATTTTTCATCTTTTGGGTGCTTACTGATCCTTTATATTGTTACAGTGATTTTCTATAAGTCACATAATATTGCAGAGATTTCCTTCTGGCTTGTTATAGTTTATTCCTTAACAAAATTTCTTAATTGCATTGAGTTACATTTGCCAATCTTTTTTTTAGAGTTAATGCTGCTTGTATCTTAAGACATTTTATCTAATCTGATGCATTAAATATATTGTCTTATATTGATTTGAAAAAAGTGTCATAGTTTTGCTTGTCAAAATTAAGCCTTTTAATAATGATGAAATTGGTTTTGAAAAATAGTTTAGAGGGATCCAATTGAATTCTTCTGCCAGAGTCACCAATTCTTCTACCACCCACATCTCCTCAAAGATATTCAGTGGCAACTGTAGCATAAATCCACTTTCCACATAAGCATGTGTCTGTTTATGAGCTGTTTATTTGCTCTCATGGCACCAAATCCACATAATCTCTGTAATAATAGCTCCATAAATAGTTTTGTTTTATATTAGGATATATCCTCACATTTGTTCTTTGGGGGAATATCTTGGCTGGTCTGGGTCCTTTTTGATCTATAAAAGTTTGGAAACAACTTGTTGATTTGAATGAAAAATCCTTTGAGGGAGTGCCTGCGTGGCTCGGTGGTTGAACGTCTGTCTTTGGCTCAGGCTGTGATCCCAGGGTCCTGGGATTGAGTCCTGCATTGGGCTCCCTACAGGGAGCCTGCTTCTTCCTCTGCCTGTGTCTCCAATTTTTTCTTGTGTCTCTCATGAATGAATAAATAAATAACATCTTTAAAAAGAAATAAATAAAGAAAAATCCTTTGGGAATTCATGTTGAAATTATATTGAATCAATAGGATAATTAGTGAATAAGTGACGTCTTTCCAGTATTGGGTCTTCTTAGCATTAATATGTTGATATTTATTTAGGTCTTCTTTATTGTCTTACCTTTTTAAAATGTATCTATGATGGGGTTGACCATATTTTATTGTTATAAATGATATATTTCCCTCCAATTTATCACATTTAAAATTTTTAAACCGAGAATTTAAGACTAATAGAACAATCACCTCCATATCATCCATATAAATTCAAAAAGTATTCATATTTTCTCTAGAAATTGAGGGAGAGGGGATATAAAATATACTTTTTTTTTTTTTTTGAGGTGAGAGAAGGGAAGAGGGAGAGGGAGACAGAGAATCTTAAGCAAGCTCCACACCTGGGACAGAGCCCAACCCAGTGCTTGATCTCACACCCTGAGATTATGACCTATACCACAATCTAGAGTCGGATGCCTAACCAACTGAGCCACCCAGGTGCCCCTAAAACATACTTTTAATATGAAATCTTTTATATGTGTATATGTATGTGTGTAACCATATTAATACTTTTGGCTAATTCAAGAACATTTAATCCAGTGGTTTTAACATTCTTTGGTGATCTTTGCCATGGGGTTTATAACATGGTTTTTTTTTCTCAATTCTATATCATTGCTTGTATATAAAGAAGACCTTTCAACCCCCTTCTCACTCTTTTTTGTATGGTTTTGTGTGTATCACATTGATTTTTATTTATTTTGTAATAATGATTTTGATTTATTTTATAAATAAATTATAATCTGTTTTGTAATTTATTTAATTACGATAAATTAAAGTCATTGTTTTAGATGATCATATTGTTCCCAACTTGACATTTCTGAACCCTTCAAACTGGTCCCTATGTTATAGTGACATAATTCCATTTGTATTTTAGTGCTTCCCCACATACTGGCACAATATGACCTGGCTTACTTTGTATTTTTCTTTTTGTAAACTTAAAATGAAGATTTTTCCCAAGAGCCCTCTGTAAGGGTCTGTCACTGCAGTATCATTTCCTTTAGGTCCTTTCAGGAGACAAACTAGAGATTATATGTGTTCCAAAATTATGTGTTCATGTGGTTATTTCCCATAAATTTATTGTTGCAAGGGCTTCTTTAAATATTATATTTTATATGTGTATCTCTTTTTCCCTACAGTGAAGTATCAGTTTCTAATATATTCATTTGCTGGTTTTATACTGTAATATTTATAAAATTGTTTCAAAATTGCTATATTACTACTAACATAAATATTCTTTGCAGTTAGACTACTGTGCTAAAATTTACAGAAAATAATTATTTTCTCTGCGTGGTTATATTGTCAATTTGATATACACTCAGTTTTATTTGTTTCTTTTCTATTCAACATTTTATGTACTTTTTAAAAAAGACTTTATTTTTAAGTAATCTCTACACCCAATGTGGGGCTCAAACTTACAACCCCGAGATCAAGAGTCACATACCCTATGGACTAAGCCAGTCAGGTGCCCCTATTAACTTTTATATTTCAATATATGAACTAGTTACATGATTAAAAAACTAAAAAACATAAATGATACATTCATATATCACACTCCCATTCTATCACCTAAAATGATAACATTTCCATTAAGTCTTCATTTTCACTTCTTGTATTTCTTTGTGGAGAAATAAGCAAGTATATAATATTAGTATTTCCCATTTCTTGAACAAGAAGAAGATTACTATATATAGCTCTGCACCTAGCTTCTCACTCTTTGCTTAATCCTATAAATCACTCCATATCCATAAATTGAGATGCATGTCATTTAGTTTTATTATTACATAGTATTTCATCATGTGGATGTAGCATAATTTAGCCAGGTAGTCTTCTTTATATGCCATTTCTTGATACTTTATCATTATAAATAATGCCACAATAAATAAGCTTGTGTCTATGATGCTTATACATTAGTGGAAGTGTGTCTTCACAATAAGTTTCTTGAAGTGGGATTTCTGGGTCGAATGCATGTTTAATTTTTTACTATTACTTCAGTATAGGTTCTACAATTTCTTGCTTGCATTAGGAATGTAAACCATGTCTCTGGGGATCCCTGGGTGGCTCAGTGGTTTAGCGCCTGCCTTCCGCCCAGGGCATGATCCCGGAGTCCTGGAATTGAGTCCCATTTGGATGCTCCCTGCATGGAGCCTGCTTCTCCCTCTGCCTATGTCTCTGCCTCTCTCATTCTCGTTCTCTCTCTCTCTCTCTCTCTCTCATGAATGAATAAATGAATAAAATCTTTTTTTTAAAGGGAATGTAAACCGTGTCTCTATATGGTCAGGATGTTTTGGGATTTCTTTTTTTAAAGTTATAAATTGGATTTTAATATGGTTTTAACTTGTATTTTTCTTATTAAGATTGATACTTAACAATTTTTCACATATTTAAGGGCCAACTATTATATATTTAACACCCATATTTATGTCTTTTTCTGGTTGTCTATTGTGTGTTAGATCTTTCTTCTTCCTCTCCTCCCCTTCCTCACCTCTCCCTACCTCCTCTTCTTCCTCTTCTTCTTGTTTTCTTTTTTTTAAGATTTTATTTATTTATTTGACAGAGAGAGAGAGAGAAAGAGAGAGAGAGAAAGAGAGAGAAAGGGCACAAGCAGGGGAGTGGCAGGGAGAGAGAAAAGCCGACTCCCTGCCAACCAAGGAATCTGACATGGAGCTTGAGCCCAGGATCCTGGGATCATGACCTGAGCCAAAGGCAGATGCTTACCCGACTGAATCATCCAGATGCCCCTCTCTTCTTTTTGATGTAGATGTCATATAATTAGAGTTATATCATGTGGTATAAGGTATGGAATCCGTTTCATAATTTTGTAAATGGCTAATCAGTTTCTATACCTCTATTCATTAAAATGTCCAAAACTTCTCTCTGAACTACTTTGCTCCTTTGCTCTGTCCATTTATATACCAATATCAAATTGTTTTATTTGTGGAATTACTATATTTTCATACATAAAACTAGTCTCCCCTACCTCACTTTTGTATAATGTAGCATATTTATTTTCCATATAAAGTTTCAGATCAATTTGTCTAGTTTGTTTAAAAAATATTGTTAATTTTATTGGATTCATGTTAAATTTATATATCAGTTTTGAGAGAATTGACATCTTCCTGATGTTGATTCATCTTGTCCAAGAGGAACTGGTGTCTTTCCATTTTTTTCAAATGTATTTTGTTGTTTTTCAACAGAATTTGCACATTTCCTTCATATTTTTGAACAGATTTGGTTCTGATAATTCTATCTTTTAAAGTTTTTCTTTACCTTTTTTGTAACTATTCTAAGGGGGTATTTTTTCCATTATAACTTCTTCTTTTTTAAAAAAGATTTTATTTATTTATTCATGAGAGACACACACAGAGAGAGAAAGAGAGGCAGAGACACAGGCAGAGAGAGAAGCAGGCTCCATGCAGGGAGCCCGATGTGGGACTCGATCCCGGGACTCCAGGATCACGCCCTGGGCTAAAGGCAGGCGCTAAACCGCTGAGCCACCCAGGGATCCCCTCCATTATAACTTCTAATTAATTGATTATGAACAGTATCATATTTCCCATGATTATTTTATATCCTAATAATTAACTTATTGTTTATATTGTATTGTTAGTTTTAGCATTGTGTCCCATCTGTATTTTGGGTACACTATATCATCTGCAAACAGAGAGTTTTATCAGTTCATTCCAATTCTTATTATTTTAATTGTTTTTTCTAATTACAGTGGCTTAATATTGAGTGTATTAATACATTAATAAGTGTGAGCATCAATATAATACATCTTCTCTTAGCAGAAAGAAGAAACAATATTTCACCCTTTGGTAAGATGCTAGCTTTATGCTAAGGTGTATCTCTTTGTCTATCCATCTCTGAATCTATGTATCCATGTCTATCTGTCCATCATCTATCTAATCTATTTATCATTTATCTATCATCTTACTATCCATCAATAGTTAAGGAAGTTCCCATTGATTCCTGGTTTAAACTGCTTTTACCAGGAATGTTTGTGGAATTTTGTCATTATATTTTTGGCTCTAATCTCATTTTGAGTATCTTTGTAGAAATTGAAAGCAGACTATAAATGGAATCCAAGCCCCTCTTCCCAAAGAACTATACCATAAACAAGTAGGGTTGATTTTAAAAATGCAATTCTTGTTCAATATTATAAAATATATTAATATCATTCACTACTTCTAAGATGTAAGAAGAATTGAAATGAGATCAGTTTATGGTTTTACTCTTTGTGTAATATTCATTGGATTTAGATATCAATGCTATTCTTGCTTCATTTTAAAAAATTAAAGATATAAATCCTTATGATCCAGCAATCCCACTTCTAGATATTTATCCAAAAGAACTGAAATCAGAATCTCAAAGAGATTATTTGTGCTCTCATATTTATTCCAGCATTATTCACAATATCCAAGATCTGGAAACAAAATAAATATCAATAGATGGACAAACAGATAAAGAAAATGTAATATACACTTTAATGGAGGCATATTATGGTAAATTGTACTTTTTAATAAATCATCCATTTCACAGAGGTTTTCAAATGTACTTGCAAAGAGTTTGGCAAATGACTTCCTCAGTGTCAATGGTTATTTCAGACCAACGGTAAATTGTACTTGTTTTCTTGGTTAGTTTTCCAAGGGTTATCTATTTCATTAATTTTTCACAGAAATAAGGCTTTCATTTATATGCAGTTGTAGTACTTTTCTGTTTCAAATGCATTCGTTTCTTTTTTTTTTTTTTTTAGATTTTATTTATTTGAGAGACAGAGAGAGAGAGAGCTCACAGGGCAAGAAGGAGCAGAGGGAGAGAGGGAATGTCAAGCAGACTCTGTGTTGAGCATAGAGCTAATCACAGGGCTTGATCCCACAATTCTGAGATCATGACCTGAGCCAAAATCAAGAGTTGGACGCTCAACCGACTGCACCACCGAAGTGCCCCAAAGGCATTCATTTCTGCTGTAATCCCTATCATTTCCTTTTTTGCTCTCTTTTATTTTGTTGTTTGTTTTTTGGATTTTTGAATGAGGTATTTAATTCATGTATTTTTTTTTCTTTTTCATTTGTTTTGATATGAATATTTAGGGTATGACTACTATATCACTGCTTTAATTCTATTCCATAGAATCTAAAATGCACTATTGAGCTTTTATTTATTTTTTTAAAGATTTTATTTGTTTATTCATGAGACACACACACACACACACACGCACACACAGAGGCAGAGACATAGGCAGAGGGAGAAGCGGGCTCCTTGCAGGGAGCCTGATATGGGACTCAACCCCGGGATCACAACCTGAGCTGAAGACAGACACTCAACTGCTGAGCCTCCCAGGCATCCCACTATTGAGCTTTTAAATTTCTAGATAGGATGGTCTTTCCAAAAAATATGTTTATTTCTAACATATTGAATTGTGAACCAAGTAAATAGTTTTTATTATTTCTACACATTAAGCTTTCTTTTTAAAAAATTTTATTTATTTATTCATGAGAGACACAGGCAGAGGAAGAAGCAGGGACTCCAGAATCACACCCTGGGCTGAAGGCAGGCGCTAAACCGCTGAGCCACCCAGGGATCCCCATATTAAGCTTTTCTTTGTGACCCAATTAATCTCATAATTGTTCCAAATACACTTGAAAAAATGTGCATCTTCAATTACTGGGGTGCAAAATTATATATTCAATTAGATGGACTTTATTAATGAGTGTGCTTAAGGCTTCTATATCTGTACTGATTCAGTTCACTTCACTTGACTTGGTTTGAGAGTCGTATATTAACCACTCATATTAATAGTGTGTTTCTCTCTATTACTCTTAGCATCTCGTGTAATTTCTGCTATAAATTATTTAGGGCATAGATACATTCATTCATAGCTATTATGTCTACATTGTGAATTTGACTTCACAATTATCATTTCTTTCTTTCTTTCTTTCTTTCTTTCTTTTTTCTTTCTTTCCTTTCTTTCTTTCTTTCTTTCTTTCTTTCTTTCTTTCTTTCTTCTTTCTTTCTTTCCTTTCTTTTCTTTTTTATGATTTTTTTGGCCTTAATTCTGCCTTCTCAAATATCAACACTGCATCCACTCCTCTTTGTTTGTTTGCGGGTTTTTTTATAGTCTCCCAATATACTTTCTTTTATCACTTTATATTTAGTTTTTCTAATTCACCTTTTAAAATTTATGTCTCTCTGGGATTTTGTTTTTGTTTTGTTTTGTTTTGGTTTCGTTTGGTTTGGTTTGGGGGGATTTTTTTTTGAGAGAGAAAGATCTAGGTGGAGGCCTGCAGAAGGAGAGAGAATCTCAAGCAAGCTCCACACTCAGTGCAGAGCCTCGTGTGGGGCTCCATCTCAGGACTCCAAGATCAAGAGCTGAGCAAAAATCTAGAGTTGGAAACTTAAGTGACACCCAAACGCTCCAAAAGTTGTCTTTTGATTTCAACACAAACTTGGGTTTTGCCTTCTAAGCCACTCTGAAACTAATTTTTTTTTCTTCCTTCCAAGCCACTCTGAAACTAATTTCCATTTAATAGGTGAGTCTAGCCTATTTGCTTTTATTGAAATGGTTGACATGAGTAATATAATTAGATTCTGCTCTGTTATTTTATGCTATGTTTAAATGCGTTATATTTTATATATGGTATTTTGCTATCTGATCTCCTTACTGATGTGCTAATTTTTTGTTTGTACTTAGGAAGGTGCTTTTGTTTTGTTTTGTTTTAAGATTTATGAGATTTATTCATGAGAGACACAGAGAAAGGGGCAAAGACATAGGCAGAGGGAGAAGCAGGCTCCCCATGGGGAACCCGATGTGGTACTTGATCCCAGGATCCCGGGATCATGATTTGAGCCAAAGGCAGATGCTCAACCACTGAGCCACCCAGGTGCCCCAAGAAGGTTTATTTAGGTTTTTTTTCCTAGTTATTACCTTTAAACTAATACTCTAACATTATTATCCTTCTTTTTCTTAGTCATGTTTGGTTTTTAATCTTTAAATATTAGTCCTTCCCACCCAATAACATATATGAGGCAAAAATGTACTTAATCTAAATTTTAATTCTCGGGATCCCTGGGTGGCGCAGCGGTTTGGCGCCTGCCTTTGGCCCAGGGCGCGATCCTGGAGACCCGGGATCGAGGCCCACGTCGGGCTCCCGGTGCATGGAGCCTGCTTCTCCCTCTGCCTGTGTCTCTGCCTCTCTCTCTCTCTCTCCTCTGTGACTATCATGAATAAATAAAATAAAATCTTTAAAAAAAATCTAAATTTTAATTCTCAATTTAAAAAATCCTATTACATCTATTTGATGAAACCAAAAACATTTATGTTTCAATCTTCAATTCTTAACTCCATCTGTGTTCTTGATCTCAACCAACCATTAAATCCATCTGGAGCCCACTACCAGTCATCTTTTTGAAGTTTATCATATAATCATCAGTGAGTTGTATGAAGCTTATTTTCTAGTTATGAGTGTAGTAGGACTGTAAGGGCTTGTGAGAACAATATTCTCTGAGATCTGGCATGTATGACAATGTTTTTCTTTAGCTTTGTGTTTGAAAGACACATTGTCCTTGATTCTCACTTTATTTTCTTGTATTTCTTGAAAATGTTCCTTCTTTGTTGCTTTGCTTTGTGTATTGCTATCAAGAAGTCAGATTTAAACTTGATTTTTTTTCCTTTGTGAGTGACATTCTTTTCAGCTGGAGATCCAGCAGAGTTCTTTATCTTTTAAGTTGAATCATTTTACTCACATAGGTTTCAGAATTGACCAGTCTGGATTTTGTACATTTGCTCCTTCATCTACCTTCTGTATGTTTTCTTTTGATGCACCTTACTGTCCACTCATTCTTTCTCTCTTGCTGAGTGTAATGTTGTTGTTGTTGTTGTTGTTGTTTCTTTTATAGCTAGTTATATATTATTTAGCTCTGTACATTTCATATGAAATAAAGTGGAAATAATTCAAAGATTTAGATGATGAAGTCTTTCCCTAAAGATTTATATTTGTTGGCTTCATTCTGCAGCAGGGTTTTCTCTCTAGTTTGTAGCCTTTCTGGATGTTTTCTTGAGCTCCTCCTTTTGGCAGAACCTGAATTCCTTCATTGTTTACCAAACCCTATGAATCTGAAGCCACTGTTTCTTAGACACTAAGCAGCATCTTTAAATCTTAAGAAATGTCTTGATGGTAAATTCAATCCAAAGTCTGGGATTATCTCCATCAGGTTTCCTTTTTCTCTTTAGATATCAACAAGGTATTCCAACAGATGTTTTCTGTTTTATAGTTTCTCAAATTTTCTAGATATTTCTAGATATTCTTAAAACAAAATAGCCCAGTCCTCATTCCAAAATGAAGTACTTTCTTTCCCTTTTATCACTTCTGAAAGGTTCAATTTATTTAGCTTGTGATCAGTTGATACTTCGGAGCAAAATTTTGTGGTCAAGATATGTGGTGTTGTTTAGAGTATTTATAGTAATCTTTATCTCCATAAAATACAATAGCAGAGAACTAGTATTTACTATCTTGGATGAATATTGACAGGATATTAAGGCATGACAGGATATTAAGCCATGACAAAGAAGTCATGAGCAATGTTAGATTAGGTGCATAGGCTAGAGGGGAAGGCACCACCATGTATCATAGAGCAGAAACAGTGCATTTTCTATGGATGGCTAGGTCCAAAGATTTATTGTCATAATGTTTTGTATATTTGTATTTAATATCTGTTTAGTTTATACAGCTTCTGTGGTTTTATCATTGAAAAAACGTTTAAAGTAAATCTTAATATTATTTTTCTGTCATTTTCCCCTTGCTGAATCTCGCTAGAATTGTGACAGATGTTTGTCTTTCTAAGCATCAACTTTGAATATTGTTCAGCGTTTGCTCCCTTTGGCTTTTTGTTCTTAGGTTTGTTTTTTTTTTTTACTGTTTGTTGGTAAGTCCTTAAATTTGATAATTAGTGCGTTAATTTTCATACTGTCTGGTTTCCTAGTGTAAGTATTTAAAGCTATCATTTTTCAGCTCTAGTTGCAACTTTCAGGTTTTGATTTGGAGTATTTTTTATCATTTGGTTAGAAATATTATCTTTCTTTTAATATATTTTTGACCTATACATTTTGGAAATATTTTGAAGATTTTTAATTATTTTCATTTTTCTTAAAATGTATTTTTAATTTAATTTCTTCTTCTTCTTCTTCTTCTTCTTCTTCTTCTTCTTCTTCTTCTTCTTCTTCTTCTTCTTAAGTAAACTCTAGGCCCTATGTAGGGCTTGAATTCATTACTCCAAGATTAGGAGTCACATGTTCCACCAACTGAGCCAGCCAGGTGCCCCTAATTTAATTTCATTTTTATTTAAGACAATATATTTATGTTATTTCATCTGTTCAATTTATTACTTATTAGAATAATAATGTTAAAATTTCCTAAAATATTGGTTTCTTTATGAAGTTCTTTGTCACTCTTTTGGAATATTTTGCTTAAATGTTATAAACCATGTTAGTAGATCCATACAAGTTTAGAATTAAAATATTTACTACATATAAAGTAACCATTGTGACTTTGATACTGATTTCAAATCTATTTTAGTTGATAATGATAAGTCTTTTTATCTATATGTTCCTATTCTTTCACATTCATTTATGTTCATCTTTTTTGTATTCTTTTGCTCTATATGTGTCTGTTGTAAACAGCTTGCTTTTGAGTGTTCCTTGAGTGCCCTACCAATTCATCATGATTTAAAATTAAATGAAGTTTTTAAAAAATCAAGTGGCCCCAAATCAAACCAGAACCTGCTTCAGTCTGATATTTCTTTCCGGAATCATCTTATGGGGTTTCATTTTTTTCTTTTGGTTTCTTGGTATGTTTGTTTTTAAACTTCTACCCAGTGCCTAAACTGAGTTTGGTGAATTTCTTTTGGCTTCTTTCTCTATAGTGGGTTTATTACATATTCATAATTCGTTTTAATGTAGGGATTCTCCCATTGGATTATCCATCATGGCAGGTTCTAGGTTTTAAATTCTTGCCATGATACCCGGTTTTTACACTTAAATCAAAAGCAAGTTTTGGTGCTTCTTTACCACCAAGGGTTTTTGCCTATGCCTCGTTTTGGGAAATCTAGAGAGTTCTTGCCTTTATGTCAACTCAACTATGTATATACCAATACATTTTTTTAAATGTATAAATTTTTTTGTTGTTTCGCTTATCCCCTGTTTCTCTTTTCTTTTATACTTTATGTATCATTTCTTTCATTTTTACTTACTTGGCAAATGCTTTTACTGATTTTTAAATGTAATTATTAATTCTAAGAGGACTGTCTTATTCTGTTTCTTTATATCTCACCTAGATGGATATTTTTCTCAAATCTCTCTAAAATTACTAGTTAAATAGTTTTATTAAATAAACTTTTTAAAAAGCAATTTCAGGTTCACAGCAGAATTCAGGAGAAAGTACAGGGATTTCCCATGTATTTTCTACTCCTATACATGCATGGCCTCCCCCATTATCAACATCCTCTAACAGAGTGAAACTTTTGTTAGAACTGGTAAACTTACTTGGACACATCATAATGACTACAAAGTGCAGAGTTTACCTTAGGTTCACTCTTGGTATAGCACATGCTGTGGGTTTGGATAAATGTAAAATAACATGTGTCTTTCAGTATGGTGTCATACAGAATATTTTCACTGTCCTAAAAATCCCCTGTGCTCTGCCTTTTCATCCCTCCCCACCCCTAGCAACCACTAATCTTTTTACTGCCTCCATAGTTCTTTCTATCCAGGAGGTCATATAGTTGGAATGATAAAATATGCAGCCATTTCAGGTTGGCTTCCTTCACTTAGTAATATGAATTTAAGGTACCTCCATATCTTTTCATAGCTTGTTTGCTCATGTCTGCCTAGTGCTGAATAATATTTCATTGTCTATATGTACCGCAGTGTATTTATCCATTCACCTGCTAAAGGATATCTTGGTTACTTCCATGTTTGGCAATTGTGAATAAAACTGCTATAATATCCTCCTGCAAGTCTTGGAGTGGACATAATCTTTCAAATCCTTGAGTAAAAATACCAAACAGTGCAATTACTGGATCATATGTTAAGAATGTGTTTAGTTTTCGTTGGTGGGAATGCAAACTGGTTCAGCCACTTTGGAGAACAGTATAGAAGTTCCTCAAAAAGCTAAAAATAGAACTACCCTATGACCTAGCAATTGCACTACTAGATATTTACCCAAAAGATATAAAAATACAGATTCAAAGGAATAAATTTATTTATTTATTTACATGCACCCCAAAGCAACATTATCAATAATAACCAAACTATGGAGAGAGCCCAAATGTCCATCAACTGATGAGCAGATAAAGATATATATATATACATGTATATATATATATGGAATATCACTAAGCCATCAAAAAGAATGAAATCTTGCCATTTGCAATGACTTGGTTGGAGCTCAAGTGTATTATGCTTAAGCAAAATAATTCAGTCAGAGAAAGACAAATACCATATGATTGCACTAATTTGTGGAATTTAAGAAAGAAAACAGTTGAATATATGGGAAGGGGGAAAAGAAAAAAAGGAGAGAGGGAAACAAACCATAAGAGACTCTTAAAGATAGACAACAAACTGAGGGTTGATGGAGGGAGGTGGCTGGGGGATGGGCTCAATGGGGGCTGGGAATTCAGGAGGGGACTTGTGATGAGCACTGGGTGTTGTATATAAGTGATGAATCGCTTAATTCTCCAGAAACCAATATTGCACTGTATGTTAAGTAAAATTTAAATTAAGAAAGAAAAATTTTAAAAAACAATGGGTTTAGTTTTATAAGAAATTGCCAAACTGTCTTCCAAAGTGGCTCTATCATTTTGCATTCCCACCAAAACTAAATGAGGGTTCCTGTTGCTTCACTTACTTGCCAGCACTTGGTGCTGTCAGTGCTTTGGAATTTTTTGTAATTTTAACAGGCATATAATGGTATTTCATGATTGTTTTAATTTGTAATTCCCTAATAACATATGATGCTGAACACCTTTTTATCTGCTTATTTGCCATATGTGGTGAGATATTTTGCCCATTCTTATGGTTACTATGTTCTTAATGTTGAGTTTAAGAATTCTTTGTACATTTTAGAGAACAGTCCTATCTGAGATATGTCTTTTGCAAATATTTTCCCCCAGTATGTGGCTTGTCTTACTATCTTGAGAGTGTTGTTGGCAGAGAAGAGGTTTTTAATTTTAATGAAGTCCAGTTTATTAATTATTTCTTTTGTGGATTATACATGGAGTGCAGTGCTTTGCCCTTTGACATCACTTCTCTGACAAATCTAAGAGAAGTTGTTAATTTTTTAATTTGTTCAGCTTTTTCCTTGTTGTTAGGATGGCGTGACAACTTCTAGGCTCCTGATATGCCAGACCAGAAACTAGATATCTAATTAACAGGTCTTTAAAAATAAATGTCTTCCATTCCTTAAATTATCCTTTTTTCTTCAAAATTTATTTATCCATCTATCTATTCAGCTCTCATCTATTTATCTACTTAATATATGTTAATATATATTTCTTAGTCTTTTTTTCCATGATCCAGGATTTCTCCAGAGGTCTGGTGGTCATTGGATGCCCCTTTACATTAATGAATGAATTAATAGAAAAAAAAAGACAGGATATCTATCTGTATCATTATTCCTTCATTCAGTTCAACTTAGAGTTAACCATGGGAAAAAGTCTTTAAAAAAACATTTTCATTCTCCCATGGCTGCCCAACTTTCAAGATCTCTTATCCTCACAACGGGAGTATTAGCAAGATCTGGGAAACTCGAGCTACGTACTTTCAGATAATCAATATCTTGCCAGAAGAAATGTTCAACCTCTCATCTGCACCTTCCCAAATCCCCCATATTTTGGGACCATGTTTCGTTGCCATCACGTGATACACATTATTTCAAATTCTGTATTTGAATTAAATTCAAATTCTGTATTTGCTCAATAATGCTCATTCATAACCTCAAAGTCAATATTCAGAGTGCTTTCACAGTCATTCATAGATATGTGCACAGTGATGAAAAATTTGAGTTTTGCTCAACGTGCATGTTCCTAGCTGAGATCAAACAAGGCAACACTCTGCTTCTTTGTTTTAGCTCTCATAAATAAGTGTCCTTTTTGAATTCTTTTTGATGCCATATTTTTTGTGATTTTTGTTAGCGATTACACTTTTTTAAAATGGCCCCCAATGTGTATTGTTGAACTGTTATCTAGTGTTCCTGTATGCAAAAAGGCTATGGTGTGCCTTATGGAGAAAATATATATGTTAGATAAGCTTTGTTCAGACATGAGTCATAGTGCTGTGGACTGTGAGTGCAATGTTAATAAATAAAATAAGGTGTCTTTAAATAGAAACATATATAAAACACAGTTAGGTATTGATTAGATGGTAAAATATTGTGTCCAGAAGCTCACAGGAATCAAACTCTGTATTTCCCCTAGGAGCAATAATTCAGAATTCACTAATTCATTGTGTGCAGTGACTTTATAGAACATAACTACAACAAATAATGAGAATAACTATACTCCAAAACTTGTAATTGGAGGTTGTAGTTGTATATTGATTCATTGGAAATACTTATATTTTGGCTTCATTTCTTTTCTTTATTTGAGATGATATATTTTTTAAGACTTATATATTTACTTTAAAAAGAGAGATGACACAAGTCGGGGGAGGGGCAGAGGGAGATGGAAAGGAAGAGAATCCCAAGCTGACTCACTGCTGAGTATGGAGCCGGACATGGGGCTCAGTTCCGCAGCCCTGAGATCATGACCCTGAGATTTTGACCTGTGCCAAAATCAAGAGTTGAAGTCTTAACCAATCAAGCCATCCAGGCACCCCTTCATTTGGGGTGGTTTTATGGAAGATGCTAGAAAATGGGTTTATTGCACAGTCTTTAACCAGAAATATAATATATAATTTTACCTTTGGAATACTGACCTAAAGTTTGTTTTTCTAAAATGATTCTGTGACAGATGTACCATAATAAGTAAGATGCTAATAGTAGTATAGAAAAAAAGGGCTTTTGGGGGATCCCTGGGTGGCTCAGCGGTTTGGCGCCTGCCTTTGGCTCAGGGTGCGATCCTGGAGTCCTGGGATCGAGTCCCGCGTCGGGATCCCGGCATGGAGCCTGCTTCTCCCTCCTCCTGTGTCTCTACCTCTCTTTCTCTTTCTTTCTCTCTCTCTGTCTATCATAAATAAATAAATAAATAAATAAATCTTTTTTTTTAAAAAAAAGAAAATACTGGCTTTGGGGTACATAGGAACTTTTTGTATTATCTTAGCATTTTTCTGTAAATCTAAAATTATTTTTAAATTAAACAGTTATTTTGAAAACTCATGATCACATAAGTGGATAAAGTTAAAGAAGATATCTCTTTTTGTCTTAAATTACAGCATAAAATGTTACATTTGTGTCCTCCATCAAAATGCTGTCACAACACCAGCTTGGTCAAAAATCGCTCTTCTATTACTTGTTTTTCATGTGGTTATAAGGAATACTGCCTTAGCTGAAAATAGCCATAAATAACCCTAAAGAGTAGGCTTTGCTCTTAATTCTTAACTGAGATTCTGTTAGCTAAGGAAGGTGAGAAAAATGCTTTCTTTCACAGGCAAAGTGCCATGGATTCTTTGGCATTTAAACTGCCCACTGTACTTTTAAGCTACAAAACCATTCCTTTTTGGCAGATGTACCTAAGAATCACACTGCAAATAAGAGAGAAGCCTTTCTACTCATGCTTTTAATCTCTTTACCATGTTATTTTTGAATCATCATTGATTACTTTCATCCCAGATTTCGATGTGAAGATAATTATTTATTTATACCGCAGAGTTGAATAAATGTAGTCTTTCCATGATTGTCACTTTCTAAATGGCATCCCAACGAGGCTTAGGTCTCTATTGTATTTTTTAACCTTGAGCAAATTTGTCAAACATCAACTTTTTTGAGTTTAACTTCTAGTAAATGACCTAGTTAGATAAAAGTCATTTTAATGTTTATAACTAGCCAGCAAAAGGTACAAAGTAGAAGAACCATGGATAATATGGTGACAACCCAGAACAGAATAATAGAAAATAAAATGCTGGAAGAAAGGTTCAAGCGGAGAATTTTCAGTGAGTTGACTCCTCACTACAATTATCATTATAGTAATAAGTTGTAAGTGTAATGGACTTGTCTTTTTTTTTAATTTTTATTTTATTTATTTATGATAGTCACATAGAGAGAGAGAGAGAGAGGCAGAGACATAGGCAGAGGGAGAAGCAGGCTCCATGCACCGGGAGCCTGACGTGGGATTCGATCCGGGGTCTCCAGGATCGCGCCCTGGGCCAAAGGCAGGCGCCAAACCGCTGCGCCACCCAGGGATCCCTGGACTTGTCTTTTTGTCTTCCAAGTATGTGTCTCTTTCTTGAATGACCCCACAAAGATTCCAAGTAATCTTGCTTAGCCCAGGGGCTAACCCTACCATACCATCCCCAAGCGGGATCTCTTAAAGTTCCTCAGAGTGCTCCTTCTTCTTGGCCTCACTGATTTGCCAGACAAGAATCCTTCTGAGGCTGTTGCCAGAACTATAGGGATATATGATCTTTCTTTTACTTCTGTAACTGTAAATTGTAAATATCAGGATTTTCCTGTCACGTCAAGGCCCTTTATGAGAATAAAGTCAATACTAAGGAAAACAGATCTGAGAGATGAAGAAAAGGCCAATGACAGTTTTGAACACCTCTATCTGGCCAGGCCAAATGAAGGCCTATTAGTGTGCTTCCAATGTGAGCCAATTATATGAGCCCATTTGTTCCATTTACAATTTAGTTTATGTTTTTATAAAGCTAAACTAAAAATCTTATATAACACATTGATACTTTTTAGACATGTAATATGTGCTAGAAACTGTGTTAAATGCTTTAAATATATGATCTCATTTAATTTCCACAATAACCATGTGAAGGAGATTCTATAATTAACACGTCTGAGGTTATAAATAACCTATAATTAAATATGAAAGAGTTTAGCATGTCCAAACTTCTGATTTTACAGATGGAGAAGCAGAGGCCCAAAGAAGTTAACCTAAAGTCACAAAATTAACTTTATCAAGAGGAAGGCAGTTATGCTATGTCTATCAGCATAAAAATCAGTGTGAGAACACAAATAATTGACTGTCTAAATAATCAAATTGGTTTAAGTAAAAACATCAGTTCATTGACTGAATTCTACTTTTCATTAAGAAAGCAATTTGTAAAAATAAGAAATGTGTCTTTTATGTGTCTTTGTGTGTATATATATATTATACATATAATATGTATATAATATATATACATCAAAATAATTCCATGAGTAGGTAGCACTTGGTAATTTGTCTGTGACAGTGCATCAGCAAAGTTCTCATTGACTTTTAAAAAACACTGAAATACATTTGTGACTATCTGAAGACACCAAATAAACTGGCCACATTGATCTTTTTCACACAAATATTTCATTAGTTTGCAGAAGATATATTTTTGGTTCATTTTTATCTTGTTTTCCTCATACTATGAAAATACTCTGAACTTTCTTTTTTTGTGCATGTATTTTATTTCAATTCCAGTGTAGCTAACATATAGTGTTATATTAGTTTCAGGTGTACAATATACTGTTTCAACAATATCATATATTACCCAGTGCACATCAAGATAAGTGAACTCTTAATCCACCTCATGTATTTCATCCATTTCCCACCCTACACATCCGCCCCCTCGCCATAACCATCTGTTTGTTTTCAATAGCTAAAAGTCGGTATTTTGGTTTGTCTCTCTTTTTTTCCCCTTTGTTTGCTGTTTTGTTTCTTACTTCTACATATGAGTGAAATGATATGGTATTTGTCTTTTCCTGACTGGCGTATTTTAGCATTATACTCTCTAGATCCATCTATCTTGTTGAAAATGGCAAGCTTTCATTTTTTATAGCTGAATATTTCCATTGTGTATGTGTGTGTGCGCACACACACACACACACACACCACATCTTCTTTCTCCATTCATCTATTGATGGACCCTTGGGCTGCTTCAATAGTTTGGCTATTATGGATAATGCTGCAATGAACATAGGGGTGCATATATCCCCTTGAGTTAGTGTGTTATATTTTTGGGTAAATACCCAGTTGTACAATTACTGAATCATAGGGTAGTTCCGTTTTTAATTTTTTGAGGAAACTGCATACTATCTTCCACGATGGCTGCATCAGTTTGCATTCCTACCAACAGTGTTCCTTTTTCTCCACATTCCTACCAATACATTATTTTTTAGGTTTTTGATTTTAGCCATTCTGACAGGTGTGAGCTGATATCTCATTGTGGTTTTGATTTGCATTTCCCTGATGATAAGTGATGTTGAGGATCATTTCATATATCTGTTTGCCATCTGTATGTCTTCTATGAAGAGATGTCTGTTCCTGTCCTCTGCCCATTTTTAATTGGATTATTTGTTTTTTTTTGGTGTTGAGTTATGTAAGTTCCTTATATTTTTTGGATGCTAATTTTTTATCAGATATGTCATTTCCAAATATCTGCTCACATTCAGCCTTTTAGTTTTGTTGGTTGTTTCATTTGCTGTGCAGAAGCATTTTATTTTGGTGTGGTCCCAATAGTTTATTTTTGCTTTTGTTTCCCTTACCCCAGGACACATATCTAAAAAAATGTTGCTAGAACGAATGTCAGCGGAACCACTGCCTATGTTCTCTTCTACGATTTTTATAGTTTCAGGTCTCACATTTAGGTCTTTAATTCATTTTGAGGTTTTGTTTTGTGTATGGTATAAGAAAGAGGTCCAGTTTCCTTCTTTTGCATGTAGCTGTCCAGTTTTCCCAACACCATTTGTTGATCTGAGCATTCTTAATTAGTAATCTTTCCTCAAAATTATTTTGAAATCACATATCACAAAAATGTATTCATAATAAATCCATTAAGTTCAAAGTTCTGACTCTTAAAATTATCAATCATAAGAGGTAAGTTAGGGAACTAGTAAATCTGTAAGGGAGCTGAATATTGGAGCCAGAATCTAGTTCCAGTAGCATTTATAAAACATTAATTGCCAATGCATTTAGAATCCTAGTAGTAATGGACAGCATATGGTTATATGCTCTTCTACTTGTATGTGTCTCACAGTCTGTGTAATGAATACTAGCACCATGGCACCTTATCTAAATTTTCTCTTAATTCTAATTTTAAATATACATGTTAAACAAATTTGCAAAAAAAAAAACCTCTACTGCCATATGCTCATTTATTCTTGTTTTTAAATAATAACAAAATCAAGCTGCATAAAGAATAGAACTATAACTACTGTCATATTTTGGAAACACATTTTTAGCACATGGTTCACATGAATTTATGATTGCTAACAGTGTTTTATGGAAACTAAACGTAAATTATGGAGGTAGTTTAAATTTTAACAACTATTTCCAGCATTTTTCTCATTTGAAATAACTCAAGTATTCTTAATTTCTTTTTTATTTTGTAAAAACTGGTATTAAGGAGGGAAAACTTTCGCCTGTCCTCTTTTCCACTTGAGTTAGTGTCGAGTTGTCCTTAATTTAACATCTTAAGTTTATGAAAGTAAAAACAGTTTAGCCAATCATTATCCATAGCTATGTATGTATGTCCTTAGGTTTTAACTACGGCTGCCCTGAAATTAGAACTAAAGATGGAAAGCACATGGCTATGAGCTCATCATGCCATAATGAGATGGGCTTCAGAGATTGC
Organism: Canis lupus baileyi; assembly: GCF_048164855.1. NCBI lineage: Eukaryota > Metazoa > Chordata > Mammalia > Carnivora > Canidae > Canis > Canis lupus. The sequence continues at coordinate 102,975,640 of NC_132876.1, forward strand.
AAAGTGTTTCACTTCCACAATATGCAAATTGTATACAATGCCAGATGCAGAAGCGCTGATCCATTTGCCAAGTTCTATGGAGGGCATGGTGATTCATTCACAAATTGTCACAAATTTAGATACTCAGGATCTAGCAGCCTGTTTAGGGCTGCCTACATGCATGGTTACTGTGGCCTGTTGTATGACATTCTGGCACCTGGAGGGAAATCTCAACCTTAAATTCTGTCAAAGTCTACCATGATATTAGATTTGGTTAACCCCAGGATATAACTCAATACTTTTATATGCCTGTGATATTGGACTGCCTGCTCATGACAGAGAGAAACCATTCAATTCAAAGAGAAGAATAGACCTCGATGTAAATTAGCACCTGTTAGCACTTCTCTCCACATTCAGAATTATGGATTCCTCCATTGAAACAAATTATTTTTTGTTCCCATAGCCAATTTTTAACCTCTATATTTATGAAATAGCCAGTCATAGATTCTACATGATGTATGATTATGTATATTTCACCATCTTAGAATATTACGTTCATTTATTCAGCAAATATTATTTGATGAGGAGACAGAAACTAAATTGGATGTTAAGAACAATAAAACAAATTAGAGCATGCCTTCAAAACGTCTAACTAAGTCTAGTGGAAATATAAATAAGTCACATATTCTTTGTTATCTGTGTGTGGCCAAAACTGTTTACTTTTTAAAATATTGATTTTTTTTGGAGACGTGTTTGAGAATGGAATCAAAATTTGATACTGACAGAAATAAATCCTGGCCAGTTGTTGTGATATTATTCATCCTTCTAAATAAGAGTGTAGGGAGACTTTACAAAAGAGTAAGTTGGTTTGTTCACTCAATCAATTTTCTGTAGGTTTATCCCTAAGGTCTAATGTTTTGGCCTAATGACTCTTTTTCAAGATATCAATCTTTTGAAAGAATGAAATACCAAGAGTAGAAGCTAGCAGCTCTTTGAAAAATTGACTTTTTTAAAGAGAAATAAAGTATATTTTTTCTCTCTGTATAAAATGATATAGATGCAAGTAGTGTGTATATGTGATATTGATGGAAAGTATGCACTCAAAAGTCTAGATAGTTTATAGCAGGGTCAGCAGACTATGACCTCTAGGACAAATCAAGCCCACTACCTTTGTTTATAAATAAAGTTTTATTGGAATACAGCCAGGCTCACTTCTTTACATATTGTTTGTGACAGCTTTCACACTATAGCAGCAGAGTTGAGCTTTTGTGGTGGATACCTATGGTCTACAAAGCCTCAATCATTTATTTCTGGTCCTTTACAGAGAAAGTTTGCACACCCATGGTTTTACATTATAGTTCTGTAAAAATTCGTATTTCTTTCAATAATTAACAGTAATTCAATAATTAATGCAGTAAATAATACAATAATTAATACATGTTTGCTAAGTATTGCCCAAATATAAAGTGCTAAATGATAATGCTTCTGCAGGTTAATTTATATCAGATTTCACATAAAAATGCAAAATATTAAATAGATTTGAAATAATCCTTTTGCATAAAAGCCAGACTGTGAAGTCTATTTAAGAGAGAAATTAGGGGACCTGAGTGGCTTAGTGGGTTAAGCATCTGCTTTAGGCTCAGGTCATGATCCTAGAGTCCTGGAATCAGCCCCAAGTCAGGCTCCTTGCTCAGTGGGGAGCCTGCTTCTCCCTCTCCCTCTGCCTGTGACTCCCCCTGCTTGCGTTCTCTCTGTGTCAAATAAATAAAAAATCTTTTTAAAAATAAAAAATAAATAAAAATAGGAAAAAATTAAAAGAAACTCAAGTACTACCCAAGGATAAGTGTTTTCTACAAATTACTAAATTTGGTACTAAATTTTCCACGTGTAAAAGGATTCAGTGAGGAAAACAGAAACCACCCAGATAGTTCATTACAAGGTATTTAATGTAGGGAACTAGTTACAAAATTATTAGAAGAACTAAGACTGATGATGATGAGTCAACTCAGAGATTACCAACTATATGGTGCCACTACATCTAAGGCTAAAAGAATAAAAGGACACCAGAAGTCAGGTGCTAGCACTTCTGAGTAGAACCTGGAATCACAGCAGATGCCATGCACTGGGAAATGGGACCATGGAGGGGTAGTCTATCAGTTTCCTTGGGCTGCCATAACTATTCATCCTAAACTGAGTGGCTTAAAACAACAGAAATTTATTCTATTATAGTTTGGGAGTCCTAAAGTCTGAAATCAAGGTGTTAAGGAGGCCATGCCCTCTCTGAGGACTCAGGGGAGGAATTCCCCTTGCTTCTTCTTTGCTTCTGGTTGTTAGCTGCAAGCTTTGGCGTTGCTTGATTCGTTGCTGCTTCGCTCCAATTTCTGCCTCCACCTTCACATGGCCATCTTCCCTCTGGGCATCTGTCCTCCTCTGAGACGCTGTCTCCAAATATTCTTCTTTTCATAAAGACAACAGTCATTGAATTTAGAGCCACCTGTAGTCCAGGATGATCTCATATTAAACTCATTACACCTACAAAGACCCTATATCCAAAGGAGATCACATTTGCAGGTTTCAGGTGAACATGAATTTGAGAGTGGGGGACACCATTCAGCCCAGTAGAGGTAGAGTTCAGGAGAGAGGTGGATCCACTCAGGAAATTGTTGGAGATGTCACCTGAAGCATTTTCCATCCAATGACTTCCATTTGTTAATCCTACTAAGAATTCGGTTGGCATCAGAGACTGAGAAATGTGGTTTATGAAGGACAGCTCTTTGAGATACAAAGCAGATCAGGGGCTAGCTAGGTATGGGTTTGAGAAACAAACAAGCAAACATACAAACAAAAAAAACCCCTACTTACCATGTTTTAAAAAATTCTTCAGAACCTGTTATAGTCATACTAAAAAATATGAATGAGGTTATATGATGTTTGGAGTTTGCTTAACAATTATGCAAAAAGAGACAGAACATGTTAGGATGTGGATCAAGATATTTCAACAGCAGCACCACTGACATTTTAAGCTAAGTATTTGTCATGGAGGGCTGTGCATTGTAGAATATTTACTAGCCTCTCTGGCCTCTATCCTCTAGACACCAGTAGCACCCTTTCTACCAGTTGTGACAACCAAAAATGTCTCAACTCATTGGTAAATTTCCACTTGGGGGCAAAGTTGACTATTTTTGAAGATCACTGGTTTAGGTAAAATGAGATCCACTTTGAGTTAATAATTTTTGAAGCTGGGTGATAGGCACATTGTGGCTTATTGTATTATTCTATCTACTTCAGTATACTTTTAATATTTTCTTAACAAAAACTGAACAACACAAAATAAACTGCCTGAGAGAGTGTTCTGCTTCTGCTAGATTTAGTATTTGAATTAAGGCTGTTACTAAAGGTCACCTAAGTCAATACTTGAATCAATTAGTAATGATGCTAATGAATTCTGAAGGTCAACTTATGAAATGATTTTGCAGAGAGAAAAATTGAGCAATTTTACATGCTCTATATCTTCATAATCAATATTCATATATTAAATATATAAATATACACACCTCATTAGATACTTGTTTTTAAAATATATTTACACATATAAAACCCATGTCTCCAGAAATTTTCAATCAAATACAGATAGTTCCATTGCATTTAAATGAAGAATGGTTATTGGCTTAACTTTGCATTTGCCAATACAAATAGGCAGTCACATCATATCACACAACCTAAGAATGTTGTATCCTACACTGAACCAGAAGTGAGTCTAATGACTTTGAATCCTAGTACTGTTATTATCTAAATTCCTGTTTTGGACATATGATCTCTATAGACCTTGGTCTCTGGGGACAAAAGAATCATACATGATACTACCAACATGATTTTCTAAAACCTGTACCATAATCATTTCTTTCTTAGACCTTTAAGGATGAGATGAAGATCTTTGGTGTGGTATCTCTCTTCCTTAAAATCCAGCCTTTGGGGATCCCTGGGTGGTGCAGCGGTTTAGTGCCTGCCTTTGGCCCAGGGCGCGATCCTGGAGACCCGGGATCGAATCCCACGTCGAGCTCCCGGTGCATGGAGCCTGCTTCTCCCTCTGCCTGTGTCTCTGCCTCTCTCTCTCTCTCTCTCTCTCTCTCTGTGACTATCATAAATAAATAAAAATTTAAAAAAAAAATCCAGCCTTTGCTTATCTTTCTAGTTATGTGTTGTCTTGCCATTTCTCACACCTCTATGCTCCATTCATGATAAACCACTTGCAGTTCTGTGTTTATGTCATGGTTTCTGATTTCTCTATATTTACCCACATTCCCTTAGATCAACACAGTTCCCATCTGGCCCATTTCTTTCTTTTTATATTACTGCCCTGACCCCACCATCTTTTGAGTTGTAATTCCCTCTTCATGTATAAAGGGTTTGCTCCTTGGTATGACACAAGACATTCATCTAAATACTAGTCAAATGGTTGAAATTTATAGCAAAACTTATGTATAGGGTATTGCTAGTATCTATTTCTATGTGTAACCATGCAATACATCACTTCTTTTTGGCAATTTTTAGTAATGATGATCTAAATGTCCAAAATTTCTGGCTTTGCTTTTCATTTTATGTATGTATGTATGTATGTATGTATGTATGTATTCATTTGTTTATTTTTAAGTAAGATCTACACTCAACGTGGGGCTTGAACTCACAACCCCAAGAATCAGGAGTCACCTCCTCCACCAACTGAGCCAGCCAGGCACCCCTAGCTTCTCTTTTCATTTTGTGGGGTTTCACCTCCCATTCCCTATCCTTACCACTTTTTAAAAAATATTTTATTTATTTATTTATGAGAGACACACAGAGAGAGGCAGAGACATAGGCAGAGAGAGAAGCAGGCTCCATGCAGGGAGCCTGATGTGGGACTCGATCCCAGGACTCCAGGATCATGCCCTAGGCTGAAGGGAGGTGCTCAACTACTGAGTCATCCAGGCGTCTCTTTACCACCTTTCAATATAATACTTTCTGCAGTAATTTCTCTTTCTAATAATTCCTCTTTATGGCTCATTTTTATTACATATAAACTTCCCTAGGTGACTGTGAAATGAGATCCAAGCATCTGTGTTTGTGCCACTCTATTCCACTTCCCTGTAAAAAGAGCAAACAACATTACGAGAATTAAGGGACTATGGACAAGACAACTTTCCACTTATTTTTTTCTTCAGGTAAGTTTGGAATTTGCCTTCCCCTACTTTAGAGGTATATGCAGTAAAGTGCCAGTGTAAATACGATAATATTAAAAAAAAATCCAACAAATATGTTTCCTTCAGCCTGAGAGCAAATGGTTAAGTTTTAGAAATAGGCGATCCTATTTGGAAACATAGAGATTTTGTCTTGACCCCACAACCAAGTTGGCATATTATTATTCAGAAACAATAATTAAGCAATCTGATCATTTTCTTGAAGTCCTTTCACCCTCTTTTGGAAACATTATTGAATGGTCAGCTGAGTTTCAGGGAGTATCTAGTATCCGTAAAGCATCAGTTTATCTGGAAAATTACATTCCAGGTTGGAAACATTATCCCAAATGTCCTGCCTGGTGAAAATCAACATTATTTTGTGTATGGAAAAAAAGGGTAATCCAACAAAATTTGCACTTCTTTTGTCAATTTACATTGTTTTAATTCTTATGAATTGTGTAATTTTTAAACCATAGAGAATATTCATAAAATGGTATAATCAGACTGTATCACTATTGTATAAATATAGAACTCATTCCCATTCTGCATGCATACCTGTATAAGGGGACAAAGCAAAACCTTTAAAAATGTGTGGGCATGCATGTCTTTTAATACATCCTTTTATGTCTTTGTGCATTCTCTTATAATATTTACGTAAAATTAAATATTTCCATTGAGTTTTGGTTTACAAATGTTTATTATAAATCTATAATTTGCAGAAATAACTTAAGGAAACTTGCACTCCGTAAGTCCGAATCATCTTCTTCAGCTACTTGGGTTTATTAAATCTCGTATATTACAAGGAAATGAAGTGATCATTGTTTTAGGAAAGTATCTTCTCCTGGTTTCCTCTCCCACTTTCGCTCTAACGTCAGAATTTAACAATCCTTTTAATCTGAAAGGACAGAAAACTCACTTTTGATAAATGATCTCTTTAAAATATAATTTCTAAACATATCTCATTATTTAATTTTGCTCCTTAGGAGCAATGTGCTTCACCACAAGGCAAACAAGAGATTCACCTATAAACTAGAATTCAAAGCGTTAGAATGGGATGAAAGCCTTCTTGGTAAAGGAATTTTAAAGCAGCAGATCATTTACTGTCAAACTCTAAATAATGCTACATAGGAATGCCTAAGGGGGCCTTAAAACAAATTGTCCCCATTTCGGATCTCACAATTAAAAGGAAAGGAGGACTTCCAAACATTCTTCATTCCAGAAATATGAATGTGTCTGGAGCTACGACCCTGGCAGCGATCAATGCTGCATGTTAACAAAGCATGCCTCTAAATGCATACCTGGGATGGCCCTGATGGCTGGCTTGGTGAGTCACTCAACCCCTGAGGACATTTTTGCAAATAGAGGCAAAACGTCAAGACCTTTCTCAAAAATTAAATCAGCAAGCTTCCTAGTTATCCTCCTGACTTAAGCAGAGGAAGTAAATTCCTATTCCCTGAAGCACCTTGTAAGAGCAGAGCTGCCTGAGCATAGTTCAGAGACGCCTTTAGCATGAATGGGAGCTGGAAAGAAAGAGCCTTTCCAGAATATAAAACAGGAAAAGTCTTCTCTTCCCATAAACCAGATGTAATACTTTTATGAAAAAAAATTACTCTGTGGGAGCCATGCATAGGAGTTACACTAGTGATCTCTAAGCAAGGTCAGAATTTTGAGAAATAATTTCATTTACTTATAGTGTGCTTTTTATAAAGATGTGTGAATATGTTTCCATGGACATCTATTTCAGATACTACAATCTATCTTCAGCTATCTATATCTATTTTTTTATTTTTTTATTTTTTTAAAGATTTTATTTATTTATTCGTGAGAGACACAGAGAGAGAGAGGCAGAGACACAGGCAGAGGGAGAAGCAGGCTCCATGCAGGGAGCCCGACACGTGGGACTCGATCCCGGGACTCCAGGATCACGCCCTGGGCTGAAGGCGGCGCCAAGCCGCTAAGCCACTGGGGCTGCCCTCTATATCTATTTTAAACTTGGCTTTGCCCAGTCATTTAAATACAAGCCTGCCATACCCCGAGCAGTGCTGTCCAATAGAACTTGATGCTGTGATGAAAATGTTCCATATCTACATTGTCCATTATGATCACCTCCCGCCACCTGTGACTAGTGAACACTTGACATGTGGCTAGTGAGACTAAGGAACTGAATTTTTCATTTTTAATTTGTCATTAATTGGAACAATAATAGGCATGTGTGGCTAGTAGCAATTCTCTTGGTATCAGCCAGCACAACTTTAGAACAGCTCTTCTCAAGCTTTAATATAGAGCAAGGGAGCTTGTTGCAAGAAAAATTCAGATGCAGTGTATCTGGGGTAGCACCTGAGATTCTGCATTTCTAGCAAACTCCCAGGTGATGCCTCTGTAGCTGTTCCACAGACTGCACTTCAAAAAACAAAGCTTTAGAAGAGTCATTCTCAAACTTTAATGCTCTGGGGAGCGTTAAAACCCACCATGCCCAGGCTGCACCCAGTACGAAACAGATAATGAATTCTCTTGGTGAGACACAGGCGTCAGGATTTTTTTTTTTTTTTTGTATCTTTCCAGGTGACTCCGATGTTTAGCCAAGTTTGAGAACTAGTGCTTTGCGACAGTGCTTATTATATTTTGAAGGACACAGAAATCAGCTATGGAGATCTCAGAGGAGATCTTGTTTCACTACAGTTTCTGATTCAGTGGGACTGGGGTGGGACCTTAGATGTTTACATTCAAGCAAGTTTCCCGATGATCCCAAGGTTACTGATTTGCTTGAGATGTTGCTCTTCAAAGGGTGTGTTGTGGACCAGCTCAGTTAGCATCACCTGGCAGCCTGTTAGAAATGCCTAACCTTGGGCTCCGCCCTAGGGCAACTGAATCAGAATCTGGTTTTAAACAACATTCACAGGCAATTTGCATGTACATTACCGTTTAAGGGGCACTATCCTGAAATCATAACCATTTTTTGGCTAATATTGAGTTTGAAGAGTTTGAAAGTAGTTTTTAAGGTTAGAATGTAAGTTCAGTGGTTCTCAAAGCATGATCCCAGGTCTAGCAGTATCTGTGTCACTGGACACTTACCTGGAATTAAGGCACAATGGTCTGTTTTATTGAACCCTTTGGGTGATGCTCATGTATGCTACATTTTGAGAACTATTATTCTGGCTTTTGTTGGGTTGAGAATTCTAAAGAAACAAACTTCATAATATTTACTCTGTATAGCTCATACAAGACATGTACTTAATGCTTTACACACATAGTATTGTGTACCATATAAGATGGGACTATGTATCTCAAGGCATAGATGCTCAAATAATATTTGTTGAAGTTATTTATCAATAGCTATAAAAGTTATAAATAAAATGTGTAATATACAGAAATTTTTAGGATCTTTCAGGATGACCTTTTAAAATGCAAATTTGAGGGATGTGTTGGTGGCTCAGCCAGTTGGGCATCAGACTCTTGATTTCAGCTCAGGTCATGATCTTTGGGTTGCGGGATGAGCCCTGCATCAGGCTCTGCACTCAGCAGGGAGTCTGCTTCTCTCCCTCTCCTCTGCCCCTCCTCCCTGCTCATGCTCTCTTTCTCTCTCTCTCTAATAAATAAATAAATATTTTAAAAAAATAAAATATAAATTTGATAATTTTATTTCTTCACTAAAATCCTTTGATGCCAGGGCACCTGGGTGGCTCAGTGGTTGAGCATCTGCCTTTGGCTCAGGGACTGATCCCAGGGTTCTGGGATCAAGTTCTCCATCGGGCTTCCATGGGGAGCCCACTTCTCCCTCTGCTTAATATCTCTGTCTCTTTCTGTGTCTCTCATGAATAAATAAATAAAATCTTTTTAAAAAATCCTTTAACGCCTTACCATTTCTGTAAGGATGAACATAAATCTTCTTAAACTCATCTACTGTATCAGGTAAATTGTATCTGGCTACATCCTGTGGTACTATCCACTACCACCACTCTCCAAACTCTATCTACCACTCAGTTCTCTATAATAAAATTATTCTAGCCTTCCATCACTTCTAGTCATTGAACCATACTTCTTCCTAAGTCAGGACCTTTGCTCATGTAGTTCTTTCCAGAGACTATTCTTTCTATATCTGCCGGATTACCTAGTTAACTCATCCTTTCAATAACATGTCCAAAGAGAATTCTCATCTGAATAAAGTCCACATCTTATATTTTCCTATAGCTCTTTGTATTTTCCTTTAATTTACACATATCAGTATTTATCCATCTATTTAATTATTTACAGTGTATCTCTGATTCCATATTGTGATTCCCCTAAAGTCAGAGATTGGGTTTAACTTATACCTCCGGAGCCTAGCATATAGTAGTTATATAATATCTGTTGAATGAGTAAATAAAGTAATTTATTCAAATTAGAATGATCATTCCCTGTAATGACTCATCTATTTTTTCCTCTATTGCTCCCCAAGTCCACTGATACTACAAATTAGAAAATGGAACCACCAAACTTTATCCAGGAATTTTCAACTAGGAATACTCAATATACTCCTAGTAATTTTCTTTATATAAATTAGAAATTACTATTCCACAGTATTCCAAAAAAGAAACAATAGTCCAATTGGAACTACTTTTTTGTCTTTTAAAATTATTTTTTAGGGATCCCTGGGTGGCGCAGCGGTTTAGCGCCTGCCTTTGGCCCACGGCGCGATCCTGGAAACCCAGGATCGAATCCCACGTTGGCTCCCGGTGCATGGAGCCTGCTTCTCCCTCTGCCTATGTCTCTGCCTCTCTCTGTCTCTCTCTGTGACTATCATAAATAAATAAAAATTTAAAAAAATAAATAAAATTATTTTTTAGATTTTTCTGTATTTTTTTTCCAAAGCAGATAGATTTTTGGCTAATTTACTGCCTGTACCACCCTTTTGGTAGGTCACTGAAAATTCCAAGTTAAACATAATTTTTCCCATGTTTTTATTACCTCTGTGTCAGTTTCCTAGGGCTACCCTAACAAATTACCATAACCTCAGTGGCCTAAAACAACAGAAATTTATTCTCTAAGTGTTCTGGATGCTAGAAGTATGAAATCAAGTTGTTGGCAGTGTTGGTTGCTTCTTGGAGGCTCTGAGGGAGGATGTGTTCCGCATCATTTTCATAACTTCAGGTGGTTGCTGGCTGTTGTTGGTGTTCCTTGGCTTGTGGCAGCATAACTTTAATCTCTGCCTCCATCTTTATGTGGCCACGTTCCCTATGCGGGTGTTCAAATTTTCCTCTTCTCATAAGGACACCAGTGGTTGGATTAGGACTCACCCTAAATCAGTTTAACCTTATCTTCACTTGATGATATTGATAAAGACATTTCCAAATACTATCACATTCTGAGGTTCTGGATGGACATGGATCTGGGGGAACACTTCAACTCAGTATAACCTCTGTCCCGACAAGGAGATAAAGATTTGGTTAGGAGCACCTGGGTGGCTCAGTTGGTTAAGCAACTGCCTTCAGCTCAGGTCATGATCCCAGGGTGCTGGGATCAAGCCCTGCATTGGGCTCCCTGCTTAGCAGGAAGTCTGCTTCTCCCTTTCCTTCTCCTGCGGCCCCTCCCCCTACTTGTGCTCTCTTGCTCACTCACTCCTTGTCTCTCTCAAATAAATAAATGAAATATTTAAAAAAAAATATTTTGTTAAAACTCAGGGAATTAGCATTTATTAGATACATACTTAGACACTTAACCTGATATAATTTACCCAAAAACATCATGAAGCAGGTAAATAAATGAAAAAAACATTAAGAAAGTACTTAAGGACATATGGTCAAGTATTAGCAGTATTAGGTTCAAATCAGATTCTGATTTTTTTTTCAGATTCTGATTTTTTTTTTTAACCAAAGGCTATGCTCTTTCTACTCTACCATGATCCTTACTGGTCCTACCAGGCCTCCCTACCCTACCACATTCCATAAACCAGAATAATATACTTCAGTAGTATAAACTCAGTATTTATTCACAGTATTGTTAAAATGTTGCAAGGGCAACAATATATTTACTCTTTGAGTTCCACATATACTCTGGCACCAAGGTGGCTCAGTCCATTAAGCATCTCAGCTCAGGTCTTGATCTCAGGGTATTGAGTTCAATCCCTATGTTGGGCTCCATGCTGGGCATTTAAAAAAAAAAAATTCTACATATACTCATTGCCCAGCTACCAGACCCAAGATTTTCACAATTCTACCTCTTTATCATCTTTTTTTAAAAAAAGATTTTAGCTATTTGAGTGAGAGAGAAAGCACATGAGTGGGAATGGGGGCTGGGGGCAGAGGGAGAGGGAGAATCAGAGTCCCCATGGGTCAGGGAGCCTGATGCAGGTCTTGATCCCAGGATCCCAAGATCATGACCTTAGCTGAAGGCAGACACTTAACTGACTGAGCCACCCAAAAACCCCTGCCTCTTTATCATCTTGACAATTTACCTTCTGGATGTAATGGACAAGGATATAGTGAAACAATGCATTTGCCAGGGTAAGTACCATGCCCCATGCACTTATATATCATCATTCTTCCCATTATCCACATACCTACATATATGTTCTAACTAGAGCATTGAAATCATAGGTCATGCACAGACAAGACATGTATGTTCTCTTTTTAGAAACTAATAAAGAGAAACACCTAGATGGCTCAGTGGTTGAGCATCTGCCTTTGGCTCAGGTCATGATCCCACGGTCCTGGGATTGAGTCCCACATTGGGCTCCCTGCAGGGAGCCTGCTTCTCCCTCTGCCTATGTCTCTGCCTCTCCCTGTGTCTCTCATGAACTTAAAAAAATCTTAAAAAAAAAAAGAAACAAATCCAAACTATTGCCATCAGACTTTATCAATATTTTCAACATTATCCTAAGCATCTCCAATTAATGCTTTCCTTTAGCAATTATTTTATGTCTTTTGTTACCTGTATATGTAGTAACATACAAAATAATTCTTAAAGTTTGTATTCTTGACGATTTTCAGATGATTTCTATAATAAAGAACATCCAATTCTAAATATGCTATTTTACCAGACTAAAAATTTTAAAAAACTTAAAAATTAGCCTGAATCCTAGAAATAAATCATTTTAACCCAAGTAAATAATGTAAATAAAATATTTTAGTAATTTCTAAAGAAGGAATGCAAACATCATCTGAAGATAATTCTGAATTAAGAGTGTATATATAATGTAACTTTTGTTTCTAAATTGTCTGATACTTTGCTATAAATAAATCACCGTTGTCTTCAAAGGAGATTAAAGAATACCAATTAGTGCTTTAACTAAAATTAATTAATTGGGTAGGCTAAGTTATTCTGCAATAAAAACAAGCTCTAAATTTTGATGACATATAAAACAAAAATTTATTTCTCACTTATGCACCATATGAATGGTGGATTGGCTGGGAATTCTGCTCCACATCATCTCAACTCAGGACCAATTCTGATGCAGCAGTCATTATCTTAAACATTAGAGTTGCTTGGGCAAAGTTAAAGACAGAGAATTATGAATCTCCTACTTTTTAATTTTTTTAATTTTTAAAAGTTTTCCAGCTTTATTGAGATACAATTGACATATGCTATTGTGTAAATTTAGGATGTACAATGTGTTACATATTACAAAATGTTTACCACCATAGCATGAGCTAACACCTCCATCATGTCACATAATTACCATTTCTTATTTGTGGTGAGAACATTTAAGATCTAGTCTTAACAACTTTCAAGTAGGTAGTACATTATTATTAACCGTAATCACAGTGTTATGTATTAGATCCCCAGAATTTATTCATCTTCCAACTGGAAGTTTGTGCCCTCTGACTAATATCTCTTATTTCTTTTAAAGCTTCTTAGAGCTTCTTCTTGAGAACAGCATACATCACGTCCATTCACATTTCATTAGCTAAAACCATTCATGTGGTTTCAACTTCAAGGGAGTGGATAAATGCAGTATTGACAAATATCTGGAAAGAGAGCAAGAAATGTTAGTGAAGAGCATTAATGACTATCACAGTTTGATCTGATAGTTACCAAATATTTGGTTTCTTCTTTTTGCATGAACAGTATACACACATCTCCTTGACATCGTTCTAGGAGTAAAATCCCCAAATTCCTACTCTCATACATTTAGCTGAAATTTTAGAATTTCCACACATAGCTGCTCTTGATTTAGAGAACTATAAACTAATAAAACCAATGAATCAGTGATATGTCCCACACCAATATTATTTATATACTAAGGAACAATATAAGAATAAAAGCTGGGGAGGATGTGAATGGATAAAATGTTCTTTGACTAGGCCCTGATTCTGCTATGGGGAAAGTGTGTCCAGTTCATTGCTCTCCATGGTCTCCAGCTACAAACTATGAAGAAGTTTCCTTTTCTATTATCTTCCTTGCACACATCTGAATTAAGCAGTGGAGAATATCTCTCCTTGGGGTTTTTACAGTTTTCTCAGTCTGCTGCCCCTGGGAAGGTTGAAGCTCCAGGAGTCACTTTGAGTCTTAAACAGATGTAAAGGTTTCAGTTTCATTTGCAGTAACATTCTCCTAAAAATTTAATCAGCTTGGAACACCTGGATGGTTCAGTCGGTTAAGCGGCCTACTCTTGATTTCAGCTCAGGTCATGATCTCAGCATCTTGGGGTCAAGCCCTCCACCCCCATCCAACCCCCCACTCCACCACACCCCTGGCTCTGTACTCAGTGCAAAGTCGGCTTGAGTCTCTCTCCCTCTCCCTCTGCCCCTCGTTCTCTCTCCTGTTTATAAATAAATAAATAAATAAATAAATAAATAAATAAATAAATAAATAGAAACTTATGTAGGCTTATTACATCTTTAATTCTAGTCAGCCCATGCTCTAAAAGCTATGCACACAGTCTGTTTCTGTACTTGCTTATTAGATTTGCTATATTTCTTGACTTTCTTCCTGACTTCCCCTTCTTTCAACTTAATTGCTATTTCTTGAGCAGTAGGTGAGCCACAACTTTATTTTCTTTTTCTTGAGCCATTTTGTCCAATTGAAAGGATTTGCTGGGCGTCAAAACCTTAATTGGGTCTTTTCTCTGAAAGATCTTAATTTGTTCAGAGATTTTAATACTGGATATGGAGGGAGTACTCTTGATTTGATTTCTGTCACAAGACTGGGTTTTAATTGGCCTTTGTCTCTCAAAGCCCCTCTCAGATGTATATTTTACCCAATTAACGTTAAAAAGCAACTGCCTCTTCTAATCCTATAGTCCCCAACTTTCTGGACTCTCATTCCTTCCTTTTATTCCTGCTTGCAAACCAGCCAATCTTTCTCAGAGCCAATCTCTTTTTGTAGTACTTGATCAAAGCTACCAACAAACACAGCCAACACACACTTGCATACTTTTGTGATATTTACTTCCTGATTTACAAATTGACAAAGTTTGTAATTTGTCTTCCAAATTATCTCAACAATTATGTCAACAATTTTATCAAATGATTAGATGCTACATAGCATAGATCACCATTTTTATAACCTCTGATAATACTTTCCTCACCACCTACTTCCCAGTCTTTATGTTAAGGTTTTGTTATGGCCATACCACATTTCTAGGTACATATTTCAGTATTAATCAAGAGAGAGGATATTATGTGGATTATTCTGCAGTTAAAAAAATGATTAATGGTTTATGTCATCAGGATATATTTCTTTTTTTTTAAGATTTTATTTATTCATGAGAGAGAGAGAGAGAGAGAGGCAGAGACACAGGCAGAGGGAGAAGCAGGCTCCATGCAGGAAGCACCAAATGGGACTCAATCCCGGGACTCCAGCATCACTCCCTGGGCCAAAGGCAGGTGTTAAACCCCTAAGCCACCCAGGGATCCCCAAGATATATTTCTTGTTCCTGCTACATGGAAGAGCTAGAGGCCCTCCTCATTCCAGGGCAGAGAGAGAGTGGTCATTCAGTCTGGAAGTGACACATTTGTTCTACTCACAGTTCTTTAGATAAGGAACTCACATGTCCAATTACTGTTTCACTAGTGGCGAGATACAAACTCCCTACACACCTGGAAAGAGAAACAAAAATACTTTATAAATTGCACAATGACTGTGATACCAAATAATAAATGAGTCAATTTGACTATCAAAAATATTGAAATTTGACTTGACTCTATAATTATACTAATGCTTCAAAATAATTTAAAATACACATAATTCCTACCACATATAGTACATTATATATTACTTACACTTATGTTACATATATTTTCTGAAATATTTTTGTTATTTATAGTAATAAAAACAGTGGTTCTATAAAGTGGACTCAGCACTTTAAAGAAGTTAATCCATTTTATTCTTACAATCATCCTGTGAGATACTTGTTATTACTCCTATTTCAGAGATGTTGAAACCAATGTTTCAATGTAGCAAACAATCATGCTCAAGAAGTGCCCTCATCACTTGCTATTAAGTGAAGAGGGGCAAGACTCACTTTTCTAGTCCCTTCCTGGACAGCTCACCTGATTGATCTATAGGCTCGCTGAGATTAACAAACTCTAAAGCAACAACAACAGCAACAGTAGTAGTAGTAATAGTAATAGTATTACTTCTACTATGAAGAGGCAACTAACTAATGCCTCTAACCAAGAAGTTTTTTTTTTTTAAGTTTATTTTCCTGTAGTAATCTCATAATCTCTGCACCCAGTGTGGGGCTTAATCTCATAACCCCAAGATGAAGAGTTGCATGCTCCTTCAACTGAGCCAGCCAGGCACAGTGTCTAACCAAGAAGTTTTTTTTATCTCCTTCTTGTGGATAGTATATCAACACTATTGACAATAGGCAATTCAACTCTCCCTTTACTCTTTCCCATCACCACTCATCAACACACCAAAGTTCTAATGATTTTATATCTTTAATATTTCTTAAGTAGTCTCAAAGCAGCTCTATATCAAGCTTTCACATGAGTTCTACGAGGTCCAAAGAGTAGAATAATGCCTAATAAGTAGAAACAATATGGATATTTAATATGTAAAAAAATATATATAACACAGAAGGGAATTTCTATTACTAATGGTGTTAATGTTTAACAAATGTGCACTGGACTGATGTGGAAAACTTGCAAACATATAATGCATCAATAAACTAGATAAACTACAAAAAAAAAAACTAGATAAACTACAAAGTGCTTTTAAAATCTAGGATTCTGGGGGTACTTGGCTGGCTTAGTTAGTAGAGCATGCAATGCTTGATCTCAGGAGTGTGAGTTCAAGCCCCACGTAAGGTGTAGTGATAACCTGAAAAGTAAAATCTAGGGCACCTGCATGGCTCAGTTGGTTAAGCGTTACAATTCTTAATTTCAGCTCAGGTCATGATCTCAGGGTTGTGAAGGCAAGCCCACATCAGGCTCCATGCTAAGCATGGAGCCTGCTTAAGATTGTCTTTCTCCCTCTCTCTCTGCCCCTCCCCAGCACTTGCACTCTCTCTCTCTTAAAAAAACAAAACAAAACAAAACAAAAAAAACAAACAACTTAAAAAAAATCTGTAATTCTGTGATTCTAATGTGCCTACACACAGACCTACTTTCTTTTTCCTTTCATATTTCTAAATCTTCTTTTATAGAAATCGGTACATCTATACAGCTAAACTGAGTTTGGCCTCCAAGTATCCTAACTTAAAATTTGTTATCTCTAAAATCATTCTCCTATCCTTTAAATTCTTCCACACTCTTAATTGACCTCACAGTCCCCTCTACTACCATGTTCCTTCCTAGTTGGCTATTTTGCCCTCTTTTTTCATTCCTTCTTCCCTACTCTACCAATCAAAGTTGCAATGGCTCAGGCATGTCAGGGTATTTCTGCTAACTCCTTTGCTATAAACCATAGTATCATCTGAAAATGTGCTCAAAGGGGTGCATGGGTGGCATAGTCAGTTGAGCCTCTGACTCTTGATTTCGGCTCAGGTTGTGATCTTGGGGTTGTGGGATCAAGCCCCACCTCGGGCTCCAAGCTAGTGTGGAATCTGCTTGTCCCTCTCCTTCTGTTCCTCTCTCTGCTTGTGTGTGCACTCACTCTCTCTCAAATAAATAAATAAAATCATTTTTTTAAAAAATAAATAAAATCAAATAATTAAAATGTGCTGAAAAATCTTTTGATACATTTCAATACCTACTCATGATAAAAAATATTCAGCAAATGAAGTTCTTTTAGGAACTTCCTCAATCTTGATAAAAGGCATCTATGAAAAATTCTAGAGCTAAAATCATATTATTTATAAAATGCTGGATTTTTACCCCTAAAATCAGGAACAAAGCAAAGGTGTTCACTCCTTCTACTGCTATTCAACAAGTTAGTGAGGGTACCTGGACAGTGTGACAAGGCAAAGAAAATCAAGAAAAGTCATAAAAATCAGAAATGAAGAAATAAAAATAAAACTGCCTTAAAAGGATACATTATGATTGTGCACATAGAAAACGCTGAAGAATCTCCAAAAAGATATTAGAACTTAAGAGATAAGCACGATTGCAGATACAAGATCATATGTAAAATTAAATAGGAATTTTATAAACCAACAAAAAAAAATGAAAATTGTATCCCAAATGTGAGATTCTTAGGTAAAGTCTAAAAATACAGGTGTACAGAGGGACGTGGGTGGCTCAGTCAGTTATGCATCCAGCTCTTGATCTCAGCTCAGGTCTTGATCTCAGGGTTGTGAGTTCAAGCCCCACAATGGGCTCCATGCTGGGCATGGAGCTAAATGAATAAATAAATAAAAATAGGTATACAATTTCTACATTCATTAAAACTACAAAGCAATGCTTTAGGAAAAGAAATAGACTAAATAACTGGAGGATTGCCATGGTCATAGATTTGAAGATTCAATCTTATTAATATGCTGATTTTCATTGTAATTCTAGTAAAAGCCACAGCTGTCAGGGTCTTTGTGGAAATTGACAAATTGTTTACAAAATTTATATAGAAATGGAAAAAAATTCAAGTAACTAAAATCACTTGAAAAAAACAAAGTTGGAAGACTTATACTATCTGATGTGAAAATTAACTGTAAATCAACATTAATCCAAATAGCATGATATTGTCATAAGAATAAACATACAGGGCAGCCCGGATGGCTCAGTCCAGGGCCTGATCTGGAGACCCGGGATTGAGTCTCACATCGGGCTCCCTGCATGGAGCCTACTTCTCCCTCTGCCTGTGTCTCTGCCTCTCTCTCTCTCTCTCTTTCTCTCTGTGTGTGTCTCTCATTAATAAATAAATAAAATCTTTAAAAAAAAGAATAAACATATAAGTCAATGGAATCAGATATGGCTAATTGATTTTCATTTAATGTGCCATGGATGTTTCAATGTGGAAAAGATAAACTTTTCAACAAATGGTGCTTGGACAACTGGATAATCATATGGAAATAAATGAACTTTGACCCTTACCTTGCATTGTACAAAAATAACTTGAAATGGATCATATGCATGGACATAAAACCATAAAACTTCTGGAAGAAACTATAGGGTAATACTTTGCAGCCTTGGACTACACAAAGATTTCTTAAAATAGGACATGAAAAGCCTAAATCATAAAAAATAGGTTTTTTTGTTGTGGTAAAATATACATAATACAAAATTTAGATTTTTTTTTAAATTTAGAATTTTAATTATTTTTAATGTACAGTTGAGTGGCATTAAGTACATTTACCACCATACACCTCCAGAAGTTTTTTATCATTACAAATTGAAAATCTCTACTCATTAAACAATAACTCTTCATTCCCTTCTGTCCTCTAGCCCCTAATAGCCACTATTCTACTTTTTTGTCTCTAGGACTTTGACTATCCTAGGTACCTCATATAAGTCAAAACATACAATATTAGTCCTTTTGTATCTGGCTATTTGACTTAGTATAATGTTTTCAAGTTTTATTCATGTTGTAGCATAAAGTTCTCATACCTCAGAACTTTATTCCTTTCAAAAGCTGAATAATACTTCATTGTGTATATATATATATATATATATCACATTTTAGTTATCTTAATCTGTCAATGGACATTTGGGTTGTTTCTATGTTTGGCTATTTTGAATAATGCTGCTATAAATATCAATGTATAAATATCTGTTTGAGTCCCTTCTTTCAATTATTTTGGGTATATACCCATTAGTAGAGGACATTGCTTCTGTTGGCCTGGAGGACTTGGGAGAATTTGTGAGTATGATATTCTCAGGCTTATGCACTATATGACCCCTTTCCAGATTTCAGGAACCCATTCTTTTTCCATCAAAGTCCTAACTTTGTTACAGAATGCTATCATGACTGCATATCTCAGCTCATTTGTAGCTCTGCTACACTTACAATCAAATACTAGGCCCGATTTTCTTAAATAATAATATATACTATGAGCATTTTCAAATATTTATAGAGGTAGATATAATAGTAAAATGAAGATACATGCACCCATCACCCAGCTTCAACAATAATCAGTGCATAACAAATGTTGCTTTAAATATATCTTGACTCACTGTCGTGACCCAGTCATTTTGTAGCAAATCTTCAACATCAGTATTTGATTTGTAAATATTTAAATGTATGTATTTCAAAAAGATAATATTCCATTTAGTACAACCAAAGCATGCTTATAAATCCAAAAAGAAACAATAATTCCTTAAAATTATCAATTAATCCAGGGCAGCCCGGGTGTCTTGGCGATTTAGTGCCACCTTCCGCCCAGGGCCTGAACTTGGAGACCTGGAATCGAGTCCCGGGTCTGGCTCTTTGCATGGAGCCTGCTTCTCCCTCTGCCTGTGTCTCTGCCTCTCTCCGTGTCTCTCATGAATGGGTGAATAAAATCTTAAAAAAAAAAAAAAAAAAAACAACTATCAATTAATCTGTTCAGTCTTTACCACATTTTCCATAAGGTCTTATAACTGAGAGGCCCTCTGGCTTTTACAGCATGCCATCCATTGTCAGTTGGCTTCTCTGAGACTTTCGTTTCATTTTTGCTAGGCTTTCAATGCTAGTAACAGAAGCCAGCCTACTCTACAATCATTCTAAATTAGCTTTGGCCTCATACAGTTCAATTGCTATAGCAACCATATATTCCATAGCCTCACCGTCAACCTGCATATTATTCCAATTAACCAGATGTTTTAAAATGACTTTTTTGCTTGTGATGCCATTGCGTGACACGAGCCATCACCACCTCACCTATCACCAGAAATGGCATCCGTATTGTTATTAATCTGATGAGGAATCCAACTCCAAAAACTCATTCAAAAAAGATGGAATATGTCTGTTTTCTAGTGCCGTTTTGGATACCAACTATCAGTCTGAATTCTCTAAAAAGCAAAGCCTGAGGGAAATCTTATGTGCTGCTAATTTATTAGGGAACGTAATCCTAAGGCAGCAAGAATAAAGTAAGCGAAGACTGAATCAGGAGGAGGAGACAATACGGGGAAAGACTACCAAACTGGCCTCCAGTTGGCATCAGATATAATTTATTATCCAATCTCAATGGACTCTGTTCTGAGAAGTCTTATGAGTCTCAGGAAAGTTGGTTGGAGGGAAAAGTAGTTGAAATGTTATTCACTGGCTTTGAGTCCCATTCATTAAAGCTATTTTTCTGTGGGTTTCAACTCCCCCACAGTTTTGGATTGTGCTTTGATCTCATACCTCAGTGTCAACAGGGAAGTTCCAGGTGGGAGGCTAGAGGCACACTGTAAAAAAATGAAGTGAGGTCGTGTTGTGCTGCATGTAGCCACACAAAGTTGGTAACTTCAGCAGTGGCTGGGATAATTATGGAGTGGGTTGTTGGAACCAGCAGACAAATGCTATAGAGATAAGTGGGACCAAGAGATATCTGAGGTGGCACATAAGATGTGTCTGATACAGAGCACTGTCATAAATTATCATGACCACACTCAGTCCTTCATTATCCACATAGGCTGTGTCTTGTCAAGTTAAAGAGTAGTTACATAAGTTACTAGTCAAAATTATTTAAGAGTGAAATTCTGTACTGTGGAAGGTGAATTCTTGGACCAAAATGATCTATCACTGTCAAGTTTGAAGGTGCCTTTTGGAATAGAGAATGGCAACAATCCACTTGCATAAAATATTACCAGCAACAGAGAAAATCTCATGTGGCAGCAATGGGTAGCTACACTGTTTGAATCTCTGCATTCATTAGGTATCAGATCAAATATCAAAGAGATGTAGATGCATTTTCTTACTTGCAACATGCAAAAATCTATTAAAACATTGTATTGCCTTAAAAGGAAAGACCAAATGAGGACACTAAAGGGAAAATGTGGTACAGATGAGTTTTTGCGTCATCCGTCTGTGACAACATCCATGGTAACCATAAAATACACACCACTGGAGAAACTACGACTACCTCAGTCGGATTGGTAAGAGTGGAAAAGTAATCATCAGACTAGTTTCTAGCTGAGAGAAGGTGAAAAGGAAAAGAGACAGTAGCTCTTTGCTGAAAGATTCAGGGACGTCGATAAATGTATTGAAACTATTACTGCCGAAGTAATAAGTAGATATAAATTAATTTTTTTAGATATAAATTAATTAATGTGAGTTCTGCTAAGTACTTCAGTGCCTGGTGCTGTTATAATTGCAAATATCGGTACGGTCACCAAGATACTACTCTCTGTGTTGGAGAATGTTATCTGATGACTCCAGTCACTTGGTCAGGGAGGATGTTTTAGAACTAATTTGGGCCTAGTGGTTTGAATTGATAACAGCAAAAGACATCCAGGTCAAAAGTCTGGAGACGTTTCAGAACTTTGAGGACCTGCAATTAGAATGCACAGATTTCATCTCAGGAGAACTTAATGTACTTGTTACGATATTCACCAACTACGTGCACACTTATTTCACCAGGAACCAGAAAGTACCCACCATTGTGTCATTCGGGGTGAAGTACCATTCACTATATAGGTTCAGTGATATAACTCAGTCTGATCAAGGGTTAGGCTTTGAAAGTCATTTTCTGTGGAACATACCCAGCTCCCTACAATGAAGAAGGACAGAATTCTCCCTTATAATTCCCAATAAATTAACCAATGAGAAAGAATTAACTAAATTTCACTATTTTTCTTTTATGAAACTGCCACTGTACAGAAGAAACTTTGTGGACAGTAAGTTGAATTGTTAATGTGTGCATATGATCCTGTGAAGATTTACACCATTGCCTGTCTCTTATTTCATAATCTTTGACAAGAAAGTAGGCTGCCCACTAATCACAGGGAGGTGGTGAGATATCTAAGAAGTTCACTCAGTATCCAGCTGCACTTAAGTATACTTTGTAGACATCAGAATGATGGGCCATATGTCACTCATGCCAGAGTAAAGGCTGATACATGGCAGAAACTTCCAGTCTTGCTACAGCTGTGAGGACTCTGTAGGAGTGGAATAACCAATACTTATAATCTACCTTCTGTTTTGAGGGTGAAGAGTAGGCTTATAACTTACCTACCTACCAAAAGTGAGGTGAACATAGGTTAGGAATTCTTTTCTTTCTTTCTTTTTTTTTTAATTCATGAGAGACACAGAGAAAGGCAGAGACATAGGCAGAGGGAGAAGCAGGCTTCCCATGGGGAGTCCAATGCAGGACTCGATCCCAGGACCCGGGATCACGACCTGAGCCAGAGGCAGATGCTCAACCACTGAGCCACCGAGGCATCCCCATTGGTTAGGAATTCTTAAGATGATTTACAAAAACAACGTGTTAACATGGGAACCGATCAGAGGAATTTACACCCCTCCCATTTTTAAAAAAATGTTATTTATTTATTTATCCATTCATTCATTTGACAGAGAGAGGAAGAGCAGCAGGCAGAGGGAGAGGGAGACGGAGAAGCAGGCTCCCCGCTAAGCAGGGAGCCTGATGTGGGACTCGATTCCAGGACCCTGAGATCATGACCTGAGCCGAAGGCAGACGCTTAACCAACTGAGCCACCCAGGCATCCCACCTCTCCCATTTTCTAATGTAGAGAGAATCTGTCAGAATGGAGGGTAGAAACAACCCTGCAAGCTGAAATAATAGATTTCTCACTATAATTTCCCAGGACACTGGGAGAAAAAGTGGGGCAGTAAATCAGAGTGGAGAAACGGGGACTATAACATACGACCGCCCCAGTGCCTTCAAATTGTTATTAAAGATGTGGCTCACTTTTTATTATATCAATTAGAATTCAAGTGCAATTATACCATGTAATAAAAATATTCTGATTCCCTCTCAGAAGGTTCATGTGGGAAGGATGTAAAAAGAGAGTTGGATTTTGTCCTGGAATGTCCTCCTGATAAAATAATGATAAATATTTTGATGTAAGTGTCAGAAATGGCACCAGAAGCGGGTCTTAGAGTTAAATCTTTATTGCTTCTCATGAAAGGCCTCTTCTAGTCTAAGTATATACAATTCTCCCATCAGATCATAAAACTTTTGCCTGCATTTTTTGGTGTTTGTTTCCCTTCTCTTTGCTCTTTTGTCTCTGTACTAACATTTCAGTGGACCAGTTTTGGTGTGTCTAATTTTCTCTTTCATGTTACTTAAATTTTTTCTCATACTTCTCATCCCTTTATTCTTTTCCTCTCGATTCTGAAATATTCCCCAGGTCATGAATTTTAATCTTTGATGTCATTCTTTCCATTATTTAGCCTGTAATTTTGAGTTTTTAACTTCAGAAATCAAGGTGTGAATTTTTTTTTTTTTTAAGATTTTATTTATTTATTAGTGAGAGATACAGAGAGAGGCAGAGGGAGAAGCAGGCTCCATGCAGGGAGCCGGACGTGGGACTCGATCCCAGGTCTCCAGGATCATGCCCTGGGCGGAAGGTGGCGCTAAACCGCTGAGCCACCAGGGCCGCCCATGGTTTGAATTTGAACTGTATTTATTTCATCCTCAAAATCTTTTCTTTCAGAAATAATATCTGTTGAGGGCAGCCCCAGTGGCCCAGCAGTTTAGTGCTGCCTTCGGTCCAGGGCGTGATCCTGGAGACCCGGGATCGAGTCCCACACTGGGCTCCCTGCATGGAGCCTGCTTCTCCCTCTGCCTGTGTCTCTGCCTCTCTCTCTCTCTCTCTCTCTCTCTCTCTCTCTCTCTGTGTCTCTCATGAATAAATAAATAAAAGTAAAATCTTTTAAAAAAAATTATATCTATTGGCATTACTCTGAAGATGTACATTATACTTAATTTTGCATTATACTTAGTTTAAATATGTTCTATTTTCTGTTCTCTCTCTTTAGCTGTGAGTTTCTTCACTTTGCTAAGTTTGGCACCTCTCTTTTATGCACTTGGTTTTCCTCAAATGTATGGTGATACTTGTTTTTCTCTACATTTTATAAATGAGGTTCTGGTTGTAACATTTATAGCCCTCATTTGTCTCTTTAGCTCAAGCAAATATCTTAATGAGGAGTTCTAAGTACAGGAGCCTTAATTCTGGAAATGTCATGGTGGAAGAGTACATAAATGGATAGTTGTTCATTCATTTAGGATGTTCAAGCGGTTTAGACTCCAAAAGTTCTAACTCGCCTTCCTTTGTGATACCTGTGTTACCACAAAATTTCCTATTTGCCCTGCCCTTGTGATCACTATGAGATTACTAGGGTCGCAAAGACCTACCTCATAAAACTGTATCCTACAGAGTACAATGAAAGCAGGAGCTTTGCAAATGCCATGCATGTATTAGCTGCCATAAAATATTTGCCATGAAATTTAATCTAATCTAGATCTGTCACAATTTTAAATAGTAAATCATTTTATTATCACATTAATTTAATTTAATTATTTTAAATCTTATTATAGTAACTATGGGCGTGTGATACATGCTGTGTGATATTATGGTGAATGACATAGATGGGGCTCCTACCCCTTTCTTGGTTTATAGCCTGGTAGAAGGGCATAAAACACATTAAAAATAGTGTGATTACTGCTAGCAAACAAGTATTATTTAACACAGATGTAGAACACAACAAGGGTGATAAATTGCGTCTGAGCATGTAAAGGGAGACTCCCTGGGAGTAGTGAAATGAAAGAAAACTAGAGATTATCCAAATGAACTTGAGAGAAAGTGTTCCAGGTGTGAGGAATGGCAGCTAGATGGCATAGAAGGAAGACAAAGTGTGGCCCCTTCAAAGGACTAAAAGGAATTTGAATATGGCTCAGAGTGTGGAATAGAATGTAGGAAGTGAGAAGAGATAAGGCTCAGAAAGTAAACAAGTTCAGATCATGGAGGATTGGATATGCCATGCCAAAGGATTTTGTCTTTATTTTACAGATACAGTTGAAGAGTTTTAAGGAAGAGACTGCTATGATCAGATTTTTAATTTAGAAAGCAGAATCTGGTTGCATTATGAAAAACAGAATGTTGGGATGGGCCCTAGAGACAAAAATAGTGATCAGGAGTTACACAGGGCTTAGGTAGAGATGTCAGTGGGCCTAGCATCAATTTAGAACAGAACTTTATACTAGTTGAGCTGTGAAAGACTGGGAAGAGGTCACAATAAATACTCAGGTTTGTGGCAATGATTTCATTTTCTTTCTTTTTCTCTTTCTTTCTCTCTTTTAGAGAGAGAGAGCATGAGTGGCAGGGAGAGGGACAGAGGGAGAAGAAGAGAGAGAATCCTAAGTAGACTCCATGCCCAATGTGGGGCTCCATCTAACAGCCCTGAGATCATGACCTGAGCCAAAATCAAGAATCAGATGCTTAACCAACTGAGTCACTCAGGCACCCCAAGGATATCTTCTATTTAATTGACTATCAGATATCTATGTTTATATATCCAGTAGGCAGTTGCTTATATCAAAATCCTGATCAAAAGGTATATCCAAAATGTATGAATAAGGAAATTTTAAGGAAAGATTTATAAAATGTAGGTAGAGTTTAAGGAACCCAAAAAGGCTGGGGAAGTACTTGAAGCTAACAATGGTAAGGAGACCTTGCTTAGACCTAAGGGAGAAAGGGGAATGAGCAGTTACCAAGATTCAGAAGACATAACTATAGAAGAGCATCAGAGTAGATGGATAAAGAAGATGTGCTATATGTATATCTAGGTGTATACACACACACACACACACACACACACACACAATGAAACACTATTCAGCCATCAGAAAGAATGAAATCTTGCCATTTGCAACAATGTGGATGGAGCTAGAGTGTATTATGCTAAGTGAAATAGAGAAAGATAAATACCATACGAGTTCACTTGTATGTGGAATTTAAGATACAAAACAGATAACCATAAGGGAAGGGGAGGGGGGAAAGAGGGAAGAAAACCACAAGAGACTCTTAATTATAGAGAACAAACTGAGGGTTGCTGGAGGGGGGATTGGCAAGATGGGTGATGGATATTAAGGCACTTGTGATGAGCACTGGGTGTCAGGTCTAAGTAAGGAATCATTAAATTCTACTACTGAAACCAATATTACACCATATATTAACTAGAATTTAAATAAAGTGTTAGAAACATTTTTAAAAGTTTGAAAAAAGAAAAGCATCATAGAACAAGAGATACAGCCTTCAGTAAAATAACAAAACCACTACAAAATCATGTTCTGTAGGGGCAGCCCCGGTGGCGCAGCAGTTTAGCACCGCCTGCAGCCCAGGGTGTGATCCTGGAGACCCGGGATCGAGTCCCACGTCAGGCTCTCTGCGTGGAGCCTGCTTCTCCCTCTACCTGTGTCTCTACCTCTCTCTGTCTCTTTCTCTCTCTGCATCTCTATGAATAAACAAATAAAATCTTTTTTAAAAAAATCATGTTCTGTAAGTGAGGGAGGCAGTGGAGTATACTATACACCTTGACCTTTTTCTTCCTTTGCCCTCCCATTTCCCACTAATACCTCCACTTGAGGTTAACCAATTTTTTAATTGGTTATTGCAGAAGGCAAGGGGCCCAGTCCATGGAGCTCAGGTTCCCGAGTCACAGAGTAAAGCAGAGAAAAATGGATAATGCACATAGAGCAATAAAGGGGGGAATAGCCCACAGATTTGACTCTATCACCTGGATTAGAGACAGGCTTTGTGGGATCTATGCACTGTATAGATATAACTTTCATTGTGTGTTGATGGTAGTGAAGGGTAAGCTCAATCAGGAAAGTTATATAGTGAAAATAGAATAGAACACACATCAGAACTCTGTATCAGGGGTTGGCAAATTTTTTCTGTAAAAGGCCATATGGAAAACATTTTAGGCTTTGTGGATCATATGGTTTGGTCTGTGTTGCAACTACTCAGCTTATTCATTTATCATTGATCATAGCTACAGCCGATATATGAATGAGTGAGTGAGGCTGCGTTCTAATATAACTTAATTTACAAAAACAGGTAAAGGTCAGAATTTGGCCCACAGGCCATGATTCACTGACCACGGGTCTAAAGGAAAGCAGAGTGAACCAATTAGAGGATATATCAAAGGATACCACAGGGTAGTTATTAGAATACAATGAGAAATATGAAGTGTAATCAAGTCAAGGGAAGACAATGTTTAAAGGCAAAGGGCATGACTGATACCATCAGGGGCTACAGGAAAGTTCAGTCAGAAAAAGACTGAGAAATTTCTCTTGGATTTAGGGATAGCAAGATCATTGGTGATGCTCCATTTCCATGATGCTCCAGAAGTCAGATTCCAGCGAGTTACAAAGAGGAAGTGAGAGTAAAATCAGTCAGGATAAAGAACTCTTTAAAATTGTTGAGTTATAAAGAGAAAAGAAGAGATACGCTGCTAACCAGAGGTGTTGATGGGTCTGAAAAGTATATTTTAAGATAAGACAGAACAAGGGATGTTTAAATGTGAATACAAAAGAACTACTAGAGAGGTAGTAGTAGAAGATGCATGATACACATGATTAAAGAAGGCATAGTTGAAATAAGGAAGGTCCCTTGATAGTGCAAGAAAATGTGCAAAGATGGAAATGCAATCTTAGAGAGGAAAAGGAGTATCATCTTCATGATAACTACAGAGAAGGAGACAGCAGTGGCATTTGAGGTTTGTATTCATTATTTACCCTTGCATATCACACTCCCTCCAAAATCAATAAAGATCTTTTATTCGTACTTCTGTAGGGCTCACTGGGCTAGTTCTGCTTCATATATGTTGGCTGAGATCATTCATATGGTAGCGATTATCTAGAAACTCAGCTGGGGCTGAATGATACAGAATGGCTTCACTCATGTCTAGTCATAGCTACCATCCAAAAAAGACCTCTAGCTCATGTTTCTCTCTAGCAGGGTAGCCATGGGGCCTCAGAACACAATAGGGTGAAAAATGAAGTGGTAAGGCCTCTTAAGGCCACAAAATTTGCTTAATATCTCTTCTGCCGCATTTCCTTTGAAAGTCACAGGGCCAGTCCAGATTCAAGGAGAGAGCAAATAGGCACTGCCTCTTAATAGGGTTGTGGGGAGAGTCTTATTGCCAAATAGTATGTGGGATGGGAGAGTTTGTTTCTGGTATCTTAGTGAATCACTTTTCATGAGGCTTTATAAAACCCGTTCATTCTGAAACGTATCTGTTTCTCCTCCAGTTCTCGACAAAATGGACTGATCAGAACTAGAGTGTGGGGAGTATGTAGTGTGAGCTATAACAACTAATGGGTACAATTAAGAAACTTTATTCTATTTGGATCAACCTGATAATATAGAAAAATTAAACAAATACTTGTAATACTTTAGATTCCATAATTTTGAATGGATGGAAAAATATGAAAAAAGATAAAATATGAAAATGCTTCTTTATGGTTGTTTCAAAAACATGAAAATCCAAGGCATAACATGACAACTCCTCTGATGTTTGTCTTAACACTTCTGTTTATAACTTGCTTTGTACTTTCTGCTAAAAAGCGATTAAAACTTAGTTCCACTGAAACCCAGACCCAAAGGGCTGATTTAGGACAAAAATGCTTTGGAATTATTTGGTGTATTCAGCTGATTTCTTGAAATGTGATTGAAAAGTGGCACACGCAATTCTTAACCATCAGAATTTAGATTGATCCTTTTATCTGAATAGAGTCTCAGTGGGTGAAAATCACAGAAATTGTAGAATATCTGAAACAACTTCAATCCATCACACTGCAAAATATCATCAGTGTGCTGAAAGGAATACAAAATAATGTTTACTTGCCTATTTTTGGTTGAAAAGTTTTCACTCTAAAAACTAATAAGTGGCTTGAGATTTCCTAGTTGACATCTTCTTTAAAAACTACCTTTACAAAATTTCTCCTCCATCCAATAATTCTGAAGTGATGGGTTCAGTATTGATGACTTTTGAGAACACTTTCATTCCCTCAGTCTCTTTTTCAGTCTCTTTCTTCCCACTTGATCCTTCCCTTCCTCATTTCCTCTGCTCCATGTCTCCCTCTTTTCTGTCCATAGATAGAAAGAGAATATATGTGTGTGCAAGAGTCCTCATTTGCAGATGTACTGATCTGGGATTTTATGCCTAAGTTCCGTTTAGTTCAAATTTATATTAATATGGGAGGGGTTACTCAACCCTGAATGCAAAGAGTCATACCCAGATAGATCTGAAGAGGTGGCCGACTGGGCATCATCAGATGATTTGTGTATTAAGAGTTCCAGGCTAAAGGAGAACAAGGAAAACCTTGTGTTTTAATATTCAAAGGGAAATTTGAGGCCAAGCACAAAGGAGGAGATAGTAGTGACCAAGCTCAGTCACTGTTTAACTATTTTGGATTATATCAACTTCTGTATGACCTAATTGAGACCAAGATGTAGTATTTTTTTTAACCATATCTTGGCAGTGATGAGTCATCATCTTCAAATGACATCTGTTGTCGTTATCATCAACAAAACAGTCCAGAGCAGAACATGAACCACATGAGATACCACTAGGGACCCCAAAACTGAGTAAGACTTTGAGGGGCCCGGGCAACCTGCATAGGCAAATAAGAGAAGAAAAGAAGAGTGACATGTAATCCATCATATTAATATCCCCCCTGTATATATATACATGTCCTAGTGACATTTGAGAGATTTAGGGTATACTTAACTAATTTGCAAGAGAGCATTTAGAAATTTTGGTGCCAAGCAATTTCTGATTTGTCCAGGACTTTTTTTTTTTTAAGATTTTATTTATTTATTCATGAGAGACACAGAGAGAGAGAGAGATGCAGAGACATAGACAGAGGGAGAAGCAGACTCCATGCAGGAAGCCTGATGTGGGACTCAGTCCCTGGACTCCAGGATCACACCCTGGGCCGAAGACAGGCGCTAAACCGCTGAGCCACCCAGGCCTCCCTGTCCAGGACTTGATATTGACCCTATTAGGTTGTATTGGGTATGCATTATGCCTCAATAATTTTTTCCTTTGGTAACTTTTAAAGGTAATATTAAATAAGAATAAATAGGTTCTTATTTGGGTGGAAGTTTGTGTAATTTCCCTCTCCCAAGTCACAGATCATTGACTAAATTATACAAATCATTGTCTGTAGGTTGATTTGGACCATGAGGTCATTAGGAATTTTGGAAGTAATTGATCACAGCTGCTACTGGGTAAATTTACACTTGTCGGCAGTACAGACACCCATACATGAAGCAGACTTATCCTGTGATTAACATACACTTCGGGAGTGAAACTCCTTTATTAGAATATTGGGTATCTTTAAGAAATATTCTTAAATTAGGGCATGGATCATTTATGTGCCTAATGTACTTCACATGAATACATGAAGCATGTATTCATCATGTATTCATCATCATTCATTCATCCATGAAGATGTGCAGTGCAAAGTAATTTGTATACATCATTGTCTGAATATTTGTAATAAATGTTGCTAAATATATTTTAAAAACAGTCATCAGTTAAGACTTTCTTTTAATCAGTTAAGAACCCTTAGGTTCCATTTCTAGTTTTTTTTTTCCTTTTATTTTATATTACTGCAATGTCCTACTATTTTGCTGAGCTTATCCTCTCACCAAAACCTCATCTTTATTTGTTCAATTAATTACATTCTTTTATTTAAGTGAATTTCAATGTGCAATCCCTTTTTAAATGAGTTTTCATGTGCCACTCCTACCAGGGAATTGCTGTTTCAGCCATTCATCTTCAATTATGAAATTAGACTTTGCCTTTGACAAAAGAACTTGATTGGTCAGCAAAGAAGTCTGCTGAATTGCTTTAACACAGGGATTTTCTGTATAGAGTTTCATGTCAGGGCTGGACTACCAAGCTCAAAATGTTTGTAGATGAATGGCATATTTCAGGAAGACTTGGTTTCATCCAGTTGAGGTTGAAGCCATGTTTCAAGAATTGAATATATTGTACACACTTAGTCATGAAAATGAGAGGAAAGGTAGAAAAATTTTAGCCGGAGTTCAGCCTCACCAAACTACAAAGAGGAAACTATTTGCTGAAAGAGTGACTCAAGCTAAGCACTGCTATATCTTCAGGCAGCCAATTAACAGCAACACACCTCATCAGCCCTCCCATTAATGTAAAGCTCTGTCACTTTAAAAAATGTGGGTAAATTTAATTCAGACTTTTCCATAGATGCAGCCTGGTTCATTCAATGCCTGGGAGCCATGTAATCTAGGAAATTCATGTTATTCACATGGAATGAAGTCTCACTTGGAGATTCAAATCTCCCTTCAGGCCATAGGTTAGCTTGCCTCTCATACATGAAGATATCAACATGGTGAAGTGTTATGATTAGATATATTAAGTTTGCATTTCCCTCTTCCTTGGAATTGGTGAATAGACTCTTTAGCTGAAACAGAGAAGAAATAAGTACATATAGATCATTGGAAGAGAATTGAGAGTTAACAACGCAC
The DNA here is from genome assembly GCF_048164855.1 of Canis lupus baileyi. NCBI lineage: Eukaryota > Metazoa > Chordata > Mammalia > Carnivora > Canidae > Canis > Canis lupus. The sequence continues at coordinate 103,007,573 of NC_132876.1, forward strand.
CCTTGCATTATAGTCAATTGATATTTGACCAGGGTGCTATGACCATTCAGTGGAGGGAAAAGAGTTTTCTCAACAAATGGTTCTGAGAAAACTGGATATCCACATGCAAATGTGAAACGGATCATACACCTAAGTGTAAAATATAAAACCATAAAGCTTTTGGAAGAAAATATAGGATAAGTCTTTGTAACCTTGAGTTAGGAAATGGTTTCTTGTAGAGGGCACCAAAATTCAGTGGCAAAAGAAAAAATAGATAAGTTGCATGTCATCGGAATTAAAACTTTTGTACTTGAAAGGACACCATGAAGAAAGTGAAAAGACAATCTAAAGAATGGGGGAAAATGTTTACTGGTCATACATTAGATAAGAAACTGGATTCCAAAATTCATGCAGAACTCCAAACTCAATAATTAAAAACAAAATACAACAAATAAACTAGTTTAAAAATGAGTAAAGTATCCGAATAGACATTTCTCCAAAGAAGATGGCCAATAAACACATACAAAGATGCTCAAAATCATTAGCCATCAGAGAAAAAAATAATCAAAATAACAATGAAATACTGACTTCACACTCACTAGAATGGCTATAATAAAAAAGACAGATAATAACAAGAGTTGGTGAGAATGTGGAAAAATTGGACCCTCGTTTACCGCTTGTGGGAATGTAAAAATGATGAAACTGCTATGAAAAACAGTCTGGCAGTTCCTCAAAATGTTAAACATTGAGTTTCCATATTACCCAGCAATTCCACTCCTACATATATGCTCAAGAGAAATAAAACCATATGTCCACAAAAAACTTGCACATGAATGTTCATAGCATTATGCATCATAGCTAAAAACTGTAAGCAATCCATTAACTATCATAGTTTTCATTAACTATCAAGTGTCACATATCCATATAATGGGATATCACTCAATCACAAAAAATAATAAAGCATTGATACGTGCTACAACATGAGGAAGCCTTGAAAAGATTATGCTAAGTGAAAGAAGCCAGCCACAAGATACCACATAGCATATGATGCTATTTATATCAGACGGCCAGGACAGGCAGATCTATAGAGACAGGAAATTAGTGGTTGCTGGGAGCTGAGGTTGGGGTTAATGAGGAGCAACTACTAATGGATATATGATTCTTTGGGGGATGATAAAATTTTATAAGATTGATCGTGGGGATGGTTATACAGTTCTATGAAAATGATAAAAACCACTGAATTGTACATGTTAAATGAGTTAACTGTATGTTATATGAATAATATCTCAATGAAACTATTAAAGAAAAATATAAGAAGAAATAATTATCTTGAATTCTACAGAGAGCTGCCTCAATGTGGGGCCAGCACTTCCCCTGAAGGACATGAAATGATTGCCAGCATGATCTTGTACCCTGTAGTCACTGACCAAAGTGTCCTCCCTTTTCCAGTCTATATAAAGAGGTCTTAGGAGTAGAGATAAACAGTAGAGACAGTTGTCAGAATTGTTGACTGTGATAGTTTTACAAGATATCTGCAGATTCTTTGACACTCCTCCCATTGAAAGGTCAATTTTCTCAAATCTGAGCTGACCTTAGTGACTTGCTTACAATCAGTAGAATGCAGCAGGAGTGAAACAGTAGAACTTCCATGGCTAGGTCAGGAGAAAAGACCATGGAGCTTCAGCCTAGCTTTCCCCTGCTACTTGCCTTTGTAACCCTGGGCCACCATGTAAAAATTCTGAGGACTCTGCTTTGAGAAAGCTCAGGCCGTATGAAGAATCCACGTGTAGGTGCTCTGGCTTACAGTCCCAGTTTAGATCCCAATCTATAACCAACATCAACTGCTAGACATGAGTAAAGACGCATCAAGATGATCCCAGTTCCCTGCCACAGTGCCTTCCTTACCTACACAAAAGCTGTTCCCACTGTACTGGGTTCAAATTCCTAACCCATAGAATCTGTAAACACAATAAAATTGTTGTTTTATGCCACTCGGGTTTGGAGTGTTTTCTATATAGCAAGGGCAAAAACAATGTATGCTGAAAGGGTATTCCCCAAACTTGAGGCCATGAAAGGGAAGAAGATAAAGGAGAATCCCTCAAAGAGATGAAAATATAAAAAAATAGAGGACACTGGCTTTCTGTTAACCATTCTGATGTCTACTAATGGATCAAATTCAATAATCTGCTGTGTATTCATCCAAGTAGAGTGAAATGGAGTTGTCAAGGCATAGAAGGTAAGGGGCAATGGATCAGCCTGCATTCCCTGTTTTGGATGGTATGTGAGCACCACATCCAGTAACTGGACTGGAGCCATCCTGTTGGTATCTTTCCCAGGACAGTTGCCAGGCTACTAGTCAAGGTTACTTTACAGCTCTGGGAAATGATGCCCTTATGGCAGGAGCTGGGATTTGGGTTTGGAATAAGTATAGATGATTAAGGAGTACAGCCTGAGCCAGATCATCAGGGGATACTCATCGGAACTATTCAGATTACAAGCCCAAGAGAGGGACTGCAGCCAAGTATTATTTTTTTTTTTGGACTGCAGCCAATTAATGCAGGTTGTCTATTCAAGATGAATGAAAGAGGATATGTCTGAACAAAGTCCATGATAGAGAGCGCAGAAACAAATTCAGGAAGCCAAAAAGCAGTACTAACATTACAAGTAAAAAGGCATGGAAAGTAACTGGTATAGGGTATCAAGGCTCAGGACTAATTGGGGAGAGGAGTACTGTGGTGAATTTCCAGGAGAACTGGTCCTAAAGTAATGAGTTTAGATCTGGCTTCCCATAGTTGTTTGGAGACTAGTAAATTGGATCTGACAAATACCAGTACAGTTCTAAACATTAATCCAAATGGAACCAAAAAGAATGGGAGGCCAGGAAACAGTGGATCAGGGAATTCCCTAATGATGTACCCCACAAAAAAGACTGCCTTTGAATACCTGCCATACGTATATCAGTCAGCACTAGCCAAAGAAGCGGTAATTCAAAAGAAAGGTGAGGGGATTATAACCCAGCGAAATAAAAAGACCTTTTTGCTTTCTCTTTTCTTCCTCCTTAAGCCAAAGTTCTGGCCTTTGAAGAGACTTAGAGGTAGGGGTAGGAGATGTCTACAAGCTGATCTTGCTCCCTGAGCCCCTATAAGCAAAGTCCCAGATCAAACATACTCTGGGGGAGAAGAGAAAAGAGGGATTGAACTGAAAGTCATTTCATGACTGAAATGTCATGAAGGGAATAAGCTATTAATAATATCTTAATTGCAGGCAGTAATTGCTTACATTCCCTTCAGAGAAAATTCTTCAGTAAACAAGTTACTTGAATAGTATGACTTTATATCATTGAGCCTCAGGTAGCTCTTGTGGGGTATGGGGGAACTAAAAGTGCTAGCTTTGTAGCTTTATCGTGAGAATTAACTGCCAAGTTCCTGAAAAGAGGAAAGAGCAAAGGAGGATCTCAGGATGCAATTGATATTATCCATGTTCTCATCCTCCCAATAGGAAGAAGGAGCAGAATAGGGTTTCAAATGTTTCGACAGAATTCTAGTAAACTGCTTTGAGTTGTGAGCTTGAGAGTTGAAGACTTTCTCAGTCTTTCTACTTATTATCTATGAAAAGATTACTATTATGTTAACAGAATGTTAAAGTTTACAGATATCCTTAACAGGTATTATCTTTTTTGATTTTCATAACATCCTTATAAAATAGGGAGGATTAATTTGGTATGGTCATTTTATAGGACAGGAAAATGAAGCACAAACTTTTAAAATTGGGTTCAGAGTCACAAAATTAGAACCTAGTGGTGTCTGTAAATTCCTGACTCCCATTGCTAGTGACTGCCAACTTTTCTTTTATCATTAGATCTCTGAAAATGCATACACAAACACAGAATGAATATAAAGGTAGGTATCATGTGACAATGAAGTCTTATAACAGATTGACATAAACTACACAGGAAGGTTAAAGTAATAATTTTAATCAGAAAATATTTTGTTGAATTTTTCCAAGAGACTTGAAATATTAAAATGCATAAATGTGAAATATGTGAATTTATCTAGTTTCTGTATTAAAATAGGATAAAGCCCAAAGTGAAAGGTTAAAAAAAAAACCATCTTCAGTTTCTAATGAAAATAAGGAAAGTATGTCAACAATGTGTATGAAATTTAGAATTTTTAATAAGGTCTACTGATCTAAGATGAAAAGTTAGATTATGGATAATTTTCATTAACTTTTTGACTATGAAAATACCTATTTAATAAAGTACCACATTCCAAAGATAATCTGGCTTTTGTATTCTAGTGCTCATTGTCTTTTTGAACTGGACCATGGGATAATCAGCATGTCAGTCCATGATTCTCTTTCTCTTCTTATTCAGCTTAGTGGTCCTAGTTAAGATAGCTACATGATTGATTCTTGCCTTGGCTCCTTGTTTTTCCCATTGCATATTTTCTCCAGCAGTCAATGAGAATAGAGGAACATTATGTAGACGGCAGCGAAGTCTCATGATTACATTGCTTCAGCAAAATGTAATATTCATGTGAGAGAGCCTTGGAATATTTATTCTGTGTGTGTGTGTGTGTGTGTGTGTGTGTGTGTGTAGGTAGGTAGCTCACTAGTAGGAGGGCAGGTTTCAGACTCCAAAGACAAAAAAAAAAGGGCTTTTGTAATAATAGAGTGTACCTCTTTGTGCTTGGTGAACTGGTTCCTATTTTTGTTAGTTCAACTTGGATATTATGTTAAGAATCACAGTGAAATTTGCCAGATTCAGTTCAGGTTTTTTCAGACTAGACTCCGAACAACTATGGGAAGCAAGTTGTGGAACCCTTCCATACTCTTGGACCGGTTCTGGAAACTTACCACAGTGTCTCTGTTCCCAATTGGTTCTGAGCCTTGATGGTCTACACCAGTGAGTTTCCACCCCTTTTTGTTTGTAGGTTCAGTCTTGTTATTTGATTTCTTTCCAAAACTGTAGATTCAAGTGTAAGATAAATGTTGTCATTTTAACATTCATATAGGGTTGTTTATTATGCAGCAGTAAATAAATGGAATATATTTTTTTTAAACCTGGAATTCTGGTGCTTCTGTAACAAAATGTAAACTATATTACTTTGGGATGAAGCAATGTACAAGAGTGGAGAATATTGCGTACAGGTTAGTAAAATACAAAGGGGCCTTACATATGCCAAAAGAAAATGGCAATAGAGTCTTACTTTCAAGCCAGATCTCAAATAATTTCTACTTATAAAGTTTTTTTAAAAGATTTTATTTATTGTTTTAGAGAGGGAGAGCACAGGGGGAAGGGCAGAGGGAGAGAAAGACAGAGAATCTCAAGCAGGCTTCTCACTGAGTGTGGAGCCCTACATGGGGCTCGATCTCAGAACCCCAATATAATGACTTGAGCTGAAACCAAGAGTGGGACATGGAACGGACTGAGCCACCCAGGTGCCCCTCTACTTCTAAAGTTTTAAGGAATATGAATTCACCTTAAAAAAAAAAAAAAACCTCAATTTACAAAGAAAGTAACCACCATGAGTATGAGTCAAAAGAAACAATGGCAAAATGAGGCCCACCAATACAATAAACATTAAAATTATTATCCATTGCACTGTAATATCTTAATAACTTTAGAGAAATCAAAGACTGAAAATAAGTCAGAAGAGAGTTAGTAAACAATACAAAACATGTATTATAAAATCCCAATAAGTTCTGTTTCCAGTAATGGTAGATTAATTAATTTAGATCAACTTTCTCAAATACAATAAAAAATTTATACAATTTTTTTAAATTGTTAGTTTGAAGGCACTGAAGAACTAACTTGGAAGGCAAGAAATAAGGGAAACCCAGAAACATTGAGTTGAGAATTTGGGGATTTTTTTTCCAAGGGACATCTGACACATATAAAAGAGTTGGTGGTGAGGCCAAGAAGCTAGACAGTACTTCTGATAGATTCACAGAGCAGGGGAAACAAAAATTAAGATTTAGTTTTCCTGTCAAATTCTATAACCTTTGTGTTGCAAATAACATATGGGCAATATGCCATAAGAAAGTGCTCTACCTGTCTGAAAGAGGCAAAAATAAGTTATCTCTTGTGGAAAAATATATCAAACTAGACTTAAAATTATTTATATGGCTTTTCATATATGATACCTGCCAGTCAAAAGCTATCAAGCATACAAGTAGGCAAGAGAAATATTATCAAAATCAGAAGACACAACAAAAAAACAGAAAAAGATTCAGAGGGAGAAACAGATGATGGAATTACTCGACATAAATTTATTTTATTTTATTATTATTTTCCCCAGCTTTATTGAGATATAATTGACATATAACATTGTGTAAGTTATGTTTTTAATGATCATGCTCAATATGCTATGGAAATAAAGATGAGAATAAAACTTGAGAAGTGAAATGAAAATTATAAAAAGAGCAAGATAAAAATCCTTGAACCAAAGAAAACAATAATTGAAAAATGTAAAAATTAATGTATGTGGCTAACAGCAGGTTAGAGCTAAAGAAATCATAGGAGAATATTCAAAAAGAAGTATATTGATAAATAGAGAATGAAAATACAAGAGACTAAATAATGGTCATATGAGGTGCAATGGAAAAGTTAAATATACTTCTAATTGAAGTCCCATTAAGTGGGAAGAGAATGGGAAACAAACAATATTTTCAAAGGAAATTAGACGATAAATTTTTAGATGTCATAAAAGATATCAAGTCACAAAACTCTAACAATTCCAGGAAATAAATACAAAAATCCACACCTTGCACATCATGTAAAACTACTGAAAGTCAATCATGAAGAGAAAATTCTAGAACAGCAGAGGACAAAAAAATCACCCTATAAGAGTAATAATACAATTGACTTTACACAGGAAAAAAAATGATAAAGCCAAGAGATAATTACACAATTTAAATCTATAATTTGCAGTTCTTCCGACCAAGAAAACTTTAGGCCCCAATGTCTTTTCTGCAAATTTCATCAAAAATTTAGTGTAAATAGGCAAATTCTTCTGAAAAGTAGAAAATTTTCAAGCGAGTATAATTTTGATGCCAAAACATATCAAGACATTATAAGAAAGGAAAATTGCAGATCAAACACATAGGCTAAAAGTGAAAGAATGGGAAAAAATGTTCCATGCAAATGGTAATCAGCAAAAGGCAGGGATGGCTATACTAATATTAAACAAAATAGACTTTAAGACAAAAATTAGGGATACCTGGGTGGCTCAGTGGTTGAGTGTCTGCTTTCAGCTCAGGTCCTGATCCCAGGGACCTGGGATGGAGTCCCACAACAGGCTCTCCACGGGGAGTCTGCTTCCCTTTCTGCCTGTGTCTCTGCTGCTCTCTGTGTGTCTCTCATGAATAAATACATAAAATCTTAAAAAAAATAAAAAAGACAAAAACTATTACAAGAGACAAAAAAGGGACATTATATTAGGATATAAGGGTCAATTGACCAAGAAGATTTAACAATTATAAATATGATACACCAAACATAAGAGTTCCTAAAGAAATGAGGCAAAATTTGACAGAACTGAAAAGAGAAATAGCAACATAGTAATAGTAGGAGACCTCAGTACCCCATTTTCGATAATGGATGGAACAACCAGTCAGAAGATCAATAAGGTAACTGAGGATTCGAACAACACTATAGACTAATTGGACATACAAATATACAGGATACTCCTTCCAACAACAGTAGAGTATACATACTTCTTAAGAGCACATGGAACAGTCTACAGGATAGACCGCATGTCAGACAATAAAACCAGTCCCAACAAATTTAAAGAGATTGAGATACCAAGTATCTTTTCTGATCACAAAGGCACAAAGCTAGAAAATGAAAAACTGGAAAATCCACATATATGTGCAAATTAAGTAACACATTAATCAACAACTACTGGGTCAAAGCATAAGTCACAATGGAAATTCTCAGAACTACCCTGAGACAAATAAAAACAAAAATACAACATACCAAAATTTATGGAATGCGACAAAAGTAATACCAAGAGGAAAGTATATAGCTAAATACTTTTAAATTTTAAAAGATCTCACAAGAACAACCTGACTTTAACCTCAAAGAGCTAGAAAAAGAACAAACTAAACCAATAGCTAGCAGAAGGAAAAAATAAAGAGAGCAAAGATTAATGTATTCTCTATGAATACGAAACAATAGAAAAAAATAGAAAAATATCAACTAAACTAGTTGTTTTTTTAAAGATCAGCAAAATTAATAAATTCCTACCTAGATTAACAAAGAAAAATGAAGATTCAACTAATATAAAAAATGAAAGAAGAGACATTACAAACAATGCCACAGAAGTAAAAAGGGTTATAGGACAATAATGTAAATAATTGTATGTCAATAAATTGGATAACCTAAAAGAAATGTATAAATTCCTAAAAACACACAATCTACAAGTCTGAATCATAACGAAATAAAAAACCTTAACAGATCTATAACTAATAAGAAGATAGAATCAGTAATCAAAAACCTTCCAACATGGGCAGCCCCGGTGGCTCAGAGGTTTAGCACCGCCTTCAGCCCAGGGTGTGATCCCAGAGTCCCGGGATCGAGTCCCACATTGGGCTCCCTGCACGGAGCCTGCTTCTCCCTCTGCCTGTGTCTCTGCCTCTCTCTGTCTGTCTGTCTCTCATGAATAAATAAATAAAATCTTAAAAAAAAAAAGTCCAACAAAGAAAAGCTCAGGATTAGGTAGTGTCACTGGTGAATTCCACCAAATATTTAAAGAAAAATTAACATCACTATTCCCAAACTCTTCCAAAAAAATTGGGAAAAAAGGAATATTTCCAAAATCATAAGATTAGCAAACAGACCTGAGAATATACTATTTACATGAATAATTTCAAAACCAGATAATCAAAATGCCATTTAAAAGAATTCCTAAATACAAATCAAAACCACAATGAGATACCACTTTACACCGGTGAGAATGGCTAAAATAAACAAGACAGGAAACAAAAAATATTGGCGAGAATGTAGAGAAATGGGAACCCTCTTACACTGTTGGTGGGAATGCAAACTGGTGCAGCCACTCCAGAAAACAGTGTGGAGGTTCCTCAAGAAGTTAAAAATAGGGGCACCTGGATGGCTAATCGAGTCTGATGATTAAGCATCAGACTCGATTTCAGCTCAGGTCAGGATCTCAGGGTCATGAAGCAGAGAGTCTGCTTCTCTCCTTCTCTTTCTGCCCCTTCTCTCACTCATACTCTCTTTCTCTCTGTCTCTCTCTCTCAAATAAATAAATCTTTAAAAAAAAAAAGTTAAAAATAGAGGTATCCTATGACCCAGCAATTGTACTACTGGGTATTTACTCCAAAGATACAACAGGACACCTGCACCCCAATGTTTATAGCAGCAATGTCCACAATAGCCAAACTGTGGAAGGAGCCATGACATCCTTCGACAGATGAATGGATAAAGAAGATGTGGTCTGTATACACAATGGAATATTACTCAGCCATCAGAAAGGACGAATACCCACCATTTACATCGATGTGGATGGAACTGGAGAGTATTATGCTGAATGGAATAAGTCAATCGGAGAAGTACAATTTTCTAAAAAGATTTATTCATTTATTTATAAGAGACACAGGCAACAACATAGGCAGAGGGAAAAGCAGGCTCCTGCAGGAGCCTGATGTGAGACTTGATCCCAGGACCCCAGGATCACGACCTGAGCCAAAAGGCAGATGCTTAACCACTGAGCCACCCAGGTGCCCTTTGACACCTTCCCCACGGAGAAGGACAATTATCATATGGTTTCACTCATATGTGGACCATAAGGGAAGGGGGGGAAACTGAGTGAGGAAAAATTAGAGAGGAAGACAAACCATGAGAGACTCCTAACTCTGGGAAACAAAGGATTGCAGAAGGGGATGGGGTAACTGGGGGACAGGCATTAAGGAGGGCACATGATGTGATGAGCACTGGGCATTATACTATATATTGGCAAATTGAACTTAAATAAAAAAATAATAAATGAATGAATGAACGAATGAATGAGTTCCTACAAGGGAATCATTGACCTCAGGTAGTTTTATAGTATTTTGGTTGTGATTTTTAATAAACTTGCAAAGCTGGCTCTCAAATTTATGTAGAAGAGCCAACTGCCAAGAATGCATAAGATGCTCCTTAAGAAGAACTTGGTAGGGGGTTATTTTATCAAATGTTAACTATTATTTTAAAGCAATCATTAATTAGGATAACAGGATATTCGTGCAGAGATAGCCAAATGGAAGGAATAAAAGTGCCTCAGAATGAGAACCACCATATATTGAAAACTTAATTTATGTTAGAACCAAGAGACTTTAATAAATGAAATGGAGTGCCCTAATTAGACATTGATTGCTTTAACTTTTCAATTGCGAAAGAACTCCCAGGACTCAATCAGTTATACTTACAGCTTTATTAGAGATAAGAGATGCATTAGAGGAACAGCAGGTGAAGCATCTGCACTGAAGGGCCCCGAGATATCAGGAGCAAGCTTGCTTGTCCTCCCACCACTGGGGCCTCAGAGGAACACACTTTGCCTCTAGATCTGAAACCAATGACATGTGTGCAGATGTAGACCAGCCTGAACCGTCAAAAACCCCCAGGCTCCCCTGAAATCAGGTAAAAATTTAAAATCCAGTCATTATTAGTAAACACCACTGATTATTTATGTCCTACCCTGAAACAATTCACATACTCATGGTTACAGAATATCACTCTTCTCTAGTCACTGCATTTCACAGTTTTGGCAAGAATTAGTCCCAGGCCCCAGGGTTGCTTGAATTAAGTATGTGGTCAAGGCGTCCTGCTGAGATTAACCCATGTTATATAAGAAGTGAGAAAAAAATATTATTCAGAGGGAAAAGTATTGAAACTAAACCTCTACCGTAATGGATAAAATCATTTTCTGTTGGATTACAGTTTTAAATATGAAAGCCATATCTATAATATTTTAGAAAACAGCATAGGAGATCATCTTTATTACCACGGGAAAGAGGAAGGCTTTTGAAAGTAAACACAAAAAGCTATAAAAAGATTTTTGAAAGGATTGATAATGTGTACTACTTTAAAATACTTTTTTCACAGTGTCCTTTTTTTTTTTTCCTTCAGGACAAAGTCACTCCTTAATCCCCTATACCTGTTTTGCCCATCCCCCTCTGCCTCCGCCCAACCATCAGTTTGTTCTCCTTAATTAAGATTCTATTTATTGGTTTGTCTCGCTCTTTTTCCCCCCTCTGCTCGTTTGTTTTGTTTTTAAAAAGAGGAAAATGCATCTCAAATGAGGACAAATTGTGACACATATAACTGATAAATCATTAGTATTCACAATAAAACAAAACTCCTAAAATAAGAAAAACATGAACAACCAGTAGAAAAAAATATATGGGAAAATTTTTAACAGATAATTGCAATGAGAAATTTAAACGAGCTGAGTGAAGTAAGTCAATCGGAGAAGGACTAACATTATATGTTCTCATTCATTTGGGGAATATAAATAATAGTCAAAGGGAATATAAGAGAAGGGAGAAGAAATGTGTGGGAAATATCAGAAAGGGAGACAGAACGTAAAGACTGCTAACTCTGGGAAACGAACTAGGGGTGGTAGAAGGGGAGGAGGGCGGGGGGTGGGAGTGATTGGGTGACGGGCACTGGGGGTTATTCTGTATGTTAGTAAATTGAACACCAATAAAAAATAAATTAAAAAAAAAGAAATTTAAACGAACACCAGATATATATATATATACACACACATATATATAATGTTTAGCTTATTAAAAGTCAAGGAAATTGAATTTTAAAAGCACAATGAATTATAGCTTTATAGCTAACAAATTCAAAAGAAAATGAGCAAGGGGCCCCTGACTGACTAGTCAGTGAATCAGGTGACTCATGATCTCAGGGCTGTGGGTTCCAGCCCCTTGCTCAGTGTAGAGATTACTTAAAAAAAGAAAAAAAAATCTTAAAAAAAAAAAAAAAAAAAAAGGAAGAGAGAAAGAAAGGAATTGACGGAGGAAAAGAAAAGCCAGGCAATATTAGGCATGAGTGAGCACAAAAGTAGCATAAATGGAATTTACAACTATAGGTGAAGCCGAAATTGCTAAAAACATTGGACTACATACAACCTAGAAGTTCTACTCCTGGATCATTAATTATCCTAGAGACACTGTTGCACATGCACTCCGGGACACATGTAAATTGATGTTCTTAGCCATACTGTTCATAATAGAAAAGAATTGGAAACTCTCAACTGCATATCATTCCATCTAAAAGATCAATTGATTTTGGTACATTCATTCAACACACTATGCAGCCAAGCAATTGGATGAGCTACTGCTAAACACAACCACACGGATGGATATCAAACGTACAATCCCAAGAGAAAGAAGCAAGTTGCAGAAGAATATTCCATTTATACAAAGTTCAGGAACCAGCACATTTCAACAAGGCTTTGTGTCCTAATGCATGCATAGAGGCAACCACTATAAAGCAACAAAAGTTTATGGGGTGCCTGGGTGGCTCGGTCGATTAAGTTGCTGACTCTTCTGCTCAGGTCCTGATCTCAGGGCTGTGGGATTGAGCCCCACGTCTGGCCCCATGCTAGGCGTGGAGCCTGCTTGAGAGTCTCTCTCCTTCTGCCTCTCTCTCTCTCTCTCTGAAAGAAAGAGAGAAAGAAGAAAGAAAAAGAAGAAAAGAAGAAAGAAAGAAAGAAAGAAAGAAAGAAAGAAAGAAAGAAAGAAAGAAAGAAAGAAAAGTTAATGATCATTATAACTCACCATTTTTAAAAATACTCCTCAGGGAGGATTTCTGGTAAAACCTTGGTGTTTTTCTCACACCTCCTTCTCTCTCCTTATTTTCCCATCTGCTACCCTGATACGATTAATCATCAAGTCGGATTGATTCCACTTCCTGTGCACCTCTAGAATTGATCCACATCTCCTCTTCCCTCTTCCTATCCTAATAGACACCCCATTACTTGCCTGTGTGATTTAAGCAACTTCTTAACACGTGTCCCTGGCTGGTTTTGCCTCTCTCCTTCCACCCCTGGCCAATGCTGCTGCCAGAGGGGTCCTTCTGAAATGCAAATCTGATCTTATTGCTCCTGTACTGAATTCTCATCATTCTTAGGATAAACACACACTCCTCACCGTGGCTAACAGACTCCTGAATGATTTACCCCTTTATCTCGTTCTTACTTCTCAGTACCGATTTACCTCTTCTCATCTCTTGCCGTTTGCATGTCCTGTTCTTCTGATTGAAAGGTTCCCATTCCAAACCCCTCTACCTGGCTTATGCTTCTCTTTCTGCCCTGCTGCTGCAAGGTTAATGCCACTTCCTCTGAACTCAACAAAATTACTCTTGGTGTCTATTTCATAAATGTAGGTGCATCATAAACTGTACTTCTCATGTTACAGACTTTTCACATTGCATTTTTCAGGGTTCTTCATGATATTATGAGTTCTATGAGCAAACTGATGAGTTTTACTTTGCCCCCGATTGAATCTCCGGTATTTAAAATTATTTAAAATTATGACTGCCACACAATACGTATACATTAATTGTAAATGAATAAATAAAATTAATTATTTGGGCAGAATACAGGCTGCTTGATTTCCATTGTTTCTCAAACATGTACATATGGTAGAAAATTCTTGACTTCTTTAGGCACCAGTGCCCTGCTCTTTGAATTGACATTTCTACGCTTTTCCTAGGTAATGAACATCCTTTAATAAAATCATCAACTATCCCTTATTTTGTGTGACTCTGCAACTTCTAGTTCTGAAGCTGTCCCTGCATTTGATGGTGTCAAAAACCCTGAACCTTACACAAGGTTTCTAAAACCCCTAAAAATAACTTGAAACCAAATACATTACGACCCTCACCTTTGTATGCATCTGTCTTTGAACAAAGTGTGAGCTTTGATCCTGGGACATGCAAACAATTTGTCTCATCTGGATTTTCAGTAGCTTCCTAAATGTTCTCCCTTCATACGTTTAGTTCCTTCCCCATTATCTATATCAGCCAGAATGTCCTTTTCACAGTATTTATTTGATTACTTACTCCTGCCCATCATACGGTCTTTATTCATGATATGTTTTCCAGTCAACATATTTTACTTCTCCTACTCTTCACAGAAGTAACTCCTATGTATATTTCCATTCTCAATTTTAGTGTCACCTTTTTAGTGATTCCTCACAAAGACAAATATATCTATTAAAGAATCTCACAACACTGTCTACTCCTATAGCACATGCATAGTAAACATTTTGAAAAATAAATAAATAAAAATAAATAAATAAATGAATAAATAAATAAATAAAAATAAAATTTTGAATTTCTTCATGTGGATATTTGTTAAATGTTTATCGCTCCTTTCCTGCACCATATATATACTCCAGGCGAGCAGAGATCATATCTGCTTTTATGCTTCATTGTAGCTCCCCGACCCTCCAAAGTTGCCAGACACATAGTAGGCTCTCAATTTACTCTGCTTTAAAGTTAGGAAAAATGAAAGGAGGGATGGAAGAAAGGAAATAAGTTATATTCTTTTTTAGACATTCTTGAGATTATTAGGGACATGAAGCTGAGATAGACAGCCTTTACATATTAATCGTCCAAGTAAGAGAGCTAGATACATATCCAAAGCCCCAAGAGGGACAAACTGTGAGTGGACTGTACCACCAGTACTGAAAAATTGCAGAACTGGGAGTACAGAAGTATTGTTACAGGAAATAACGAAGATCGAATGAAGTCAGTGGCCAAAAGAAGGTGAGAGCTAGAGAAACTGATGCAAATATCAAAGAAAATTCTAATAGTCTGGGTGGCTCAGTGGTTGAGCATCTACCTTTGGCTCAGGGCCCGATCTCGGTCCTGGGATGGAGTCCCACATCAGGCTCCCTGTAAGGAGCCTGCTTCTTTCTCTGCCTGTGTCTATGCCTCTCTCTGTGTATCTGTCATGATTAAATAAATAAAATGTTTTTAAAATTCTAATAGCAAAAACTATTAGAATCTATCAACAATCAGGGTTATTATGATTAACTCCCAGATAATGGCTTATGGATGTGCCTTCTCACCTATGATATCATCATCATGGTAGGCTGCATGAGAGCAGGACTTGCTAATTCCAACAGAGTACATTTTTAAATAACTGTATATTTTCCTATTTGTTCTTCTATGCTTTTCACATTTTGTACCTTTTTACAGTTTGCTATTTAAGTGTGTTTTTTTAAGAAATGAAAAGTATAAAAGAAGACATTCAAAGATATGTAGGTATCTTTGGAAAATATTGATAAAGTTGGGAACCTTCAGTGTGGCTTGATTTCCAGATGGTAAATAACAGTTTTGAGATCATGGACTATGCAGGCCTTCTGCATTAGGACTTTTTAATATACTTTAATCTTCTCCCAAACTCCTCAAAATAGATGTTATTCCTATTTTTCAGATGAGGAAACCAAGGCTCATAGTCTTAAGAGTTCTATGGAAATAGTTCTTTTTTAAAATTTTTTTTTAAATTTATTTATGATAGTCACAGAGAGAGAGAGAGAGAGAGAGAGAGAGAGAGAGGCAGAGACACAAGCAGGCTCCATGCACAGGGGGCCTGATGTGGGATTCGATCCCGGGTCTCCAGGATCACGCCCTGGGCCAAAGGCAGGCGCCAAACCGCTGCGCCACCCAGGGATCCCTATGGAAATAGTTTTAAGCATGTCTAAATTTCATGTTGTTTCCATGGGGAAAATATTAACCTTGAAGCTAAGATCCTCCTGCGGCGCCTGAGTGGTGCGGCCGATTGAACACTGGACTCCTGTTTTCAGCTCAGGTTCTGATCTCAGGGTCCTGAGATCCGGCCCAGCTCCAGCTTCACCCTCAGCACAGAGTCTCCTTAATTTTTTTTTTTAATTTTTATTTATTTATGATAGTCACAGAGAGAGAGAGAGAGGCAGAGACACAGGCAGAGGGAGAAGCAGGCTCCATGCACCGGGAGCCTGACGTGGGATTCGCGCTAAACCACTGCGCCACCCAGGGATCCCTCAGCACAGAGTCTCCTAAAGACTTTCTCTCTCTCTCCCACTGCCTCCTCCTTGGCACACACGTGCTGTCTCTCAAATAAATAAATCTTAAAAAAAAAAAAAAAAAGAAAAGAAAAGAAAAGAAACTAAGGTCGCCCTTTCTTTATGAAAGATTTCTCATACATTTGCTTTCTGGAGTTGAAACATTTTAAAAAGCAAAAATGGGGATCCCTGGGTGGCTCAGTGGTTTGGCGCCTGCCTTCGGCCCTGGGCGTGATCCTGGGGTCCTGGGATCGAGTTCCGCATCAGGCTCCCTGCATGGAGCCTGCTTCTCCCTTTGTCTGTGTCTCTGCCTCTCTCTGTCTCTCATGAATAAATAAATACATAAATCTTAAAAAAAAAAACAAAAATACTTTTACATCCCCCTTCTTTCGTATAGACGAATGAGGGGGTACTAATGTGATATAGAAACTGCCTTGGTAAATAAATGTATAGAAAATATCTTTCTTTAGGATGGATTTTAAAAAGAGCTAGAATTGTATTTTTCAAACTTTAAAGGAATACATTTCTTTAAATGAGATCTTACACAAAACTGATAAAACAGATAAAAGAGGAGCTGCCCTGGCAGAACTGAGGGTGGAGGAGCTTCATGGATCCTGAACTCCCTTCCAGTCTAGCAGTGGTGCCCTGGGGCATCCCTAGGAAAAAACTGCAAAGCCCTGAGGAACACAGGGTTAGAGCTGTGCATTCTGAGTGCCCAACAGGGAGGGGAGGCTAAAACCCTTGGGGTAGGGGACAGAGAGCAATCAAAGGAGAAGTTAAGTATATCCTTCTCTTCATTTTTAAAATATGGCTGAACTTTATTTAAAAATTCATACTTACCTTGTTTTTTGTCATTATTTTTTTCCACACTGCTTCCAGACATTGGTAACCAGGATACTTGTTTAGCTACCTGTGTGAAAAGTAACTGAATCCCAGCTGGTGGATTCCAGGGTGCTGGTTTTCTCCTCTTCCGATACTAATTGACCAATACATCTCGAGAGTTTGGTGTGGAATAGGGGTACTGCTTGTTCAATTATGGCATTCAAAATCATATCTCAGCACAGGCATGTATACTGTTTTCTGATATCCATTTTTTTAAACAAATCTGAACTAATTTCTCACTGCCATTCAAGTCCATGTGTATATCTGTATTTAGCTAAGTTAGCATATTTCCCTATTATTCTTCCTTAATGTGGACTTATTTTCTTTCTTATATACCCAGAATTATGGTAAAGAATGGTAACGACTTTTACATCCTAATCATATATTTACTTAATGATTATGAAACTACTAAAGGAAAATTTCCTTTTAATATTAATTCTTCATTACAGATGATGATGTAAAGCCCTATGTGAAAGGTTTTATTTTTGTTAGTATTCAGATCTTATAACGATACTCCATGATATGTTATCTCCATCTCTATTTTTGCAGATGAGATCATTTGTTTAGTGCTTAATCATATCAGTGTGACCTAATTTGTTTTTTTTTTTTTAGTTTGCTATTTAAATAGACAGGGAATATTAATTCTGGTATTGGCCCCCCGAAATATCAAATTAAGGGCTCATTTCTGCCATTATCACATGAAAAAAAATATGGATCTTTTTCAACAGATCAATATTGAAATGATAGAATTTGGCTCAGTTATTGAAAGTTCTTAAAGAATGCAGTGCTGTATAATGACACTGTCCAAAATAAAGGAAGAAGAATCACGGATTACGGGAAGACTCCTAAAATTTGATTTTATTTCAGAGAAGGCTCCAATATTTATACCATTTTTATTTAATAAGACTAAGTTTCATAATCATTAGAGTCATGCCCATTTGCGTAGTGATAAGGACACATATGCTGATTATTTGTAAAGTTATGAGATTTTTGCTTAATTAGAAATCATATTTCTAAACAAAATGTCAGATTTTTCCATTGGTGATTAGCAGAGATCCCACCAGCTATTACCCTTATATTTTTTCTACATAAGATATCAAATATCTGTACTCTGTAGATACAAAACAAAATAAGCACAGCATTTCATTTATTGTTACTCATCATTCTTTGATAATTCCATAATGAGATCTAAACAATCTTTTTCCAATTCAATTGAAGAAACACTTAGTAACTATAATTCTCTAAAAACTAAAAAAAAAAACAACACATATAGTAAATGGAATCTTGGTCCTTTGATTTGTTTCCAATAGAAGATGACTGAATATTAGATTCTACTTTCTAATATTTTGTCCATTCCTACATTGTTCAGTCTTCATTCATTCATGCCTTAACTCATTCAGCCAATATTTATTAAGAACTCACTATGTTAAGGTATTGTGCTCATCACCAATGCATTATATGATTGACATGATGAATACTTTCATATGTCTTAGTGGAAGAGATACAAAATTAAACGGGCAAAAAATAAAGTGTAATAAGTCCTGTGATAAGGGAAACTCTAAATGGTAAGACAATACATTGCACAAGCACAGGAAGCTTGGTCAAACACTGAATACTTAGGTCACATTCATTGGCTTTTTTTTTTTTTCCTCCTCTAGCAGATGTGTTGATGCTCTGCCTGTATTCCCTTGTTACTCACAATTCTAAGTAAAAGTCTACAGCATATAACTGGAAGTACTTGCAACCCCTCAGGTGTGTGAGGCCAGAATTCCTGATGAAATGATGCCCCTAAGTGCAGCCCTCAACCAATAACCGATGGGATTTGAAGATAAATATCTAAGCTTCCTAACCCTCAGGTAGAACATCTCCTAGGTATATTCTGCACAGTATCCCAGAGTTCCTCAGTGGGATTGTTCCTTGGTTGCCCACAGGAGTAACCTGATCAATAACGAACCCTTTGTTGGCTTCTTTGCCTTTCCTATGCCATGCCTCCCCTCCCTAACAGGTGTTTCCACAGTCACCTTCCAAATAAACTGCTCACATTTAAATCCTTGTGTCAGAGTTTGCTCCAGGAGGTAGCTATCCTATGATATCCACACTCCAAAACCTACAGATGCTTCCTAAAACTTTTTTTTAAAGATTTTATTTATTTCTTCATGAGAGACACACAGAGAGGCAGAGACACAGGCAGAGGGAGAAGCAGACTCCATGCAGGGAGCCCGACGTGGGACTCGATCCTGGGACTCCAGGATCACGCCTGGGCCAATGGCAGGTGCTAAACCACTGAGCCACCCAGGGATCCTCTGCTTCCTGAAACATTTTTGACTCTTGAGTGCTAGTCAATCAGTATGATGTCTTTTACTTAACACCTTCAGATGAAAGAAATGAAGCCCATTAAACTTTACTACCAAATCCATAGCTAAATACAGTTTTGTTTTTTTTTTAAATCCAAAACCACTGATATTTCTATAAAATCATGATAACCTCTTGCCACTCAGCCAGTTGATCTCAAGGGAAGAAATATCATGTCATATGAAAGCATTTCTAATTATCTGAAAAAATAATTTCTCCACTACATAACTGAAATTGAAACATTAATCTTAAACACTGAAAGGCAAGAATCTTGCCATTATTCCTGGCAAGCCACATTTATTCAGCCATATAAGTAACTTGATGTCTGAATCCCTATGTAAAACATTGCCATGCAGAGTAAAAACTGAAGATTTCAAATCTTAAGACCTAATTCTTATAATCAAAAGCATACATAAAGGAATGATAAGCATGTATATTACTAGATTATCATTTAGAATAGAACTAATGGCAATCACAAACATATAACTGATTTTCTTTTATCAATCTTTGGCATGTCAAACTATGCAAAAATTACCAGAATAAAAGAAGAAAAAAGTGCAACTTACACTGCCATGTATTTTGAGTTAGTGGTAAAAGCAGATTTGAGATGTTGTCTTCAGGACAGAAAGCACAGGTTTTTTTATATATATCTTTCTGGTATTGAAATGAGTCTTTGACCATTTATAGAAACTGCAGGTAACTGCATCATGAACCACTTGAAGTATAGCTGAAAACTGATATTGTCTATTGTTTCACATAGAAGATAGGTTTTTATATTCTTTCTCTTAAAATATTTTGCTCAGTATCTACTCTATGCAATGATGCTTTGTAAAATTTTTTTGATAAATAAATTTATTAGGACAGTACTGAGTGCTTTTAGTTGATATGAAGCACACATTAAATATACAATAAATGCATTAATTAATTGACAAAATGATAATTTCTTTATATATTCAAATATTTATACTCTGCTTTGTTTCAAAAAGAGATACTTGATAAAAATATCTGTACTGAAAAAAGTTTAAAATATGTTTATTTCAGATATCAAGACAAAGGAAAAAGAACAACAGAGAAAGAATAGTCAACAGTAAAATTAGGTTGCCAAGAAATATGTAAATGTAAACGGCCATAGACTTTATGGAGGATCCCAAATTTGTTGCTAAGAACCCTTTGCTGATATGGTCTATTCAGTCTTGCAGTGCAATTCTGTACCTTTTTATTCTGAAACTCTATACCTCTTGCATGGATTACTTCCACAAGCTTCCTAGCCTTCTGGTTTCCTTGAGTTCCACAATGGGTATACCCGGCAGGAGAGTATAGAGAAGCAAGAGAATGAGGTCAGGGTATTAATTTCTTTTGCTCTTACCTGTGGGATCTCCTCAGCATGGCTGTGTTCTTCAAATGTGAGTCACTGTTTCTTTGAAGAAAGCCTTCCTCTCCATATACAATAGATTTTGAGTTCTGATCATCACTTTATTCCTCATAACTTCAGGCCTGCGGTTGGCAAAATCTTTGCTGTTACAATCCCAGGATCCCTGTACCATCCCTAATGGCTTCCCTACAGGCTGCTTACACCTTTGCAAATAGTCCCTTCATTAGGCTTTTTGAAATTTTCTACCCTGAGCATGACATTTATTTTCCTTTGAGACCTCAGTTATACAACCCCAGCTTCTAAAATAAAGGAATAATCTAGAGAAAAATCAAGGTGTGCAATGTTTATCAGGTTCAAAACACTAACAATTGAAAAATCTATTTTAGTAAATGTATTAATCTTCTGAAAGAGAAGTTCATAGCAAATGCATTATCATGGGCACACATAAAATTAGCTTTGCATGATAAATGTGTAATATCTTCAATAGCAGTTCAACAGTAAGTTAAAAAGTAAATGACTGGTTTTTAAAGCATTCTTTATGTAAGTAATAACTATTATGCCGAACATACGGATCTTAAGTGATTTAATCAGAAAAAAAGATTGGTTTTGTCTCCTACTGGCCCTTGAATGCCCCTTGATGGGACTGGATTTCCCATGCCTCTGGATGAAATCTATGGGAAATATCATAATGTTGTGGTCTTATTTAGCTAGTCATGAAGATATTTATTCCAATGTAATGATTTAAAAAAATTTTTAGCTCTGCCCTACAATGAGAATGTACTTTTTTTTTCCCCCTGGCCTTTCACTTCTACGTGTCCTTCTACATCTTTCTTACTATGATTTATGTCCCTTTCCAGGTGGAATAGATGAAATGATTAAGTATTAGAGGAGGTAATAAAGAGAGCAGGGAAATTCTTATTTCATTGATACTGCGGTGGCACTTCGGTGCTCTGAAGTTGAAAAGTGTTTAGAATTGGTCATTTGTTTCAGGGAGTGCTTCTCCATGTTCTTTAGATTCTTTCCTTTATTCCCAACCTGGGAATGGTCCCAGGGTTTCCTTGCCTATATTTTCCTTGACAAAGAATTTTTTTTTTCTGGTCCAGCTAAATATTATCACTTCTTTATATCCTGAGCATCTGGTACTTTCTAGCTTATTAATTAATGGAGTCCTATTTGCTTCACTAAGAGAACCTTTAGGTGGAATGTATGACAAGTTCATGAATGTTCTTTCACACATAGCCCCAAGGGGAACATTCACATATTCAAATGCCTTAGAAGCACTTTGAGAAATGCAGTTAGATACTAAAACACAATCCTCAGTTCTAGTGCCAAAGACCACTTCAGGCTGCCTCTTATCTTTGATGTTTCTGTGCAGTGGGTCAGATCCCCAGATAGCTTCCCTCTTCCATCTTTAAACAAAAAGAAAAACATCTACAGGTGACACACGGTCCTGTAGGTGAACTCTTTAAAAGTTCCTCTCCATTGGGGTGCCTGGGTAGGTCAGTCAGTTAAGCCTCCATACTTGATCTCAGCTCAGGTCTTAATCTCAGAGTTGTGAGTTCAAGCCCCATGTTGGGCTCCGTGCTGGGCATGGAGCCTACTTAAAAAGAAAATTTAAAAAAAAATAAAATAAAACTTCTCTCTCTTGACTTGAGACTGAGGAGAAGCACCAAGAAGCCCCTTATTTTGAAAACGCAATACTCTGTTACAGCACACAATTGGTTCTCTTCAAGAAGTCTTTCCTAATCACCTACTCCCAAAAGTTCTGTACCTTCAGTATCAGTGATATCATCTCTTTCTGTAATATACCTCAACCAGCACTTCCATTTTTATACCTTATTATAAACCCTAATGGTCTAATGTATGAGGATAATTCTGTAAATCCACTTTATATGAAGCCCAAATAATGTCATCTTTCCATCACAAAATCTACAAACCTACTTGCATTCTTACCCATTGAACTCATTTTCCTTTATTTTATGATAGGAAATATATATCTATATTGAAGGGTAAACCCCTCCATATTTCTCATGTGACCCTCACCTCTCCAGGACTCTGATCTTATAATGATCTCTTATCTGTCCTTTATCTTCAGTATGCTCTTAGAAAGCACCATGTGGTAAAGACTGTATTATTTCTGTCTGCATCCAAAGATAATCTAGTAATTTCCATCCTAAAAACACTGTAATTCGTCATCCCCTGCTGGAGCTGGACGAATCACCTAGCTCCACCACCGCTCTTTTCCAAGATCTCCACCAGTCAAGAGACAAAATACAAAGTATAAGGCATAATAAAACAACTTGACTCAACTGTTATGTTGGTCCTTCTTTATATCAACATTAGAGGAACCTAGATATGTACATGTGATAGCAGGGATAGGTCTTTCCATTGAGCTAAAATCTATAGTAGCAAAAAAGAAAATAGTCTAATGTTCACCACTAAGAAAATTAAACAAGATACCAACTCATAATGCATCTTCACTTTGAGTGCTATGCATCTATTAAAGTTGATGATAAAGACGCATACATGCTGATTTAGAAAAATCTCCAATACGCAGTTCAATATGCAATTAAGATAAAAAAAAACAGACTGCAAAATGACACATATATTTTGCTACAATTTATGCAAATACATTGCAAAATATCACTATGCTTTTTTATTTGAATGCACATAAATGTATAGAAAGTTTCTGTGAGCATAACTTCCAGAAAGGAAACAGCACTGGATTCAGGAATGTGATAGATTGCGAATGGCCACATATTCTTTGCAACTCCTCTGATTAAGAGGTCGAGTATATCCCTCTACTCATGGAATCTGGATTGGCCTCAGGACTTGCATTCTCACATTGTTCAACTTCCAAGGCTAGGTTTCAAAAGGCCTTGCTGCTTCTGTTGTAGCTCTCTTGGAACCCTGAGACTACCCATTTGAGGATGGAGAGAGAGGCACAACCTTCCACACAATCCCCTCCCTCCCTGCCATCTCAACCCTCCCCGCCATTCCATCCATCCCAGTCATCATAACCATCCCAACCATCCCCACCACCCCCATCCTCCCAGCTATCTCAGCCATCCCAACTGAGGTACATCCAAGTGAGTGAACCCAACTGATACCAGGTAGAGCAGAAACCAGACTCAACAACTGATTCCAGATGAAATTACTGACCCACAGAATAGTGAGAAATGTCTCTTTTTATGCAGAAAAAAAGATAATGCAGGGTTATTTTTCAAAAAGCATCTTATTTTGACATGTAATTTCTAGAATATTTTATAAGGAGACTATATCTTTGTGTTGTGCAATTAGCATTTGTTAAAAAATAAGAATACTTGATACAGAGAGAAAAATTGTATAAGATAGCCCTCACCAATTACCTTAATGGACTAACCAACCAAAGCATTATATATCCAGGTTCTAATAAGAGCTGAAGCTCGTTTGGGAGGTATTTAGTAGTCAAAAGAGGAAGCAGAACCGGACTCAACTGCCTTTTCAGTATCCTTATCCTCGGAGCAGTTTATTTGCACAGTTTAGACAGCCCCTTCCAGAGTAGACTCTTCTTCAACTTTTGTTTTCCTCAGGTCTCTGCTAGAACCTTTTGTTTGTGAAAATGCCAACATATGAGCATTAGATCTTAGGAGTCATTATCTAAATAACTGGGTTTTAATACAACAACCACTGCATCCCTGGCAATGACTAGCATCAGTATTGTCTTAGTACCGATCTCTGGGGTCACCTGGCTGGCTCAGTCAGTGGAGCACACAACCCTTGATCTCAGGGTCGTGAGTTCAAGCCCCACCTTGAGCATAGAGATTACTTAAATAACAAAACAAAACAAAAACTATGAAACTCAAACTTGATATTCTCTACCAATGTGCCCTTGGGCAAGTTACTTAACCCCTCCATGCTTCAATCTGCTTATCTACAAGTATAATAATAACAATACCTACTTCATGGAGTTCTTATGAGAATTAACATATGGAAAACATTTAAAATAGTGCTTGGTACAAAGTGCTATGCAAATTTTAGCTGTGAAAATGTTTGTCATAATTATTTTCTGTCATTGAAAGTTGGCACCTGAGTTTTAGTGATCTATCTTGCTCCAGCTTGCTTGAGTTGAGTTTGGGTTCATTTTTTTCACTTTTTAAAAATTGTGGTAAAATAACATAATGATTAATGTAAATAACATAACAGTTACCAATTAAACCGTTTTTTAAAAATGATTTATTTATTTATTTATTTATTTATTTATTTATTTATTTGACAGAAAGAGAGAGAGAGCACAAGCAGAGAAATGGCAGGCAGAGGGAGGGGGAAAAGCAGTCTCCCTGCTCAGCAGAGATGTGGGGCGGGGCTCTATCCCAGGACCCTGGGATGATGACTTGAGCTGCAGGCAGACTGACTGAGCCACCCAGTTGCCCCCATTTTAGCCATTTTTAAGTGTACTGTTCAGTGTTATGAAATATATTCACGCTGCTAAGTAACCATCACCACCTTTCATCTCCATAAACTCTTTTCATCTTGTAAATCTGAAACTCGATACTGATTAATTGATAACTCCTCATTCTCCTCTCCCCCATGCCCCTGGCAACCACTATTATACTTTGTCTTTACGATTTTGACCATTCTATATCTCATATAAGTGGAGTCATACATTATTTGTCCTTTTGTGACTGGCTTATTTCACTTACTATAATGTTCTAAAAGTTCATCCATGTCACAGCATATTTTGAAGTTTTTTTCCTTTTTAAGGCTAAATAATATTCCATTGTGTGCATATACCACAATTTGCTTATTCATTCATCAGTCAATGAACATTTGAGTTGTTTCCGTGTTTTAGCTATTATGAGTAATCCTACTATGAGCAGGAGTGTACAAATAACTCTTTGAGTCCCTGCTTTCAATTCTTGTTGGTAAATGCTCAAAAGTGGATTCTCTAGATCATATGGTAGTTCTATTTTTAATTTTTTTTGAAAAACTATTATACTGTTTTCCACAGTGACTTTACCATTTTACATTCCCACCAACAGTGCACAAAGGTTCCAATTTCTTCATGTCCTCACCTTTTCTGGTTTTTGTTTTTAGTTTTTGCTCTTGTTTGATAGCAGCCACTCTAATGGGCGTGAAGTGCTGTCTCATTGTAGTTTTGATTGGCCTTTCCCTAATGATAAGTGATGTGGAACATTTTTTCATGTGTGTATTGGCCATTCATATATCTTTGGAGAAACATCTATTCAAATACTTTGCCCATTTTTAAACTGAGTAGTTTGTAGATTTTTTGTTGAATTTTAAGAATTCTCTACATTTTCTGGATATTAATCCCTTATCGGATATTCGATTTGCGTTTATTTTCTCCCATTCTGTGGGTTGCCTTTGGAGTCTGTGGGTAGTATCTTTTGGTCTAGAGAACAGGACCCTTTTTTCCCACCCTGGCTCCCACAGCAACATGAAAGCTGCTCCATGAGCATGTGCATAGCTATCTGCCACATGGCAAGGGGCTGGGGCTGGGTAGCTGCCAATGAGCTAAGAGCTGAAACTGACCAAAATTAGCAATTTATCATCCAAGTCTTCCCCTGGAAGTTGCAAGCCTTCAACGGACTCTAGAGTTCCAAAATAGTTGTATCAAGCAAATCCTGCCATGCAGTTTTTGTCTAGGCTCGATGCAGGTTCTTCATGAGTCCTACTCTGCCATCTTCCCAGAACCCTCTTTGGGTTCATTCTTAATAGTTTTGTTATGTTTAATGGTCAACTCATTACAGTTAGGGCTTATTTCTAATTTGCTCAACTTTATTACTTTCTTAGTAAATCTAATTTACAAGACACTAAAAAAATACTTTGCAATTATAGTGAGCAAAAGGATTTCTAATCCATTACTCAGAACAATACTTTTATTTTCTTATAGAAGTCATTGGTCTGTTGCATTTTGGAGTTAGGTATAAAATTTTAACAACCCAAAACTAAATAGTTCCCTTGCATGTCCCAAAATTAAATGCATACTCTTGAGCTTCTTGCCCAGTGGAATAGCAAATGTTACATGGAAGATTTTACAACCTCTACATGGAAGCCAAGACTATACAAAAGTTCACACATTACAGAGAGCAGTGAAAAGGGAAATATAAAACTTGCTGTGGCTTAAAGTTTGTGTTGTAGACCAACACACACACACACGCACACACGTAAGAGTGATCACTAGATTGATCATTTTAAATACTTAAATATCTACCTTAAATATATAAATATCTAAAATCAAGTTAGTATTACTGTCCCCTGTCTCACTAGGAGATACACTCAAATCTATTCTTTAGGATGCCCTCATATAGCATTATCCAGGTATTGATGTTGACTTCTCTTTAACCCATCCTAGTTCCACGTGGGATCAAAGGAAAATCAGGAGAAGGTCTGAACAACTTCCTATTGCTACTGAAGTTTTTCTCTATAAGTTGTTAGAAAACAATGAGGAGGTGAAATACCTAACTTTTTTCTGTCCTTCATGTAGACTATGGATCAAATAAACCCAGGCTTCCTTGCACGGAAAGGAATGTGCCAGAATAATATAGGCCTAAATTAAGAGTACAATAGACAATTGACTTTTAGATAATTTTAAACGTTACATCCAGATGGAATGATAGCCATAAAGTTTTTGAAGGAAAGTAAGATAATAAAAACTGGAGTATTTTCTTCAGAATTCTAGTAAACAACAGTTAAAATGTGTCATCTTTATCAGCTCCTTTGCTTATATGAGTATTAAAGGGGGGTAAGACTTCCAGGTTCCAGTTTGGTATGTAAGAAGCTTTGAAGTCACCACTCCACCCTAACAACAAGTTTGGTAGCATCTTACAAAGCTAAACATAATATTAACACACAATCCTCAGCAATCACCTTCTTTGGTATTTACTCAAAGAATTTAAAAACTATGTCCACACAAAAATCTGCACACAGATATATATAGCAGTTTAATTTATTTTTTAAGATTTTATTTTTAAGTAATCTGCACACCCAACTTGAGCTTGAACTCACAACCCCAAGATCAAGAGTCAGATGCTCTACCAACTGAACCAACCAGGTGCCCCTATAGTGGCTTAATTTATAATTGCCAAAATGGGGATCCCTGGGTGGCGCAGCGGTTTAGCGCCTGCCTCTGGCCCAGGGCACGATCCTGGAGACCCGGGATCGAATCCCACGTCGGGCTCCCGGTGCATGGAGCCTGCTTCTCCCTCTGCCTGTGTCTCTGCCTCTCTCTCTCTCTGTGTGTGACTATCATAAATAAATAAAAAATTAAAAAAAAATATAATTGCCAAAATGTGGAAGCAACAAAGATGTCCTTCAGTAAATGAATGGATAAATAAACTATGGTATATTCACATGATGAAATATTATCCAGTGGTGAAAAGAAATGAGCTAGCAAGCCATGAAAAGATTTGGGGGAAACTTAAATGCATATTACTAAGTAAAAGAGGCCACTCTGAAAAGGATACATATCATATGAATCCAACTGTATGACATTCTGGGAAAGGCAAGACTATGGAGACAATAAAAAGAGGAGTTGTTGACATGTGTGGCTGGCAGAGGGACGAACAAGTGGAGCACAGTTGATTTTTAAAGTAGTGAAAATACTGTATAGCGTTATAATGATGGATACATGTCATTATACATTTGTTGAAACCTATAGAATATATGACACCAAGAGTGAACCCTGAGGTAAACCAAGGACTTTGGGTGACTATGACGTGTCTATGTAGGTTCGTCAACAACAACGAATTTTTTTTTTTTAAATGTTTATTTATTTATGATAGTCACAGAGAGAGAAAGAGAGGCAGAGACACAGGCAGAGGGAGAAGCAGGCTCCATGCACCGGAAGCCCGATGTGGGATTCGATCCCGGGTCTCCAGGATCGCGCCCTGGGCCAAAGGCAGGCGCCAAACCGCTGCGCCACCCAGGGATCCCAACAACAACGAATTTTAAAGAAATGCTAGCAGCTTCTTAAATCTATTTACAAAAAGAAGTATGTTTCACATATAACAAATATATATGGAAAATAATATCAACCCCCCCCAAAAATAAAGTATCTTAATTACTTTTAATTAACTTCCTTAACTTGTGGCTGTATGCTCTTTTATCCATAGTCACATAAGCAAACACGGCACCCAAGTTCACCCTAAGTGAGACCTCACTGCCTTGCAGTCTTCTTTGTCTCCCATCCCTTAATAGTGCAGTTGGTTGATAATCTCATTGGGCATCATTTTCTACATCTTAGTTTTAATGGTTATGTATTATTGCAGAAGATTGTCAGTTACCTTTTGATTACTAATATTTTCCCAACACTTATATTTTAAATACCTCAGCCATAAAAAAAATACCTCAGCTATGAGATTCCTTCTGTATCAATCTTTGCACACAAGTATGATCATTTTCTTCAAAGAGATTATTAATAGTCAAGGGGTCTCTACACTTTAAAATATTTGAATATTTATCTCAAGCAAACCAGTATCAGTGTGCTCTCTTATCAGCTGTATCCAAAAGGGCCCATTTGCCCATAAACTGGACTCCCTGGAGATAATAGTATTGGTTTTAATGACCAGTTTCATAGTTGACATATTGTATTTCCTTCTTAATTCAGTACCCCTTCATTGGATGACTGGTATTTTATCACAGTCTACATATGATTATTGGCCATTTAGTAATTTTGAAGAGTCTATGAAATGTGACTTGTTTTTTTTCTATTGGTCTGTTCAGTTAATTGGACTGGTAAATCAATAGTCCTTATATGAAAATTCTAGGTGTGTCTATTTAAAGAGAGGGTCTGAGATCTACAAAGGTTTAAGTATTTTTCTTTGGACTGAAAGTTCTTAAATTCTTATCATTATAGAACAGCTATATGTGTACACTTTCTGATCTAAACATGTAGAAATTATTAAGAAAATACTTATATAAAAAAGGATGTAGGTGTCCATGGGATATGTGAAGATATATATATATATAGATAGATAGATAGATAGATAGATAGATAGATGATAGATAGATAGATTAGATAGATAGATATATCCATCCAATATTATATGGGAACCCTGAACATTGAATGGAAGCTAAACTCTTGAGGTCCAGAATTTTTAAGACCAGAAATTGGCAATGAGGATTGGTCTTAAACTACTTTCAGGGAATTGGAATCCAAAAGACTGAACAGTGGCGTGGAACGAAGCCAGTCTCCCTGCCTGAATCCAGGGCCAATGCTGTGAATCCCAGCAACTAGTAGCTTGCTTGTGACAAGGGGAAAAAATAAAACCATAATGGGAAAATTGACAAATGTAACTACCTCAACATTTAATATTCTGTTAAAGAAAAAGATGACATAAAAAGTTAAAAGACAAAGATAGCCTGGGGAAAGTTCTTTGAACATACATCAAACACAGTATCAGAGCTCAGGATATCTAACAAACTGTTGCAAATAAGACACAGACAAACAATTCAATAGAAAATTGGATACGGGATTGGAACAGGCACTTCACAGAAGGCAAAACCCCAATGGCCTGTAAATATAAGGAAACTGTTTAAACCACACAAATATGGAGGGATTGGAGAAGTGTCATCTTTGCTCTCGTTGCTAGTTTTTAAACTGTTTTTCTTCCTTCTTCCTCAGAACCCCAGATCTTCTGAAATTTGAGCTGTGAGTCTTCATGAACTGATGCTCCTCTTAATGCTTTGATCCACCAGCAGGCTATGTCACTTCTTATTTACCACTGTGAGCAGCAGACAGCTTACTCGGTTCCTTTTTTTTTTTTTTTTTACCACATCTCATGTCATAATGTACTCAGACAGTTCAGCCTCTGTAAGGATGATCTTGCCTGCACTTTGTCCCCACAGTTACCAAACAACCTGCTGCAATTTTCACGCCCTCCATCAACCTCAATCTCTGATTCTCACGCCCTTCGTATTTACTCATGGTTGCGCAGCTCCAAAATCTCTGCTGCGGTCTTACCACACTCCAACAGAGATTCCCTACCTTTTTAGTCGATCTCTAGTCTAGAATTTTATCTTCTGTAATTTTTCAAGCTCACCGAGACCTCCAGTTTGGTATATCATTTATTATAATTACCTATTAACCTCACGGCTTCACGCATATTTTCTTCATTATCCAGCGTGGATTTTGTGTTCCAAATTGTAGTGACTCATTTCATTTCCATCATCCTTCTTTCCCTCCATAGCACACAACTGGCAAACGTTCAATCTCGGCTATAACTAGGCAGTTTTCTTCTCAATGGTTTTCCCTAAACAGATGAAGGCTGATTGGAAGATAGTGCACATAGGAGTGGGTCTATTTACTATTAAATTAACGATTATTAATATTAAAAAGGCGCCCTCTGCTGGTCAAAATTTCCTCAACACTTTTCTGGTATATGTATTTACATTTTCATTCTTCCAGATTATTTCACATAGTGTACTTATCTTTTATTTTCTTATTTTTATTTGTTTTTTGTACTTATCTTTTAATCTTTGTATATGTCTCCCCCCTAAAACTGTATTGAAAGAAAAAAATTACAGATAAAAATAAGCCAGTAATTTCCTCATGTCTCACCAACAGTATTACCAAATCATCTGTATCTGTATGTATTCACTGCTTCTTCTCACGTTGCAAATGAAATAAATTGCATGCATCAAAGCCAGTTCCCCTAGGTCCTGCCCTCTCTCAGCATCTCAAAGACTTAATTTCTAAGTTATCACATGCTCTTTCTCTCTCACATCATCAATTTATCTCACTCTACTGGATCATTCCCACCAGCATGCAAATATATTCTTCTCAAAGAAACATTTCTTAATTAGCTAAAAAGATAAAAACAACTTTAGTTTCTAAAATAGGAAAATAAAATAAATGGATACATGAGTTACTTGTAAGATATTTTTTAAAATGAAATAGTTCTTTGAGTGCTAATACAGAATGTTCCCAAGAAATAGGAATTCACACACACACACGTGCACGTGCGTGCGCCTACAAACATGTGCACACACATACATATATGCTTCTGTTTGTACACACATTTAAGGTTTTATGCATTAGTGCATGAAGTTTCTGGGAGTTACATCCCACATTTTTAATAATAGTTACTCGTAGAAAGAAGAGTGAGATTAGATTGTGGAAGTAAGATTTATAACTTTTTAATTTTATATATCTCTGTATTATTTGCAGAAGTGTAATTCTGTAAACTAATCTGGCAGTAATGTAGGGGGCGAAGTAGAAAAGATATCTTAGTTACATAATTCAAGTTATTATTGCAATAACAGTTCAAGCTTCAGAGGAAGATAAAGGGAAATTAATATTCATTGAGCTCCCACTACCTCCTGTGCCTGACTTTTACATATAGCATCGTATTTATTCACTTAATTTTTATGTATAGCAAGTAATGTGATGCCTTTGACAGAAAGAATAATTCAGTGCCCCTATCTGGTTTGTGGAAGGTGATGGTGAACTCAATGCTTAAAAAGTTCTTGCCTTTCAGACTATCTTCCCTTCTCAATTTAAGGTTGACCCACGTTGGAAATAAACAACAAAGTTCCTCCTTATTATTTTATAGGAAGAGCCAACAAATCAGAAAGAGTAGCATATTCTAAGGGCTAAATACATACTTGTTTAATTAATCATAGATGAATCTTGATCAGTTCACTTTTTGCTTATATAAGAAAATAAACACAAAATGAATGGTGAGCCACCTGATTAGAATTCACCATGGTAAGTGTCGGGTCTTTTATGAAATAAAGACTGCATACAATTACACAAACCTCAAATTCATTTTTTTTCAATCTTTCAAGAATATTCTTTTGCAAAGAACAATAGGTTCCCAATTATAAGTATAGTTGTATTGGTGTGGTCTTCTCTGTGATTAGACAATTCATTATTATTCTATTAATTAGTGTAGTGATTTTTAACCTCGGCTGCACATTAGAATCACTTGGGGAGCTTTTAAAAATCTCATGCCCAGGAAGCTGAACTCCAAACCAATTACCTCAGAATCTCTGGGGGTGCGACCCAGGCGTCAGTCCTTATAAAAGCAAGTTTGAGAATCACTAATTTAAGGGAAGTCACATGATTTGCCCTCAAAACAGGCGATGAGAATTCTTTCATCAAAGCTACTACACCTCGGAAAACTGTGGCATGCAAAGTAAGCAGAAATATCTGCTTTTTCTTTTCCTTTTTGAAGAAAGTTATCATTTTAAATGTGGAACAGAAATGAAACAGAAGGTTCGCCTATTAAAATGTAATTCTGTGTCTTCATTTAGGCACACAGCCTGAGAGGGTGTCAGTAAATTGTATTTATTTGGGAAAGGTTGCCATCTTATAAGTAGCTTCAGCTAAAGATGGGATTTGCCCAGGGCAATAGTACAATTAATGAAGATAGAGAAGTGCTAAATCACAAGCCCGGTGATTTGTGTTTTGATTGACTTCATGGAATTGTGAGAGTTACATTTTAAGTCTGATCCTCACAGGCTTTCTATAATCAATTACAGCCTAAAATAATCATTTCGGCTTATTAAATCTGAACTTGTGAATGCAAATACATGTATGTGAATACAGATTAGAATTTGAAGATAAATGGAAACTAATACTTCCTGTATATTTGATTTCTCCTTCCAGCAGAAAGAGTAACTCAATTGCATGTTTAATTTTCCTTCATTAATTGTACATTATACTTTTAGATGTTCCTTTAATATCTATGACTCAGGATGTTGTACGTTATTATTCTACACAAGCATAATATTCTTAGGAGATTTTGCATGATTTCCTGAGGCATCAGAATAAATTTTTCAGAGTGATATTTTTTTCACGTAGCTTCCAATTCATAACATTTCAGAATTCATAAAATTATATTCATAACTTAAATTATGTACTTAATTTATTAATTGTATCCATTCAATTCAACAAATATTTTTGATAATAAACCACATCTCAATATTATGGTCATGCTGGGGTCTATATAAGAAAAAAATATACCAATGGTCTTGCTCTAAAGGTACTCAAATATTTTGAGTCAACATATGATATGCATGAGAACAAAGAAATATATAAAAAATTAAATATGTTCACATAGGAATATACTATACTCACATAAGAAAATGGATAGCAGGTAAAAATTTTAATTCAATTACCCTATGGTTAGAGCTTGTGTTGGCTTTGAGCTTACTTATATCAACAAGACAAAATGACCAGTGTCTTCATAGGCTTTACTGACTTGTGTGTGTGTGTGCACATGCATGTGCATGTGTGTAGAAACATAATTATTGCATAAGTGTATTCATTAAAACTTGATCACAGAGGAAGTACATGAAAAGCACACACTGGGAGAATATTTTCCAGAAGGAGCTAACCTCAACCTATGGCAGAACCTGGGAAAACTAAGTCCAAATGAATCTACTTAACTGTACAGTATTTGTGGCAAAGATCCAGAGGAGGAAAGGCAGTGGGGGGAAAGTACAGCGTGGTGAGGTATATGTTCCTACCAGAGAGTGGCAAGTATGTTGCCTTGAGTATACTAAACGGTATCCAAATAGAGATTAGAAGATATGAAACAGAGATAACAAATAGATTGCCTGACAGAGAGAAACAAGGAAATCCAGGTAGGGCTAAAGAAGTAGGGCAGGAGAGTGATAAGGCTAAGCCAAAGTGGATTATGTGTTACATCAGGTCTGCATGAGGGTCTTGCTCAGTGGTGTTTTCACTGGCAAAACCTGGGTGCCTGAGTTGGCTATTGAAAGGGAGGACCCCTCCTTATAGGAGACCACTCTTGGTTCCTGGGGAGCACACTTCCACTTCTGCCCACAACAGGTCAGCATGTCTTCATGGAGAGGGGTCGAGCAGCATCAAGTACTCTAGTCGTGCCTACTCTGGTACTGCTGCTAGATGCAGTAAAGTCTTCCCTATACCAAAAAAGCTAGATAAATACAGTTTTGACTCCCTGGAAGACATCCCCACTGCTCTGAATTTGAACTCCAGTTGCTTTTCCCATTCCAAAACACATGGGTCTCCTCCCACCACCAAAGTTTACAGCTACCTCTAAGAATATAATTACTTAGCAAACTTTTTTCAACAGTTGGGGGAGAAAGTTACGGCAAGGAGAGGCCCTTCATCATCATTACATTGAGGACAGTTTTAACTAATGATCCCTCTGGCTGCGTGCCAAATTTCAAGAGAGCTGATTAGCACTTTGAAGGTATCAGGTCTTGTTCTACAACCCCAGTAGGTAGTCTTTGAGGAATTTTAAAAAACAAGCATGACATGGTTGATTTTGCTTTACAATAAAATATAATTCTAACCCCAGTATAAAGTATTAATTAGAGGTTCTAATTTAAGATGTCATATAAGAGTATACTGCTCTCTCCTACTTCAAAAGCATAGGAAAAAAAAGCAGAAAAATTTTGTATTTTGTAAATCATAGCCAAGACACAACACAAAAAGGAAACAATGAGGAAACCCTGAAAAATGGAAAAACAGAAAGGAATATTTCACATACCATAAAGGACTAGATTAATCTGAAGGAACTTCTGCTGAAAATATCTAGAAATTTTGAGTAAAATATTCAACAAAGCCTTAAGTGCAGAACAAAATTTACAATATATTAAGAGGGTATCTCCACAGATTAAAAAAAAGGCATAAGAAATGAGAGCCTCGGTGATGTTAAAGGTAGATGGAGTCATTTAAACTTTATGAGTTTATTTGAGCATTTATTGATTTGAATCCAAATCGAAAGTGGTTAGGAACACTCCATCAACAAGAACTAAAGGAGAGATTTTTAATAGAGAAGACATGGAAGCAAAATAAGAAAATTGATTGACTATAGCTTAAGTAGTTGCCTTATTTGGGAAAGCCTATTTGGCTGTGTGTGATTGGTTGTTCTTCAGTTTCATTTTCTAGGATTCAAATGTGTTGACTCTGGCCTAAGTTTTGGTTCGCTAGCTTAAGCTACCAAGACATTAGGGCTACTCAGTCTAATGGAGTCCTTGCTTCAATACTTTCACAGTGGTAAATGGAGGCAGAGTCTTTGATTTCTCCTAAAATAATTTTATAACTTCGCGAACCGAAAGGCTCAGGCCAGGCCATAATGGCTAAACAGTACCAGAATTCAAAATAAAGGCATGCATGAAACCCCTGAAAGATTGTCCAAGAAAAGACTCCACCTCCAATGGAACATGAGGGAGGAGGAGGAGATTAACTGCTGGCAAACAAAGGGAGATGAACCAAAATTTGTATTTACTAACTTGGACTTTAGGTAAGAAAGCATTCATTAATATTTGAACCACATTCTTGCCATGATGAAGTTTTAGAACTTTAATTTAGACTGCTTGCATTGACTACCCAGAAGCTGAAAGGACAAACATTATATGTTCTCATTCATTTGGGGAATATAAATAATAGTGAAAGGGAATATAAGGGAAGGGAGAAGAAATGTGTGGGAAATATCAGAAAGGGAGACAGAACATGAAAGACTCCTAACTCTGGGAAACGAACTAGGGGTGGTGGAAGGGGAGGAGGGCGGGGGGTGGGGGTGAATGGGTGACGGGCACTGAGGGGGGCACTTGACGGGATGAGCACTGGGAGTTATTCTGTATGTTGGTAGATTGAACACCAATAAAAAATATATTTATTTTAAAAAATGTAACAAAACCTGGTACAGGACTGTTAATGGCGCTGGGTGCATCTAAGAGTAGCAAATATAAAAATCCTCAGGAAAATGTACTTTCAAACCAAACCTCAATGGATTCTCTCTACTAAACCCCTGCTGAACAGGAGTTCACAATCTATAATTAGAAAAGACAGTAGGAATCTGTCACTGTAGGCCAACGTCAACAGAATTAGCAAACAGCAGAATTAGAGGCCTGGGTTATTCAGATAGCAGAATTTTTGTTTATAGGTGTTAAACTGAATATGTTTCACACGATTGCATAAAGCAGAAAGGATAAGATTTTAAGAAAAATTAATAAATCAAAATGGATTTTAAAAAGAGAAATGATAAAGCAATAGTAGTCAAGGTCTCAAATTAGCAGGAAAAAAACAACTGGTGGGTATCTTAAAATTGAAAAGATCCCCTGAATGCAGAATAGACTAAGTAACTTTAATAAATATATGAAAAATAACCTGTCCTCAAACCTGGACATAACATAAATTCAGAAAAGTGAGAATAAAGAGAGAATTCCTAAAAACTTCTAGAAAAGGAAACAAGTAGCTTATATTCGCAAAGGAGTACAAGTCAAGTAACCAGGACAATATCTTATTAATACTGAATGTTAAAATAACGTGAATTAGTTTTCAGAGATCTGAAGGAGAGTAACCTTGGACTTAGAATCTTAACCATAGGGGGCGCTTGGGTGGCTTAGCGGTTTAGTGTCTACCTTCTTCCCAGGGCGTGACCCTGTGGTCCCAGGATCAAGTCCTACATCAGGCTCCCTGCATGGAGCCTGCTTCTCCCTCTGCCTGTGTCTCTGTCTTTCTCTTGTGTCTCTCATGAAAAAAATAAATAAAATCTTCTAAAAAAAAAAGATATATGTTGGCAAATCGAATTCCAATAAAAAATATACAAAAAAAAAAAAAAAGAAAGAAAGAATCCTACACTTAGGTAAACCATCACTGGGCAATAGAGATAAACAAAAACAATTTTGAGTTGTGCGAGGTCTCAGAAAGTGTCTCACTCACAGATCCATTCTGAAAGAATTATTCGAGAATTTACTCCAAGAAGAAGGAAGAAAAAGGAGGCAAAAGTGAGATGGTATAAGCAAAGACATAATAAGCAAAGACATAAAAAGCACTTACTGTTAAATTGTAAAGGCTATGGTTTTAAATGCATGGATTAAAAAACAAGTTAAGATTGAAAATAAACTAAGTTTCCAATTCAAGCACCAGAAAAAGATGTTAATGCAAGTTTTGATTAATGAAAGAACATAAAAGAGTAAGAAAGATCAGGTTGATCACTAAAATGGAAAACAAAATCAATTTTTAAAGTTGTGATTAAGCAAATAGAGTGAAAACACACAAAAAAGTATTTGCATTTATTTTCTGTTTAATTCCAGAAAACAATCCTAAAACTCTATGTGCCTGATAACATGGAATCATAACATAAAAAGTGAATGACTTTTTCTCTTCGGGGAGCCGCGGGCTTTGGTGCAGACATGGCCAAGTCCAAGAACCACACCACGCACAACCAGTCACGAAAATGGCACAGAAATGGCATCAAGAAACCCCTGTCACAAAGATATGAATCTCTTAAGGGGGTAGACCCCAAGTTCCTGAGGAACATGCACTTTGCCAAGAAGCACAACAAGAAGGGCCTAAAGAAGATGCAGGCTAACAATGCCAAGGCCATGACTGTGAGTGCTGAGGCTACCAAGGCTCTTGTCAAGCCCAAGGTGGTTAATCCCAAGATCCCAAAGGGCGGCAGCTGCAAGCTCAATCTATTTGCCTACATCGCTCACCCCAAGCTCAGGAAACATGCTCGTGCCCGCATTGCCAAAGGTCTCAGGCTCTGCCGGCCAAAGGCTAAGGCCAAGGCTCAAACCAAGGCCTAGGCTGCAGTTGCGACCCCAGCTCTGGCTCCTGCTTCTACTCCTGCAGCGCAGGCTCCCAAAGGTGCCCAGGTCCCCAGAAAGTCTCCAGTGTACAGGCTTCTGCTTGCCAGTGTGAGGACAGAAGGACTGGTATGACCCCTGGGCTTCCCTCTGCATGGGCCTGGTGTCCTCCTGTGCTATTTGTACAAATAAACCTGCGGCAGGACCTGTCAAAATAAATAAATAAATAAATAAATAAATAAATAAATAAATAAATAAATAAATAGTGAATGAGTGAATTAATGAATGAGTGAGTGAATGAATGGTCAATTCCAAAATCAGATTGAAGGATTTTAACTTATCTCTCTTAAAAATTTATGTGTTGAGCAGATAAGCACCAAGAATGTAGAATATTTGTGCACCGTAATAAGTGATCTCCTCAATTTCTGTGTAGAATCCTGCACTCAACAATCAGTGAATGTATGTCCTTTCTTAGCATGACCATGGACTAAAACCCCGTTGTCTATGTTTCCACAGCAGATTCTATATCTAGGAGCAGGTGCCAAGAAAGTTATTGGTTCATCTTAGGTAGGTTTGGAATATTGCCAAACAGACACCACATAAACAATGGGTCAAGAGATGTTTAGATAATGGATAATAGTGATTTAAAAAGTTACTGTAGCTACTTATATAGGTAAAGACATCTTTTTTTTCTCACCATTAATTTTCTGCCTCATATGTTCCAGGAACCTGAAAAATAGGTATGTGACAGTATTTCTCAAGAAGCCAGATCTGTGTATAAGAACCTGATCAACAAAACTGTTCTTATTCTTCCTAAAGAGTCATTTAGTTCATCTAATGGTTAGAGGTTTGGATATGAAGGTATCTAGGTGACACACCCATCCCTAAGGTTTTTGTTTTTGTTTTTAATTTTCTGATTTCTCATGATTTTGGCTTTAGATTTATATTGTCTAGAAGCATCCTACAGACAAAACTAGCTATATAGCATTGTGGTCACCTATTTATTCCTCAGTATTCTCTACTCATCTATATAGCTTTACCAGCCAGGGGTATTATCTTTTGAGCATTACATTCCTAGTAACTATCAGGATCTCCATCACACAGAAGACACTTGGCAAATGAATATTGAATAACTGAATTATTAAATGATAAGGATTTGATTACAATAGTTTTAAAAATGTGTTCCAGAAAATGCTTGGCATCACTGAGACCCTTTCAAGGGTTTACAAAGTCAAAAATATTTTCCTAATATTGGGTTTTTTTGTTTGTTTGTTTTACTTCTAGTCCCTTTAAGGCATGTAGGGTTCAGCTAGCATTAAGGAATACAGTGGAAACTACGGAGCTAGGGAATCAAAATACACTCTTGAGTTATTAGAGGCCCCAAATGCGTTAATTGTTGAGTTTCTCTCTGTATCCTTGCAAGCATTGTTTGTGTCAGCACTAATGTTGGACGCTATATATGTGGAAATGCTCTGAGCTCCCTGTGGGAGATTTATCATATTTAATATCAGCGAGAATACTTCGTTGTTATAAACCTGGCTCCATGGCAAAAAAAATAGAGGAAAAAGCTCTAGGGAGAAATCTCTCCTTCCGTGAAAAATCATAACATTTTAGAGCTGCCAGAGTCTTTAGTGATGATCTGATTCACTGATCTGATTCAAATGATTAAATTATGGACTACCAAAGCGAAGAAGAATCTGATGCCTTCTTTAGGGAATAATTTAGCATTGTGGAGGAAAAAAAAGACCTTTCTCAAATTAGCTATTAAAGAGTTAAGCATGGATGCAATTACTCACAGGTGTATTTTGGGTTAATTTGGATGACTAGAGCTCTTTCCTCTAATTGTCATCGTACTAGTCCTCGAAACAGTTGCAGGGTGATGTCTTCAATCCTATCAGGAGGAAAGGTAAAGGACAATCAGTACTAATTGATACTAGGCACCGAAAGTAAACCAAGCAATGATGAAATGGATCTACTGTCAGACACGGCTTATTCACTTACTTGCCTCATCCAATATTCTTTGGGAAGAATTTTGAGCTTTACTGTTCACTCTGTAGCTTGTGAAAAAAATCTCCTGGGAGTAGATGAGTTTTTGTGGGTTATATTGTGTGACAAGAATATTCATTTCCAACAGTCACAGATTGCCTTATGCTGTTTTCAGAATTCCATGTATACGAAATCCTAAAATTTTGCACTATATCATCACTTTTCCAGAAAAAAAGAGGGAGATAAACAATACAACATACTATAACCTCTTTCCCCACCTTACTCTTCTGTGCTATCACTGTATTATGATTGTTATATAACTTACATTTTCATATTGTATCAAATCAGAACATAGTTTTTCTTCAGGGAAAGAAATTCATTGCATTTTTGAGGATAATGACTTGCCATATGTACAAATCTAAACATAAATATTTAATTATACTAAAGAACATAAATGTATGCATGTGCCCTCTGATCTATTTCCTTTCAAGTTGTTTTTTTTTTTGTAAACCTATACAGTTTTAGCCAGTACTCAAGAACAAACATGACATATTTAGTGATGCCAAATCATATGTCCAAAGGGATAGAGAATATGTGTGAGGAGCTGATGAATAATGATTAATGG
This sequence comes from Canis lupus baileyi, assembly GCF_048164855.1. Classification (NCBI taxonomy): domain Eukaryota; kingdom Metazoa; phylum Chordata; class Mammalia; order Carnivora; family Canidae; genus Canis; species Canis lupus. The sequence continues at coordinate 103,048,366 of NC_132876.1, forward strand.
TAATTATGATGATTAGGAATAAATGATAGGTCCTGGATATTTTGTAGTTCTCACCCTCTCCCATTTGTATAACAGATGACAAATGCAACGTACAGCTGCATCGCAATTAAATGCCTTTTCCTTTGTAGAATTAGAACCCTTTTTAATACTGTTTAATATGCTGGGTCTATAAGGCAACTATACACACAACTGAATCAATCTCTGACATTAATGATTTAACTAAAATTATAGAAAATGATACTGGTCTAAGTAACTCACAAAACTGCAGAAAATATTTATGATGTGGGTAAGTGCTTAAAAATGACAAAAATATCAAAGCTTATGTAAACCATGTACATTTTACGAGAGGAAAGTGTTTATTGGCAGAATTGAACAAGTAGAATATTCCCTTTTCATGTAAGGCATCTATAAAACGGCACAAATGCCATGTTTTGGCATGGATGCTCTCTTGGAATTAGTTTGGTCAACACCCCTACAGGTGGCATAAGAGAAAAGGATTGAGAAATTTGTTGATAATACAGGGTCGTTCCAGAATCCCATTTTGGCTGTCCTCCTCAGCAGCATTTTAAGCCGCTGGAACCAATTCATAAAATCTTTGTGATTTGGGAAATAATTTTTCTGCTTCCTGCCATAAAACTAAAAATTCTATTTTGTAACAACATTATCTGTTAAATGTCAAAAATTTGCTGTGTGTCTAGCAGAATTGAAATGCTCTCATTGGTTCAAGAAGACGCTAGCTGTAGTTTAGATGACTCACAAGGTAGGTAGTAACCATTGTACACGTATTGTCTTGGTTTCTTCTCCAGACTGACAACCAGAAGGTGTAGCAACAAACACTCCTGATACTAATCGGCTCACTTCCTAAAAACTTTTGAAAGAACTTATTTTTTATCAAAGTCAACTTGTTTCACATTTATTGTTTTGCTACTGTAATAGTCTCTTAACCTTGTCATGGATTCAGACTATGAATTAATGAATTTTATCCTGCTTACTTTTAAATCCTCAGTACTTAGCACATGGCAAATAGTATGCACTAATTAAGTGTCTACTGTGTGATGATAATAAAGAATGAGTACATTTTTCTATGAATACCACTAACTCATTCATTTCACTGTGAATAATAATGATAACACTTTCTGTAAGTTTCCTAATGTTGTTATTAGTGGTTAAGAAAAGCACTATGATTAGTGTCTGCTCAATTGAAATATTAGAGTATAAACAGCAGAGTAAAAGCCATTGTTTTGAAAATCCCAGCCATCCACCTAATTTAATTTTTCTCTGACTCAATATTGGTTGTGAAGCAAAACCTAAATAAACCATGATAGAAAATTCAGGCATCATAATTAAAACTGAACTGACCTTCTCTGTCTCTTGTCTATCATCTGATTCTTTTTTGCAAAAATATCACCAAAGCTTTTGTTTATCATATTGGCTAAAATGTCAAGGTCTCTGATGATTATGACTATCAGAAAAAAAGCTTTATCCAAAAAATGTAGCACTTGGAATACTTTAAAATACAAAATACTACATAAAAATGAGTTTTTATTTTGAGCTCTGCAATATTCTTTTTGGTTTTTTGTTTAAAGATTTTATTTACTTGACAGAGAGAGAGAGAGAAAGCCAGAGAGCACAGTGCGGAGGGGAGAACGATGGAAAGAGGGGGAAAAGCACCCCACCAAGCAGGGAACCCAATGCAGGGCTTGATGCAGGGTTTGGCGGGGTGGGGGTGGGGGTGGGTTTCGATCCCAGGACCCTGGGATCATGACCTGAGCAGAAGGCAGACACTTAACTGACTGAGCCACCCAGGCACCGTGCAGTATCCTAACTTATTAGCAGTTTATTTTATTCTCTGAATTTCAGAAGTTAAATAAACACAATTAGGGCAGCCCAGGTGGCTCAGCGGTTTAGCGCCGCCTTCGGCCCAGGGCGTGATCCTGGGGACCCGGGATCCTGCCTGGAGCCTGCTTCTCCCTCTGCTTGTGTCTCTGCCTAGCCCCCCCCCCCCCCCGTGTGTGTGTCTCTCATGAATAAATAAATTTTAAAAAATAAATTAAATACAATTATAACAGTAACTCATGCTTATCAATGGAAAAGAAAGAAACAAGAAACAATCAAAACAATTGTCACAATAGGATAAATGATAATGGCATCTAGGATGAAAGTATAAACCTTCACCAACCAATATGAATTCTATGATTAGCCACTTATTTGTGAGGCAGTCTGGTCTGAGTGAGGAACGGGGAGGGGAGATAATTAATTCTGTTAAATATAAGGCATGTTTAGAAGAGCAGAGCAGAAAGTATAAAAGAACCAGGCCTTTGCGAGCTACTAAAAGATTAATTTCAAGGCCTAGCCAGATTGAAAGCTGTGTAAATTTTTCCAAATTATCATGCACACAAAACTAGTGTATATTAATAAAAATTTGTAATGTAATTTTATCTGTGCAGAAATGGGAAGGACAAAAAGCCTTTAATAGAGTGTATGAGACTCTACATGAGTTAATCCCTGTTTCTAGTTTAACCTCTCAGCAACCACCTCACTGTATGTTTCTATAAAAAGTAACTCCTTTCATATTATTAAACCTCCTTGTTGTCTCTCATTTTGGACCATTTCAGACTGTACTCTTGCCATCTGAAATACATCTCTTCTCCCCATTCTCACTTCCTTGGGTGATTCTTCTTTACCCTCCATAACCAACATGGAAATCACTTGGCAAAGGCTGGGCTGACTCCCCCCAAATTATGTTATGTATCCTGTCCATGTTCTCATATCTCACCCAGAGTTTATCACATTGGATTGTAATTCAAGGTATACTTTCTACCATAAGCCTCTTAAGTTCTCTAAAAGCAGGAGATCTTCTAGTACCAATAGCCCCCTTATTCATTATTATATGCCTAATTCCTAGCACAGTGCCTGTTTCATATAGTAAATGCACCTACTGATTTAAATCAAAATTGAAGGGTGAAGAAAAAAGATTATTCATTCAGCTTTTATTAACTGCTTATTATAGAACCTAAATAACTCAGAGGAATCAGAAACTAATAATACTAGGCAAGGGCATAGAAACCAAGACAAAAGTTCAGCTGCAAACAGTTCAGGAATTCAGACCAGCAATTTGGGCAGAAAGATGGTTATGTCATGTAACAGCCTGGGCAGCAGGATTGGAAAAATGGGTCATTTGATGGTAAAGAGAGGATCAAGAATATAGTAACAGGTAGAATTGAAGCAAACCTCAGCTTTGGACAGAAAATATTTTGTGCTCTTATTTTCAAGACAAAAACTGATCTTTAAAAAAAAAAGATTTTATTTATTTATTCATGAGAGACACAGAGAGAGGCAGAGACATAGGCAGAGAAAGAAGCAGATTCCATGTAGGGAGCCCGATGTGGGACTTGATCCCAGGTCTCCAGGATCACACCCTGGACCAAAGACAGGCGCTCAACCACTGAGCCACCCAGGGGTCCCCAAAAACTGATCTTTAATCAAAGTTGAACAGGGAATGGAGTGACAATTAGCATTTGCCTTAAAAATATATTACCTCATATAATATGAGAAAGATGAAATTAACTTGAATCATAGACTTAAGTGTAAACCTGAAACCACAAAACTCTTTGAAAACACATAGGAAAACATCTTTGTAAATTTGAGATAGTAGCATTTCTTAAATACAACATCAAAACATATTTGTAATAAATTTACATTGGATATTATATATTTGTAAAGTTTCTGCTCTTCTATAGATGTTGTTAACAGAATTAAAGGAAAAACCACAGGCTGTGGCAAACGTTTACAAACATAGCTGGTAAAGGAATTGTCTAGGATATATAGAGGAATCACAAAACTCAATTACTAATAAGAAAACAAACATCCCAAGTACAAATGCATAAAAAATATATTATTTTTTTAAGATTTTATTTATCCATTTGACAGAGAGAGAGCAAGAGAGCGCAAGCAGAGGGAGGAGGCAGAGGGAGAAGCAAACAAACCCTGGGATCACGACCTGAGCTGAAGGCAGACGCTTAACTGACTGAGCCACCCAGGTGCCCCAGATAAAAGATTCAAACAAACACTTCAACGAGAAAAAAATATGTCTGACATATTAAGAAAAAAAGATACTGGGGATCCCTGGGTGGCTCAGTGGTTTAACGCCTGCCTTCAGCCCAGGGCATGATCCTGGAGTCCTGGATCGAGTCCTGCATCGGGCTCCCTGCATGGAGCCTGCTTTTCCCTCTGCCTGTGTCTCTGCCTCTCTCTCTCTCTCTCTCTCTCTGTGTGTGTGTGTGTCTCTCATGAATAAATAAATAAAATCTTAAAAAAAAAAGAAAAAGAGATACTCAACATCCTCATGCAACTATGAGATACCATTACACACCAGTTGGAAACCCCAAAACACATATAAAATAAAAGACAAAGTAGAACACTCAGATAAACAATCTATCTGAAGGGCTAGAAAAGATGTTGAGCAACTGGGATGCTCATACATTGCTGCTTGAAGTGCAGAATATTATAGCAACTTGGAAAACAGGCTGGCCCTTTCACTAAAGTTAAACAGTTATTTTACCTGATAAGGGAGAGTCTTATCTTCACACCAGAACCCTGTACTTGAATATTTGTGGATATGAGTGTTTGTGGTGGCTTTATTCATAATTGGCGAAAACTAGAAACAAACCAAATGTCCTTCAATGGGAGAATGGATAGTCTGTGATATAGCCTACAGTGGAATACTGCTCAGCAATAAAAGATAATCTAATAAACACTTACCTGCACTTGAAGTACAAGTTATATTCATCTTTCTTTATAGATATCTAACAGTTGCAGGATCATTTGTTGGAAATACTATTCTTCCTCCATTGCATTACCTTTGCACTTTTCTTAACATCAACTGATGACTCTCTCACCACTCCTTTTCAACATGGTGCTAGAAGTCCTTAGTAATGCAATAAGGCAAGGAAAGGAAATAAAAGGTGTACAGATTGGAAGGGACTAATAAAACTGTCTTTGTGGATGACCTAATAGTCTATGCAGAAAATCTGAAAGAATTGACAAAAAAGTCCACTGCTTTCTTTTCAAGTGCAACTTGCAATTAAAAACATAATACCATTTATATTAGCATTGCCCAAAATGAAATACTTAGGTATAAATCTAACAAAATATATACAAGATCTATAATGAGGAAATGTTCATTAAATTGTCTAGATGTCAGTTCTTCCTAACTTGATCTATTGATTGAACCAATACTGGTCAAATTTCATGAAGTTATTTTCTGGATATACAAAAACTGATTCTAATGTTTATATGGAGGCAAAAGATATAGAATAGGTGACACAATATTGCAAGATAAGAACAAAATTGGAAGACCGACCTGCATTCTTTTTTTTTTTTAAGATTTTATTTATTTATTCATAGAGACACACACACAGAGAGGCAGAGACACAGGCAGAGGGAGAAGCAGGCTCCATGCAGAGAGCCTGACATGGGACTTGATCCAGGGTCTCTAGGATCACACCCTGGACTGCAGGCAGCGCCAAACCGCTGCACCACCAGGGCTGCCTGACTGACCTACATTCTACTTCAAGACTTATAAAGCTACGGTGATCAAGGGGCACCTGGGTAGCTCAGTCAGTTAAGCATCCAACTCTTGGTTTCAGCTCAGGTCTGATCTAAGGGTCGTGAGATCAAGCCCCGCATCAGGCTCCCTACTCAACTCAGTGTCTGCTTGAGTTTCTCTCCGTCATCCATGGGCTGAAAATAGGGTTAAATAAGTGAGGCACAGACTGTTAGGATCATGCAAGTGCAGGGTCAGATCTTATCTCTGTGAAATGCAAAATGGTACACTTTGGAAGACAGCTTGGCAATGATTTCTTAAAAAACTAAAAATACTTTTACCATACAATCCAGTAATTGTGCTCCTTGGTATTCACCCGAAGGAGGTGAAAACTTATGTTCACACAAAACTCTGTGCACAGATGTTTATAACAGCTCCATTCATACTTACAAAAACTTGCAAGCAATCAAGATGTCCTTCAGTAGATGAATGGATAAATAAATGGTGGTACATCCAGATAGTGGAATATTATTCAATACCAAAAAGAAATGAAATAGCAAGCCATAAAAGACATGGAGGAGACTTCAATGTATATTAATAAGTGAAAGGCCACTATCATCTGATTCCATCCATATGATATTCTGGAAAAGACAGAACTACGGAGATAGTAAAAAGATCAGTGATTGCCAGGAGTGGAGGGAGAAGGAAAAGGATCAGTATTAAAAACTGAAGACTCACCAGGATTGGAGCTGGGGTGAAGCAAGTAAGGCATTCACCTTGAGCTCAAAATTTAAGGTCAGAGGAAGATGAGACAATCTCAGTAATCAAGATAAGTTATGCTTCCATTCAATATTTTTTAAAAACTAAAATTAATGCCAAAATCCATAATGAAAAAATATCACACATTTAAATAAAGACACCATTCATGGGCTGATAATAGGGTTAGACAAGTGAGGCACAGACTGTCGGGGTCATGCAAGTGCAGGGTCAGATCCTCTCTCTTTAAAACTTTGATATTTTATTGCCCACTGGCCTTAGCTTAATCTTGGTCCTGCCTCAGTAACATGTACCCTTGACATTTTCTTGTCTTCCAGTTAGTAGGAAGTATTAATATACTCTCTAATTTCTGAAGTTTATTTGGAAAAGGATGAAGAGGCAGAGCATAGAGGATTTTTAAGACAGTGAATATACTCTATATAATACCCTAATGATGGATATCATTATATATTTATCCAGACCCATGGGATGTATAACACCAAGAGTGAACCCTAAGGTAAACTATGAATTTTGGGTGATTATGATGTGCTAATGTAGGTTCATCTTTGGTAATAATGTACCATTCCAGTGAGTGATGATGATGATAGTGATGGGGAAAGAAATATATGGGAAATCTCTGTGTTTTCTTCTCAGTTTTGCAAACTGAAAGCTTTTCTAAATAATTACGTCTTTAAAAACATTAATTAACCAAATATATGTAAATCTATATTAGGACTTTATTTTGTGCCATGGATCTTTTTTCTATTCTTTCTCTAATACCCCATTTTCTTAGCTAGTCTAACTTTTATAATAATTACTAACATCAGGAGAATTGTATCTTCTAACTTTATTCTTTTTCCAAAAATGCCTTTTTGCTCTTCTAGTTCCTTTGCATTTTCATATAAATTTTAAAAATCAAATTGTTTGGTTTTTCTTGCTAGGATTTTGATTCTTACTGAATTAGTTGAAACTATAGATCAGTTTTGTTAGACTTGCCATGTAAATGCTATTGAGTCTTCCAATGCATGAACGCAATATATTTTACTCTACTTATTAAGTTATTTTTGATTACCATTATCAGTAATTTATACATTTGTGCACACAGATCTTGCATATGTATTGTCAGATTCATATCTACATGTTTCATGTTTGGGTGCAAATTTAAATGCTATTTTTTAATCTTTAAAAATTTTAGAATAGAGTTAGATTAACAAAATTTTTCAAAGTACAGAGTTCCAATATAGCCCTTACCCATTGTTAACAACTAAGGAACCAACATTATTCCATTGTTATTAATAAAATTTCACACGTTTTTAAAGATTTATTTATTTATTTATTCAAGAGAGACACAGAGAGAAGCAGAGACACAGATAGAAGAAGAAGCAGGCTCCTCACAGGGAGCCAGATGTGGGACTTGATCCCTGGACCAGGATCACGCCCTGAGCCGAAGGCAGACACTCAACCACTGAGCCACCCAAGCGTCCCAAAGTTTCACACTTTGTTAGAATTCCATTAATGTCCTTTTTCTGTTCCTAGATCGTATCCCAAATACCACATTATATTTAGTTGTCATGTCTCCTTAGGCCCCTGTGAACTGCTACAGTTTCTCTGAATTTCCTTGTTTTTGGTGATCTTGATACTTTTGAGGAGTATTAGTAAAATGTTTTGTAGAATTTTTTTTTTCAGTTGGGATTTTTCTGATGTTTTTCTCATGATTAGATTGGAGTTGAGAGTTTGTGAGGAAGACCGCAGAGATAAAGTGCCGTTCTCATCACATCATATCAGGAGTACACATGGTTGACATGACTTATGATTGTTGATGTTAACCTTGACACCTGACAGAGTTATGTTTGCCACATTTCTCCACTGCAAGGCTGCTTTTTAAGTGGTATTTTTAAAATTAAGTTTCCTATTTTTCACTACTGGTACATAGAAATACAATTGATTTTTCTATATTGACCTTTTGTCCTGTGATCTCGCTAAACTCACTTGTTAGTTCTTTTAGCTTTTTATAGATTATATTGGATATCCAATGTAGAAAATCATGTCATCTGCAAGTAGATACTGTTTTATTTTTCATATCTAATCTGTATGCCATTTATATATGCATGAACATTTGTATGTATGTATGTATATCTATATGTATTGTCTCATAGCATTGGCCAGGACTTAAAATACCACGTTCAATAGGACTAATGAGAATAGACATCCTTGCCTTTTCCCTTTAACTGTGAGGCAAAACTGTGTTTTTCATCAAAAAGTACTATACTGCTTGCAGAGGTTTGTCTTCTTAGATACCCTTTTCAGATGGAGGAGTTCCTTTGTCTAGCTTTCTGAGAGTTTTAATCACAAATGTGTATTGAATTTTGTGCAAAATATTTTTTTGCATTTATTGAGACAATTATATTGTTTTGCTTCTTTAATCTGTTGACATGGCGCATCACATTGATTATTTTAAACCACCAAGGGATGCTTTCTCCAATATTCCTGCTCACAATCTTTCTCTTCAGCACCTGGTGAAATCTCTGGAGAAGAGCCCTCAAGTGTATGCAGTCTCACTTTGTGTTTGTAGCTCTCAAGAGCTCTATAACCTCATGCTACCCAATGCTCAGCCTTTAGCAAATTGTCAAATATTTTAGTTGAAACCTTTTTGGCCACTTCTAAGCAAGCCCTGTCTTCCTTCTGTGCTCCGCCATAGGTGAGTCAATGGTTGTGTCACATCTCATCTTGGAAATGCCTATCTTTTCCAAGATTTCAGCATTGTTGATTATTCTGTAACATCATATCTCTGATGGTTCAACAAAATGTATGATTTTATAGTTTGCACTGCTTTTTACTCATTGTTAGTATAGTGATGACAGCTTTCCCAACTCTCTAAATTCTGAGCAGGGGATGGTAGTCCTTTTGATCAAAAAATAATAACAGTAAGTTGATACAGGACTGTCCTTTCCCCAGAGAACTTTAATTGTAACTTTTTTTTGAAGATTAAAATGTAGCAATGGTGTCAGTTTGGGTTCAGGTTCAGCATAGGCAAGGTAAATTTTAAAATTTGTTCTGTATAGCATCTGTCTAATGTTGGAACCTTGGTCTTGGATAATAATTATATTTGCATTTAAGGAAACTCTCCCTCTAGGCTTAAAATTAAGAAGCCAGAGGATAATTATAGCATTTTTGGCAGAGTAAATGAAAAGCAGATTAGGATATGAAGCTGTTTGAAGTTACATAAATCTATCTTGCTGACTTTTCCCTAAGTATGACACTAGTGAATGCCACTCAGAGGAGGATTTCACATTACTTTTTAAAGAAGTGTATAAATGGTAACAACAAATGTGGTTTAGCATGGTTCACATTATGGAATTTTATATCAGTGTCTATTACATAAATATATTGATTCTTTACTTCAATAAATATTTATTGAACATCTAAAATATGATAGACAATCTGACAGTTACAGAAGGAACATTCAGAGAGGCAGTTAGGAAACCTGAGTTTTGCCTTGATGTTATTACTAACTCTTTGCATCATGTTGAATGATTAAACCCTCTGGACTATATTAGTGGTAGTGAATTATACAAGGATTACAGTTGTATAGCCATACCACCACATCCCACTCAATCTATTTCACATACCTATGGTAGACTAGGTAATTCATCTATGATTATTCAACCAACCTAAGACAAGTTGGATTGCTTTAAAATTTTTATATTAGCGGGATCCAAGAGCTAACAATAGTGAAAAATTAAGATCTGGGAGAGGATGGAGACATTGAGAGATGCAAGTAGTATCAAGGCTCCCTGTTGTACTGAGAGTATATGCCAATCAAAAAGAAATGGCTGAGAGCCTGTTGTATTCTTTTTGGCAGCCTTGCAAATTTAAATGAACCAAAATGAGACTCCACGGTCTGAGGTTAGAAAGGTGAGGAAGACCATTAGCCTGCAGGTGAGAGATGTTTGGAAAACAAAAGTCCTGTTGTACAGATAAGTTTCTTAGGTGAAGAGGGAATTTCTGCTAATAGCTCTCTTCCTGGTATAGGCAGCCACTGAGGGAGAAGTAAAGGGCTTTTCCAGAATCTGCTGGGTTTTGATTGCTCATTAACTCAAAATAATGCTCATGCCGAAGTGGCCTATCTTGGGGTGGCCTGACCTTTATCCCCACAAATACCTATATTTTTATATTTTGTAAATGCATTAAATACATATGAATATACACTTAGTATAAATGTATAAAATATGTAAAGTGACACAGATGATGGATTACCTTTTGAACATGGTGAATTAAGCTATCTTCTTTTTTCCAGTCTCACTATTTCCTCCTTCTGAATCATATTTTAAGTAGATGTTGGGACTTCTAAATCAATCATCTTTATGTTTCAAATGCTCTTTGAAAAAAAATTTTTTTTTTTTGCTTTCTGTTGCCATTTGGGGAAAGAACTCATTAATTGGGTATAATTTTTAGTTCTCTCATCTGTCTTCTGTCCATTCCACCACTTAATTTAGTCATCATCTCTAGTTATTTCGTATACATAATAATGCAATCTTTTAAAATAACTTCCTTTTCCCGCTCCATGCATATAATATTGATATTAAGTAAACTTATTTTAATTTCCTGCACTTAGGGGCAGCCCGGGTGGCTCTGCGATTTAGTGCCGGCTTCAGCCTGGGGCCTGATCCTGGAGACCCAGGATCGAGTCCCATGTCAGGCTCCCTGCATGGAACCTGCTTCTCCCTCTGCCTGTGTCTGTGCCTCTCATGAATAAATAAATAAAATCTTAATAATAATAATAATTTCCTGCACTTAGAGTTACAATAACAATTTTTCTATGTGTGTAACTTCTATTTCTTGGGTTGCTATTCTACCATTCACATTATTGGCTTTACCTAAATGTTTGGTGACCTTTAAACAGGGCAATTTTATATAGTGGTGATGTGGAAAGCAAGTTAGAATGGTTAAAGCTTGAATGAAAGGTCAGAGAATGGAAATACAATGATTCCCCAATAATTTTAGAAGATTGTCTTTAAAAGCTAGAAACAAAAGTGGGGGGACACAATAGTTGGAGAGGATAAGAAACCAAAAGAGAGGTTTTGTTTGAATGTTTGTGTAGTTTGATTTTTGTATTTTATTGTTTAGAAGGTTAAAAACCACATTATGCTCTTTTGCAATATGACCTTGCTGTGTCCTATCTAGAGGTAGAGTCTATTTCCCTTCCTCTTGAATCTGGACTCTGCAATAGAATGTGAAATAAGAAACAAAAGGAAACTCATAGTATCAGACATTAAGAAATCTGTAACTACACACCATACCACTTGGAATGCGTCCTCCTGGGAAAAAAATCAACAGGTAAGACATACAACTATCTTAAGGCTATGCTGTGAAAAAGCTCAAATAAGCACTGTGACGAGAGAGAGGAAGGTCATGGTAGAGCACGAAGGTGCCAGACTTGTGAGTAAAGCATGTATAGACTTCCAGCCTAGCCCAGTCACCAGCTGATTGCAGCTGAGTTACTAGAGCAGAAGAACAACCTATCTGAGCTCTGAATTCCTGACCTATGGTTTCATGAGCAAATAAAATGGTGATTTAAACTTCTAAGTTTTGAGGTAGTTTGATATGCAGCAATAGATAACTAAAATAATTAGAAGATATTTATTAGCAGCCACCTTTTTCCTCCTAAGCACAAATATTTTTAATGGGTTAGTATTCTATGGAGAGGTTTTTAGTTTTGTTTTTTTTTTAATTAACTTTAAGCCATACAGAGCATTTATAAAGATTAAAATGGCTAACACTCCTATGTTAATTACCCAGTTTAAGAAATGAAAATTACAAAAGGTAATAACAACCCCTGGTATAGCCCTCCTCTTATGAAATAACCACTATCTTGTAATGCTACTTATTATTCATAATAATGTCCTATCTGTTTTCTACATATTTTTTCTTAAGCATTATAGATTATTCTTATGCAAATTTAACCTTCATACAAATGACATTTTACAAAATTGTCCATCAGCAAATTGTCATTATTTTGTGTAACGTTAGTTTTTAGAGATCGACCTACATGGATACAATTTACTCTCTCGAAATCACTTTATTTATTCTGAGTTGTTTCCTGTTGTTTGTACTACAAACAATGTTGCTATAAATATTCTGGTGTTTTAGGCATCTAGGAGTAAAAATGCTGAGTTGTAGGGTATGCAGTCTTGCTTTTATTAGAGATGATCAAATTGATGCAGGCAGGCTGGGTATGAGGACCCAGAGGGGGTCCCACAGGACCAGCCAGGAGGGTCCTTGCCTTTGCACAGGATAGAAATGAGATGAGAACCATGAAGAAGTGAAAACAGAGTTTTATTGGATAATATAGGTGACAGAGTATAGCAGATGGAGTGTCTGGGAGACTCGGAAATGAAGGAGAATGAGTATCTCTGTCATTCAGGGCTAGAAGTTAGCATTGGAAAGGGGTCCAGGGCACATGTTCCTTCAGAAATCCGAGGGAGGGTCCTATCAAAGGCGAGTATTAGGTGAAGAATAGGTGTTATTTCATAAATCGCTGAAGGTAGGGGATATTGATGCCAGTGTCAGTGAAGATTTGTTCGAAGATAATGTCCTTGAACATGTTTGGAATTCAGTTCTTAGATGTTATCAGGGCCTTTGAGGCCTAGAGTGAAACTCAGAGAATGATTAACTTCCTTGCTTCCCCTTTGGAGTGGGAACAGAGCTTCTTTGGTTTCCTCAGATAGAAAATACAGAACATGAGTAAATGGGGCCTCGCAGAAAAGCAGCAGAGATGGAGCCTTTCAAAAAGTGAAGTCACTGCAGTTTCCCTATCCAAAATTGTTTATCAACAGTCACCAGTAATTTTTTTACATAATACTACCAACTTTCTTGAGATTTATTGAGCTCAAAACATAGTAATGGAATATGCTTCCTTTTACAGTTTTACTTTGGCAAAGTCAATATGTAGATTGTCTTAACTTAGCACCTGACATGAAATAATGTATGTTATGTAATTATTTGTATAGCTAGGAGAGTAATGGTACAGAGTGTGGGAGAAAAACCAGAAATGGTTAAAATTCATCTTCTATGGACTTCAAATTCAGCTGAGAGTTCTCTTCCTTTTCCTCCTCCCTTTGAAAAAAAATCATAGCCAAAGTCAAGAAGAGAAATTTTCAACCTGCTTATTTACCTCCCATACCAACATATTCATCTCCCGGTTATCCTTTTTTAGATGAGAAATTAAATTTTCTCCCTGCTTGCCTCTTCGTCCTTTGATACAATTCGGTATTTTATGTAACACTGACTTCTACTGCTTCTGTGTAACTTAGTCTCTTTCTGCAGGACATAACTCTGAAGAACACAATTAAACAGAACACAAGAGGGTTTTAAAGTCGAGATAAAAAGTTATTTCTCCACAGTAATGGTGGAATAGATTTATACATATTGCATTATTGGTAGTTCCCAATCTACCACCAGGAATCAACAGCAGAAGATCTACACACTAGCCGTCTGAATTGCTGCCCGGAGTGCTGGATTTGTAAATATGTAATGGAAAAGGAAAAACAATCAAACTCTAATTGGGTTTCACATTCCCTTTGATAACACCCTCCTCATATAGGAGGCAGCTACAGTACTCTACCAATTTAGATCCCTTCCGGTGGGAAATACGTATATATGGGAGGGAAGCATTTCTTGGTTCCAAATATTTTACCCTTCTCTCATATTGTTGCAGGGGGAGTACTCTCTAAAACTCTGTATGAAAAAAAAGTAAAAAAAATAACTCTGTACGAAGTCTAACAGTATTATTCTGTATAACAATTCCAGACATCACTTGAAGGGTCCCTCCTTTGTATCATCTTAAGTATAAATCAAATTCTTAAACAGAATTACAGAGCAAAATTAAAGTTTTCAAAGACATTCATATGAGAGCGGGGCATTCAATTCTTTGGTGATCATTAGTTTGGGACTAGCAAAAACTCTACTCCATACTTGAGGAATGAGAGAAGACACAGTTTAGATCTTTAAGCGTCTAGCATGTGAATCTACTTCACTTCATTAGATAACACTGTTTCTGTTTTAATCTTACAGTACTTTATCTCAGTTTTCCTCGGTTTGTAATTGGAACCCAAACTAAATTATAATTACTAAGACTGACTACAGACTTAATATGCCAAATATTGTGTTAATTGCTTTATGCATTTTTATTTACTTCCCTCATTCAATTTATGAATCAATAATGTCTCCATTTTAAATATAAGGAAACTAAGCAATATAAAGGCTTTTAGACATTTAGATGTCCAATCTATTAGTTTGTGTTTATTCGATTTCATACATTTAAAACAAAATAGGGGATCCCTGGGTGGCTCAGTGATTTAGCACCTGCCTTTAGCCCAGGGCATGATCCTGGAGTCCCAGGATCGAGTCCTGCATTGGACTCCCTGCATGGAGCCTGCTTCTCCCTCCGCCTGTGTCTCAGCCTCTCTCTCTCTCTCTCTGTATCTCTCATGAATAAATAAATAAAATCTTAAAAAAAATAAAATAAAACAAAATAAAACTGAGAATACATACCCATAACACTTAAGAACACTATTTAGAAATTACAAAGTTAAATTCAGCAAAAATGCAAAAATATATAGAAACAGTAAGTCAATTGCATGGAAACTCTTTTTAAATAAACCTATGCGGGGGCGCCTGGGTGGCTTAGTGGTTGAGCATCTGCCTTTGGCTCAGGTGGTGATCCCTGGGTCCCGGGATCGAGTCCCACATTGGGCTCCCCATGGCAGGCCTGCTTCTCCCTCTGCCTGTGCCTCTGTCTCTCTCTCTCAGTGTGTCTCTCATGAATAAATAAATAAAATCTTTAAAAATAAAGAAATAAATCTATGCAGCCCCAAAGCCAATATGAAATCAAGACTAAAAGCTAACTAAAATAGCTTCATTCATACTTTAATTCCTCATATGAGTTATAGGAAACTATAACAAAAAACAGTCCTTTATATACATTATAGATTTTCAGGTGTTGGTAAAATCACCAGACCTCAAGTTGTGATCATGACCCACCACTTCTGTCCTCCTTGACTCGTAATGGCATTTTTAAATATTTTACTCTGTAAATCCATCTTCTATTAGTTACTCATCAGACAACCAAGTTTATGATGTGAACAGGTAAGATACTTGACTGTTGGAAGGTGGGGGAGAAGGCAGAAAGTAGCCTCCAAACTGAGAAGGCACTTTGAGACAGAAAACAAAGCAAGTGAGTCCATAGAGTTTATGCGGAGTTTTAGTCAGGGTCACTTACAACAGGGATGGAACAGTTAATGGTCCAGAGCTGTGCAGCTATTCTCTACAAAGTCCAGACCTTAGTCCACAGATTTGATAGAGTGAGGGGATGTGTAGAGGGCATTGTGGTGAGGGTCAAAAACAGACCATGGTGCCACCTGTGCACCAGAAGCGGGGAGGCGGGGGGGCAACTGTTATCTCTACTTGTTACCTAAATAACTCTAGTTGTCAGAAACAACTCTTTCCTCATTCTGGTCAGGGCATACAGAATCTTCCAATGGGCCTAGAACATGTAGCCCCAAAGGAGGTCATCAGGCAGACATGAACATAATGGACAGCCAAAGATGGAGTCAGTATTGTCAGCAGTCTACACTTGGTATTAAATCCTGTTAAATTTTTCTCTCAGATTTTTGTTTCTTAGAAAGGAAGGAAATTAGGAGGAGTGCAAGTGTAGACATTTCTTTTTTTTTTTTAATATTTAGTAAATTCCAAAAGGAAACGGGGAAATTTCCTATAATAATAATTCCATAATTAGTTTACTTTTTTAAAAAGGTGATTGCATATAATTTGGTATTTGTGACTGAAATAAAGTTTTAGAATAAGTAATGGCAGAAGCATACATTTACAAATATCATTTTGTATTGAGCTATTTATTTTGTCTTTTGATAAATTGTTGCGATGTATACCTGGAATATAAAATCAGTTATTTAATTTGCACCTCTAGGAATAATCAAGGAATAGTTATATATTCTGTATTTAAATACGTATTTTGTCATTTATAAATTAACTCATTTATTATTTTTTATTAGCTTCCCCTGTGTGTAGAGTTTAAAAGGCATATTTTTTAATATTATGTTGTAATGAGATAGAAGGAGCAATGGCAACAGGAAATTCAACTGAATTATATATTCTTGTGCACATCAGCTTTTTAAAAAAGATTTTATTTATTTATGAGGGCCGTGGAGTAGGGAGGAGCAGAGGGAGAGGGACAAGCAGACTGCGCTGAGCTTGGAGTCTGACGCAGGGCTCCGTCTCAGGACTCTGAGATCATAACCTAAGTGAAACCAAGAGTCAGATGTTTATCTGACTGAGCCACCCAGGGTCCCTGTGCATATTAACTTTTAAGGAAATAAGGATACTTACAGCACTCAAGAATTTAGAAATTTCACAAAATGAAATATCTTAAAATGTTACTGCATCACTGTCATTCTAAGGCAGATTTATTAAGTGCTTATTTGTTTGATGGATTTAGATTCCACATGGAATTCACTTATTCATCAAGTATTTATTAGAGGCCTCTTTGGCACCAAGGCTTGTACTAGGATACAGGATACGGCTTAAATCTCTTAAAATATTCAGAGGACAAAAAAAAACAAAAGAGAAAATTAATTTAATTTTTGAAAAAAGCCAAACAGAAGTCTTTGCTTCCAGAAGTAAGACATTCTCTTATGAGGGAAGGAGACAGTACTAAGCAATGATAAAATATATGTATATGTGCTCTCTATTATTAAATATTTAGGACTTTAAGTAAAGGGGCCATGTCTTATTTTGTCTCTTGTTCACAGTAGACTGTGCTATAACAACCAACCCCTAGATCTTAGTGGCTTAACAAAATGGAGGTATATCTCTTCCTATGTTGCAGATAATTTAGCTATTTGGTGGGAAGCTTTTAAAGAAGGATTCAGAATGAGATGCTCCTTTAATTAAGTATATCCACCACTTTTAGGGTCTCAGAGAGTTCCTCTGAACTTTCTTTTTTTTAAGATTTTATTTATTGATTCATGAGAGGCACAGAGAGAGGCAGAGACATAGGCAGAGGGAGAAGCAGGCTCCCTGTGGGGAGCCCGATGCGGGACTCGATCCTGGGACCCCAGGATCACAACCTGAGCCAAAGGCAGAGGCTCAACAACTGAGCCACCCAGGTGCCCCTCATCTGAACTTTCTGCAGCAAGCCTAGGGAAAATGGAAGGATAATACCCATGGGGGTCAGACAGTGGCCTAGTAGTCTGGACTGGAAGTGCAATTTATAAATTCTGCCCACATTCTATAGGCCAGAAGTTCATCACATGACCCAAACTTAAGTGCAGTGGTTTGTGGAAAAAGGGAACTTCGGTATTATTGAACACTTGCCAAACTATACCACTTATTTTTTTCTCCACCCCAGCCTAACACCTGACAGATGCTTGCCAGTAGTAAATAATTGTTGAACTTTTAGTTTCCATTAAAAAGAACTTGATCTCAGTGTGCCTGGATGGCTCAGCCGGTTGAGTGTTTGACTCTTATTTCTGTTCAGGTCATGCTCTCCAGGTCATGGGGTGGAGCCCCCCATCCGTCTCCTGGAGGGGTGGGGAGCCTGCTTGAGAGTCTTTCTCTCTTCCTCTGCCCCTCCCTGCTTGTGCTCTCTCTCTAAAATAAATAAACAAATCTTTAAGAGAGAGAGAGAAAGAGAGAGGAGAACTGGATCTCATTCTTTTTTATGGCTGAATTATATTCCGTATATAGGTATCCCAAGAATTGCTTGTTGGTGTGGGCACCCCCCCAACTGGAACTGGTACCCGAACCTACTTAATTTTTCTTCTTTATATTAAGATGTTAACATAAGAAGAGATCTGTAGCCGTTTGCACAATGGCAGTGTAGTCTATTTTTTAAAAAAATATTTATTCATTCAAGAGACACAGGCAGAGGGAGAAGCAGGCTCCCTGCAGGGAGCCCCTTGCGGGACTCGATCTGGGATCCCGGGATCACGCCCTGGGCCCAAGGCAGACGCTCAACTGCTGAGCCACCCAGGCGCCCCTGTACTCTAAATGTAGGCACAAAAGCAAACTAGATGGCATTGACTTTAAATAAACTGCATTTTCTGAAGTAGGCCAAATGGTGTTACATAACCCTGGCTACCTGCCTAGTTGTTAGTATCAGGTATTCTGACAGTAATGGAGGCATGGGTCAGAAATATTCGTTAAATGTAGTGACCGAGGACTCCTGGCTGGCTCGGTCAATGGAGCACATGACTCTTGATCTCAGGGTTGTGAGTTTGAGCCCCACACTGGGTGAAAAATTACTTTCTTTTTTTTTTTTTAAGATTTATTTATTTATTTATTTATTCGTAGACACAGAGAGAGAGAGAGAGGCAGAGAGGGAGAAGCAGGCTCCATGCAGGGAGCCCAATGTGGGACTCGATCCTGGGTCTCCAGGATCAGACCCCAGGCTGCAGGCAGTGCCAAACCGCTGCGCCACCGGGGCTGCCCTGAAAAATTACTTAAACAATTTTTTTAATTAAAAGAAAGTAATGCACCAGTGTTTTAAAGTGGAAGATAAATGCTCTGAATGTCCATCACTAAGAATCTTATGTCTGGGGCAGCCCCAGTGGTCCAGCGGTTTAGCGCTGCCTTCACCCAGGGCCTAGTCCTGGAGTCCCGGGATGAGTCCCACGTCTGGCTCCCTGCATGGAGCCTGCTTCTCCCTCTGCCTGTGTCTCTCTCTCTCTCTCTCTTTCTTCGTCTCTCATGAATAAATAAATAAAATCTTTTTTAAAAAAAGAATCTTATGTTTATACCTAAAGGAGGATTTTTTTTTGAAGATTTTATTTATTTATTCGTGAGAGACACACAGAGAGAGAGGCAGAGACACAGGCAGAGGGAGAAGCAGGCTCCAGGCAGGGAGCCTGAGGTGGGACTCGATCCCGGGACTCCAGGATCACGTCCTGAACCAAAGGCAGATGCTCAACCGCTGAGCCACCCAGGCGTCCCTAAAGGAGGATTTTAAAAAAGGTTTTACTTATTTATTTGAGGGAGGGGAGAAAACAGAAGGAGAGTGAGAGGGAGGAGCAGACCCCTGCTGAGCAGGGAGCCCATTGCGGGTCTGGGATCATGACCTGAGCTGAAGGCAGATGCTTAACCGACTGAGCCACCCAGGCACCCAAGGGTATTGTTAATACAGCCTGCCTCCACTGCTGGAACCTACTCTGTATTATTAGTCAGATTCTGAGACTAAAGGTGAGATAACATTGAGATGTAAGACTGGTCCCCTAATGAGAGTTTGTGGGATTACTGGGATTACTATGTCTTCATAGAGAATTGTCCTCCTTATTGTTACGTGTTATATTCCATATAATTTTCTTTGCTCTGAAGTCTGCTTTATTTGAAAATAACATACCTACTCCAGCTATATTTTGATTAGTGTCAGCATGGTATATATTTCTCCATCCCTTTGCTTTTAATCTATTTGTGTCTTTGCAATTAAATCGGTTTTCTTTTTTTTTTTAATTTTTTATTTATTTATGATAGTCACAGAGAGAGAGAGAGAGAGAGAGAGGCAGAGACATAGGCAGAGGGAGAAGCAGGCTCCATGCACCGGGAGCCCGACGTGGGACTCGATCCCGGGTCTCCAGGATCGCCCCTGGGCCAAAGGCAGGCGCCAAACCACTGCGCCACCCAGAGATCCCTAAATCAGTTTTCTTATGAACAATATATAGTTGAGTCTTGTAATTTTATCCATTCGGACAGTTGGTGTCATGTAATTGGTATATTTAGACTATTCATATTTTAAAGTAGTTATGGATATTCTTCGACTAATATTGACCACATTTTAAACGTTTTGTGTTTGTTGCCTTTGTTTTCTTTGTGTTTTCTGTATTGTTTTGTTTTGTGTTTATTTGCTTTCCTCTCTTTTGCTGCCTTCTCTGGCTTTAATTGAATATTTTATATGATTTAGATTTCTCTCTTTAGCATTTTTTTAACTTAGTGTTTGCCTAGAGATGGCAATAGACATTTATGACTACTATGCTTATGACTGCTAATCTATTTTCAAATAACCATAATACTTCACTTATAGTATGCGTACTATTTATTATAGTATTATATATTATAACTGTTATAACAAAATATTCCCATTACCTGTCTCATCCTTATAAAACTGCTATCATTCATTCCACTTCTCTGTAACATATAGTCACTGAATACTTTGTCACCATTATTTGTTTTGAGTGAATTGTTATCTCTTAGGTAAATTAAGAATAAGAAAAACAAAAAAAAAATTATTTCCATTTAATCACTCTCTATGCTCTTCACTTCATTATGTAGTTGTAAGTCTATACGATTTTCCTTCCCTCTGATAAACTTCTTTAACCGTTTCTTACAAGGCAGGTCTACTGGCAACAAATTATCTCTCAATTTATATTAGCGTGTAAAAGCCTATTTTTCCTTCACTTTTTTTGTAATTAAGGAAAAAGATAAAGAATGTAAAATTGGTCATTTTAAGTGCATAATTTGGTGACGTTGATTATATTACTCTTATGTATTTCAAAAATTTGTCATCATCCCAAACAGAAATTCTGTTCTTTTCTCTTTCTCCTCCTTTGGGTATTCCCATTCCAGATATGTTGCACCTTTTCCTAAGTGTCCCACAGTTTGTGAATATCTGTTCTTTTTTTTTCCCCACTTTTTTTCTCCTGGCTTTTCAGTTTTAGAAGATTTTATTGACTTATCCTTAAGCTCATTGTTGTTTCTTCACCTCTGCCCAATTGCATTTCTAGCATTTCCTTTCAATTCTCTTTTAGAGTTTCCATCTCTCTGTTTACATTACCCATCTGTTCTTGCATGTCATCCCATTGTTTTTCATTAGAGCCTTAGCATATTTATCTTAGTTATTTTAATTCTAATAATTCCAACATCTCTGCTATATCTGAGTCTGGTTCTGATGCTTGGTTTGTTTCTTCCGACTGCATTTTTTGCCTTTGCCATGCTTAGTACCTTTTATGTTATGTTAGGTAAAAGGAATGGAAGTAGATAGGTCTTTTGTGTGAGGTTTTAGGTTTATCTGACTATATGTTGTTAGGCTATATTTACTATTGGCTATAATGTTGGTGTCAGAGGCTAAAATTTCTTCCAGTGTCCTTTTTTTTTTTTTGGTCACTCTTGTTGGATTTAGGTTTTCCTAGAGACTCCTTAAATAGAATCTAAGCTTTGGAATTCTTTTTAGCTGCAATGCCCTGTTATTTTCAGGAGCCTTGTTGATGTGGTACTTAGTAGGGAGCAGAGGGGAAGTGTTCTATACTCCTATGATTAGGTCTCAGTATTTTAGTGAGTCTGTGGCACTAGACTGTGACTTTCACAAATGCTTCTCAGAATTTTTATACATACAAGATACCTGGAATAGGCTGGATTTGGATTTTTCCCTTGCCTCACATGGAGGCTCCAGGAGCCTACAGTTGTATATTTCTCTTTATCCATCTCAATTAGACTCTGTTAAAATCCACATTGGTTAGATTCTGATAAAATAATTTCCCTTGGGGGCAGTCTTGTTAATGAAAAAGACCTTCTAGGTTTATTTCAAAATGGTTACTTTTCCCTTCCTACTGATGGATGTATGAGATTTTTCTCTCATTTTCACCCAGAAAACCTGTTGGCAAAATTTAATACCTGGTGATAAAAGTGTGGAGCCTTCCCTAAGAATGGGCTGCAGGACTTTTTATCTCAAATTAGTTCACACTCAGTCTACAACAATTAGTCATTTAACTTTTAGTGTTTGTACCAATCTCTAGTTGTAGCTTCTGCTCCTGGTAAGCACTGATTCTCTGTATTCATTTCTCTCTCTAGTTTGTGGGCCAGTGGATTGCCTTGTGACCTCAATTCTCTAACGGATCTCAGATAATTTGTTGACTTGTAGTCTGCTCCTAATCCATCCTGAGGATAGGAATTTCTGAATTCCAAGTTCTTTATATGTCAGACTGGTAACCAGAAGTCACCATAGTTTATGGAAAGAGCTTACTGTAAAAGTCTATTTCATTTACGAAGTTCTTTATTGTGTAGAAAGGAGTTCTAAATATTTTGGCAAGAAATTTGTCTTGGAAAAAAAATAAATATGTGTAATTTCTTAATCAACTTTCTAAAGAGTAAACACAACTATAATTAAATATATGATAGTTGCTTGGGTCATATATTTCAAAATCTTCATTTCAATTCACACAACCTACAATCCCTCAATTTTTGTCTCTGAGTCACTAGTGTGAACTACAGACTAAATGTTTCTTAATTATCCATTTATTATAGGGTAATGCACTAGTTTTTTTTAATGCACTAGTTTTTAAAAGTATTTCCACTGCATTATTGCATAGTATCCTAATCAGAGCAATCTGACAATTTTTTACATAATACATTAGTTGAAGTCCTAGAAAATATCTGCCCTGTTGAATGCAGAGAAGTTCTATGACATCTGAAAATACCTATACAATTACTTACAGGTACTCTACTGCAACACAGTGGATTTTAAAAGCAAGTTATTTACTTGTACGGTCTTAGGGAAAATTTTTTCTTTACCCTTGAGGATTCTTGTGGCTGGTCTAAAAATTAAATTAACCTGAGACAGATTAGCAAGAGATAATCAAACAAAATTTTGAAAACATGTATAACCCCTATATACATGGACATAGATAAGAAAGCTGAGTAAACTTCTTGAAATCACTGAAGCCATCACCTTGAATATAGTCTTCGACTAAAGAGAAAAGAGAATGTTGTGGATGGGGAATCAGTTATGGGAGGTTACTAGGAAAAGCCAAGTAAACAAGAGTAAGGTTAGTATTGCAGATTTGAGTCTTCACCTTCTCCATTGATAACAGTTTTCAGAGATTTAAAGTCATTGCCTTCTTCCTGAGGAATGTATGGAGAAACTCTTACAAATGAAGATCTCCCTTATACTTGTAAACATCTCACATAAGGGCGACTCCTACTTGTTTTTCAGAGCTTCTCTTGTGTCTGCACTTTTATATTTAACCCCAAATAATCAATATGCCAGGGATCCCTATCTTGGGATGGCAAGATTTGGTCCTCTACAATAGCAAATTATGAAGAGATGGGTTATCATAGTTGGGTTTCCTGGGAAGCTGACTCTGAGACGGTATTTAGTTTGCAGGAGTTTTATGCTATAGTGCTCTTTGGGATCAAACTGGTGGAAGGGAGGAAAAGAAAGAAGGAGGGGAAAGAGGAAGAAGTCCAGTTTTGAGGCAAGCCCATCAACAGTCTCCGCCCATCCCATAAGGGATGTTCTGGAGTTAGAGAAGTCCTTTAGACTTATCCCTCATAGAAAAGCTAGGTCTTTATACCCCATCTTGAACAGTCATTGGATCTGGACTGCCAGAGATAGGCATAACTTTAGGTGAGGTACCTGAAAGGGCTGAAAGTAACCAGGGCAACAAGTCCTTCCTGGAAGAGAAGCTATGTGTTTCCTCTACTGTTCATCAAGACATGACAGTTGGAAAAAAAAAAATTTCGTTAGCTACTTAATTTAAATATCATTTGAAGTTAAACATCAGTCAAGGATCTGAGAGACCTTTATTTTTATAAACTAAACAGATATTCAGATATATGTGAGGATAGCTAACATATAAAGCAGATATTCCTCTTACAAGGACATTTTGTGAAGGAACACATTACAAAAAAGAAAATATCCCCAGAGGGGCACCTGGGTGACTCAGTGCTTGAGTGTCTGCCTTTTGGCTCAGGTTGTGATCCCGGGGTCCTGGGATCGAGTTCCGCATCAGGCTCCCTGCGAGGGAGCTCCTCTGCCTGTGTCTCTGCCTCTCATGAATAAATAAATAAAATCTTAAAAAAAAAAGAAAATACACCAGAAATTTAAAAACAAAATATGAAGCTTAGTAGCCCTGGAAAAGTTTTTCTATTAGAGTGGCACTCTTTATTTTAGCAAATTTGAAAATTAGGAAATTTTTTCATTTGATGACATCTTGCTAAAATGTGTTACATAAGTGCTATTGCTTTTATAACCAAAGTAGGAGGAGTACTATCTGAATTTTTAAAAATGATCTTTGGAGGGTACCAGGGTGGTACAGTCACTTAAGCATCTGACTCTTGGTTTCAGTTCAGGTGGTGATCTCAGGGTCATAAATAGAGCCCCACATTGGGCTCCAAGCTTAGCACAGAATCTGCTTAAGATTCCCTCTCTCTCTCCTGCTGCCTCTCTCCACTGCTCGCTCTCTCTCTCTCTCTCTCTCTCATATAAACAAATAAAAATCTTTTAAAAAATTACCTTTGGTCAACATTTTGATTACATAATATATATTTATATATATTTAAAAAAAGATCTTATTCACTTATTCATGAGAGACAGAGAGAGAGAGGCAGAGACACAGGTAGAGGGAGAAGCCGACTCCCTGTGGCCAGCCTGATGTGGGACTCTATCCTGGGACCCTAGGATCACACTCTGAGCTAAAGATAGACGCTCAACCACTGAGCCACCCAGGTGTCCCTTGATTACATAATATATTACATTATATATAAAACTGTGTGCACCCAAAAGATGGGTCAAACTGTGTTGAGAAGTGACTATTAGGGGCAGTATATGTTAAAAAGTTAATTTGGAAAGATTTTACATTGAGCTAAAGAGAAACAACAGTGTAGTTGTTTATTGAGATAAAGCTTGAGCCAAGAATTGCCAGTTATTTTAAGGCCAGGATCTTTAAGAGTATGGAAAAAAGGAAGTGGAACAGGGATTGAGAATATTAGAAAGGCAAATAGAGACGCTCCTTAAGGATAATCATCTAGATTGAAAATGTGTGATGAGGTAATGAGTGTGTACCATACCCAAGAGAATATGCTGTTTGAATATTCTTGTACAACTAAAATTCCTTAATTCCACTTGCTTTCTGTTCATTATTTCATGCAATATATATTTGTTGTTTGCCTACTATATTGTGAACTGTTAGGAAATTTTTGAGTCTTAGTTTTTTATTCTACAAATAAATGTATAGAGGTACCAGTGGAAAAAATCCAACTTATTTGATCTAAAGTCACCTGTTCTAAGTCAGGAAATGATAGATGTTGGTGAAAATGGTGAGAACGGGAAACCTTGGTACACTGTTGGTGGGAATGCAAACTGGTACGGCCACCCTGGGAAACAGTGTGGAAATTCCTCAAAAAGCTGAAAATAGAGCTACCCTATGTCCCAGCAATTGCACTACTGGGTATTCACCCCAAAGTTAAAAATGTAGTGATCTGAAGGGGCATCTGCACCCCATGTCTATAGCAGCAATGTCCACAATAGACAAACTATGGAAAGAGCCCAGATGTCCAGCAATCAGTTGCAGGGTAACTAGGTGATGGACATTAAGGAGGGCACGTGATGGAATGAGCACTGGGTGTTATAGAAGACTGACCTCTACCTCTGAAACCAATAATACATTATATGTTAAATAATTGAATTTAAATAAAAATTTTTAAAAAGTAAAAAGAACAAATAAAAAATTAACAATAAAATTAAAAAATAAAGTCATCTGTTCTTTTCTCCTCCCCTAGTTGCTTTCACATTTATAAAAATCGTAACAAAATTATGCTTCTCAGACATTTCTGGTATGATGTATGTCTTTACTATTTGTGTAACAAGCAATTAAGAATAGGAATTATTTAGAATTCCACAATATAATTTTGGAATTTTCTTTTTTCAAGAGCATAAATATATAAAGCTTTCAACACCAAGCCCTAAAAGTTTTAGTGAAAGAGCAGAGAAACTATTTCTATTTTGCACTTTACTAATTCTCATTATTTTGTAGTGTCATTGAAGTAATTTAAGTTCATCTGTGAAAATTTAATTAAGCATTTCAGAATGGAAATATGACAAATAAGAGATATAATTTAAAAATATTTTATAGCACTAGCAATAAAGAAAGTAGGACAAATGTCTATATAATTTTCTCATGCCCTCGGTTGAAGGTGAAGATTAATTATAAGGATCTGATGTTGGATGACAGAGAATGTGACTTTTATTTTTAGACTTTTTATGAAATTCTAAACCAGCACTACTAAAGTATTACCATCTACTGGTTTTTCTAAGTGGACTGGATATACAAAGAGCTACTTTCAGGATTTAGGAAAAGGAACGAATACATTTTTTTCCTACAAATTTTGAATTCCTTTCCCAAAACAAAAAATGATTGAAGTACTTTGATTATTTATAAACATCAGCAGTTTGAAAAATGCCCTTTTGTAAATTAACATGCAATAATTTAAAAACACCTCCTGAAGAAGTCTGTTTGCATTTGAAAGTTATAATATGTAACTTTAATTTTTTATTCTTGGTTGTATAAGGTAGTACAATAATGTAAAACAAAATAAACTGAGTAGATTCTATTTGTTGATTATTTTAGGTTAGATAAATGTTTCAAATCTTTACTA
Source organism: Canis lupus baileyi (assembly GCF_048164855.1). NCBI lineage: Eukaryota > Metazoa > Chordata > Mammalia > Carnivora > Canidae > Canis > Canis lupus. The sequence continues at coordinate 103,075,106 of NC_132876.1, forward strand.
GAAAGACAATATGAGATTTTTTTACTGAAAGGTTTATAAGAAGTAGATAGAATAATATGCAGAATATTACTTGATGTATAAATATGCTAGATTTTTTTTAAAAGATTTTATTTATTTAATCATGAGAGACACCCAGAGAGAGAGAGAGGCAGAGACACAGGCAGAGAGAGAAGCAGGCTCCATGCAGGGAGCCTGATGTGGGACTGGATCCTGGGTCTCCAGGATCACGCCCTGGGCTGAAGGCGCTAAACCACTGAGCCACCGGGGCTGCCCTAAATATACTAGATTAAGCATATTATAATTTCTGTCAACATCAGGACAGTTTGTGAAAAAAAAATTGAAGAATAAGTCTAGTCACAGAGGTGGAATTAATGAAATTAAGCAATAACAGTGATTTCATTTAGATATAATCTCACTAAGGAGTTCTAGAAAATTCTACAATTGCTTTAGGGTTTGATTGTCCTAATCTATGAAGCATGAAGATAACATATACCTTTCCTATGCATGCATGTTTTATAGCCATTTTCAAAACAAGGAACTTAAAAGATTGCTTTTGGCTATAAGCCTGCATGCTTCCAGAATTCATTCATATTTTGAATTTTAGTTGTTCTCAATATACTGGCATGGTGACTCTAGCTATTGATCTTGAATAGAATAGAGGAGAAATTTAATGTAGAATTGTGAAACCATAGACATTATTTTAAAATTATTAAATTTCAGAATCACTATGCGCATTCCCCTAAACAAACTGCATGTATCTTGTTCTTCTGCTTCTCTTTAAGCTTGATTACATCTCTGCTCAATTACAGAAATGAGCTTTTAATTGGACTTCCTTAATTGGAAGTTTGTCAGTTGCAGAGCACAACTGCTCACTTGTTCCTTAAGAATCAGTTATGTCTGATCTCTGTGAATACAGCATGAAAGAATGAGGAAGATTGGAGAGGTCTCTGCAAAGGCAATGTGATTTCTAATGGAGGCTTCTAAATTACAAATGACACACAATGATTAGCCATGTCTAACCCTGTCATTTTATTTGTGTGTTGTTGGTATCCGGTAGTACTTATAAGACATCTCTAAATGTAAATGTTTTAAGTTACCTTTAATAAAAGATAATGATATTATGGTTTGTTAGAAATTGAAACATGCTCATTTATAAAAATTCAACTATATTCAACCCTTGAACAACACAAAAGTTAGGGGCATTGACCCCCTGCATGGTCAAAAATCCATGTATCACTTTTGACTCTCCAAAAACATAACTGCTAATAGCCTGTTGACTGGAAGCCTTATTGATAACATAAACACTTGATTAACACATATTTTATATGTTATATATATTATATACTGTATTCTTACAATAAAGTAAAGAAAATGTTATTAAGAAAGTAGTAAAAGAAAATACATTTATAGTACTGTACTATATATATTGAAAAAATCCACATATAAGTGGACCGAAGGAGCTCAACACTGATTGTTCAAGGTTGTTGACTATACTCAAAAATTCTGACACTTTTAGAAAAATAGAATCATATGTACTCTTTTTTTCTTAATTTTTATTTATTTTTTATACCAGTATAATTAACATTAACATTATTTTAGTTTCAGGTGTACAATATAGTGATTCAACACTTCTAACATTATTCAATGTTCATTACAGTAAGTGTACTATCTATATGTATTCTTTTAAAGTTACAAGGTAATAATGTGTTTATTTTTATGAAAACAAAAAATAAACATAAATTAATTGAATGAAAACATGGAATAATAGAGCTTCAGGTGTTTACTTTAAAAATCTAAATGATATAATTAGTTAAAAACTAGATTTTGAGGGTACCTGGCTGGCTCAGTCAGGGGAGTGCGTGACTTTTGATCTTGAGGTTGTGAGTTCAAGCCTTATATTGGGCATAGAAATAACTTAAAAATAAAAATCTTTAAAAACATTTAGATTTTCTTCTTTTTAAATCTTTCTTTCTTTCTTTCTTTCTTTCTTTCTTTCTTTCTTTCTTTCTTCTTTCTTTCTTTCTTTCTTTCTTTCTTTCTTTCTTTCTTTCTTTCTTTCACATTTTTTAATTTAAATTCAATTTGCCAACATACAGTATAACACACAGTGCTCATCCCATCAAGTGCGCTCCTTAGTGCCCACCACGCAGTTCCCTATCCCCTGACCCACTTCCCCTTCTGCAACCCTTTGTTTGTTTCCCAGAGTTAGGTTTGTCCTAACTCTAACTTTTTGAGAGAAGGGACAAACCTTTTTGAGAAGGTTTGTCCCTTCTCTAACTTTTCCCACTCAGTTCCCCTCCTTTCCCTTATAATCCCTTTCACCATTTCTTATATTCCACGTATGAGTGAAGCCATATGATGATTATCCTTTTCTGATTGGTATTGCAAATATCCTCTCCCATTCTGTAGATTTTCTTTTAGTTTTGTTGACTGTTTCCTTTGCTCTGCAGAAACTTTTTATCTTGATTAAGTCCCAATAGTTCATTTTTGCTTTTGTTTCCCTTGTCTTCATAGATGTATCTTGCAAGAAGTTGCTGTGGCCAAGTTCAAAAAGGGTGTTGCCTGTGTTCTCCTCTAGGATTTTGATGGAATCTTGTCTCACATTTAGATCTTTCATCCATTTTGAGTTTATCTTTGTGTATGGTGTAAGAGAATGATCTAGTTTCATTCTTCTGCATGTGGCTGTCCAATTTTCCCAGCACCATTTATTGGAGAGACTGTCTTTTTTCCAGTGGATAGTCTTTCCTGTTTTGTCGAATATTAGTTGACCATAGAGTTGAGGGGTCCATTTCTGGGTTCTCTGTTCTGTTCCATTGATCTATGTGTCTGTTTTTGTGCCAGTACCACACTGTCTTGATGATCACAGCTTTGTAGAACAACTTGAAATCTGGCATTGTGATACCCCTGGCTCTGGTTTTCTTTTTTAATATTCCCCTGGCTATTCAGGGTCTTTTCGATTCCACACAAATCTTAAGATGATTTGTTCCAACTCTCTGAAGAAAGTCCATGGTATTTTTTTTAAAAGATTTTATTTATTTATTCATAGAGACACACACACACACACAGAGGCAGAGACACAGGCAGAGGGAGAAGCAGGGTCCATGCAGGGAGCCTGACGCAGGACCCGATCCCGGGACTCCAGGATCACACCCCGGGCTGCAGGCGGCGCTAAACTGCTGGACCACCGGGGCTGCCAAGTCCATGGTATTTTGATGGGGATTGCATTGAATGTGTAAATTGCCCTGGGTAACATAGACATTTTCACCATATTTATTCTTCCAATCCATGAGCATGGAATGTTTTTCCATCTCTTTACGTCTTCCTCAATTTCTTTCAGAAGTGTTCTGTGGTTTTAGGGTATAGATCCTTTACCTCTTTGGTTAGGTTTATTCCTTGGTATCTTATGATTTTGAGTGCAATTGTAAATGGGATTGACTCCTTTCAAATTTGTCTTTCTTCAGTCTCATTGTTAGTGTATAGAAATGCCACTGACTTCTGGGCATTGATTTTGTATCCTGCCACATTGCTGAATTGCTGTATGAGTTCTAGCAATCTTGGGGTGGAGTTTTTTGGGTTTTCTGTATATAGTATCATGAAATCTGTGAAGAGGGAGTTTGACTTCTTTGCCAATTTGAATACCTTTTGTTTCTTTTTGTTGCCTGATTGCTGAGGCTAGGACTTCTAGTACTATGTTGAATAACAATGGTGAGAGTGGACATCCCTGTCCTGTTCCTGAACTTAGGGGAAAGGCTCTCACTGTTTCCCCATTGAGAATGATATTTGCTGTGGGCTTTTCATAAATGGCTTTTAAGATGCTGAGGAATGTTCCCTCTATCCCTACACTTTGCAGGGTTTTAATCAGGAATGGATGCTGTATTTTGTCAAATGCTTTCTCTGCATCTACCGAGAGGATCATATGGTTCTTGTTTTTTGTTTGTTTGTTTGTTTGTTTGTTTTTCTTATTGATGTGATCTATCACGTTGATTGCTTTACGAGTGTTGAACCAACCTTGGATCCCAGGGATAAATCCCACTTGGTTATGGTGAATAATCTTCTTCATCTACTGTTGGATCCTATTGACTAGTATCTTGGTGAGAATTTTTGCATCCATCTTCATCAGGGATATTGGTCTATAATTCCCCTTTTTGATGGGGTCTTTGGTTTTAAAAACATTTAGATTTTCAAAAACATTAAGAATTTGGAGCCAGTTTGGCTTTAATACATGTTCATGTTTCAAATCCATGTGATATATTTTGACACCTTTGGGAAATTCAAGAAAATGTGCCATCAACCACTTATTTACTTTAACTTTCCCTTGACCATCCTGAGCTTTTACTCACTTGTAATACTTCTGTTATTGTCAAGTTTTGTAACATTTATACACTCTTCTCTAATTCTAAACTTAAAGTAGCATCAATTCTTAATTTCAAATTGATTATTTTTCATCATTAGATTTATTCTGCATCATTCCTGATTTATTTCAAATCACACAACCAATTAGTTATATTTTATAATCAGATAGTTTTTATTTGTATGTTTGATTTATAAGAAGGAAATTTTATTTTCTGGATGTTATAAGCTTTAGAATATTTTCTATTATCTTTTCACTTGAAAGATATGGCTGGGCATAAAATTCTTCAAGCATCTTTCTCTCACAGTGGGATACCTTTGGTACATAATCTTCTTAAGTTGAATGGTGATTTGTAGGAGACCTTGTGCATGATTTGTTTTGCCTTTACCAGTGTTCATTTATATAGTTTTAATATATTTAATATTCAGTATTTTGCCACCATATGCTTTGACATTCAGCCTTTCATTTCAGTGTTTCTAGAAACAATATGCCCTTTATGGTGTACACATTGAAATCTTTATTTCAATGATGGCTTCTTCTATTTTACTTGTACTTTTTATGTTTTCTTTTTAATCCATTTTATCATTCCTATAATCCCTGATTAATTTTCAGGCCTGAAAGAGAGAGAGAGAGAGAGAGAGAGAGTGAGTGACATAGGCAGAGGGAGAAGCAGGCTCCACGCAGGGAGCCTGACGCGGGACCGGATCCCGGGTCTCCAGGATCACACCCTGGGCAGAAGGTGGCGCCAAACCGCTGAGCCACCCGGGCTGCCCACCATGAGTCAATTTTTAAAAATATTTAAATACTCTTTCATCAATAATGTCATTAAAATAAATAAAGCACACTAGGTATTGCTAGACTTTTAAATGTTGATTGTAAACTTAGTGAAATGCTCTTAAATGTATCTATGTAGGGACGTCTGAGTGGCTCAGCGGTTTAGCGCCTACCTTTGGCTCAGGACATGATCCCGGAGTTCCTGCATCGAATCCTGCATCGGGCTCCCTGTGTGGAGCCTGCTTCTCCCTCTGCCTGTGTCTCTGCCTCTCTCTCTCTCTCTCTCATGAATAAATGAATAAATAAATAAGAATCTTTAAAAAAATGTATCTGTGTAATGGTAAGTCCAACATTTCAAAGGTTCTCAATTCCTTCCAATAGTTTGACAATATACAGATTATTACTATGATAATAAAAGTTATTTTACATATACAGTTATACTAATACTAAATATCAACATTGAAGGTTTGTTCTATTTCATTATTAACCTCATACATGTCTAATTCTACACGAGGGTACAGAATACTAGGATCCCAAAGAAAAAGCACTGTCAGATTGCTGATTTACAGGCTCTAATTTCATCTTCTTGATTGTTTTTTTTTTTTTAAGATTTTATTTATTTATTCATGAGAGACACAGAGAGAGAGGCAGAGACACAGGCAGAGAGAGGAGAAGCAGGCTCCATGCAGGGAGCCTGATGTGGGACTCGATCCTAGGACTCCAGGTTCACGCCCTGAGCCAAAGGCAGACGCTCAACCACTGAGCCACCCAGGCGTCCCTCTTGATTGGGTTTAAACCTTAGCCAAAATTTACTGGCTGGATCCCACTATAGAATTAAGATTCATTGCTAATTCAGTTGGAATTTACAAATCCATGCTTAATCTCAGGTTGTGGTGTTTCTCTCTACTCAGATTTCCATCCAGTTTTGATCTGGGTATATTTTCCTCAATTTAAGAGTTATTTCATAATGCCTTATAGAAGTTTATTATTAAATATTAGTTTATCTGTGTATGCTACAAGAAAACTGTGCATTGTGTCTATGTGGTCAGTTCTTGAATTTGGATTTCTAGCTAATCCATATCTTATATCTCATTGCTGTACTCTCATGTGTCAGGTCATTGTGAACAGCAGTGCTGATTACTCCTCCTGATTTTATACAGTGCCTAACTTCTGGGAACTATGTAGGTTTTCCTGCAGTTCCTCAAAGCCGGTGTCCCATATTTAAAGGAGACACAAATCTGTATAGCAACTCCTAATTAAAAAGAAAACAAAACAAAAAAATAACAAATTCCCAACAGGTTGCCATTTGTAATTAAGCATATTCTGTTAGTCATCTTCTTTTTATTTATAATTAACTTTTGTACATTTTAAAATAACTTTTACATTTGCTAGTATCATTATGTACTGAAGGGTTTTCAAGATAAAACAAGTTCCAAATCATTGTAATTATTTTTTTCTTTTTGATTTTTCAGTTTTTCACACTTGGCTAGTGAGAGTGTTTGGAAGGCACAGCTTTGATCTTTTACCTCTGCTGTAGATCTGTTTTTGGCAACAGGGTCTTCCAATCCATTATTCATTTTTTCCTGCCTCAAGACATTAAAGCAGTTACTCCTTCCAATGCACAATTATTCTGAATTGAAAAAGACTTTTAGAACTGTAGCAATTGGGATTGTATTCAGGTACTGGTAACAAGGTCCAGAAATGACTTTTCGTTAAACACATTAGGGTTTTGTCTTTCTTATTCTCAGGAAGAATTTCAGAAGTCAGCAGTCCAATATTAATTATAATATTAAGTGGTTTTGCCTCTTTGTCGCCCTCGTGTCTGTTTTGACATATACATTGGAAAGTGTCCTTGAGCAGAAATATGTCTAGCTAAGTACCTTTTAAAATACATTGAATAATTATAGCAGCAATCATTCAATATTTTTTTAAAGTCCACATATTTTCATTATAAAATATTTCTTAACAGTGTCAATTCAGGAGTGCTAGGAGAGTGGCTTGTTTTTTTTCCTACCATTATTGAGATACAATTAACATATTATGTAAGTTTAAGGTATGTAACATGATGACTTGATATACATTTATATTGTGAAATGATTACCACAATACAGTTAGTTAAAATATCTAGCACCTCACATAATTAAAATTTTATCTGTGTGATGAGAAGATACAAGATCTACCCCCTTAGCAACTCTCAAATATATAATGCACTATAGTGATCATGCTATACATTAGATCACCAGAACTTATTCACCTCATAACTGGAAGTTTGTTGCCTTTGACCAACATCTCCCCATTTCCCTCACCCCGTACACCTGGCAATCATCATTTTACTTTCTGTTTCTATTAGTTTGATGGGGTTATTTTTAGATCTCACGTATATGTGAGTATTTGTCTTTCTCTGACTTAATTCACCTAGCATAATACCCTCAAGGTTTTTTCATATTGTTACCAGTAGCAGGATTTCCCTTTTTAAGCTGAATAATATTCCTTTGGGTGTGTGTGTGTGTATTTATTTATTTATATTTATATTTATATTTATATTTATATCTATATAAAACATTTATATATAAATGTGTGTGTGTGTATATATATATATATATATATATATATGTAAATAACATTTTCTTCATCCATTCAAGTGTCAATGATAACTTAGGTTGTTTCTATGTCTTGGCTTTTGTGAATAGGCTGCAATGAACGTGAAAGTACAGATACCTTTTTGAGAGAGTGATTTAAATTCCTTTGCGTATATACACAAATATGGAATTGCTGGATCATATGGTAGTTTTATTTTGAATTTTTCGAGGAAACTGTCTACTGTTTTCCATAATGGCAGTACCAATTAACTTTCCCACCAACAGTGCAAAAGGGTTCTCTTTTATCCACATCCTCACCAACACTTGTTATTTCTTATCTTTTTCATGATAGCCATTCTAACAGATGAGGTGATGTCTCATTGTGGATTTGATTCGCATTTCCCTGATAATGAGTGATGTTGAGCATCTTTTTATGTGTCTTTTGGCCACTTGTATGTCTTTAGGAAAATGGCTGTTCCATTCCCCTGCCCATTCATTAATTGGGTTGTTTTCTTGCTACTGAGTTATATGAGTTTCTTATATATTTTGTATACTAATCCTTTATCTGCTATATGGTATGTGAATATTTTCTCCCATTCCATAGACTGTCTCTTTTCTGTGTTGATCTTTTTTTCTGCTTTGTGAAGAAACTTTTATTTTTATTTTTTAATTTTTTTTAAAGATTTTATTTATTCATGAGAGACACACAGAGAGAGGCAGAGACACAGGCAGGGAGCCTGACGTGGGACTCGATCCCAGGTCTCCAGGATCACACCCTGGGCCCAAGGCTGGTGCTAAACTGCTGCGCCATTCAGGGATCCCCTGAAGAAACTTTTTAATTTGATATAGTCCCACTTGATTATTTTTGCTTTTGCTTCTTTGTGCTTTGGTGTCATATCCAAAAAGTCATGCCCAAGACCATTGTCAAGGTACCTTTCCCTGAAGTTTTCTTCTGGAACTTTTACAGTTTTAGGTCTTTAAGTCTTTAATCCATCTCAGTTTAATTTTTGTGAGTAGTACAAGATAAGGGTCCAATTTCATTCTTTTGTATATGAATATCTAGTTTTCCCAGCATCACTTAATAAAAAGACGATTTTTTTCCACTAGGTATTCTTGGCTTCTTTGCCAAATGTTAGTTAACCATATATGCATGCTTTTTTTCTGGGCTTTCTATTCTATTCTGTTGATCCATGTGCCTGTTTTTATGTTAGCACCACTCTATTTTAGATTACTGTAGTTTTGTAGTATAGTTTGAAATCGGGAAGTATGATGTCTTCAGTTTTGTTCTTTTTTCTCAAGATTGCTTTGGGTACGTTGAGTCCTTTGAGATTCCATTAGAAAATAAGGATTATTTTTTTTATTTCTGTGAAAAATACAATTCGAATTTTGATAGAAATTGCATCGAATTTATAGGTAGTGTTCAGTAGAATGGACTTTTTAACAATATTAATTCTTTCAGCCCATGAACATGAGATTCCTTTCCACTTATTTGTGTCTTTGATTTCTTTTATCAATATCTTATAGTTTTCAGAATACAGATCTTTGACCTTCTTGGTTAAATTTATTACTAAACATTTTATTGTTTTTGATACTGTTGTGAATGGGATCATTTTCTTTATGTCTCTTTCAGATATTTTGTTGTTAGTTCATAGAAATGCAAGTGATTTTTGTACATTGGTTTTGTATCTAGTGGCTTTATGGAATTCATTTATCTTCTGACAGTTTTTTGATAGAGTCTTTAGGGTATATAAAATTGTCATCTGTACACAGTGAGTGTTTTACTTCTTCCTTTCCAAATTGGATGCTTTTTGCTTCTCTCTCTGGCCTAATTGTTATGGCTAGGATTTCTGGTACTATGTTGAATTAGAGTGATGAGGCTGGGTACTTGTTCCTGATTTTGGAGGAAAATTTTTCCATTTTTCACTGTTGAGTATGATGCTGGCTGTGAGTTTGTCATATATGGCTTTTATTATGTTGAAGTATTTTCCTTCTATACCCAATTTGTTGAGAGCATTTCATGAAAGCATGTTGAATTTTTCAAATGCTTTTTCTGCATTTATTGAGAGGATCATATGTTTTTATTCATCATTCTATTAATGTGGAGTATCATGTTCATTGATTTGAGTGGGTTGAACTAGCCTTAATTCCCAGAGAAGAAACCTATTTGACCATGCTGTATGATCCTTTTAAAATGGTATTGAATGGCGCAGCCCTGGTGGCACAGTGGTTTAGTAGTGCCGCCTGCAGCCAGGGTGTGATCCTGGAGACCCGGGATGGAGTCCCATATTGGGCTCCCTGCAGGGAGCCTACTTCTCCCTCTGTCTGTGTCTCTGCCTTTCTCTCTCTCTCTCTCTCTCTCTCTCTCTCTGTGTCTGTCATGAATAAAGAAATAAAATCTTAAAAAAAAAAAAGATTTTATTTACTTATTCATGAGAGACACAGGAAGTGAGGCAGAGACCTAGGCAGAGGGAGAAGCAGGCTCCCCACAGGGAGCTTGATGCGGAACTCGATCCCAGGACCCTGGCATCATGACCTGAGTCAAAGGCAGATGCTCAACCACCAAGCTACCCAGGTTCTCCTCTTTATCTTTTTTTAAGGAAAATAACTTTTCTATGTTCTGATGAGTCTCCATTTTATTTATTTCTGTTCAAATCTTTATTATTTTCTTCCTTCTACTAACTTTGAACTTAGTTTGTTCTTGTGCAGTAAAAGAACTGTGCAAACTTTTTTGGAAAATTTGGAGGAGGATGTCACAATGTTGTATAATGGATCATAAGAAAAGTGTTATACATTTTTATATCTGTATAGCAAGTACACAACGCCTTTCAATTTGCCCAAAATTTATTTACAAAACTATGCTTATGTTTGTAGTTGTTAGCAGGTACATAAGTGGCATATCACAAAGATGTAAAAATGAAAGTATAGCAAATTCACTATAGTAATAATGGCATTTATTTACACTTTGAGATAAAGAAATAGGCATGAGCCATTTAACTCAAAAATATCTATTCAACATAGCAACCAGAAATGGGTTTCTTGGAGTTACTTCAATGATAACATGTCAAAACATCCCCACTAAAGTTAGAAACAAATATTATTTTCCTTCTTTGACTGAAGTTAGCAAAGGAAACACAAGGCTGGTTGGACAATTTGAGTTATGACCTCAAGATAATCTTACCTGAGATTCTTTACCTAGCCTACATCTGAAGACTTCAGAGGTGTTGTAATCCTTTCTGGAATCTATCCTGGGTGCAGTTCTTCCAACAATTTTAAGCAATCTTACCTTTAGTCCTGTAAGCACTAATAGAACAATAGATCATTCTACTAATTCCAGATGTGAATTGCCACCTCTGACTGCTTCTCATAGAGGAAATTCTGAGGCTAGCACTGGGTTGCTACAATCTGTTTAACATTTTGAACTTCTGAGTTAAAATCATTACTACAGGTACGTCTTTAGGTATTGGTGTCTGGCACAAATCATCAACAGTAATCATCTGGAATAAGTAAAAGGATAACCTGAAAAGTGAACTGCCAACACAATGCCCAAGAAATGATAAATTGATTATGAAGAGCAATTACTGGAACACAGATGCTTTTTTATAAAGTAATTTTGTTTCTCTGATAATGACAAAGGAAAATCACATAAAATATGCAAAGCATAGTTTTGATAAACTGATTATGAAAAACAATAATTACAACCCAGTGGAAAAAAAGCCTATTTGAAATGCTTAGTAAGGAGTGCGTGAGACACATGCTTCTCTCATCCATACACAAACACACACATCACTGATATACTCACAGAGCTTAATATTTGGCCTTTTAAGTTTCTGAGGTGCAACATATAGCACATGTTATCAACCAAGGAGTGATCCTTCTTTTTCTATTTTGCAGAGATATACTAGAGATGTATTATCATATATTATTATTTCATGATAAATTCCTGGGTTTTATTGTTCACCTATATTTTATCCTAGTTAGTCTTCACTCCCTATTGTCTCATGGAATATATCATGGGTCACATAAAAAATAGATTCAAAAGGGAATTGACATTAAATTATCCATATGAAAATGTTGATACATCAACATTTCTATAAGCATAATGAAAGTATTCTCAGACTGTTTCATTCAACCCCACTACCCAAGTACAGATTCAGTGGCTTTGGTACTATTGATTCCCCAAGAGACTAGCAGAAAACCTGTTAATCAAATAAAATAAACTTAATTAGATACACTTCTGGAAAGGAGGACACTACCTTGATAGAGTCTTAATATTATAATAGAATAGGGTGTCAGGAGACCAAGTGAAATCAAGTGGTTTGTGGGTCTTCCAAGGCAGGAAATTGGAGATTTGCTAGGTTTGGCTACAAGTTACAAGTGATGAACACTCCTATGCGAGCATTTTGACATGAGTCTTGATGAGTCAACTCTTGTCTGTTAAGTGAGTTGTTTGCTAATGTGAATAATACATTTGTCCCAATGTAACTCTGTTTGTCCAAATGAATAAATTGTTTGCACGCACAAATTGGTTTGTAACAATTTTTTGAAGCAAAGGTCAAAGTTATGTATTAGTTTAAAAGCTTGGGCAGCCCGAGTGGCTCAGAGGTTTAGCGCTGCCTTCAGCCCAGGGACTAATCCTGGAGTCCCGGGATTGGGTCCCATGTCGGGGTCCCTGCATGGAGCCTGCTTCTCCCTCTGCCTGTGTCTCTGCCTTTCTCTCTGTGTGTGTCTCTCATGAATAAATAAATAAAATCTTAAAAAAAAAAAAAAGCTTTATTTTCTAGGACAAGAAGTTCCATGGAACAAATATTGAGGTCATCTTGGTAAAGGTAGACTCACTTCTCAGTCTTAATTATTAAACTGTATTGAGACAGATGGTCTCAAGTCTCATTTAAAAAATCATCATATCAAGTATCTAGAGTCTTTCATTTTATGATACAATTGTCCCAGTACATTAAACTAAACAGAGGTTGCCAGTATTGCTAAGAATTTCCTTCTGGGCCCTCAACAAGTAAGATACTGATGAAAACAGAGCTTATTGGGCTTTGGAGGAGGCAGAGATCAACTAGATTTTGAGAAATTGCATGAATTCTTATTCAGGGAAAAAGTTGCTAATTAGCAGGTTAGAAATTAGCTTCTACATAGTTGTTATGCATTAAATTCTGCTCCATGAGGGCATCTGGGTGACTCAGTGGTTGAGTGTCTGCCTTTGGCTCAAGTGGTGACCCTGGGGTCCAGAGATCGAGTTCTGTGTCCACCTCCCCAAAGGAAGCCTGCTTCTCCCTCTACCTTCTCTGCTCTCTCTCTGGGTCTCTCATGAATAAGTGGGTAAAATATTTTAAATAAATAAATAAATAAATAAATAAACTCTGTTCTATGAGATATTTCATTTTATTTCTGTTCATTTGTGTCTTCCCAGACAGTAAACTATATTGCCTTTTCAGTAACATTCCCAGAATCAACAACCAAGCTTCCACAACATTTCTAATAACTCCCAACATTTGTTTCTCTTCTCTGAAATCTCCTCCTGGCTTCTATCCTACAAGCACTCTCTTTCCCTGTATCCCTATCCCTTTTTCCTTTATTCCCCTATTTCCTTTACATAATAAATTATGATGGCATTCTATTTCAAAGACCAAATTACTGACAACTAAAAAATTCTTTTCTTTTTTTTTGGTAGTAATAGGGATTTATTTAATCTTCCAATCTTTCTTGAATGCAAGGGAAAATAATTTTATTTGTTCTTCTGTAGAAAGGAAGAAACAAAAGAAAGAAAGAGAAAGAAAGAAGAAAGAAAGAAAGAAAGAAAGAAAGAAAGAAAGAAAGAAAGAAGGAAAGAAAGACACCAAAACAGTTAAGTAAGTTTCCATGATAACACAGGTTGAATATTCACATCTACAAATTTTGTTGATATCCTAAAAACTAAGGCTTGTTAAGAGTTGATATTCTGAATAGCTGAGTACTGTAAGTGGGGTCTTTGTTGCAAACAGTGCCTTCCACTTCATCATAAAAAGTATTTAAAATAAGTTAATAGAACAAAAAGATACAAGTAAAAATGAGAACTGGTGGATATGAAATGGTCATCAGTCTGTCTGATGATAGAGCAGGAAGAAAAAGGTTATACTTTCAGCAGATACTTGCTATAATCCAATTAGTACAAATTCTTTAATATAATCAATGAGTATTAATGAGAAAAACAATCAACATTTTTTCAGCTTTCCAGGAAGTTGATAATTATCAGGAAGAGCAAATCCCCCGCTTTTTTATCTATTTATCAGGAAATTACCTATGTAAATATCATAAATTCCTTAATTCACTCATTTTGTACCCATTCATAAGGTATACCCTGAAAGACTGAAGTGAGCCTCTCCTAAGAATAGTTTTTATTTTATTTTTAAAAGATTTTATTTATTTATTCATGAGACACAGAGAGAGTTACAGAGACAGAGACAGACACAGGCAGAGGGAGAAGCAGGCTCCATGCAGGGAGCCTGACGTGGGACTCGATCCCGGGTCTCCAGGATCAGGCCCTGGGCTGAAGGCAGTGCTAAACCGCTAAATCCTGCCCAGGATAGTTTTAAAAGAGAAATATGGGCAAAATAACTACAATGCCAACATTGTAATCGGTTCTGATAAACTATGACTGAATTCTATTAGGCTGATATATTACTTCTTCATGAATGCTAAATTAGTTTTATTTTAAAGATAGTAAACTTCAATAAAAATTATGATTCTCCACATATCATAAATTTATGTGACAGTTGGGGAAATTTCCTGTTGAAAAAAGGCGTATTAATTTATTGAACATTAGGATGAATAACATTGAAGTTAATCCATTTTATTGACATTCTACAGAGCAGTGGAACATAAGAAATATTGATAGTCTTCCTTAACAATCTATAATAGACCATAGCTATTCAGTTGAATTTTAAAAAAATAGATCTAAAAATATTTGTAATCCTAAAAAATTTGCAGTAGATGATCTTTATTTTACTCTGACAATTCTACCTTCTAAATGATTCTCTCTCCTCATTGGGAGATGATAAAAGTATACACATTTTTTTACTTCCCCATCCATCCCTAGCTTCTAGTTCCTATCAAATTCTAGAACTAGCTCAGGCTATTTCCTACTGTATTATTTTTCTACTTGTTGCACAAAAAATTAGCACAGATACAGTGGCTTAAAGCAACACATGTTTATTAGTTCCCAGTTTCTGTGGCCAAGAATCTGGACATGGTTTGGCAGCGTCCTCTACTCAGGTTGCAATCAAGATATTGGCCGGCTGGAGTCTTTTTGGATGCTTGACTAGAGAAGAATCTGCTTTCAAGCTTATTCAGGCTGTTGACAGAATTAATTTGGTCATGGCTGTATGACTGAGGTCTCTGGCTGCCTACTGGCTGTTGGCTGGTGGACAACCACAGTTCCCTGCCACATGGCCCCTTTCATAGGCAGTTCATAACATGACTCTCTTCCTTTGAGGCCACCAGGAGAATGTCTCTGTTTCTCTCTCTCTCTCTCTCTCTGCCTGTCCCTTTCACTCTCATCAGATTCATACATAACAAAACATCATCATGAGAGTAACATCCTATCATCTGTGTCATTTATTTTAAGGAGAGAAGCAGCGGGGGTGGGGGTAGGCAGGGAGACGGGGGAGAGAGAGGGAGAGAGAGAGAGAGAGAGTCAAGCAGACTGTGCTGAGTGTGGAGCCCAATGTGGGGCTCAATCTCACTATCCTGAGATCATGATCTGAGCCAAAACCAAGACTCAAGACCCTTGACCCATTGAGCCACCCAGATGCCCCTCTATCATCTTTGCCATATTCTATTGGTTAGAATTAAGTTACAGATTCTGCCTGCAATAAAGAGGAAAGGATCATATAAGGGTGTGACTCACTGAGGTTCACCTTAGAGTGTGTCTGCCACACATCTTATCCCCCAAATCACCTCTGAGGACACGATAGAGATAAAAAGGTAGCACTGTTTTGAGCAAAAATAACAATGACAAAAAGCTGGGAAATGCCTGGGCAGTCATAGGCTCTCTTAAATGGCGTGTGTGTGTTTAGCAGGTGTGCTGCAGCTTGGGGCAGACAGTGGCTTGAGACAGAGATAAAATAAAACGATGGAAAGAATATGTTAAGTTCTGTTTTGCCTCTCTCTTTTACCTTGAAACAACAGCCATCAGCCCTTTAGCAAAGAATTCTGCAGCAAAAGAATGGAATACTAGTGTAGAAAATAACAGTGCCGAACAAAAGTCCTGCAAGGATGAGTTCAAAAGAACAGATGTGGACTAACAGGCACTTAGGGGAGTTCACTTCTCTATGCTCTCACACTCCAAGCCTAAAGGCCAGTGGATTATAACCAAGGGAGACCATCCACCCATGCTGCTTTTTCTGAAGAATTTAAAGTGAAATACTGTCCAGAGGGGTTATTTCGTTGAGTGGCAGCTGTTGGGAGTGACATACGGTGCTTCTGGGGTTCCAGATAGCTGACACTATCAGGGAACATGAGCTCATGGACCAAGTAAATTAGATACCCAAAATACAGTCATTTCCAAAAAAGGTACCAATCTAAACAAAAGATATAATATGAAACAGAAGTACCAAACATTTAAGCATGTTTAAATAGTTAGAAGATGATATAAGCAATACAAATCATTAACAATGAAACTTCAATATGAACCAAGTGGGAACATTTGATATAAAATTTTTTATTTGAAATAAGAGTACTATAGTGAGTTAAATAATAAAATAGAGGGACACCTAGGTGGCTCAGTCAGTTAAGTGGCCAACTCTTGATTTCTGCTCAAATTGTGATCTCAGGGCCCTGGGATGGAGCCTTGCATGGTCTTCTGCACTCAGCAGAGAGTCTGCTTGAGATCTTCTTCCTCTGCCCCTCTCCCAGGTTCTGCTCTCTCTCTCTCTCTCTAAAATAAATAAGCATTTAAAAAAATAGTAAGATAGATATATATGGAGAATTAATGAGTTGAATCTAGTTGGTAATTTAAAAACTAAGTCAAAATATAAAATTAATGTTTGAAGACCTAATGTCTAAAAATTCCCCAGAATTTAAGAAAAATGGATCAAAACCAGACTTACAGTATTTCTAGAGAGCTAAGAGGAAATAAATCCACACCTAGACACATTAAAATGGGGAACACCAATGACAGATACAAATTTTAAATGATACTAGTTGGAAAGAAAATAATCTACAGAAAAATAAGGTTGAATCATTGTATCAGAATTATCAACAGCAAAATTCAACGCAAAAAAATGAAATGTTATGAAATAATTAAAGGAAAATATGTTTAAATCAAGAATGCAATATTTAACCTCAAAATTATTTAAATATGAGAACATAATAAAAAATAATTTTCACAAATAGTGTCAGAATGCTTGCCAAAAAACGAATTATATATACACCTGGAAAAATTATAAGAGAAACAAACCCACAAATACATTTCATTATGTAAGAGATGTAAGAATGGGATAATCTTTTAGTAGACTTTCTGTGATCTTGAAAATAAATAAAAGCTGATTCCCCAAAGGGATGAAAATGATATAATATCAACCTAGAAATAAAAATGCAGACAAAATTAACATAATGGGGAATTGCAAGGGCAAGTATAAAAGGGACATATTTAAGAACTTGCCTCTTAAATATCTAATTGTTAAGGGATAAAACTTTCTATGCTTAAAACAAAAATGAAAAGATTTTCATTTTAAGTTTGGATGTAGAAAGTTAAAAGAGAAGGACACCTGGGTGACTCAATGGGTTAAACACCTACCTTCAGCTCAGGTCATGATTTCAGGGCCCTGGGATCAAGTCCCACATCAGGCTCCCTGCTCAGTGGGGAGTCTGCTGCTCCCTCTGCCTCCTTTCTCTGCTCATGCTCATGCTCTATCTCTTTCTCTCTCTCTCTTTCAAATAAATAAAATCTTTTTAAAAAGGAAGAAAGAAAGAAAGTTAAAGAGAGTGTTGCCCTCACTCTAAGAACCAGAAACTGAAGACACAGAAAAACTTCTGTGAGCTAAGCTCCACAGATTGAAAAGCTCTTCTTAGCAGAAAGGAGACCCGCAGCTGTTCTCATGCCTACTAGAAAGGAGGGAGAGGAATCCACATAATTATAGGTATTAGCTGAACTTGTATAGAACTTTTAATATTGAGCAATAAGACAGATTCTAATGTGGAGGTGCCCCAGCCCCAAAGCAACTATATACCCATCTGCCCTTAATTTTCCCTCAGGTGTTCACTGAATGCTCAGTGGTAGTGCACTATATTCTAATACCCTTTAGAAATACATTAAATTGATCAATTTTGGGAAAATGTTATACACACACAGATAGATACATTGATTGATCTCTACCATACAGCTTAGGAAAGTGAATATGATAAATATTTTTAAATCCCACTGGTCAATATCAGTAAATATGATCAATAATTTTGAAATCCCACTGTAAATCTTCCCTATTCTCTGGAGATAACTACTACCCAAAACTGTTAATGGATTATATATTTTATTTCACAGTTTTAAAATGTGTCATTAATTTTGAAAGTTTTTAACCCTCGTATAAATGGACTCTCATTATTCTTTTTCTGTAGCTCCTTCCTTCCTTCCTTCCTTCCTTCCTTCCTTCCTTCCTTCCTTCCTTCCTTCCTTCCTTCCTTCCTTCCTTCTTTCCTTTTTTAAAGATGTATTTATTTACCCTAGAGAGAAAGAAAGAGACAGCACATGCATGCAAGTGAGGGGAGGGGCGGAAGGTGAGGGAGAGAAGCAGACTCCCCAGTGAGCATGGAGTGCAACAAGGGGCTTGATCGCATGACGCCCAAGATCAGACATGAGCTGAAATTAAGAGTCAGGTGCCCAATTTCCAGAGCCACCCAGGCACCCCTCTGTAGCTTTCTTTTAAGTTTAGTAATATAGTCATCCATTTTGCTTTTATTTTTTCTCATTCATTTTCAAATGGTTATCAATCCAGTAAACATATCACCATGTATTTATCCGTTCTTCTGGTGATGATCATTCGGATTGTTTTAGATTGCCTGCTCTTACAAACTATGGTACTATCAAAATGTTTACTTTTTCCTTTGTGCAAATGTGCAAACATTTATCTAGATTATAGATGTATAAAATTGAAACAGCTGATATTCAAACAGTTTTAAAAGTGTGTATACCAGTTTATGAGAGTTTCTGATGAGCAATATTTTTGGCAATGCAAGATACTACACAACTTTTATTAAGGCTTTATGATCTTATAAAATTACATCATATCATGTGTGTGTCTTTGTTTTAATTACCTGATTACTAACAGAATTGAACATATTTTCATATACTTACTGGTTGTGTTTTCCGTCTACAAAATGTCTGCTGAAAAGTTTTATTAGTTTCTAGGGAATACATGTCTTATTGTTTTTGCAAGAGTTCATCATGCTTTCAGGATTAAAATTTTATTTCATTGTAAGTGTTATGAGACTCTTTCCTCTTTTAGCCTTGTTTTTAAAGGCTGCAGACACTTTTTATTATTGTGGTAAAAATCACTTAATATTATATTTACCATCTTAACCATTTCCAAGTGTACATTTAAGTAGTGTTAAGTATATTGACAATTGGCCCCTGGTGGAAGGGAGTCCCTGGCAGAGAAGCGCAGGGAGGCAAGGGAGAGTGAGTGTGGCTCCACTTGCCCCCCCCAACCCCACCCCCACCCCTGCCATGACAGCTTGTGGGACTGATACGGAGCATCCCCTCTGACCCCTTTCTCCCCGGCCTTGGAACTTGATGGTACCCATCTTATAGCCTTTGGATGCACTAGGCGGGACTGGGGTGATTCCCCCTCTCCCTTCCCCATTTCAAGGGTGACTATGCCACTTAAAAAATGTATATTCAAAATGTCGGGCAACAGATTCCTAGAACTTTTTTGTCTTGCAAAACTGAAACTATATACCCACTAAGCCCCATGAAGCACTAATTTCCCTTCCCCCCAGCTCTTGAAAATATGTCTTTTTATTTTCTTTCTATGATTTAGACTATTTTTTTGTATTTGTTTTTCCCTTTTGTTTTTTATTTGTTTTTGTTGTTATTGTTTTCTTAAGTAGGCTCTAAGCCCAATGTGGGGCTTGAGCTCATGACCTGGAGATCAAGAGTTGCATACTCTGCAGACTGAGCCAGCCAGACACCTCCAATTTGGACGATTTTAGATACTTCAGGTGAGTGACATCAGACAGGATTCTATTGTGACTGCCTTATTTAATGTAGCATAATGTCCCTGGGAGTTCATCCATGTTTTAGGATGTTGTAGGATTTCCTTTACAAAAAAAAGATTTTATGTATTTATTCATGAGAGACACACAGAGAGAGGCAGAGACACAGGCAGAGGGAGAAGCAGGCTCCCTGCGGGGAGCCTGGTGCGCGACTGGATCCCAGGACCCTCGGGTCACGACCCAAGCCAAAGACAGATGCTCAATCACTGAGCCACCCAGGTGCCCAGATTTCCTTATTTTTTAAGGTTGCATACTATGTACTATCATGTATACATATCTCCTTGTCTTTATCCATTTATCTTTTGATCCACATGTGTATTGCTTCCATCTCTTGGCTATTGTGAATAATACTGCAATGACCATTGATGTACAAATATATCCTCGAGTTTCTGCTTTGAATTGTTTTATATATACAACAAAAAAGTGGAATTGCTAGATCATATGGCAATTCTATTTTTGATATTTTGAGGAGTCTCCATACTGTCTTCTCATAGTGGTTGCACCATTTCCCATTCCTGCCAACAAGGTGCAGTTTCACTGCCTCCTCATTAACCTTTATTTCCTGTTCTTTTTATAATGGCCATCCTAAATGTAATTCTGATTTGCATTTCTCTTATGATTAATGTTGAGCATCTTTTCATATGTTTGTTGGCTATTTGTATATATCTTCTTTTGAGAAGTGTTTATTCAAAATCTTTACCCGTTTTTAATCATACTGCTTTGTTGTTGTTGAGTCATAGGAGTTCCTTATATATATAGATATAAACCACGGATCAGATCTATGATTAGCAGGTGTTTTCTCTCATTCTGTGGGTTGCTTTTCCACTCTCCTGATTGTTTCCTTTGATTCACAAAAGTTTTTAAGTTTGATTTAGTGCCTTTTGTCTATTTTTCCTTTTGTAGCCTGTGCTTTCGGTGTTATATCCAAGAAATTATTACCAAATTCAAAATCCTGAAGTTTTTCCCCTGTATTTTCTTTTTTTAAAAAAGATTTTGAATTATTTATTCATGAGAGACACAGAGAGAGAGAGAGAGAGGCAGAGACACAGGGAGAGGGAGAAGCAGGCTCCATGCAGGGAGCCCGACATGGGACTTGATCCCAGGACCGCAGGATCATGCCCTGGGCTGAAGGCAGATGCTAAACCACTGAGCCACCCAGGCATCCCCTGTATATTCTTCTAAGAACTTTATAGTTTTAGGTCTACCATTAATGCCTTCACTCCATTTTGTGTTATTTTTGTATATAATATAAGTTAAGGGTGTAACTGCATTTTTTGGAATGTAGAAATCTGGTTTTTCCACTGCCATTTACTGAAAAAAACAAACACCTTTTCCCCATCGTTTACCATTGGCAACCTGGTAGATTTATTGACCTTATATGCAAGGATTTATTTCTTATCTCCATTCTGTTCCATGAGTCTAAATGTCTATTTATATGCTTGAGTAACATTTATTTGATTATTGTAGCTTTGTAATATGTTTTGAAATCAGGAGATGTGAGGCCTCCAACTTTTCCTTTCTCAAGATTATTTTGACTTTTCAGAGACCCTTGAGATTGCATATGAATATCAGTATTTTTTTTTTTACTATTTTTGCAAAAAAAAAATGCCATTGGTATTTTGATACAGATTGCATTGAATATGTAAATTACTTTGGGTAATATGGGTAATATGGATTTTAACAGTATTAAATCTTATAACTGAAAAATATGGGATATCTGTTCATTTATTTTATGTTCTTTGATTCCTTTCTTTCTTTCTTCTTTCTTTTTTTTTTAAAGTAACACCCATTTATTATGCTACAGTGTAGGTCAGAAGTCCAGGCAGGCTTCACTAACCTCTCTCTTTGATTTCTTTTATCAATGTTTTGTAGTTTTCCGTGTACAAATCTTTTTTTTTTTTTTTTTTTTTTATTTATTCATGATAGTCACACAGAGAGAGACAGAGAGGCAGAAACACAGGCAGAGGGAGGAGCAGGCTCCATGCAGGGAGCCCGACGTGGGATTCGATCCCGGGTCTCCAGGATCACGCCCCGGGCCAAAGGCAGGCGCCAAACCGCTGCGCCACCCAGGGATCCCTCTTTTTTTTTTTTTAAGACTTTATTTATTTATGAGAGACACAGAGAAGCAGAGACACAGGCGGAGGGAGAAGCAGGCTCCATGCAGGGAGCTTGACGCCGGGACTCGACCCCGGGACCCCAGGATTATGCCCCGGGCTGAAGGTGGCGCCAAACCGCTAAGCCACCCGGGCTGCCCCGTGTACAAATCTTTTGCCTCCTTGGTTAAATTTATTCCTAGGAATTTTACTCCCTTTTTATTGTAAACAGATTTTTTTTTATTTCTTTTTTGGATTTTTGTTTTCTTATTGTCTTAATTTATTTTTTTCCCAAAGATTTTATTTATTTATTTGAAAGAGAGTGATAGCAAGAGAGAGCACAAGCAGAAGGGAAAGGGAGAAGCAGACTCCCTGCTGAGCAGGGAGCCCAATGTGTGGCTCAATCCCAGAACCCTGGGATGATGACCTGAGCTAAAGGCAGACACTTAACCAACTGAGACACCCAGGTGTCCCTTATTTTCTTAATTTCATTGATAGTGTTTGGAATGCAACTGATTTTATGTGCTTGGTATCCTGAAACTTTGCTGAAATTTATAGTTTTAACATTTTTTTTTTTTTGGTAGTATCTTTAGGGCCTTCCAGATATAAGGTTATGTCATCTGTGAACAGAGATAATTTTGCTTTTTTTTACAAGTTCGATGCTTTTTATTTCTTTTTCTTGTAAAAATTTTCTGGCTAAGACATCAAGTACTTTGTCAAATAGATGTGGCGAAAGTGAATATCCTTTCCTTTTTTCTCATCTAGAGTAAAAGCTTTCAATCTTGCAGCATTGAGTATGATGCTAGCTATGCACTTTTCCATATACAGCTTTTATTACCTTGAAGTAGTTTGCTTTTATTCCTACTTTGTTGAGAGTTTTCCTCATGAAAGGGAGTTGAATTTTGTCAAATCCTTTTTCTGCATCAATTGAAATGATCATGGTTTTTTTTTTCTTTATTCTGTTAATGTGGTATGGTGTTAATTGTTTCAAACATTGAACCATCTTTTTATCTCAGGTATAAATCCCACTGGATCATGGTGTATGATCCTTAATGTGCTGTTGAATTTGCTTTGGTAGGTTTTTTTCTTCTTTTCTTGAAGATTTTTACATCAATATTCAGGGGTATTGGCCTATTGTTTTCTTTTCTTATTGTGTTTGTCCAGTTCGGGTATTAGGGTAATCCTAGCCTCATAGAATGAGTTTAGGAGTATTATCTTTTCTTTAAATTTTTGGAAAAGTTTGAGGATTAGTCTTAATTCTTCCTTAAATGTTTGCTAGAATTCTCCAATGAAACATGGCCCTGAGCTTTTCTTTGTTAAGTACTTTGATTATTGATTCTATCTCCCTAATATTTGCGGATCTGTTCAGGTTTTATTTTTTCATGATTCAGGCTTGGTAGGTTGTACGTTTCTAGGAATTTGTCCATTTCTTTTAGGTTATCTAATTTTTTGGCATATAATTGTTCATACTATTCTAATTCTTTATATTTCTGTGGTATCAGTTATAACATCCCCTTTTTATTCTTAATTTTAGTAATTTGTGTTTTTCTCTTTTTTTTTTCCCTTGTTATGCTAAGAGTCAATTTTGTTGATCTCTGGAGGAAAAAAATAGCTCCGCTTTCTTCAGTTTTTCTATTGTATTTATATTCTCTATTTTGCTTATCTCTGCTCTGATCTTTATTACCTCCTTTTTTTTCTGGTAATTTTGAATTTAGTTTGTTCATTTTTTTCTAGTTTCTTGAGGTATAAAGCTGGGTGTTAATTTGACATCTTTCTTTTTCTTTCTTCCTTCCTTTTTCTCTTTCTTCCTTCCTCTGTTTCTCTCTCTCTCTCTTTCTTCCTTTGTTCCTTTTACACTCTCTCACTTTCATTCTTTCTTTTCTTTCTCTTTCTTTTTTATAAGCATTTACATCTGTGAACTTGCCTCACAGTACTGCTTTTGCTGTGTCCCATAAGTTTTGTTTTCATTCTTCTCAAGATATTTTCTAAATTCCCTTATAATTTCTTCTTTGACTCATTGGTTATTTAAAAATGAGTTTTTTTATTTCCATTTATTTGTGAATTTTCCTGTTTTCCTTCTGCTATCAATTTCTAGTTTCCTTCCACTGTGGTTAGAAAAGATACTTTGTATGATTTCAATCTTCTTGAATTTGTTAAGACTTGTTTTGTGGCTAACATGTGCTCTCTTTTGGAAAATGTTCACTGTGCACTTGCTAGGAATATTTATTCTGCTGTCATTAAGTGGAGTACTTTGTACATGTTTACTAGGTACAATTAATTGGTCTAAGATGTTGTTTAAGTCCTGTTACCTTATTGATTTTCATATAGTTGTTTTATGCATAAGTGAAAAGGGGTATAGAATTCTCCTACTATTATTATGCTGCTGTCTGTTTCTCAGTTCTATGAATGTTTGCTCCATATATCTAGGAGCTCTACTCTTAGGTGCATATATATTTATAAATGTTATATCTTCCTGGTGAATTAACCTTTTTATCACTATATAATGTTCTTTGTCTCTTATATCAGTTTTGGCATTAAGTCTATTTTGTCTGATGTAATTATGGCCACTACTGTTTGCTTTAGGTTCCCATTTGCATGAAATATCTTTTTCTCTCCTCTCACTTTCAGCCTATGTGTGTCCTTAGATCTAAAGTGGGTCTCCTATAGATAACATGCAACTAATTCTCATTTTTCTTAATCCAGTCAACCAACCCCCATCTCTTAATTAGCAAGTTTAATCCATTTACATTTAAAGTAATTACTGATAGGGAAAGAACTACTTAGTGACATTTGGTTAATATTCCATGTGCCTTGTAGCCTTTTTTGTCCCTCCTTTCCTGTCTTGCTGCTTTCATTTGTGTTTCATTTATTATTTTGTAATGATAAGTTTTGATTCCCTTCTCATTTCTGATATATACACCTATATTATATTACTACAGGATTCTATAATTGTCTCTATATTTACTTTTACTAGGGAGCTTTATATTTTCACATGACTTTGTGCTGCTGGTAGCCTCTGTTCATTTCAACTTGAAGGACTCCCTTAATCAGAAAAAAAAATTAAAAACACAGTTTTACATTATTATACATATGAAGATGACTGAAATTTTAAAATCTGATAATAGCAAGTTTTGGTGAAGATGCACAGCAACTGAAACTTTCATACTTTACTGATAAGAATGCAAAATTGTACAACTTTAGAAAACAGTTTGATAGTTTCATATTAAATTAAATATAGATTTCACAATGACTTAGCAATCCCACTCCTAAGTATGAACCTAAGAGAAATGAAAACATAAGTGTACCCAAAGATTTGTACTTAAATATTTATGGCAGCTCTATTAATAATAGTCAAAAAAATACATGAAAACATTTTGTAACTTCTATTCAGCAGAATCCTACTGAGCAATAAGATGTGATAAACTGATTTATACACAAATATGAATGAAACTTAAAGTATACTGTTTGATATAATATATATGAAATTCTAGAAAAGACAAAATTATAGTTACAGAAGGTATATCAATAGGTACCAGAAACCAATGGTTTCAGGGAGGAATTGACTTCGGTTGATCAATATAGAACATTTTGGGCTGATGGAAATATTCTATATTATGATATTGGTGGTCATCTCACAATCAAATAGATGTCAAAATTCACTGAATTTCATACATGAAATTAATGACTTTTTTGCATGTAAACTATGTGTAAGTTGATTTTAAAATTAAATATGGAAAAAATTAAATATGGAAATGACACACTTTGAAAATGAAAAGATCTCAGAGCGTTATGCTGAAATTGTACAAAGAGAAGAAACATTTACATATGTGGATGTCTTGCATACCCTGGATTCATCGAATGTATTCATGACTTTTGGTGATAAAGGAAAATATCTTTTTTTTTTTTTTTTTTTTAAGGAAAATATCTTAATAGTGTCTTATGAATTTTGGAAAGTTTAGAAGTTAATGAAGAGTTTATTTTTAAAAATACAATGGCCTAGTGTTGAAATTGAATTAATAAGTTTTTAGTATTTATTACATTAGCAACAAAGCAAAATTCATCATTTAAGTGCAAATGATCATTTGGTCTTATAGGCAGTCGTGTTATAAAGCTACCGAACAGGCAATTTCAAGTTAAGATGTCCCAAATACTACTTTTTAACTTCTTGATCTGCAGCTCTACCAATATGTGTCTTCCTGGTTATTCAGGAACAGTCCTTAATTTAATTTAGAAGGCTTACTTAATTTTTTTCCCTACCGACTACATAAAATCCTCACCATATTTGGGTAGGACTATTCTAAAATACCCTCTGAATCCAGTCACTTCTTATAAGCTGTCTCACAACAATCATATTTTCAATCCTAGTTAGCTCTTGCCTGAACAATTGCAACAGCTTTCTACCTGCATGCAATTCTTGCTCCTCTATAACCCATTCACTACAAAATCACCACATTGACCTTTTAAAAACTTTAATTAGATTGCTCTTGTCCTCTACATATAACCTAATAATGGCTTTCCACAATATTTAAAATATCCCAGGAGTTTATCAAGATTTCAGTGCCTCTTATATCATACTATAAAATACTTCATTTTTTATTGTTAAAAAGAGCAAAATTCAATAAGTCTACTTTATTTAAAGATTTTAGATTTTAGAAATGTGAGCTTGGACTAAATTGTTTTATATATATACACATGTGCACAAACATTCACATTCACATTCTTTCTTTAATTCACTTGCTGTATGTGTTGTACTTATAACAGTCCCTGGCATGAGTCACTTGCTCAATAAACATGAATTAAATTAAAAAAGTGAATTAGTGAATGGGAACATAGTTATGTCTAAATGTGAATTTTGGCAAGTTTATCTCTTATTTAGTTAACATCAAATTACCTAACACATTTTAATTTAACTTATCCTAGTATTTATGCTATAAAATGATATAGTTTTGTATGTATTAGGTTGTGAACAAAACATCCTAATTATCATCATCATCATTATGCCAGGGTACTTACTTCCCCAGAAGAATTTTATAGACACAGTGAAATAAAAATTATGGCTTAGACCAAATTACAGAGACCTGAGTTGTAGACACACGTTATACATAAAATCACAAATGTAGTTTTTCCCATACTACAGAGTCCTTATTAAAGAGACCCTCATATAATTCCTAAGTCCAAACAGTAATCAAACTTCACTCAGAATTATTGAGTTGCCAAGGGTTTAGGTAGGGAGAATTCATAAATCAATTCACGAACCAAAGCATAAAGCTGGGAATGATTCATTATCTAATCTATTAAGTTAACAGTTCTCCATGTGTACTATGGGAAACTCTGGGGGCCACTGAGACCTTTTCAGGTGGTCTGTGAGGTCAAAACTATTTTCACAGTAATACTAAGATGTTATTTGCCTTTTCACCTCATTCTCTCATGAGTGTACTGTGGAGTTTTCCAAAGGCTACCTGAAATGACTCTGCAACAAATTGGACACAGAAGCAGATAAGAGAACCCAGGTATCCTATATTAAGCCAATAATTCAAAAGATTTGCAAAAAATAAAAAGCCATTCTTTTCACTAAATTTTTTGTGAATGTGTATTTTTCATAAAATATGTTTTTGGCTAATGTGTAAATAATTTATTACTGCCAATTTAAATGAAATAACGTACTTTTAATTTTTTTAATTTCTAATGTGGTAAATATTGATATGTGTAACCCACACTAACAGAAGCCTCTTGAAGGTCTTCAATAATTTTTAGGTGTGTGAAGGTGTCCTGAGACAGCATAGATTGAAAAATGCTGTATTACGAGAATCTTCAGAAAATCTTTGCTTTTCCATCACTTATTCTCCTTCCATCTCCACTTCCATCAGCACAAAGAAATAACACTGCATTAGATTATTAGGTAGAAGTAAGATAATGAATGCAAAAAATTTAGCATAATACTCAAGAAAAAATAGCTCTTGTTATTGTAAGTAGAATCAGGATTTAGAATAGGACAGTGTTGTTTTAAAATCACATTTCAGATATGTACCTATATAGCATGACTAAAAACAGATGTTAGGTGATATTTAGCTACATATACCCTTTTCTACATACCAAGTGATATCCTTTACTGTTTTTCTTTTGTTTCAGACAATTTTTGTTAAGTTGATATAGCAAAAAAATAATCTTCAACATAGATCTAAAATGTTGGTTTCATTTATGACTAAAAGCATCCATCAAATTCAAATTTGAGGACAAAAGGTTTCAAAATGCCTTCTTCCTTTTTTGAGGTATTCTTGAAGATAATTACACATTTTCATTTCATGGTATATGGTGAAGGAAGAGAACATTATCTCTTGTACAAATGTAAATTTGTGTAAGAACTATTGGCAAGGCTCTTGAAGAGAGCTGTTGGTTAAAAAATCATAGTACATTGGGCTGTTTAACAAATTACTTCTAAAAATCAAGTTGCCTGGCAGTGGTTATTTGCAGTCATCTGTAAATATTTGACTTAATTTTATTTTTTACACCTAGAGGGAAACAAGAGAAAAATGATACTAAAACATGGTCCCATGAAACACAGAAAAATGAGGTAGAAGAACAAGAATGAATATCGCTTTCTTTTCTAGGCTTTACAATCTATTCACCCTAGAATTTCTGAAACAATGAAAAATCACAAAATTGTTTATACCACATATATATGATTTATTAGTGTTATAAAATTAATGGACAATCTGCTAGTACACATCACTGAGGTCAAGTTTACCCTAGAGTTATTTGCAAAATTCTGACTTCATATGAAGTGATAAAGGTCAATATAGTCATTCTGTGTTACATGAAAACATAAGCTTGAATAACTACTATCCATAGACTAGGGGGACAGGAGAATGGACTAGTTCTGTGGCACTGTGTATAAATATGCTGTCAGAGGACCATGAGATCTGTTTTTCCTCAACACCAGCAGTTGGCAGTTGGAATACTTACTTAATATGGTTTTTAAAGCAATTCTGTTTTGGCTTATAAAATTAATGCATGCATTTCAAAGAAATTAAAAGCTAAAGGAAATGTAAATATAGAAATAGAAGTTACCTTTAATCTTAAAAAAAAAAAAAAGAAAGCATAAATTGACACAGGGAGTAGTACAACAGATTCTAATTAGCATGAAAGAACCTAGAAAGAAAAGTGGTTGTCTAAAAGAAGATTAGTATCTAAGATAAGTCAAAAGTTCCCTTGATAAGAAAGTGAAGGAAAATACATTAATGTATAGTAATAGTGTATTTATGTAGTGGTAATAGAAAAAAATATACTTTTTTCTATTACTATATGGAATTAAAATTAAATGAATACTCAAACTGAAACACACTATTTATTGCAGTATCCCAGGTAAGATATTCTGGATAAGATATCCTTTGCCTATATAGAAATTTATTACAGGGATGCCTGGGTGGCTCATTCAGTTAGGTGTCCAACTTCAACTCAGGTCATGATCTCAGGGTCAAGGGATTAAGGTGCATGTCGGGCTCCACACT
This sequence comes from Canis lupus baileyi, assembly GCF_048164855.1. NCBI lineage: Eukaryota > Metazoa > Chordata > Mammalia > Carnivora > Canidae > Canis > Canis lupus. The sequence goes on from NC_132876.1 coordinate 103,104,663, forward strand.
CACTGGGGAGTCTGCTTGAGTATTCTCTCTCTCATGCCCCCTCTGCCCCTACCCCCCCCCCATTCATGTGCTTTCTCCTTTTCTCTCTCATATATAAATAAATAAATAAATAAATAAATAAATAAATAAATAAATAACAAAGAAGCAAAGAAAGAAAAAGAAAATAGGACACCTGAGTGGCTCAATGATTGGGCTTCTGCCATCAGCTCAGGTTGTGATCCTAGGGTCCTGGGATCAAGTCCCGCATCAGGCTCCCCACAGGGAGTCTGCTTTGAGCTCTGCCTATGTCTCTGCCTCTCTGTGTCTCTCATGAATAATTTTTTTTTAAATCTTAAAAAAAAAAAAGAAATTTAGGGCAGCCCGGTTGGCTCAGCGGTTTAGCACTGCCTTCAGCCCAGGACGTGATCCCGGAGTCCCAGGATTGAGTCCCACATCAGGCTCCCTGCATGGAGCCTGCTTCTCCCTCTTCCTGTGTCTCTGCCTCTCTCTCTCTCTCTCTCTCTCTCTCTCTCTCTGTGTGTCTCATGAATAAATAAATAAAATCTTTAGAAAGAGAAATGAATTTAAAAAAGAAATTTATTACCTACCTAAAGAAAGAATATGTTAATGAAAAGGACTCAATTTGCCATGAATGCACAGAAAAGCTGAAATAGCAAAAGAAATAGTGATAGAACTCATCAAAGCAATATCCAGGAGAGAAGTTTTTGGTTATTGTTTTTTAAAGATTTATTTATTTATTTATTTATTTATTTATTTATTTATTTATTTATTTATTTAAGAGAGTGTGCATGTGCACATGCCGGGGAAGGGGTCAGTCAGGCAGAGGGAGGGGGAGAGAGAGAATCTTGAAGCAGACTCCCCAGTGAGTGTGGAGCCCAAAGTGGAGCTCAATCCCAGGACCCTGAAATCGTGACCCAAATACAAATACATTTGTAATCTACTAGAGGATCATCATTTTTGCATGGCACAAACTATAATGTATTTATCATGAAATGATTGAATATTTATACTACAGGTATTTTTCTGATCACTAATTCTGTCCACATCGTATTTAGGATCAATTTGCTGCTCAAGTGTAGGGTTTGAACATTAAAGTAAATAAGAAACAAGCCATAATTGTCATGTTCATTTTAACTCAGCTAATCTTATTTTTACTGTACCTTTATGCACATATGAATATAAACAAATTTGTAAATATTTGAGCTAAAATCGAGAATTGGCTACTCAATGAACTAGGCACCCAGGTACCCCCAGGGGAGAAGTTTTGACCAGCATATTTTGAGTAGTAGAATCTCAAAGCAAAGCTATCTCTCCTAATTTCATTATATCATAGTTTTAATATGATAAATTAAACATTTTAAAAAGTATTTTGAAATCAGTTTTCTTTTATTCCCTGCAGACTAAGCAACCTTTTGAGAATAGATGGTATCAAGCATAAATCTATCTACATGGAAACATACTGGTGGTTACAGGAATACAGTTATGCCATGGCAGTTCTAGTCTTTTCAAACTCAGACCTCCTTTGCAGGAGCACTAACGATTTTTAATTTTTTTTTTGTATATAGTTCCAGACATTTTCTTTATCCCCATATTTCAGAGACTATTTAATAATTTGATGACCAGTGTTCTCTGATATGGCTCTAACTTAATTCATCATGCCTCTTCCTGCTGATGGGCAAAGTTAATTTAGGTTTTATTAGGGACAGGATTACTAATTTTTAAATAATAAACTGTGTTACATATTTTAATTCATTGTCTCAAAAATTATTAATATGTGACTGCATCTGAAAACACAGATCTTTTTCAGTGTAATGACTAAGTACCTGTGATGAAGTATATGAAATCTCAAGAATGTTGCTGGGGTTAACTAAACTGATCTCAAAAATGATGGTTAACCACCTAGATTAATTTACAAATGTTGATTTCATTAATAATATAACTGATTTATATAAGCTAATATTTATGTATGACATGAAGCCAAAGGGAAATGATCATTTCCAATTCGAGCTTCCCAAATTTATCTCCTCACCTCTTGACAACTGTAAACAGGCTCACAGGGATGGTTTCTGTCCTAACTTGTCAGAACACGGGATCCCAGTGTAGTAAGAACTAAATGGGCCTTAGTAGAGAGTTGTCAAAATGTTGTTCATGTTTAATCAAATAATTTGTGTTACTAAATATATGACATGTTGCCAGATTTTCTCTTTATATTATTTCTAATCTACATTTAGTAAAAAGATGCATTATTGATATGGGCCTATTGTTGAATAATGCCCTAAACCAGATAAGCAAGCCTATGTATATGTGGTCTTGAAAGCACAATTATGAGCATTTCTAACAAGCGCTCATATGTACAGATAAAATAGGCTGTCAGTGTTTGGTTGGTTTCGAAATCTCCTAAATTGCCTTGGTGAAATTTCCAGCTTGCACTAAACTCCATGCTTGGAGGGATAATACTGACCCTGCACCTGTCAGTAAGGCTGCAGATGGTGCACGTAACACACACGATTGCCTTCTAAACAGGAAGGAGGAGGAGATGAAGGAACAGATTGCTGTGTGAAATGAACACACACTTCCAAAAGGCTAATTATTTGTTCCCTAAAACTATTTCCAGTGTGTTGCATCCTTAAACACTGAAGCTCATTTCTGTGCATGATTAAAAAGCCAAAGAAAATTTACAACAGCAAATGCAATACGTAAAGACATTGTAGCATTGTTCACTAAAATGTATATTTTATATTCTTATGGAATTATTTGAGTTTTTGGTAGACAAATGTAGATTATAGAATAAACTTTCTCACTTAAATTATGCATAGATGAAATATATATTTTACTTCTCTTAGGAAACTTAAAAATTAATATTAGTTTCAATGTAACTCTTCCAGATAACCTAATTACACCAGAGTATTGATTTAATCACATAACATTTAAAGAGGAAATGACTACCACAAAAACCCTGGCATTGATTATACAGTGTAAAGTTAAAAGACATTATCACAAATAATCTAAAGTAGAATTTACTTTAAAAGGGAAAATTAATAATACAGTCATTAAAAATAAATGTGATTAAAAAGTAATTACAGAGTAGTGATTATTGAACAACATGGGGGTTAGGAATCCCAACTCCCTGTGTAATCACAAACTTGCATATAACTTTTGACCCTTCCAAAACTTAACTACTAATAGCCTAATGTTGACCAAAAGCCTCACTGATAATATGAACAATAGATATTTTCTATGCTATGTATTATATACTATATTCTTACAATAAAGTAAGCTAGAGAAAATAAAAAATTCTTATAAAACTCGTAAGGAAGAGAAGATACATTTATGTACTGTAGTGTATTTATTTAAAAAAATCCACATACAAGTGGAATTGCACAGTTCAAACCTGCGTTGTTCCAGGGTTAATTATATATGTATGTATGCATAAACATAGTTTTCTCTAACACATATAGAGTGCTTCACTTCTTCAATTTTGGTATAACTCTCTTTCTCTCTAATGAAAAACATCCTATCATAACCTCCTACAGCCTCAAAAATCAGATACATGTGTTTTCCTTACAGCATTTCATTATTTCCCCGAATACTTTACAATCTTGTTTTCTATATTAAACTGAAAAATAACTAAATTTATAATACCAATTCAGAAATCCAACAACTGAGGTAGTTTATTTATTTAGCGTCCCAATTACCTGAGAAGGCCATAACAACATGATAGGCATAATTATATAAAATAAAAGGACCTAGTGCAGAATCTCAACAGCTATGAGACCAAGGATATGTTACTTAATTTTTCTGAGTCTTAGTTTCCTTATTTGTACGGTGAGAATGATAGTAACACATGATTAAAAGCTCGAAATGATATACTGAATACAAGTCTCCTGCAGAATGTCTGGAGTTCTGGAAGAACTAAAAATGACAGCTATTATTTTTGACTATTGGTTTATAAAAATCATGAATGAATAAGTTGGCAAATAGATTAATGAAAGTATAAAATAGATAAAAATGCACTGTCACATTCTTTTGCTATTGTAAAACAGCTAGTATGTTATGTTTGCAAACATTATCACAAAAAATAATCACATTTTTGCAAACATAATAGCTCAAGGATGATGAAATTATAAATGCGTCACATCTAAAAAACATTAAAAAATTTAAACCAGGGCAGATCAGAGGGCTAGATATGTGCCCTCTTCAGCAGGATGAATTAAAAGATTTGCATTCATTTTCAAATTGCACACTGAATGATAGGTTCTCCTTATTAAATGTAAATGTAAGAATTGACATTTACTGTGGATAAGTCATAATAAATATCATACTAAAACTCAGCCCAGAATGTAGGCATAAAGTAATCCGTTATTGTCCTTTTTTTATGTCTTCTTACTATAATAATAATCATCATAGGTTCAACGATATAAAGATTGTTTGGGATGGAGCAGGTGGCAAATGTCCTTGGGTACCAATTTGCCTAATTAGGCACTTATAATGGAATTTCAATCATATTATTTTTTTGACCTTTAATTAGACACAATTAGTCCCATTAAATAATATGAAGCTGTAGCCTTCTTGAAGGCAGGATGTGTGCCTGTCCTGGTTTTATTTTTTTCCTTTGAATATCTAACTCAGTTCCTTGTGGATAAGTGCTCAATTGTCAAAATAATGAATTAGGTACCATAGAAGACTTTTTATGTATCTTTATTTTTTTAATGATTTTATTTGAGAGAGTCAGAGAGAGAGAGTGCACACAAGAGTGGGGTGGAGGGAGAGCAGGGGGGACGGGGGGGGGGGTGGGAAGGGCAGAGGGAGAGGGAGAAGCAGGCTCCCTGCCGAGCAGGAAGCCAGACTTGAGGCTCAATGGGGGCCCCGGACCCCCCGAGATCATGACCTGAGCTGAAGGCAGATGCTTAACCCACTGAGCCACCCAGGTGCCCCCTTTTTATGTATCTTTAAAACTGGAAGTTGGAAAGCTAGAACTGAAAATTGATGAGAAACATGGCAGCTGAAATTAGACATGCGAGTCTTGCAGAGGCTGTTTTCCAACAACTGTAACCAATGTGAACTTGTGGCCACTTCCCAAGGATGTAGGAAACTGAGCGGCTAGTAGTCAAAGAGGACAGATTTGAGGTAGAACTCTGGCAAATGTCAAGACAGGATGGGGATGCAGCTCTAGTCGGATAGTTGTCTTCAAGAGGCCCTTGCTACTCACAATTCCCACAGCTCCCATGGGACTTGCCCAAGGTGTGCGGCAGCAGTCAGGGTCACCGCAACAAGGTTACCTATTACACTGACATGCCTAGCTTTCTTTCTTCCCTCATTTTTTACCTCTTTCTCTTCCTTAACTCCCCTCCATCGTTAAAAAAAAAAAAAAGAAAACATGCCTACCTCTCCTTCTCTCCACCTTCATCTTAACTATGTTGTCACTCAATTATTTCTCAAATATCAAAGTGTGTATCAATATATTTATATTGACCTGTAACTAAGTATTCTTTATCAAAGATAGAGGTGGGGATGGGCAAGATGGAGATTCTATAGGGACAGTCATTTACCTCCACTTACGTAATGGAGCATCAATAGTCATCGTCTAATATTTCTGTAACAAGCAAATGAGGTTTTCATATATTTTTGAAAATTACAGTGACTTGAAATTCTGCTTTGAAAGTGGTGGTGTAAAACCAGGATTCCTTCTTCTTATCCTTTGAAATCATCTAAGAGCAACAATGGGAACTAATGAAAATACAGACTCCATTTTTATTTTTTATTTTATTGGACCTATGAGACAACTAAGCCCTAATCCATAAAATAAATGGAGGGCACGCCAAATGCAGAGGAGTTCAGGCAGAGGTGAAAGTGAGTGAGAAGCATCTTAGCTCTAGATCTCACGAAGAAGCAAAAAGACTGTGAGCAGGAACTGAGAATGCAGGCTGTGGTAGGAGTGTTTCAGTATCTAGTTTGGGCTTAAGAATATGAGGAGTGTGAAGTCAATATGTATTTAAGCATTGCTACATTTTCTTCTATAATAGCAAAAAGTTGGGAAAAACCTAAATGTGCACTAGTGAGGATCTGGTTTATAAGTGATATACCTGCCCATACAATAGAATACTGTTTAAAGGATAGAGAAGACTATCTATGCATATGGTATGATCTCCACAATATATTGTTAAATGAAAAAAAAAAGAGTCAGAAGAGTTAGTTATCACTATAATTTTTTTTAATTAATGTTAGGATGTATTTGTCTATATATGTAAAAACCTATCTGGAGGATATTGAAGAAAAAGAAACAAAATTGCGATAATAACCAATTATAGAACTAAAAATAATATAGCTATCCAAACTGAGAAGTAACAGTAACAACAAAGGAAAGATATTAAATAATTTGAATTAAATTTTTCTTTCTTCATTTTGAAGTAAATTGAGACTTTCAGAAACTAGGTTACAGGGAAGTCTTACTTAGGAGTTTAGTGGTAGGAACACACACATATACACACACTGCTGAGACCATAAACAATAATCTCTAGGACTGAGACTGCTATTTTCTATCAATTATGTTTCCCCTCATTCCTAAATAAGAGTCTAAAAGACAATAATTCGTAACTCTTATAGACACACAATCTCAAAGTCCATGTAGATTTTTTAAGATAGATTTTTAGTGCTACTTCCAACCTATTTCAAGCTAAGCAATCAAAGCTTCTGGGAAGTAAACTCCATTAGCTGTTGAGAGTAAAATCTAAATGTCTTTATAAAATGACTGAATCGAATCTGAAGCTCTAACTCTGCTGGAACAAAATGACGTTTATCAATTCAGATCTTGGTTGTGGGAACCTATGAAACTTTTTGACCAGATAGGATGATCAAAGCAAAAGTCCTGAAAGTTAAAAACTATTGTTTTGTTTGTTTTTAAAGGTTTATTTATTTATTCTCAAAAGACACAGAGAGAGAAAGAGAGAGAGGCAGAGACATAGGCAAAAGGAGTAGCAGACTCCCTGTGGGGAGCCCACTGTGGGACTGGATCCCTGATACCGGATCCTGCCCTGAGCCAAAGGCAACCTCTTAACCAGCTCAACCACTGAGCCACCCAGGTGTCCCTAAAAACTATTGTTGAGTAAATTTGAATAAGCAATTGTATTGAATGGTGAATTTCTGAGAAGCTAAGGCCTCCTGTGGAATGGAATTGGGCACAAAAGCACTTGCTTTAAGTAATAGGAGATGTTGTGGGTAAGGTATATGAACAGGGCAAAGAAGTGTTATTTCTTGTTTTGAGAGAAATAAATAATCCACAAACCTATAGTGCAGTGGTTCTCAGCTCTTGTACACATTGGAGTCATTAAAAGAGGTTTTTAAAAAACATGGATACCAACCCCAGAAATTGATATAATTGGGCAGAGTCAAGATATTGTTAGTTTTTTTTAAATATGTTTTTAATTTTTATTTATTTATGATAGTCACAGAGAGAGAGAGAGAGAGAGAGAGAGGCAGAGACACAGGCAGAGGGAGAAGCAGGCTCCATGCACCGGGAGCCCGATGTGGGATTCGATCCCGGGTCTCCAGGATCGCGCCCTGGGCCAAAGGCAGGCGCCAAACCGCTGCGCCACCCAGGGATCCCGATATTGTTAGGTTTTAAGTTTTTCCATATGATTCTAGCGTGCGGTTAGTTGTACACTATTACGTTAGAGCAGTGGGCCCCCAAATTTGCTCATATTAGAATCATCTAGAAAGCTCTTAAAAATTCTGATGCCCAGGGCTTATCCAAGAGACCTTAGGTTAAACGTCTTGGGATTAAAAAAAAAAAAAGTCTTGGGATAGAGTCAAGAATCAATATATATATATTTTTAAGAATCAAAATATTTTTATATGACTTGGGGATCCCTGGGTGGCTCAGCTGTTTAGTGCCTGCCTTCAGCCCAGGGCGTGATCCTGGAGTTCTGGGATCAAGTCCCACGTCGGGCTCCCTGCATGGAGCCTGCTTGTGTCTCTGCCTCTCTCTCTCTCTCTCTCTCTCTCTCTCTCTCTCTGTGTCTCTCATGAATAAATGAATAAAATCTTTAAAAAATATATTTTTATACAACTTGAAGGTGATTCTAATGTGCAGCAAAGTTTGGGAACCACTAGTTAGACCAGTAAAGAAATGAGAATGACATTAGAAACATAACCACACCTGAGCTACACGGGTGCAGCTCTGACCATGGCAATCTATGTGATGTTGGTCACTTAGTTTCTTCATCTGCAAAAATAAGTCAAATGGTTCTCTTCCAAGGTTGTTTAAGGATGAAGGTAAAATACAAGATAAACTGTTGATATTTTAACTAGATGACATGATATTTGTTATCTATTTAGTATTTTTTAGCCTTGCCTCATGGTTTGTTGGAACTTTTTTTGGTCAATTTATATTGCAAACTAGGGTGACCAGTTATCCTGGTTTTCCCAGACCTGAGGGGTTCCCTGGGACATGGGACCCTCAACTTCAAAACCAGGACAGTCTGGGCTATCCTATGCCAAACCTCTTTTGAACCCTATGCAATTCATTTTTAAACTCCTGCCTTACATCAAACCTCAGAAGACTTCTTTCTCATTTGTAGACTGAATTATCTACAGAATTTTTATTAAATGTTGCAAATTGTCAAGAGATTATTAGATGGTGAAGTAAGGTCCAAGGCAATTCAGAAGGGAAACCAAAATAAAGGATGAGAAAGATAATGAAAGGATATGAATTGAAAGGATTGCCTCAAACTAGAGCAGCCAACATAGAGCCCATTCCTAATTCTGTCATGTTTTACTCAACATTCCTATTGGGAATTAATATTCATCTACTTCGAGGCCGCCTGTATTTCTGTATTTCCCACTCCCCTCTTCATCTGATCCACTAGTAGAGATTATTATATCCTGTTGCACTCTTTGCTCACCTTGACCATGAAGAAGACTGCAGCCTCTGAAATGTCTTCGTTCATTTTACTGCCTTATCAACTCTTTCAAAACATTGTTTGAATACTTATGGTGTTCTTTGTAACAGAATCATTGTCTTTATCTTTTTTTTATCTCCTTTCATGAAAGTTATATAGTTTGGTATGATATTTTAGGGTATTATTATTCCTCAAAACCTCACTTAAGATCCAGAATACTGAATCCCTGGTGACTAATGTAACAGGGTTAGGGGTAATAGAATACCAGATTTGACTTTTAGAAACCTCTGGTTTCAGTTACTTTATAATACCTTCAAAGAATGTGGCAGCTATAACTCAATATATCTGTATCTGAAAAGAAAGCAACTATAAAATCTATTGATTCAAGAACCACTGAAAATAAAAACACAGAATATAAATATAGTCCTCCTTTAACGCCAAAAGGATTTTTTAAGGATCACCCAGTTAAGAGATGATGCTATAATTTGCCTTGTAATTTCATAAGCATGCTCTGTGTAATCAGAAATAATACAGAAAATAATTGTAACAATATGACAAGGAAATTTAAAAACGGTTTGAATTAATTTTAAAAGTAAGTGCAAAAGACATTGAAAACATAATGTCCAGCAGAGTTAAGGGCTTAAAATGGTAATTTCTTTCTATTTGAACTAAGTTATGTAATTAAAATCTTTCTCCTGGGTGAATTAAGTACCCATTAATTATCTCCCTCTGACCCTCTGCATATGGCTACCATTCTCCCAATTAGGAAACCTGTGGGTTATTTTCTGGAGCAATTGACGTAAAGTATTTCCTGATTCAGGGTTAGGAGGCATTCCTGTCTGGCAGAATTTGGTGGGGAAGGATAAGAGGAGGAATAGAGGCAGCCAGGGGCCATCTGTATGGCGAATGCCAAAGTATCCATTGCCCTTCCACTGTCCAGCTTGGGAAGCATTTTGAACTCGGAACTTCAGGCAAGATCCTGAAGAATTATATGCTAGAGATACTCAGTAACCCTAGAGATAAGATTTCAGCTTCTGAAATTTTGAGGATTCCCCAATTTAAAACTCATCACCCAGTCACTGCATTGGGAATTCTATCAGTAAATAAGCCTCTTTGTAGACACATAGTCACCTTTCAACCAAAGATGATTAAACTTCTGAGAAAAACCTCTAAGGTGAAAGACAAGCACCTGTAAAAACCGAAAACAAAACAAAGTGAAAAAAAAAAAAAAAGTAAAGTTGGTAAAGACAAAAGTGATAGAGAAGATAAAATATTTTTTAAATAATTTGTAGTCTCATTGTGATATTATAAATGAAAGAGGAATTAAAATATTTTTGATGAAATTATCATAAGAGAGAGCCCTTGGAAATTGGAGATGGTTAGCCAACAATGGAAATAAATAGGGGGGCTAAAATATCAAGTTGAGAACATTTCCTCAGAAGTGGAAAAAGAGATAAGAATTAGCAGATCAAAGCAATGAAGATGGGAGGGTGAGTCCAGAATATCCAACAACCAGATAAGAGGAGTCTTAGCAATGGAGAGGGGGGGAAATGGAGGAAAGGCAACGTAACTGAAAGATTTTTTGGAATGGACTGCATCAATTTTTATATGAAAGGGCCCATTTAGTGCCCAAGAGAGTGAATGTACTGTTAGCTATAACTGGATTCGCTTCGTAATGGGTGTCAAGCCAAAAGATACAACCAAGGGAAGACTAGGAAAGCGAAGGGTTCACTTGAAACAAGTGAAAGAGAACACCTGGGTTATTTCCCAAAGCGAGTCTCCTTGAACAACAAAGCTGAGAGATTCTTAAGCTGAAGATGTATACACATTCATAAAGGGGTTTGCACAATAGGGAATTGAGAGTATAAATGGAGCAAAAATCATCTGAAGGTGACAGAACCCAGATCTTAGTTGGGGAGAGTTATAAGAGTCAGCAGAGTCCATGACAATTATCTCTCTCCAGGTGGTCAGATATTTGAGCTCCCAAAGGAGTTTAAATCCTGCAAAGATAACTCAAGAATGTGCATGGGGTCAGTCTTTACCGGTACTGGGAGTTTTATCTTGATTTGTTGTCCCTGATTTAATTAGGCTATTTCCTGGCCTGTATATTCTTACATTATTTTATTCCATTAAAATCATTAATTACTGAGGTCTATTCTTCTGCAATTTCAGCATATCCCAGGAAGTTCCATGAGAAATGTGCTTTGAGCTAGTCGTGCCTGTCAGGTATAGATCACAATATGGTGGAGAACCTGAAGTGATTTTCCTATGTAAAGTCAACTCTGTCTTGTCTTTCTTTTTCCAGAGACCCCTAATTCTTTCTGCCTACAGTCATGGATAGCATCCCTATGCCATGTCTATCATATCAGTCACAATGGCATAAATATAGGTAGGGAGTGTAATTCCTTGAGTGAGGGTGGGCAGCATGTAAGTTATTCAAAGGAACAACTGGATTGGTCACTAGCCATCTCATGAACAAATTTCTTCAAAATTTACAATGTTTTGTTTTGTTTTGTTTTTTGTTTTTTAACCCAGGCTTCTGTACTTGGCTCAGTTACCCTTAACTGAGAACAAGGATATGGTCACTCTTTAAAGCAAGTATATGAAAATAAATAAATAAATAAATAAATAAATAAAATAAAATAAATTAAAAACTAAATAAAGCAAGTATATGTTTTATACACACATAGATACATGCATACACAGATATACATAGGCATATATATACACATATATTCACATAGTTATGTATAAACAGATAAATTATTGAAAAAACAAATACAGGGATGCCTGGATAGCTCAGTGGTTGAGTGTCTGCCTTCAGCTCAGGGCCTAATCCTGGAGTTCCAGGATCGAGTCCCACATCAGGCTCCCTGCATGGAGCCTGCTTCTCCCTCTGCCTATGTCTATGTCTCTGCCTCTCTTTCTCTCTCTGTCTCTCATGAATAAATAAATAAAATCTTTGAAAAGTAAAGAAAAAAAAGAAAAAACAAATACATACATATACGGATTAATTTATTTCTTAATTCCAGTTTTAGAATGCACATACATAAAGCATTATTCTTAAATTTACCAGCAATCATATTCACATAGAACCTGCCATCTTTCTTTAATGTCCTGATTATTTCTTTTATTTATTTACAAATAGCACATTTACTGTAGAAATATTGGGATATATAGGTAATCAAAAAGAAGCAAAAGTCTATAATTTGTTTATCCATTTAATTCTATTATTGCATATATTCCTACATATACACAAATATATGTATATCCATATGTACATGTATAAAAACTATATCTGTTGTTAAGGTAAATACATTATCACTTAACAATATATCATGTTTCAAAATAATTGAATACTCTTCAAACATGTAGAATTCAACGGATGTTTACTGAAAACCTACTATATTCAAAGGACTATATGAGTACATCCATGAGGATTTTTATTATGGTATTTTCTCTGGAGATAGAGAAGTGAAGGCAGTCTGGGTAACCGTAACTGAGGTAGTGGGTAGGAAATATAATGATAGCTCATCCTGAATATGCAGCAGTTTGAAGCAACAAATGAGATACAGAGGAAGCTATATAGATCTTAAAAAATAATGAGTACTGCGTGGAAAAAAAAGGTAAGCATGACATACATAATCCAACACTATATGCATAAATATTTAAAAATGCATGCACATAAGACGAGAATACCTAGTCTGGTCTTTGCAGACTTGGAGAGATCATTGCTGAACTCCCATATCCATAGTAACTCAGCTCTTTTTTTTTTTCTTCTTTTTCTTTCATCTACTTTAGTCATAAACTTGAAGTTTATAGCTTCAACTTACTATCTCTCCTGGAAAGGCATGCATTTTTCTAGAAGCCTGATCCAAAAATCAAGAATGTTACTTAATCTATGTAGCCATGTGAGCAGATAATATCCTCTGGAAGTGCAAACACCTTTTATGGAGATGGACTTGCCACAGGTTTTCTGGATGTTGTTCTATATAATAGGACGTTGACTATCATGTGGAAACACTTTAAAAAAAAAAGATTTTATTTATTTATTCGTGAGAGACATAGAAACAGAGAGAGGCAGGAATAGAAGTAGAGGGAGAAATAGGCTCCATGCAGGGAGCCCGATGTGGGACTCAATCCCAGGACTACCAGGATCGTCCTGGGCCTAAGGCAGGCGCTAAACCACTGAGCCACTCAGGGATCCCCCACATGGGAACACTTTTAAGGCTATTAACATCTTAGTACATCTTAGTATTAACATCTTTGGTTGACTACATCTGGCCTACAGACCTAAACATTATTTAAAGAGATTAGTGAGAAGTTGCTTCTTTTGAATATTTTACTGTATGATTTCCCCCAGACCTCATCTTTCTTAAGACGGTCTTTGTGGAGGGGTGCCTGGCTGGCTCAGTCAGTAGAATATGTGATTCTTGATCTCGAGGTGGTGAGTTTGAGCCCTACATTGGGGAAGGAAACTACATTTTAAAAAAAGATGATCCTAAAAAAAAAAAATAAAAAAAAAAAAAAGATGATCCTTTGTGGACTTGGCAGAAACAACACATTTTTTCCACTTTAATCCATGGGTTTTTGTTTATATGATGGACTAGAGGATTGATAGTATTGAGATGGAGGGAAAGTTCCAAATTCTGGTTAGTAATTTATATTTAATAATCGTTAATTTTCGGGACACCTGGGTGGCTCAGCAGTTGGGCATCTACCTTCGGCTCAGAGCATGATTCCGGGGTCCTGGGATTGAGTCCCTCATCGGGCTCCCTGCGTGAAGCCTGCTTTTCCCTCTGCCTATGTCTCTGCCTCTGTCTCTGGGTCTCTCATGAATAAATAAATAAAATCTTTTAAAAAATGATAATAATCATTAATCCTCGCTTCCCTATTTTAGAATTATTGTAAAATATGACTTTTTAACTCTAATATATTTTATACATTCTATATTTTCTTAATATAAAACATACTACAAAGCATGTGATCTATGCCGAGGATCAGCAAACTCTCTATTAAGAGTCAGAGTGTAAATATTTTAGGTTTTGTTGACCATGTGATCTTTGTTACAACTGCTCAACTCTGCCATTGTATCTTAAGAAAGCATCTATAAACAATATGCAAACAGACAACTGCAGAATGTATTCCAATAAAACTTTATTAACAAAAATAAATGGCAGGGGTGCTTGGGTGGCTCAGTGGTTGAGCATCAGCCTTTGGCTTGGGTTGTGATCTCAGGGTCCTGGGATTAAGTCCCACATCAAGCTCCTTGTAGGGAGCCTGCTTTTTCTTCTGCCATGTTTCTGCCTCTCTCTGTGTGTCTCTCATGAATAAATAAATAAAATCTATTAAAATAAGTAAATAAATAAATAGCAGACTGGATTTGGTCTGGAGTCCTTTATTTGCTGACCACTTGTCTATATTCTCACTACTCAAAGTGTGTAATGTGGACCAGTTGAATCATCATTACTTGGGAGTTTATTAGAAATGCTGGTTCCAAACTGGAATTAGTGAATTAAAATCTGCAGTTTTAAAAGATCCCATGTGTTTCATATACTCATTAAAGTTTGAGGAGTGGTCTCTATGATAGATTATTTAGATTATTTATGCTTGCTACATTCTGTTAAGCATCAAAAGTTCTAAGAATGAAAGTGGTTTTCTAGTACAAGGATTAAGGGATTACTAACTGCCCCACCCCAAGTATTTATGTTATTTCAATGTATGAAAATACATACTAGGTAACACTTTTAAGTAGGAGGCCTGTTGTGTGATAAGCACTGTAATGGGCAATTGTAATCTATATAACAAATCCCTGAGGTATGTGTTATCAATATTCCTGTTTACATATTAGGAAATTGAGGAAAAGAGGGTAAATGACTTGTTCCAGGTCACTGATGACATAGGGGCACCTCACTGGCTCAGTCAGGGGAGTATGTGACTCTTGATCTCAGATTTTTGAGTTTGAGCCCCATATTGGGTGTAGAGATTGCTTAAAAATAAAATCTTTTTAAAATGTCATAAATGAAGAAAATGAGCAATATTATACATATTGTAATGTCTAATATCCAGTCATATCAGTCTATTAGTACTGAACTGTTTTCCTGTTGAAGTACTTTTTAAAAAAGACTACTTATTCATGAGAGACACAGAGAGAGAGGCAGAGACACAGGCAGAGGGAGAAGCAGGCTCCCTAAGGGGAGGGACCCAGGTGTCCCGAAAATTAACGATTATTAAATATAAATTACTAACCAGAATTTGGAACTTTCCCTCCATCTCAATACTATCAATCCTCTAGTCCATCATATAAACAAAAACCCATGGATTAAAGTGGAAAAAATGTGTTGTTTCTGCCAAGTCCACAAAGGATCATCTTTTTTTTTTTTTTTATTTTTTTTTTTAGGATCATCTTTTTTTAAAATGTAGTTTCCTTCCCCAATGTAGGGCTCAAACTCACCACCTCGAGATCAAGAATCACATATTCTACTATATTACTATTCTAGTAATAACCTAACTCCCTAAGGGGAGCCTGATGCGGAACTCGATCCCAGAACCCCGGGATCACGACTCAAGCCAAAGGCAGACAGACACTCAACCACTGTGCCACCCAGGTGCCCCTCTCTTTTTTTTTTTTTTTTTTTTTTTTTACCTTTTGAAGTACTTTGAAGTGTGTGTTTGTGTGTGTGTACATAGCCTGTCACTCCTATTATTTACTTAGGATATAATCTAAAAAGAGAAATGATGTTATTAAAGGTCACTTCATCTAACTGAAACTCTTGATGCACTAAAAAGTAGTTTCAAGGCACATTCTGTGTAGTTCCACAATCACTGACAATAAAGAGAAATGCTTCTATGACTCGATCCACACCAGTCCACAGTATTATGCTTGCTTAGAGTCTCATAACCCACACATTTTAAGAGGTAAAAAGATTAATTTTAGATTCTTATAATTTCTAACAAACTTGAATTGTGTCTTCTTACAAGACACGTATATTTAATTCTTTGAGAAATGCAATTTTATCACTTTTAACACATTTTCTACAGGTGTTATTTTATTCTTCAACACAATATTTTTTGTTTCAAAGCTTTAATTTTTCACTTTGTTTATAATTTTTTGTTTGCCTTCAAAACAAATAAAATGACACGAGTTACATTTAAATAATAAAACTAAAATAGAAGTTGCTTGTGGTTTTTAGTGTACAGATGTATTAAATTTTTATGCACAAACATTGGCCTCCCGGTATAATGGAGTAATTTGTATCAGACCAAACTTTCCATTGAGGATAAGTGTAAATTTGAGTGAAAAACAAAAGCTGATATTTGAAACCTTTGGAGAACAACTTTATGCTTTGGGAGGTTTGTGCTCTTTGTAAATGGACACTGGTTAACACAATGCTGAAAAAAAAAAAGACTGGCAAATCTCATCCTAAAGCCACTAAGATGCTTCCATAGGCCTGGATTAGGTCGTAAAACCAAATCAAAATCATATGTGATGGGGGAAAAAAGAAACCAAAATAATTTACTTTCTTCAGTGAACCCCAAGGTCTGAAGCCAGACCTACTTTCCCTAAATCTGTAACTGCTTACTCCTTTAAAAAAACAAACACAAACGAACAAGTGGGATTCTGTCAAAAAGAAGGAAAGAATGACTTCTGGAAAGAAAGCCGAAAGGATCTGCATAGTCTTTTTCTCTTGGTACTGAACACGCCCTTGTCCCTCAACATGATGAGAGATAACAATCAGAAGTTTGTGGTGAATGTCACGAATCACAGTGAAATGTTAGATTCATTAAAAAAAATTTTTTTGTTAGATTCATTTTTATCCAAGTCCCAAATCTGGCAAGTACACCTCATCAGTTATTTTCCAACAGAGCGGTAGTGCTGATGATTACAATAAGACATAATGAAAATAGATTTAAACATTTTTTAAAGAAGTCTGTGTATTTATAATTTACAGAGTGTTTATATGCTGGGCAAGATACAAAAGAATCCATTGAAAAACTTTTATGTATCATCAGTGGATAACGTTTTCTTTGTAATGCTTAAAGTTCCTTTATAAAGAACTACACAGGTGTTTCTATAGATGGGTGAGAATCGTTTGAAGAAGTTTCAAAAAATAAAAAAAAATTAAGATTTTATTTATTTATTCATGAAAGACAGACAGAGAGAGAGAGAGAGGCAGAGACACTCAGAAGGAGAGGCAGGCTCCATGCAGGGAGCCTGACGTGGGACTCGATCCCAGGTCTCCAGGATCACGCCTTGGGCTGAAGGCGGCGCTAAACCGCTGAGCCACCTAGGCTGCCCCTAAAAAAAAAAGATTTTAAGAAAGAGCTTATTAAAAATTACACACACACACACATATATACAGTTAGAAGTTATAATTATCGAAATCTTTATGGGGAAAATCATGAGATATTGCTGAAGAACCTAAAGGAAGACCTTAAGAGTGGGAAGCTATACAACTTCATTCCTGGAAAAATTCAATATCATAAAGTTACCAGGTTTTCTCAAAGTGATCATTAAAATAGTAAAAATCAGGGACGCCTGGGTGGCTCAGCGATTGAACGTCTGCCTTCGGCTCAGGTCATGATCCCAGAGTCCTGGGATTGAGTCCCGCATCAGGCTCCCTGCGTGAAGCCTGCTTCTCCCTCTGCCTGTGTCTCTGCTCTCTCTGTGTGCCTTTCACGGATAAATAAATACAATCTTTAAAACAACAACAACAACAAAAATAAAATAGTAAAAATCAAAGCCACGCCAAGATCGTTCATGAAACTGAACAAGCTGATTCAATTTCATGCAGTCGAGTACATGTGAATGATTAGGCAAGAAGAGCTTTGAAGATAAACAAAAATGGGACCCTTCGTGAATGTTTCCTGACATGACAAGAAGGGTTTTGCAGATATGATTAAGTGAAGGATTTTAACTAGATGAGACGATCCTGGAATATCTGGGTGTGCCAGACAAAGTGAAGTCATTAAGAAGGGAGAACCATTACCACGGGGTCAGAAATAGAGCCTGAAGAATAAGGAAGAGAGACTTGAGGCATGACAGGGACTTGACCTGCCATGCTGGCTTTGAAAATGGAAGAACAAGACCCTGAGCCTCTAGAAGCTGGGGACAGCCCTCCCCTGGCAGCAGCTCAGAAACCAGAGTTCAGTCCTACAAATGCAAGATACTGAATTCTGCCAATAACTGAAAAGATCAGTAGAAGGATTCTCCCTTAGAGTCTCCAGGGAGGAAGGCAGCCTGCCATCACCCCGATTGTAGCCCAGGAAGACCCCTGTGAGACTTCTGACCTCAAGAACTGTCAGATGATAAATGTGTATTGTGTTAAGCTACTAAATTTGTGGTAATTTGCTAAGGCAGTAGTAAGAGACTAAAACCGAAGGCTATCATGTGGTGTTGGTGCAGGACTGGACAGAGTAATAAATGGAACAAAATAGAGTCCCAAAGTAGATCTCTGTATATAATAAATGTATTATATGAGAAAAAGCGACATTTCAAATAATGAGAGAAAGCACAGGCTACTGAACAGAGAATGTAGGCTAGTTGACTATTGTGGAAAAGAATTTGATACCTTTCCCTTTAGAAAAATAAATTCAAAAGGACACACAGAGGTTAATAGAAAACATAGGTGAATATGTTTATGATCTTAGGTTGCAAAAATGTATTTTTAAGCAGACACAAACAACAAAGACTTGAAAAACTTTGATAATGTGACTTCGTTAAAATTAACCATATAGGGACGCCGGGGTAGCTCAGTGGTTGAGCGTCTGCCTTCGGCTCAGGGCGTGATCCTGGGTCTGGGGTTCGAGTCCCACATCGGGCTCCCTGTGTTCTCCCTCCATTTCTCTCTCTCTCTCTCTCTCATGAATACATAAATAAAACCTTTTTTAAAAATTAACGATATATATGGGTGCGTCGGTAGCTCAGTCTGTTGAACATCTGCCCTCAGCTCAGGTCATGATCCCACAGTCCTGGAATCGAGTCCTGCATTGGGCTCCCTGCTCCTTGGGGAGTCTGCTTCTCCCTCTGTCTCTGCCTCCCTCTCTGTTTCTCAAGAATAAATAAATAAATAAAATCCTTTAAAAAATTAACCACATATATGAAAATAGAAATGCTAAACAATTTGAATAATTTAATAGAAAGGAAATATATATATATACATATATATATTGTGTGTTATCTAAGGAATTTTTACAAATCAAAAGATGAAAAGAGAAGTAAATGAATGGAAGTATAGGTAAGAAATAAGAACAAGAGAATCAAAGAGGGAAATTTAAGTTACAAATAAATACATGAAGTGATAGTCAATCCCATTGGTCATCACAAAAAGGTAAAGTGAAAGTAACACTGAGATTATTCTCAACCTTTAGGTTGGCAGTCATTCAGAAACTGGAAAATATATATATTGATAAGAGCCCCAGGGAAGAGATGTGGACCTATAATCCTGCTGTGTGTGTACACAATTCTTAACAATTTGAAATGTAATTCAACAGACTGTATTAAAACCAAAATGCAGAAATTCCTTCCCTAAGCACCTGTATTTTGGAAAAAAGTTGCACATGAACATGAAGAGGATTTAATACATGGATGCTCATTTCAGTATTGTTTATAATGAAAACCACTTACTGGACCATCAAAAATGCTATAGCTCATTTAACTGTGGAATATCCATCTCGTGGAATGCTGTGTAGTGATTAGAATAAATGCCCAAAATGCATGTCATGGACAGAACTTCAAGACATATTGCTTAGAGACAAAACTTATTGAAAAATGACATAACGTAGAAAAACACAGAGAAAAACAATACTATGAGTTTCTATCAGTACATAGATAGATATTTATGCCAGCGAATAGCCCAATATCTGGTATATTCTATATCTAACTTCTATTACTGGTTACCTCCAGGGAAAAGGATATGAATATGCAGAAGAGTAGGGAAAACTGCTCAGACAAGGTAGTCAGAGGGGACATTAGAGTTCTTTGGGAAATTTAAAACATCTATTAAAAAAATAAAAAAATAAAACATCTATTAATATATTTATATATTTATATACTGCATGTGCAATTATAAATTAAGTAAAAATACTCCATTCACTATAGCTATGTATTTATAGATACTGTCAACATTATTTTGCACTTATAAAAAGAGTCACATAATCCTTTTTTTCTTGGGGCACCTGGCTGGCTCAGTCAGTGGAGCATGCAACTTCTGATCTTGGAGTCCTAAGTTTGAGCCCCACACTGGGTGTAGAGATTACTTAAAAATAAAAAAAAAATTAAAAGACCTTTTTTTTCTTCCCAGAGACAAGAACAATATTTCTTTGTTTAAGGAAAGTGATGACTACATTTTCCTTTCTTATACTAGACAAACTATATAACTTTCAATTACTTTTGTCTCATAAGTTCTAGGATTTTGGAGGCAAATTCATTGCCTAAATTTAGTATTCAAATGGTCCAAATTTCTATAATTCCACAATATCTGTTATTTGATATTTATCATAACCTTCTTTTAGATAGAGAAGTGTCCTGGGTGCCTGGGTGGCTCAGCAGTTAAGCATCTGCCTTCGGCCAAGGGCGTGATCCTGAAGTCATGGGATCGAGTCCCACATCCGGCTTCCTGCATGGACCCTGCTTCTCCCTCTGCCTGTGTCTCTGCCCCTCTCTCTTTCTGTGTGTGTCTCTCATGAATAAATAAATAAAATCTTAAAAAAAAATTTAGTAGGGAGTACACAAAACTGGAAACATGATAAATATGTACTCTTCAAATATTTGAAGAGATTGCCATTTTGAAAAGAAAGTAAGAAGGGATTTATTTTGAAAAAAACCTAGGTTCAGTGGATTGAAGATATAGGGATTTTTACCTCAACATACTGGGGACAAATTCATCAAAAGAAATTTTTTGCACGAAATATGCATAAATTGTTTCCCCCTAGATTTTATCATGGCCAACTCTCTCCCTCTTTTAGATCCTTGTCATGTCAATTGTCACCTTCTCAATGTGATAACCGTCTTGTTTACAGTACTAATCTCTCTTTGAACCATGTTGCCACTATACTCCCCTTATCCTGTTCTTGTTTCATTTTATATTTTTCTTTTTTAAAAGGTTTTAAATATTTTGTTTTGTTTTGTTTTGTTTTAAGTAATTTCTATGCCCAGTGTAGGGCTCAGACCCACAACCCCAAGATCAAGAGTCACATACTGAACTTACTGAGCCAGGCACACACTCCATTTTATATTTTTCTTCATAAAACTTATCAACTTTGATATTCTGCATGGTTTAGTATGATTTCACCAACCACATGTGGCCATTTAAGTATACATTTTAATTAACTAAATTTCTATAAAAATTTTAGAAGAATGATTCAGTAGCATAGCAGGCAGGATTTCCTTCTCTCTCATGGCTGAATAATATTCCTGTGTGTGTGTGTGTGTGTGTGTGTGTGTGTGTGTGTGACATTTTCTTTATCCTTTCATCCACTGAGGGACACAGGTTGTTTCTGTATCTTGGCTATTGTGAATACTGCTGCAGTGAACATGGGAATGCAGATGTTTTCAATATCTTGTTTTCATTTACTTTGGATATATTCCCAGAAGTAGGATTGCTAAAACCATATATCAGATAAGGGATTAATATCTGAAATATATAAACTATTCATGCAACTGTATAACAAAAACCCCAAAGTCCAATTAAAAATGCATGGAGGAACTGAATAGACAGTTTGCCACAAAAGACATCCAAATGGCCAACAGACACATGAAAAGATGCTCAACATCACTAATCATCAGGGAAATGAAAATCAAAACCCATAATGAAAAAAGGAGAAAAAACAGAATCAAAGCCTCATACCTGTTCAAATGGCTATCATCAAGAAGATAGGAGACAACGAGCATTGGCCAGGATGTAGAGAAAAGAGAATCTTTGTGCACTGCTGATGGAAATGTAAATTGGTTCAGCCACTTTGGAAAACAATATGGAGGTTCATTAAAAATAAAATAATAATGTACAATGTTTTTATTAACATGTGAGGAAATTTTCTTGTGTTAAAAGCAGGGAACCCTTCTCTGATAGGTATATTTTATGGAGCTGTGTTACCAAAAAAAGATATCTAGCAATGTATTATAAAACATGCAGAGGTCAAATCTTGGATAGAGGTTTTGAATAACAATTTGAATCTGGAATTATCTGCATCAAATGAAGGTCAAGTTTTGCCAAAAATTCATATATTTTACTTTTACCTTCAATCCCAGGGCAATGTAGAGTAATGATTACAAACTTGCCTTCCAGAGCCATATTGTGTGGTTTTGGGCCCCTGTTCTAATTCCCATGCAGGTTCATGCATGACTCTGTCTTGGTTTCCTTATCTATATGAGCAGGGTAACAGTGCTCTTCCATCTAAGTATGTTAAGAATTTTAAGTAACAACAACAACAACAACAAAAAGAATTATAAGTAACATAGTAAGTGCCTGGAACATTATAAATGTTAAATAAATGTTTGCCATCATAATTTTACATCGGGCATTCTTACTCTTTGCCCCAAACTGTCATCTAGCTCTTATTTCCTTCAATAGTTCATAAAAAATCATTTTTACTCTATTTAACTCTTTTAAAATCTGTATGCCTTGTTGGCTTTCTGTCTTCATTATAAACAAGTGAACACATCCTTTAAAAAAAGTCTTGGGGTACCTGGGTGGCTTAGTGGTTGAGTGTCTGCCTTTAACTCAGGTCGTAATCCTAGGGCCCTGGGATCGAGTCCCACATTGGGCTCTTGCAGGGAATCTGCTTCTTCCTCTGCCTATGTCTCCTATGTGTCTGCCTCTCTCTCTCTGTGTGTCTCTCATGAATAAATAAATAAAATCTTTAAAAAAAAGTCTTGGTCCCAAATCCTTCTCTCAGTTGTACTCTAACTCTGTTCTTCACTTTGTATCTGTTATATTCACACATTTCAGTATTTCCTCAATTCATAGCAATCCACTTAAACCTAACATACCTTCCGTCTCCCCACACATTCTCTCTCAATCACTCATCTCACTAATGAACCTGGCTTTCTTTTTTTTTTTTTAAGATTTTATTTATTTATTCATGATAGTAATAGAGAGAGACAGAGAGAGAGAGAGAGAGAGAGAGGAGAAAGAAAGAGGCAGAGACACAGGCAGAGGGAGAAACAGGCTCCATGCCGGAAGCCCGATGTGGGACTCGATCCCGGGACTCCAAGATCATGCCCTGGGCCAAAGGCAGGCACCAAACCACTGAGCCATCCAGGGATCCCCTGGACTTGGCTTTCCAAACATCAAATCCAATGAACACTTTCCCATTGTTAATTTATGAGATGTGTCTAGCTTTGACACTGCAGATCCAGTCTTCCTTGCACTCTTTCTTCACTCAATCTCCATCCTGCTGTTCTCCCATATTTGTGCCTCTATCCTATTAGTGGCTCTTCTCATGGACACTTACTAGTTTCTAAGCTCTGTGCTCTATATGAGTTCTATCCTACACAAAGTCTCCTGACCAAAGGTGGGGTAGGGGCTAAAAATTCAAAATAAAATACAAAGATAAGAAATCTCTAGTTTTGATGAGGATGTTGTACAAGGAGTACTGTCGTACACCAGTAGTGTGAGTATACATTAGCAAAAACTCTGGAAAACTGTAGCATCTCCCAGAATCTTCAGTGTGTTAAGCCATTTTCTCAAGCCCAGATACATGTAAAATAGTTTCAGAATTGCTAACCCACACGACTGTGAAAAGTATGATTCCCAAATTTAGTTCAATATTTTTGTCATTATTTGTGTGTGTTGAAATTTACATACTCTGAAGTGCAAAGATCTTAACTGTGAGATTTGATAGATTTTGACAAATGCATACACTTGTGTGCTGTCGTGAAGTCTACATCTCTATCAAGATGTATAATATTTCCATCATCTCATAAATTTTCCTCATGCCCCTTTCCTGGCTGCTCCACAGAACTCTAACAGCCACTTTTCTGAAATTTTTTCTAATGAGTTATTTTTTTTTCTGTTCTACAGCCTTATATAAATAAAGTTATATAGCATATAATTTTTTGTATCCATATTCTTTTGCTCACTGTAATGTTCATGATATTGAATCTCTCAGTAGTTCATTTCTTTTTGTTGTGTAGTATCTTTACATGATATACCACAATTTGTTTATCCATTCTCCTGTTGGTGGACATTGGATTGTGTCCAGTTTTGGGCTATTATGAATAAAGCCTCTTTAATGTTCTTGCACAAACCTTTTAGTGGACATTTAAAAAAAATTCTTTTGGAGAAGTACTTAGAATTTGAATTGCTCTATCATAGTAGATATGTATGATTAACTTTATTAGAAACTCTTTCATAGTTTTTTAAATGGCTATTTATAAGCCAAAAAGCATCACATTTCATTTCCTTCAGTTTCTTCATATCCTTTCCAATATTTGGTGATGTCAGTCTTTTTCATTTTAGCCACTATTTATGTAGATTTCATAGTGATGTGCTTGTTTAATTTTTTTTGCCTGTTTTGATTCAATTGTTTTCCTTTTATTGTTAAGATTAGGAAATTCTTTATGTATTGTGGGCACCAATAATTTGTCACACATGTGATTTGCAAATAATTTCTCCAGATCTTTGGTTTACCAATTAATTTTCTTAATTGTGTCTTTTGATGAGCAAAAGTTTTAATTTTGATGAAATCTAAAGCATAATTTTTTAAGATTATTTATGTATTTATTCATGAGAGACACAGAGAGAGAGAGGCAGAGACACAGGAAGAGGGAGAAGCAGGCTCCATGCAGGGAGCCTGATGTGGGACTCAATCCTGGGACTCCAGGATCATGCCCTGGGCTTAAGGCAGACACTTAACCGCTGAGCCACCCAGGCGTCCCTAAAGCATAATTTTTTATCTGTTATGGGTTCTTTTTTCTGTTTGGCTAAGAAAGACTTGCCTACTCTGAATTACTGTTTTCTTCATGAAATTTTATGTGTAGCTTTTTTATGGTTAGCTCCAGGATCCATCCTATATTAATTTTGTGTAGATTGTGAGGTAAAGGTTAAAGTTCATTTATTTTCCATATCCTAGGTATTCCAGCACCACTCGTTGGGAAGACTTTCCTTTTCCCTTTGTTCCGTGGGTGAGCACATGTGTGCATGCACACACACACACACGTGCACATGTGCACACCTTGGTCAGATATCAATTATCTGTATAAGTGAGGGTCTATTTCTGCACTCCTGTTCTATTGCACTGAACTATTATGTGTCATTATGCAAGGATTACCTTAACTTTATAGTCAGTCTTAAAGTCAGGTAGTATAAATCCTTCAGTGTAGTTATCCTTTATAAGTTTATTTTAAGTCCTTGGCATCTTCATATACATTTTATTTTTTTTTTAATTTTTATTTATTTATGATAGTCACAGAGAGAGAGAGAGAGAGAGGCGCAGAGACACAGGCAGAGGGAGAAGCAGGCTCCATGCACCGGGAGCCCGATGTGGGATTCGATCCCAAGTCGCCAGGATCGCGCCCTGGGCCAAAGGCAGGCGCCAAACCGCTGCGCCACCCAGGGATCCCTTCATATACATTTTAGATTCAACATATTAATTTTTATTAAAATACCCTGCTTGGATTATTATTCAGACTGTATCTACTTTATATCAACTTGAGGAGAATTGACAGTTTGGCAATATTAAGTGTTCCACTCACATAATATCTCTCTTCATGTATTCTAATCTTCATTAATTTTTCTCCTTAATGCTTTGTTGTTTTCACGATTGAAAGCTTGGATTAAATTCATTGTTCAGTATTTTGAATGATATCGTAACATTTCAATGTTATTGTAATTGATTTATTGATTTTTTTTCATTTTTCATTGCTAGCAGATAAAAGTACAAATGATGTTTGTACATTAGTGTACAAATACGTGTAGGGTTTTTTCTTTTGAGTCATATTTCTCTGTTTCCATACATAGTTAGTGCAATTTTATTATATATTGCACATCCTGGATGAGATGTTGTAGGAATTCTGGGTTCTGATCTCTCTCTCTCTTATTTTTGTTCTAGTTGGAAGTTAATTTGAATCATTTGAATCCCAACTCTCTGCTTGCCCATATCACACTCCTCAACCCCTACCTCCATCGTGGGCAGCAGCTGAAACGGTTCATTTCCTTCAGCCTTCTAGCTCTTGTGTGTTCCCTACCTCCTATTGCGTCCGGACACTATCCAAGAATATAGGCAGAATTCATAGGCATATTTTAAGACTCTTTTGTGTCTCTCTCCTTCCAGATTTCTCCATCACTTTCCAACTGTTCTGGCACACCTGAGCTCTGTCTTCTGACTCCTACAGCCAGTTGCACTGCAGCCTTCTCCTTTAGATAATAGCCTCACAAAAATTGGGGCATGCTCTCAAGCCAAGAAGCCTTATTATCCAGGAATTTTCCTCAAAGCATTTGCTTTTACTCTAGTTTTTTTTTTTTTGGTCCATTCTTAAATGCTTTTGAGTAGTTTTTCCATCAGAATATATAATGGTTCTGCAGGAAAGTGACTCTGAAAGAATCTAGCCTAATGTATTGATTATTCATTTATGATGTAGTGTTTTCCTTTATGCTATTTAAGTTCTTTGCATCTTCTATTAAATTACCCTGAATTTTCTGTATGTATTGTCTTGTCTGCACAACTAGCTCAAAACTTATTTGAAACATGAAACAAATATAGTAATATCATTCCTGCCATGCTTAGATGATCACTTTACACATACATGTTCATTAAATAAACATTTTTTTGGTTTGCTTCCAGAACCTAAATGCTTTCTTTGTGATCAATTTCAGATTTTTCCTTTTTACCTATCAGAATCATATTCTGTAAGATATGGATGCACCAGAAAAAAAGAGACACATCTTAACATAAGTACATTGTATATTTATTCTTTATTATATGAATTTTACTATAAAATTCATAGAGGAATATGAGTTTTGATATCAATAATAAAAGTAATCTGTTTCAACCATCTTAGACTTTTTTAATTCAGTCTCCTTTAGAGAAACTGCTTCATCCAAAGATAAATCATTATCAAAATGTCCTTTCTACATGTGCATTATAATGCAAATACTGTAATTCAAATTGCCAGTTGCCTTCTTGTGGTTTAATAATCATAACATTTTTATTTCCAGGTCAAATGCCACTGACTTCAACTCATGAGATTATGAAATGAATTAATTTAGAGTGTGCGCCAGAATGGGAGGGTGGTAATGGATCAAGCTAAGTGAAGCCGTAAAAATGAAATCATTCCAGAGCGAAGAAGAGTTAAAATATGCTGAATTCCTTTCCATTTCGGGTTTAATATTAGTTCAGCTCATTAGGTAGAGAATGGATTAGGCTAATCCCAACTGTAATTATACATCCTATCAGGCATATAAAGGTAAACGAGAGAGCAAGTCTGCATTGCCATAAAATTCAGGTTTGAGATAATCAGCACAACAGAATTCAGCTGTCACTGAATGACATTCATTATGCGGCACAAGCCTAAAGCAGATGGAACTAACTCATTGTTGGCTGCATACTAGATGTCAAGAAACAAATATATTTAGCTAGTTTCTCAGATTTTAGCAAAATACTTATATGGTACTGGCAGTCTTTTAGATAATGCACATCAGAACCTGAAACCAGTTACCCTGGAGGAAAGCAAGTAAAAATCAAAATGATGGTGGTATAATACCTGAACACTGTACACTTGAGACTAAACCTTTGATTTCTATCCTTAATTTGGTGACTCTTTAGAACATGCTCATATTTCTCAGGTTATTCACCCTTATAAGAAATAAAGGTTAAGCTAATAACTTAAAAGTTATTTCTTAAAAAGAAATAATGATAATTTAAATTTTTAGTTGGCTCTTCTTTGTCAAAGTACTAGGCTCTTAAGGCTTGTGGCTGATCAAGATGCAAAATTCAGAAATAGTTTAGAAATGTGAATCTTCTCCATGTTTGATTTTTCTGACACTTCTCATAGACTGTTTCTCAATCACTGTAGCAGTTGAATCAGATATTTTTTTCTGGTACTTTATTATAATTCCTCTACTTATTTTAGTGACTATTTCTAGTCCGTTCCAAACCTCCATCAACATTATCATGTTTCAGGTCCTACCTCAAATTATAACAGCTCAAGATTTCAGCCAAGTGTAATTGAAAAAAAAAAAGAGAGAGAGAGAGAGAAGATTACACAGAGGGTGCATGTAAGGTAGTTGTCAGAATGTTGTATGTGAAATCTAATCTGAGTAAGGTGAAAAGTAAGGATACCAGAGAGGCTTTGGAGGAGTAGGAAGCATATAAAAACCTAGGAGCGTTAATATATTGTTGGCCCTTCAAAGGTCAAAGAATTGTTGAAGTCAGGGTACTGGAGGGAATGATCTCCAGAGAGTAAAATACTTGAAACTCATATTATTGAAGGACGAGCTTGCATATATTGGTATTGACTAAGTTCCTGTGTGGTCACGGAATGGTTGGCTGAGGAGAAGCTCATGAAAGGAAAGGAGGTCCAGAAACTGAGAAGCCAGGGTCATTAAAGAGTTTATCTACATTAATATTAAAGTCACCAATAATTATGAGAGGTTTTATGGAGAGTGTCATGCATATGGTTAGTGAGTGAACAGAGTTGTGTATGAATGAACAAATATACATATATAGCTGTGTATGCATGTACATATGCATGTATGTATTAGAGGACTTAGTTCAAATATAATGTTGCTCCAATTTAGTCTTAGCTTATGCATGGAGGCATTTAAAAATGTAAAAAGCATAATAACCACCCTCTTGGTCCCAATCATATACTGTTTTGTGTTATGGTTAAATGAGTACGTGTCTTCCCTTCTCTCCTTCAAGATATTTTAATGGGTTAATCTTTATATCTCCCACAGCATGGTATGTAAGAAAGACATTTGTGATGAGGAATTAAATGGAGAGTCAGCTTGAAGAAGTAGCATTTATTTTTTTTTATCAAATCTTGACATTTAGTGGCAAAGCTGGTATGCACATATGAACAGTGGATTTGTTTTTTAAAAATACCATTAGCCAAGGTTGATTAACTTTTTACTCTGTGCACCATATTGTTCAAAACGTTTTGCATGCATTGTGTTAGTCCCACTATTTTTCCTTAACTTTTTCATTATTATACCTACTTAGTGTTCATTTAGTATCTTTGCTAAATGATGCAACCATCACCATAAACTGGCTTTAAAACATTCTAATCCCTCCAGTAAGATCCCTGTGCTTATTTACGCTAATCCTTATTATCAGGCCTGGCCCCAGGCAACCACTAATAGACATTCTGTTTCTATGAATTTGCCTATTCTGGGCATTTCATATGAATGGAGTCTTACAAAATATAGTCTCTTGTATTTGGATTTTTTCACTTACCATCATGTTTTTTAAAGTGCATCATTGTTGCTGCATGTATCAATACTTCATTCCCTTTTATTGCTGAAAAGTCTTCTTTCCTATGGATATCCTGCTCTTTGTTTCAATTTACCCTGGTGGACATTTAAGTTTTGCCCAGTTTGGGGCCATTCTGAATAGAGCTGCTGTGAATATTGTACAAATCTTTGTGTAGACCTTCGTTTTCTTTTACCTTCGGTAGATACCTAGGAATAGAACTGCTGGGTGGTCTGGTCTAACAGTGGTATTCTTTTTTCTTTTTCTTTTTTTTAAGATTTTATTTATTTATTAATGAGAGACACACAGAGAGATAGAGAGAGAGAGAATGAGAGAGAGAGAGAGAGAGAGAGAGGCAGAGACACAGAGGGAGAAGCAGGCTCCATGCAGGGATCCCGTTCTGGGATTCAATCCTGGGTCTCCAGGATCAGGCCCTGGCTGAAGGCGGCGCTAAACTGCTGAGCCACCCCAGCTGCCCTAACAGTGATATTCTTAAAGAGATTTTGTTTTCAATAGCAAGACAAATGCTGATTGTGGTTAAATAATCCAAATTTGGGACACGTGAGTGGTTCAGTCGGTTAAGTGTCTGCCTTCAGCTCAGGTCATGATCCCAGAGTCCTGGGATCGAGTCCTGTATCAGGCTCCCTGCTCAGTGGGGAGTCTGCTTCTCCCTTACCCTCTCTCTGCCCCCTCAGCCCCCACCCCTGCTTGTGCACGTGCCCACACTCTCTCTCTTCTAAAAAAATAGAATCTTTTTTAAAAAATCCAAATTCATCTTGATATGCTATCCCAGATATAGAACTCCAAACTGAAATTGTGGATACCTAGAAAATTTTAAATTTATATATACACACATACACACTCACATGCACACATCTTATTTAATAGAAATCTAATTGTTGTATGTCATTCCCACCCCACCCCATTTTTCTTTTTGCTGATGGAAAGGAACGTGATATTATGAGAGGGAAAGCTTCTCAAGTTGAGTGTGGTAGATTGTGATGGCTTTGTGGGGGAAAAAATGCCTAAGTCAGTATCAGAAGATGAATATGAGAGAGCTACATGAAGAGAAACTAAGAACATTTCAGTCAGAGAGGACAGCGTGTAAAAATCTTTGTGGCAGGAAGGAACATGATGATTTTTGAGGAATGGGAAGAAAGACAATGTGTCTGGCATAATGTATCCTCATTATGTCAATGAGGAGATTGGTTGTCTTGGACTTCAACATTTTGTTCTTGTTCTTATAATCAGTGGGAATCACTGGGATCTAAGCAGATAGGTAACAAAATCGGCTAGTCTTGTCGGCATAGGAAAATAGTGATTAGTCAGGATTCATAGTGAATGCTGGGAACTCACCTATAATCCAGCAGAGTTGTTTGTTTTGTTTTGTTTTGTTTTTTACTTGATTTTTTTTTGATAAGTTATTTATCATGTTGTTGTCCTGGACAGGAAAAGACATACCAGTGACTATTAATTTATTAAGTTATGTGCCCTGTCCCCAAAAAGGTCACCGTTAGAAGCATAGTGAGTGACCCCTAAATATTTGACAATGAATCAATTAACCAAAACAGTAACACAAATATAAAATCAATTATAAAGTGTGAAGACAAAAATATAAGATTTCTCTTAATCCATAAAATGATAAGCTTCATAACAAAGAGCACAAAACTGTATATGAACTCTTGGCTATATATAATATTGTCCATTAGCTTACTGTAATTTATGAACATCACCCAATATTTTAATCATTGTAATAATAATAATAATAATAATAATAATAATAATAATAAATAGCTACCAGTTATGTAATGCCAACTGTGGTGCTACTCTAAGTACTTTATATAGCTTATCCTCAAAATAATGTCATGAGTAGTTATTTTCAACCCCTTTTTTTAGAAAAGAGAGCTAAGTTTCAGGGAGGTAACATGTCTTGCCCAAAACCTCACAGGCTATAAGTAATAGAGCAGATTTTCCAGTAATGTTTCATCCACAGGAGGGATGCTTACTGGATCTGCTGTTTTGCCCTCCTCTAGGCTCTTTGTAAAATAAAAGTTATATATTCCAAAACCATTTCTATTACAAATGGAATCTAAGTCATAGAGAGGTTTTTAAAGTGGCATTTCAAAAGCCTAGCTTTCATCCCACTTCTCTTCACCAGGCTCTGCTTTGGATGAAGTAATTCATACATAGAAAATATAGTAACCTACCCTGTCATTAATAAGTAAATGGACCTTTAGAAGTGAGCAATTTTTTCCCTTCCTGTCTATCAGTTTGACAAGGCCAACTATTTAACAAGCAATTTGTTATATGTCTAAAATTTATCTTAAGGGTATAAAATTGGGAAAGATGAATAGAATGAAAGGCAAATGACTTCCAAATGAAAAAAGAAGTACTCAAGGCAAAGAAATGAACCATTTTGGATCCTATAATTAAAAGGAAATAATTGAATATTTTACAGTCATCTTAAAAAGTCTGTTTTCAATATTAAAGTTAAGATTATACTTATAATCATTATCCCCCCCCCTCTTTTCTCTACTTGCTAATATTATTCCTAAAATAGAGTATTTCTTGATGGCACTATATACTGAAGTAATACACACAGATATTTCTCAGATTTAGTGATGGATTTTAGAAGCTACAAACGGTAAAACTTATTGACTTGTCATTTACTGATATTTGATATTCATGGTCATAAACCAGGCAATATTGCTGATGAGAAAAAAATTACTTTTTGTAGCTCTTGCTTCCCTTTTCATTAAAAGAAATCCAAACAGTGCTTGAAATAAAACCAAATTTTATGAATTCTTTGTTAGACTTTGCCAGTGGGCTTTTATGCAAATGGCCAATTGTAGATATAATAACTAAATGAGAGTGAAAAATGCTAACAGAGTTCACTTAAGCAATGTCAATGAATGTTTCTTTTAACAATAAATAGTGACAGATGGCTACCTTCTTAGTGACAGTTGCTAACTATAATGATTTGACACTTAAAAAGGGCACTTCCCTAATGACACAGGAGTGCCCTTTTCTGAAAATTATTTGGACATCATTCTTCTTATAATATGACTATTAATGTGATGCTAAATTAGTTTCAAAAGGAGTGTTTTTTTTTTTTAATTTTTTATTTATTTATGATAGTCACAGAGAGAGAGAGAGAGAGAGAGGCAGAGACACAGGCAGAGGGAGAAGCAGGCTCCATGCACCAGGAGCCCTACGTGGGATTCGATCCCGGGTCTCCAGGATGGCGCCCTGGGCCAAAGGCAGGCGCCAAACCGCTGCGCCACCCAGGGATCCCAAAAGGAGTGTTTTGATTTAACCTCAGTCATAGGCAATCCATGAGAATTGTTGCAGTGCATGTGTGCCCCGCCTCACAAAGATGTCAATGCATGTATACTATTTTTCTTAAATCGTTGACATGCAGTAAATGTTAGGAATCCGTTCATACAGTTGGTAAAAATATATAATATCTGACAAATTGCAAAATATCATTACATATCTTTAGGGAGTTGATGATGCCATGATAAATACTAGATAAACAATGAATATTATGATTTTAATTAAGCATACATATCAGTACTTTTTAATTTAATTCAATTCACTCATGCTTTTACAGTCTGAAGTACCAGCCTACAAACATGTGATTAGGTTAGAAGCTGTACTATTTTGGGCTGCCTCCTAGACCCGGATCCCCCGTTGTCTTCTTACCACTCTCCTTGGAACTGGGTCTCTACCTGTGCTTTATAATGTCATATGGTTTTATTCATGGATCTTGTTACCCTCTCCTATACTTTCTCAAATTTTTGCTCATTCTAGCCACACACTTGCTAAGGCTTGCTGTCTGAAGAAAACAAACTGATAGATCATCTTTTGTAAAAATGACAGCAAGAGCATTCTCCATCATTACAAGCAGTGGTAGAAATGGAAATTTTTAAAAAAGTATTTGATAAATCCATGTAGTACAGCCCCCATTATTAGAGAATGGTAAGCTAGTGTTTGTAAGGCTACATATTTTACTTGCAAAAATGATACAGGGAATCATGCCTCCTCTCATCCAATTTCCTTCAAGATCCCTTTGGATGTTTCCATTGAGACACCATAAAGTTTTGAGGGTATATAGAATAATCCAAACCTTGCATGACAATTCCTAACATTTTCAGGAGTACGATATATTTATCAGTAAATATGGAATAAATGATTTATACATTCCAGATAAATTCTTTTGGTATATAGAATTCTACAAAATAGTGTTACCTGAAGATATGTGCCACAACTTAGTAAGAAAAAAAATTCCTTTGAGAAGATGTAGGCTTTTAAGAAATATTATTGAAGTGGGATGCCTGGGTGGCTCAGTGGTTGAACGTCTGCCTTCGGCCCAGGGTGTGATCCTGGAGTCCCAGATCGAGTCCCACATTGGGCTCTCTGCATGGAACCCGCTTCTCCCTCTGCCTGTGTCACTGCCTCTCTCTCTGGGTCTCTAATGAACAAATGGATTAGAAAAAATATTATTGAATTGGTTAACATGAGATTGGTATAATAATGGAAGGAACAGACTCCAGATTTTTTTTTGTAATTAAACACACACATGCATTCATGCATGAACACATATATCTACATAGAGCAATTCCCTATTGCATATTGTGTAAACAGTTCCCTATAACTTATAGTGCAAAAACAAGATTTTTACTGCAGAATAATAAAAACTAATTCAAACAACTAGTGTCAACATTCTTGGGTTCCTGCCCATATCTATCATTAGAAACTTGAAGGACATTGCTAATGTCACTTACCATTTACCTTGTAGAATTTCTTCATCTGTTAAATGTAAGAGTGGGATAAGAGTAGTAGTTAGATAAGCTAAAAATTTCCTTTAGTGCAATTCTATAGCATTTCTAAAGAATTCTTTATTTAGAACCAATTCATAATTGGAAGCACCAACATGGTTAGCATTATTTGCTTTTAGGTTTTTTTTTTTGTTGTTGTTTTGTTTTTTTAAGAAGGGTAGGTTCCACACTCAGTGTGAGGCTTAAACTCATGACCCTGAGATCAAGAGTCCCATGCTCTGCTGACTGAGCCAGCCAGGTGCCCCCCCACGTGGTGTCATGAAAGGGAATTTCAGGCAAAGTTTTAGTTAGCTATCTTTCAACACGTGTCATTAGTTTAAGGGAGGAAAAAGGGAATGACTCTTACTGTGTCACATATTATGTTAACAAGCACTCATTCAATAATATTCAAAACAAGGCAGCCCCGGTGGCGCAGCGATTTAGCGCCGCCTGCAGCCCGGGGTGTGATCCTGGAGACCCAGGATCGAGTCCCACATCAGGCTTCCTGCATGGAGCCTGCTTCTCCCTCTGTCTGTCTCTGCCTCTCTTCGCTCTCTCTGAATGAATAAATAAATAAATCTTAAAAAAAAAATATTCAAAACACCACCACATAAGCATGACCAACATATTACATATTACTGTTTCCACATCACAAGTATGGCCTTTTGATTATATACCTAGATTTCTATGCTTTAACATTAGTATTCTAATATCAATTTGGAAGTTGATCTGACTTGACCATTTAGTTTAGAATGTTTTTATTCAAATAAAATATTATTAAATCAATGGATTAAAATAAAATATTATCTCAATGTTGTTTTTATCTCTAAGTAGCAGTTGTAAATGTTGAAACTGTCTGGATAAAAGATGCCATTGAATGTTATAAAAATAAGTGCTTAAGATGTATTATGGAGTGGTTCAAGTCACCTATTTTAACCTTTTTTTTTTTTTCCATTTTAACCTTTTTTGTCCAATATATTTGTTCATTTGGATAGCTATACCTGGGGTTCTGGCATGAAATTATTTCCTAAAAACCTAATTTCTCTTAATTCTGCATACTGGAAGAAATGAAGTGAAACATTTAAATGAGGATTTTTACATACATATGAATTATCTTCACAATATGGACTTAATAGGTTCCTAGTGCTTTAAAGAGTAGAGTCATCAAATAGTTATTGCTATGTTGGGGAAAATCACCATTAAAGTTATCAAACATTAACTTACTTTGTGAGAAAATCAGACTTCATATAACTGACCTCAGCTTCATGAGTTAAAAGAAATGAACAGAGAATTTGCTGATTTCTCATTAATAATTAAGGAGTGATTTTTTTTAATGCAGCAATCTTTTAGAGGTACTCTCCTAGAATTTACTACTGCAGTAGCAGAAGAAAAACTACCTTGTATATCTTTACAGATTTTAAAAATAGAATTTGAACAGCAAATAGTGTGGCATTAAAAAGTTTTAACCAATTTTGATTCAGCAACCCCATAATAAAAACTAAATGAAAAAAGAAAACTAAATGAGACTAATTAATGATTGTATAAACCATTTTACATTCAGAATTAAATCAAGTAATTATTCAGAAACATGCACAAAATATATTTTAAAGAATGCTTGACCCTAATCAATCATCAAGTGTCTATTTGCCTGTGAGGATGAAGCACATTCTAACATTTAACCATCTGTCAGTCAACATTATTTATTGAATACCTGCTGTGTATGGAAGTTAACCTTAAAACAAATCAATCACAAAAAAGTCAAGATTTTAATACTGAATACAAGCAAATGAAAGTAAGTACATCAATTCCTGGCCAACAATTTAATAAGAAGTTGCTTTATTATTTTGCATTTCTATTGTATGCATACTCTTAGAATGTGCTGTTTGCCTGTACTACAAATACAGTCCTTTAATTCGAAAGTCAAAGTATGTAGTATATAAGTGTTCTATCAGGAACTGTCTTCTAGCTAGGATTATCCCACTATCTCCACACATTTTCGTGGACGACTTTTCTTGTGTTTCTGAATAAGTCATTAATTAAAGGACTAATACTGACATATTTCCCAATTATCCTGGGATAAGATGCAATATGATAACTTTTTGCATCATATAGTGTTATTACCAATGTTCTGAGTGAGAATTATAAAGAAATCCTCACTGGGTCCTTCTGTTTTTAGATGTGGACATAGTACTTTTCTCTTAAGTTACTTGTTGAGTCTATTAACATTTTGAGTACGTATTAGGCACTTAATATATTTCACATCTTTTATTTGTTTTACTACCATCCCCAACTGAAAGTGCAACTCAAAAACAATATTAAGGTATTGCATAATGTGACATGTTAGAATAAAAGAGGTCTCATCTCCAAAATAAGGATACTTAGAGCCTGGCCTCTGTAAAGAGGAAGGTTCATTATTTTAGTTTAAGCTAAGAAGAAAAGAAAGAAAAAGAGATGAAAAGAACGAAGGAAAGGAAGAAGGGAAAAAAGGAGAAAAAATGGAGGGAATAAGGAAGGAAAGAGGCAGAAGGAGAAAGATATACATGCTTCAAATTGCTAAAAGGGCCTTAGAATAGTCTTAATATTTAAAAAATTAGTTCCTTTAAGAAAATAAATTTCATTCAGACTTTCATTTTATTAACCTTTAAATAAAAAATACACTCACTGGGGTGCCTGGGTGGCACAGTTGGTTAAACATCTGACTCTTGGTTTCAGCTCAGGTCATGATCTCAGTGTCACAGGATGGAGCCCCCACATGAGGCTCCACACTCAGCAGGGAGTCTGCTTGAGATTCCTTCTCCCTCTGTCCCTCCCCCTACTCACACTTGCTCTCTCTCTCTCTCTCAAATAAATAAATAAATCTTTAAAAAGTACATTCATTTTCCTGAGATTTTAATGTACTTTCTACCAAAAGTATATGTATGAAGGAAGCAGAAAAAATACCTATGAATGAAAATAAAGTTTTTGCCAAAGATCTAGAAGATCAAAATTATATTAAATTTGAATTAATTTTCTGAATTTCTGTTTTTTAACTTATTTTTTTCCTGCTTTATTGAAATATAATTGACATATAACATAGTATAAATTAAAGGTATACAACAATGATTTTGTGTATATTTAGAAATGATTACCACAATAAGGTTAGTTAACACTTTCATCACATCAGATAGTTACAATTTTTTTTCTGGAATGGGAACTTTTAAAATCTACCCTATTAGCAAGTTTAAATATACAATACAGTATTATGAACTATAGTCACCATGTTGTACACTACATCCCCTAAACTTACTTATCTTATAACTGGAAGTTTGTACTTTTTGATCAACTTCACCCATTTCTTCCACTCCTAACCCCCTGTCTCTAGCAACCATCAATGTGTTCTCCATTCTTATGAATTTAATTTTTTAGATTCCACATGTAAATGGGATCGTATAGTATTTGTTAGTCTATCTCTGTCTGAATTATTTTGTTTAGCATAACATGTCATTTGTGACATGTTCATCCATGTCACAAATGATAGAATTACTTTCTTTTTTATGGCTGAATTATATATTTACATATACATCACATTTTCTTTACCTTTGTTTCTATCAATGGACACTTACACTGTTTTCATGCCTAAGCTATTATGAATGGATATGTGAGTGTAGATGTCTCCCTTAGAT
Organism: Canis lupus baileyi; assembly: GCF_048164855.1. NCBI lineage: Eukaryota > Metazoa > Chordata > Mammalia > Carnivora > Canidae > Canis > Canis lupus. The sequence goes on from NC_132876.1 coordinate 103,142,454, forward strand.
AGTGATTTCTTTTCCTTCAGGTATAGACCCAGAAGTAGGATTGCTGAATCATATGGTAATTCTATTTTATATTTTTGGAGGAACCTCCATATTGTTTTCCACAGTGGCTGTACCACTTTGCATTCTCAATGACAGTGTAAGAACATTCCCTTTTCTCCACATCTTCACCAACACTTGTTATTTCTTGTTTTTCTAATAATAGCTATTCTAATAGATATAAGGTGATATATCATTGTGGTTTTGATTTGCATTTCCCTGAGGACTAGTAATGTTGAGCATCCTTTCATGTATCTGTTAGCCATCTGTATGTCTTCTCTGGAAAAATGACTGCTCAGGTCCTCTGCCTTCCTCTTTTCTTTCTTTCTTTCTTTCTTTCTTTCTTTCTTTCTTTCTTTCTTTCCTTCCTCTGCCCATTTTTTAATGGGATTGTTTGGGTTTTTCTGGTAGTGAGTTGTATGGGTGTTTTTATATATTTGTCAGTTTTATAATTTGTAAATATTTTTTCCCATATTTGTAAATATTTTTCTCCATGAAAGGCAGGTTGCCTTTCATTTTGTTGATGATTTCCTTTGCTGTGCAGAAGGTTTTTAGTTTGACATAGATATGCTTGTTTATTTTTGCCTGTGTTGCCTTTTCTTTCGGAAAAAGATTTGGATTTTAGTCAAATCCAAAAATCATTGCCAAGATGAATGCCAAGGAACTTATGGCCTATGTTTTCTTCTCAGAATTTGGTGGTTTGAGGTCTTACTTTCAAGTCTTTAATCCATTTTGAGTTAATTTTTGTGGATAGTGTAAGATAGTCCAGTTTCATTCTTTATCTATGTGTCTATACAGTTTTCCCAACACCATTTATTGAAGAGTCTGTTTTTTTCCTCATAGTATATTCTTGGGTCCTTTGTCATAGTTAATTGACCATATATGCATGGGATTTATTTCTGGGCTTTCTTTCTGTTCTGTTGCTCTATACAACTATTTTTATATCAATAGCATATTGTTTTGATTACTATAGTTTTTAGGTTTATGGAAAAATTAAGTGGAAAGTACAGAGAATTCCCTTATGCCCCTCCCCACCTTCTTCAGTTTACCTTATTGTTAACATCTTGCATTTGTGTGGTATTTTTGTTAAAATTGATGAGCCAATATTGATACATTATTATTAACCAAGTAAATACTTTACATTAAGTTTCACTCTTTGTTTTGTACATGTTATGAGTTTTGACCAATGTGTAATAATAAATGCATCCATCATTAGTTTCATGCAGAATGGTTTTGCTGACTTAAAAATCCCCTGTACTCCAGGTATTCATTTCCCCTCTCCCTTCTCCTGAACTCCTGGCAACCACTGATCTTTTTACTGTCTCCATAGTTTTTTTTCTTTTTTGCAATGTCATACAGTTGGAATCATACAGTATATAGCCTTTTAGGATTGATTTCTTTCACTTAGCAATATGAAATTAGGTTTTTTTCATGTATTTTCTTAGCTTGATAGCTCATTTCTTTTTTTGTCACTGAATAATATTTCATTACATGGATGTACCACAGTTTGTTTATATGTTAACCTATTGAAAGACATCTTGGTCACCTACAAATTTTGGCAATTATGATTAAAGCTTCTGTAAACATTAATGTGCAGGTTTTTGTGTAGTGTATTAATCATGGCCCTCTAGAACCATTCATATGTACATATAAATGTATATGTATATGTATTTGTGTGTGAATATATATATATATATATATATATAATATATATTCTATCCTACTCGTTATAAGGAATTGGCTCACATGATTGTGGAGGCTGAGAAATCCCAAGATCTGCAGTCAGCAAACTAGAGACCCAGGAGAGCCAGCGTGTAGTGTCTAAGTATAGGTCTGAGAACTAGGAGAGCTGATGCTCTTAAGTACTACTCCAAAAGCCTGTGGGCCTGAATCCCAAGGAGAGCCTGGGTTTCAGTCTAAATCTGAAGGTCAGAAAAGACCATTGTCCCAACTCAATGGTCAGTCATGAGGAGTTTCCTCTTACTCAGTTTTTTGTTCTATTGAGGTCTTCAGTTGACTGAATAATGCTCACCCACAGTAGGGAAGACAGTCTGCTTTACACAGTCTATTGATACAAATAAAAATCTCATCCAGAAACACCCTTACAGACATACCCAGAAAAATGTTTGGCCAAATGTCTGGGTACATTGTGGCTGAGTCAAGTTGACATTATAAAATTAACCACCAAAATCTACCCTTTGTCCACTGGGCACCCATACACTTCTCCTTAAACTATACTTAATTCCAAATAAAGAGAATAATGAAGTAATAATTCCACCTAAAATAATGGAACTATACAGAGTACAATTTAAATGCCCTAACCACTTCCCCCAAATCCAGACAAAGACACTACAAAAAAACTATAAATCAATATCCCTGAAAAATAGTGATAAAAAATGCTCAAAAAACACCAGCAAAAAAATTCAGCAGCACATTAAAAGAATTATATACCATGACCAAGTGAGATTTATTCCTGGAGTGCAAGAATGGCTCAACATAAAAAAATCAATCAATGTAATACACCAAAATAAGAGAGTGGAGGACAAAAACACATAATCGTCTCAATTGATACAGAAAAATCACTTGACAAAATTCAACACACTTTCATGATAAGAACATTCAACAAGCTGGGAACAGATGAAAAATATCTGCATAACAAAGATCATATATGAAAAGCTTACAGCTAACATCACATTCAATAGTAAAAGACTGAAAGTTGTTTCTCTATAATCAGAAAGAAGACAAGGATATCACATTTGCTACTTCCATTCAACACAGTAGTGGAAGTCTTAGCCAGAACAATTAGATAAGAAAAAGAAAGGAAAGGCATCCAAATCCGAAAAGAAATAGTAAAATAATCTCTGTTGCAGATAATAGGCTTCTATACCTAAAAACCTAAATATTCCAAAAAGCAATTAGAACTGATAAACTAATTTTTAAAAGATTATTATTATTATTATTATTTTTGAGAGAGAGAGAGAGAAAGAGAGAGAGCACACAACCGAGGGGAAGGGCAGCGGGAAAGGGAGAAGTATGCTTAGCAGGGAGCCTGATGCAGGGCTCAATCCCAGGACTGTGAGATCATGACCTGAACTAAAGGCAGATGCTTAAATGACTGAGCCACCCAGGTGCCCCAAAACTGATAAACTAATTTAGCAAAACTTGTGGGACAAAAATTAATGCATAAAAATCAGTAGCTTTTTATACACTAATAATGAACTTTCTATAAAGGAAAATAAGACAATTCAATTGATAATAGCATCAAGCAAAAAAATAAAATAAAGTACTTAGGAATAAACTTAATCAAAGGGGTGAATGATTTGTACACTGAAAACTACAACACATTAATGAAAGAAATTAAAGAAGAAATAAATAAATGGAAAAATTTCATGTTCATGAATTGGAAGAATATATTTTATAGATGTCAATATTACCCAAAATGATACACAAATTCAGTGCAACCCCTATCAAAATCCCAACCTTGTTTTTTGCATAAGTAGAAAAACTCATTCTAAAATTTATACATAATATCAAAGGATCCAACATAGGCCAAATAATCTTTAAAAATGAGTAAAAGTGGAGGAGTCACTTCCTGATTTCAAATCTTATAACAAAGTTAGTAATCAAAACAGTGTGGTATTAGCATAAAGACCAATGGAATAGAAAATAGAATTACCATATCTACCAATTGCGCTTCTGAGTATATGCCCAAAATAATAGTAGAGACTTGAAAAGATATTTATACACCCCTCTTAATGGCAGCATTATTCACAATAGCCATACGGCCAAGTGTTAATCGTAGATGAATGGATAAACCAAATGTGGTATACACACAAAACAGAATATTTTTCTGCATTTAAAAAAAAGGGAATTCTGACACATGCTACAACATGGATGAACCTTGAAGATGTTATGTTAAATGAAATGAAATAGGGATGCCTGGGTGGCTCAGCGGTTTAGTGCCTCGATTTTGGCCCAGGGCATGATCCTGGGGTCCTGGGATCAAGACTCACATCACTCCCTGCATGGAGCCTGCTTCTCCCTCTGCCCATGTCTCTGCTTCTCTCTCTCTCTCTCTCTCTCTCTGTGTGTCTTTCATGAATAAATAAATTAAATATTTTAAAATAATGAAATAAGATAGTCACAAAAGAATAAATACTATATATTTCCACTTATATAAGGTACTTTGAGTAGTTGAATTAATAGGAACAAAATAGAATAATGATTTTCAGGGTTTGGGGTGAGAGAGGAATAGATAGTTGTTTAATGGGTACAAAGTCAATTTCATAAGATAAAAAAAAAAGTTTTGATGATTGCACAACAGTAGAACAGTGTATGTGTACTTAACACCACGGAACTATACATGTAAGAATAGTTAAAATAGGGATGCCTGGGTGGCTCAGTTGGTTTAACCTCTGACTTGATTTTGGCTCAGGTCATGATCTCAGGGTCGAGGGATCAAGCCCCGCATTGGGCTTTGCACTCAGTGCAGAGTCTGCTTGTCCCTCTACAGCTGCTCTCTCTCTTTCTCTCATAAATAAATTAATTAATTAAGTCTAAAAAAAAAGAATATTTGAAATGGTAAATTTTATGTTTATTTTACCTCAATTAAAAATAAGTAGGGACACCTGGGTGGCTCAGTGGTTGAGCATCTGCCTTCCGCTCAAGGAGTGATCCCGGGGTCCCAAGATCTAGGCCCACATCAGGCTCCCTGCGTGGGGCCTGCTTCTCCTTCTGCGTCTGTCTCTGCCTCTCTTTCTCTGTGTCTCTCACGAATAAATAAATAAAATATTATATAATAAATATTGTATAATAAAATAAATAAATAATTTAAAAACAGTATACCTCCTTACTCTCATAAATCCAATAATTATTTTTTGTAGCAGTTGAAAAAAATACCAAAATTTAAAGCTATCATTTTCCATAATTCCATAAACCTCTGTAACATATCTTCTCCGTTTATACCATCACCATGTCTTCTACTCTTTCCTCTCTGTATTTAAATATACACTTTCTATTTTATTTAAAGGTTTTATTTGTTTATTCATGAGAGACACAGAGAGAGAGGCAGAGACACAGGCAGAGGGAGAAGCAGGCTCCATGAAGGGAGCCTGATGCGAGACTCGATCCCAGGTCTCCAGGATCATGCCCTGGGCTGAAGGCATAACCACTGAGCAACCCAGGGGTCCCTAAATATACATTTTCTAATACAAACTATATACTTTTTTCCCCCTTTATTCTCTTGTTACTTTATATCCATTTCAATGCTAATACTTTCAGATAATGGCAAGCAGCCTCTTCAAAGTTCATGAATAAATAGGTACATGGATGAGTTTTAAAAGAATAAGATTTGCGGAAAAAAAAGAATACATTTGCTAAAATCAAATTACCAATGTATTTAAAATAACTAATTATTCAACAGTGATAGCCCAAAGTTAGCAATTTTTTTTTTATGCAAGTGAAGTTAATTAAAACATTTTGTTTGTATGTGTTTTTGGCATCGAAAAGACTTAAGTGATTCTATTAGTTTACTATTGCTACAGTAACAAATTTTCAGTAAGCTAGTGGGTGAAAACAACACCAATTTATTACCTTACAGTTCTGAAGGTCAGAATTTGAAAATGGATCTTACTGGGCTAAAAATCACAATATTGTCAGGATTAAAGTTTTTTTGTCTAGAAGCTCTCAGGGACAGTCTGTTTTCTTTTTCTTTCTTTCTTTCTTTTTTTTTTTTTTGGATAGTCTGTTTTCATGCTTTTTCCTGCTTCTAGAGGCTGCCTGCATTCCTTGGCGTAGGGCCCTCTTCCATTTACAAAGTGAACAATCACATCACACCGACCTCTTACTCTGTAACATTTTATTCTCTCTCTTCTCCTGCCACCCTTTCCTCTTATAAGGACCATTGTGACTATGTTGAGGGCACCCGGATAAACTAAAATAATCTTCACAAGGGAAAGACAGCTGATTAGTGACTTTAATTCCATCTGCAACTTTAATTCTCCTTTGCCACATAATTTAACATATTCTCGAATTTCAGAGATTGGATTATGGAAATCTTTGCGGGGCATTATCCCGCCTGCCACAATCACATTGGTGAATTGGAAACTCCAGATAGTTAAAATTTTATTTTTTAATTTGCTTTTTAAAATACATTTGAAGTATTAGAAAACAAAATTCAACCAAGTAAACTTCAAGCTCTAACTGGCTTTACTAAGTGATTCATGCATCAGGCAGCGTCTCCTCTAGCAAGTAGAGGAGAGCTCCAAAGAGTTACAGAAAGGAAAAGGTATTTAAGGCAAGATAAGGAAGTCATGAACAAAACAGGTGTATTTCAGGTGGCCTCATCACTAGAGGGTCTTAGTAGGCAGATTACCTCATCTTCCTTTGGAGGATGGAGAGGGCCAATGTAACAGATTACCTTATTGGTGCTGGCCAGAAAATTCCTGATTGACTGTTCAAGACTACGTTTCTGGGGGAGGTTGAAAGTGCAATTAGGTTAGGTATTAAGGTTAGGTTTGGTCACTTTGCCTAAGTGATGCCATTTTGGGCCTATGGTTTTCTTTTTAACAGAGCTGGTAACTAATTTTTGTATTTGAATTCCAAAGACAGAAGGGAGACACAGAGAACAAAGTTAGGCAAAGGGCATCCTAAAAAATGTTTGAAGAACTTTTGATAGGGATTCATGTCTATTTTGTGACTACTGCTAAAAACAATCAGATATCTGGTGTATGATCAAGGTGTTCAAGTGACAAAACAGGCCTAGAAAAATTAGATATGTAAGTGGAGAGAAACAGATGAATGATGTGAGTTACTTGTATCGAAATCAACTTCTCTCACAGCACGTCTATAAACCCAAGTAGAAATATATTGAGAAATCTCTCTATTAATGTAGATAGGAATAATTTTGAATTAATGACCCCATCAGATACTAAGATATATTCTTTAACTATCATGTCGGTAATCTAAATTTGTTCTCCAAAAGGCAAAAGTAGAAAAGAAATAAACTTCTTAAACTATTAAAATCTTCCCAAATACAATTATGTGTTCCCCAAGACAGTGACAATTTCCATCTTTACACCTATACTTTCCTTGCCTGGGTCCAGATGTAACATTTTCCTGTCCTCTGCTCTTTTTATCAGTGCTTGCTCACGTTGTTAAAGGATTTTAAATCTTTCTGAGAATGAAAATTCCTAACCATAGCAATTTATGATTCATTCTTGCATACTGCTTTTCCTCTAAACTTCCAAATCCTATTACAGCCAGTCAGTCATTAATATCAATACCCTTGAGAAGTTAAGTGGCCAATTTACCCCAACTTTATAGAAAGGGGAAAAGAGAATTTAAATGACTTTCCTTTAATTAAGTTACTACAGTCACAGAAGCAGATCCTTATTTCTTTGCTATTTTCATCACATTAATAGCATAGGATAATACAAATATGAAATTCACGAGAAACCATTTTCTTTTTTGCACATAATCCCAAAATCAATGTATATGTTTTTTACTGACAGAAAGAAAGAAAAAAGATTCCTTTGACACTTTTTAATATTACCTTAGTGCAAAATTTGTGGAAGGAAATTGGGAAGTAACATGCCCAGTGCTTAAGAGTGTAGATTCTAGAAGAAACATGCCAGGATATGGTTTATGATTTTCCACTTAACAACTGTGGGATATGGGACAATTGTTTGAGCCTCAGATTTATCAAATTTAAAGTGTGGATGAGAATAATAGGGGACATATCAGAGTTGGTGTGAGAAATAAATAATATATATGAAACATGTACAATAGTCCTTGGCATACTCTCATTAATAACACTACTTCTTTTGTTTCAAATTCACAATCAATGCATAATTATTTGAATGTCCATCAGAAACTAGCCATTCTAATATGTGTTTTCATATATATCTCTAATAAACTGTCCTGGTGTATGATTTTTGAGGTGAAATTGTTTGTATATTAATGGGCCCACTAGAAACATGTCATCTCACTGAAAGAAAAATTTTGACTAACCAACCCATCATTTCCAACCAGCCTTAAGTTCTCTGTCAGTTAAAATCCTCTAAATTAATGGGGCACCTGGGTGGCTCAGTCAGTTAAGTGTCCAACTCTTGATTTTGGCTCAGGTCATGATCATTGTGAGATCAAGCCCTGTGTGAGGCTCTGAGCTCAGCAGGGAGTCTGCTGGAGAGTCTCTCTCTCCTCTCCCTCTGCCCCTCCCCGTGCACTTGTGCTCTCTCAAACAAACAAACAATCTTTAAAAGAAATAAAATCCTCTAGGTTGACATCAGTCTGAAATAGTTCCATTTTGAAATGGTAATAGAACTTCAGCCAAGGTTCACATTTATCCAATCACCCAAACTAGTGGGTATCTACTTTTTCAAATACGTGTGGCTCTTATCTTTTGCTTTACCCAAACTGCTGGCTCAGAAGAGGCTAGGTCTCCTTTAAGACTTATATGACAAGAACCTACGATTATTCAAATCAGAACTACCATTATTATACAACTGACTAGCTAATCTCTCCCTTATGTACTTATCCTATTAATATATCAAGCAACATGGTGGTGGTTGTGGTGGGGCTCCCTTTCTGCTGAAACACTTTTTTATGATATATCCAGCTATGCCAGATCCAGAATAATGTGAGAATAGGAAATTGTGTTCACTGTGGCTTTTCTGCCTATAAGTTTTCTCACTAACATTCATTTCATACTGGTACATGTGATTCAGCGTCCTTTTTAGAATACACATCTGATGTTTCTTCTTTGACACTCTAGCAAACACCCAAAACATCTGTGGAATAATGAAATTAATGAATGAGTGAAGATAGAGAAGAACCTATATGGTTGTGGAACGGTCATTCTAATACATGTGTATATTATTTTTGTAGATGCTGTTTCTCAAATTACTCTGACAATATTCTTTCCAAGAGTCAAGAGAAATTGGACACCCATTTCATTCTTTGTATACTTAAATCATTGTATCACAGGTTACTAAGTCGATGATTATATCATTTTGGATTCCTTTTGGCTGCATGTAATACAAATTAAATTATATTTCCAAAGTTTTAAACATTGTTTAACTCAAGATATAGGGTTTTTAAAAAGTTTTTATTTATTTATTTATTTGAGAGGGACAGAGATAGCGACATAGGTAGTAGTGAAAGAGAGCATAAGCCAGGAGGGAGAAGCAGGCTCCCTAGTGAGCAGGGAGCCCAACCCCAGGCTTGAACCTGGGACCCTGGGATCATGATCTGAGCTGAAGGCAGACACTTAACTGACTGAGCCACCTAGATGTCCCTCAACATATACTTTCTGAACACCAACTATGTGCAAATAAAAAAAATTATAGCAGATTTATTTATTTATTTATTTATTTATTTATTTATTTATTTACTCACCTTTATGCTCAGTGTGGGTCTTGGACTCAAGACCCCAAGATCAACAGTTGCATGTTCTACCAACTGAGCTAACCAGGCACCCCATGTGGCAGATAGTCTTCTAGTCTTCTACATAATGAGTAAGGGACAGGTGGGGACAGGTAGGGAAGATAGGTAGAGGGCTATGTGATCAGGCTCACAGAAATCCCAAAAATGCTGAAGCATAAGGAAACCAGAGATAAGGGAACATAACCAGACCACTTCTTGTGTCTTAAACATCAGAAATGAGATATTCAAAGGAGAAGTAATCTTGGTGCTATCAGTGATGACATCAAGATTTAAGTTCCCTGGTCAGTTTTTTTTTATTTATTTATTTATTTATTTATTTATTTATTTATTTATTTATTTATTCGTTTATTCATTCATTCATGAGAGACACACAGAGAGAGGCAGAGACATAGGCAGAGGGAGAAGCAGGCTCTGCGTTGGGAGCCCAATTCAGGACTTGATCTCAGCACTCCAGAATCACGACCTGAGCCAAAGACAGATAGATGCTCAATCACTGAGCCACCCAGGTGCCCCCCTGGTCAGTTTTCTATAAAAGATTGACCATAACAGCCCTCAGTGGCAACCCATTCAGGACCCCTCTCACTTTAGAGAGCTTTCTTTTCTGTTTTCACCTTCACTTAATCAACTATCACTTCACCCTTTTTTTTTTTTTTAAGATTTTATTTATTTATTCATGAGAGACACAGAGAGAGAGCACGAGAGAGGCAGAAACACAGGCAGAGGGAGAAGCAGGCTCCATGCAGGGAGCCTGACATGGGACTTGATCCCCGGTCCCCAGGATCACACCCTGGGCTGCAGGCGGCGCCAAACCGCTGCGCCACCAGGGCTGCCCTATCACTTCACTCTTCTGTGTTCCAGAGATTTATTCTTTGACTCCACAAGATAAGAACCTTGCAAACCTGCAAGAATACTATAGAAATATGAGCGACCAAAATAGGCAAAAATATCTTCCCTCATGGAAATTACATTTTATGAAGTTAGAAAAAAACTAAATAAAATGTGTGGTATGTTAGAGGGTGATAATCACTAGCAACAACCAAACAGAGTATAAAGACTATAAGGGGGAACGGAAGTTAAGGTTTTAGTTAGATAAGATGGGAGACAAGGCCCCTCTGAGATAGTGGCATATCACATATAAGACATAAAGGAATGAAGAGGGGAAATTATGCAGATATCTGGGTTGAGATTATTTCAGAATGAAGGACAGCGGAACCATTATGACAGGCTTATTCGTGAAACAAGAAAGAAACCCGTAACTAGAAATGATATCATGAGATGTATATTTTATCAGTGGAGTGTGAATGGATTTGTGGCGGCTTTTAGGATATTATTTATAGTATTCTAGGCAAAAATGTACTGTTGTTTAGTCCACGGTCATATTAGTGGAAATAGTGAGCATAGACTCCGTATTACAAAATAGCAGGGTTGAACTAACTTTGCAATCTGAATGAATGGTTATGCATTCATTGCACCATTCTGGAGGGCAACATTTATGTGGCATGCATATTAACCTGCTCCTTGGAGTTGGCTTCACAGTAGCCTTGAGAAGCAGACACATTCTATTTGTAGTCTCTTGACTACAAGTGCTTTGTGCCATATGGTAAAATAAGAGAGGTAATGCATACATACATACCTACAAGCCTACATTGGTAAAATTTTAAAAAGGACCCAGAAACCAATTATTTGGGTTAATTTTAGTTGAGTCTATGCTTAGTCTTATTAAAACAATTCTCCAATATCCACCCTGAAAAGTAATCCCATTCTTAGATACCTAGGAAAACAGTTAATAAAGAGATTGGAAAGGCTGTTGTGTTTGGACTCAGGCAGATTTTATACCATGTCACAAAACTCAGGTTAATAATGCTGAAATCTTTCTGGTGCTTACATAATATACAAAGGGTAGGAGAATATGCTCTGGCTTAGAAATGGATGCCAGCATGTTAACAGCCAAATGTGGACTTCAGTTTATATTAAAAGATTCAGTCCTTTCTTCATGAATACAGTTGTTCATCCAGTTAGTACTCCTTTAATTCCACAAATATTTATTGAGTGCCTACTATTTTTTTAAAATTTTATTTATTTATTTATTTTTAAAGATTTTTATTTATTTATTCATGACAGACACAGAGAGAGAGAGGCAGAGACACAGGCAGAGGGAGAAGCAGGCTCCATGCAGGGAGCCCAATGTGGGACTTGATCCCGGGGTCTCCAGGATCACACCCTGGGCTGAAGGCGGCGCTAAACTGCTGAGCCACCGGGGTTGCCCTAAATTTTATTTATTTATTCATGAGACACACAGAGAGAGAGAGAGAGAGAGAGGCAGAGACCTAGGCAGAAGGAGAAGCAGGCTCCCCACATGGAGCCTGATGCAGGACTCAATCTCAGGACCCCGGGATCATGACCTGAGCCAAAGGCAGACACTCAAACACTGAGCCACCCAGGTGCCCCAAGTGCATACTATTTTTTTTTTTCTAATCATTCTTCCAAGCAACACAAGTGAGCAAAGAGGCAAAAATTCTTGCCCCCTGGGAGGTCACCTTTAATTATAATTAAAAAGTTACATTTAATCAAGGGAAAAATGAAATGGCAGTCCAGTCAGTAATGAGAGCAAAGGGACAGTGGCTTGAAATTCAACCTATGTTGTCCTGGGAAAGTCTCAATGAGATCGCTGAGATCCTACTTGAATAAAGACCAAAGGGAATAAGTGATCAGGGATGCAGGGCCCGACGACAGGCCACCCCAAGTTGGGCCACTAAGGCATGAAGATTAACTTGAGTTACAAAGGAATCAAAACCCGGCAGAGTCCAGAAGAGCTCTTTACTTTCCCCAAAACCACCTAAAAGAATTCAGATCCAGGACCGCTCCAGGAAGAGTGCTCCCACCAGAGAGAACTACATTATAATAGAACTAGGTGTGGTAGACCTGGAAGGACCTAGCAAGGCCACTTTGATTGAGTCCTATCTTTGTCCCATCGTTTTTGAGTGGCCCGACAAATATTTGTTGATCAAAGATTTACTCTTTTTCATCTTCCTGTAAATTGCATTCCTTTCCTCAGAAGTTCCGGACCCCTATCCTCTTCTAGTTTAGGATGACTTATATACCTCATTGTGCCTGTCTTTGAAATTTCCCCGTATGTGTGGATTACCCATGATTATGCTATTATATTTCATTTTCTCCTGTTCATCTGTCTCTGGTCAATTTGATTCTTAGTCCGACTAGAAGGATGTTGAAGGGGAGAAGGAATTTGTGCTCCCTGACGGGGATCAATAATCCATGTGTATATATGGTGAAGGGTGTTGCAGACAGCAAGACCAGAGAAGGGAAGCAGAATATGTCATCCAAAATATGCCTCCTTGGCATAAGGGTTATTTTATGCTGATTCTATTTAAGGAACAGCAGACACAAGGGAAGCTCTGAAAACCCAGGGAAGCTACCCTTTTATAAGAGATATTTCCATGTAGAAGGAAAATCTGCATTTGTAAGGGTGTCTCCCACTCTGTAACAGGAAGAGGAAGAAGTCTCTAGAAACTCCTATCAATTGAAAAGGCAGGGATTTAAATCTGCCTAACAACCAGGCCTTTGTTTACTGTGTTTTTCCCGGTCACCTTCCATAACTGGCTCTCCACCCCTGCAACACTTTCTTTTGACTTTAGCAGGAGATGTTATTCAGGCCATTTCCGAAGAGTTGTTTGGTTTCAGGGTGATGGGGGAGAGCTTGGTTCTTGTCTCACGGAATCAAAGAATGAATCTCACGGATGAAGGAGAATGAGTAAAGCAATAGAAGTTTATTAAGCCAAGATACAGAGAAAGCTGTCAGAAGTGAGAGGGGTCCCGATAGGGTTGCCACTGGGGGCTTTTTGGCTGGCCTTTAATTGAGAACTGACTGGGAAACAGGCCTTGAGATTCTTGTGCAGTCTTGGTTTGAGTTAGGACTGGTGATAACATCTTTAATGGCCTACTTCTTCTTTGGGGTTTGTTTATTTTTGTTGGTCATAGATGACTGTCATAAAAAGACACCCTTCTCGCCCACACCTAGGGCTGGCGTGCTCCATTATCTCTGTTTTACTTACGCCTTGGCATTTTTGGGATCTCTGCGAGCCTGATCATATAGCCCCAGCTCACCGGGATATCTCCTAGGTATACAGGAGGTCTACATGTTATTAAACTTGTTTGGTTGTTTTCTTGTTAATCTTTTATCCCAGGGGAGTCTCAGCCTAGAACCTAGAAGGGAAAATGGGTAATTATCTTCCCTCCTCTGCCCTAGCAAAGGCAAAAGTACCAAGGACGTCGTTTCCGTGGCCCTATTAGAGGAATAAGACCTGTGGCTCCAGCCAAGGGAACAAGGAGGAAGGTAAAAGGGAGTCTAGAGTGCCTTCAGGGAATTTTAAGTACCTTGTCTTTAGTAACACTGGCTATGTTAACTGAATTACTTCAGTTAATACGAGAAGTCTTAGCTTATGTGTTTTCTTTCCTGAAAATGTTTGCTGATCTCCCCCTCACAGAGAAGCTACAGTATTTGGGCATTTAAAGGTCTCTATTCTAAAAGAACACGTGTATACAATACCTTTGAGATACAGAATGAGATCTAGAAACCTATGTTATAGTGATTGGATTATAGGAAATAATTTTGGCTACTAAAGCCCTAAAGAAACTAAATAATTTGCATCATGTAAGTGTTCTCCAATATTGAGAAGAGGCTCCTTGATCGGGTGCCTCAACTTTAAACATTGTCTTTAGTATTTGCGCATTAAGAGTAGAGCTAAACCCCAACGTTCAGAACCTCATTGACTTTAAAGTGATTTAAATAACATCCTTTAGTGCATGCCTCATCATTAAAACATATTTTCAGAGTAAGCTACCGTTTGTCTGCTCATCTCCCACCGCCTTCTCTTGCATTTTTGCATCTCATTCATGGTGTTCCTAGTGAGTGTGCTAGTATTCTCATATACAGTTTTTCAGCAAGATGGGCTAGGTCTTGGGAATAGCTTTTCCACTGGAAAGTTACTTGCAATGATCAGTTTGTGCTTTACATTTCACAAATAATCCTAAAATAACCTTCTTTTTTCTTCAGTATGACTTAACAGACTATCGTGTGGACATCCATAGCTAACTCTCCTAACACTATTCCAAATTAAGTGGAGGTTAGAAGAACCGAACCACTCAAATTTTCCCCTGACAAAAATGTTCTAGAGATCTTTGATTATTGCCCATTAATATATTTAGAAGCTTCCGTTTTCCTCTACACTAACACATTTCTGCAAGTGGTTTGTCACTAAAAAAAACAAACAAAAAAACAAACAAAAAAAACAACTCATTTCTTCATGAATGAAAGTCAAAAGGGGTAATTTCTAAAAGGAAAATTCAAGCCCTAAAGTATGCAACCTATAAGAGAAATAAAAAAGAGCAAATATTTCAAGAGGAAAAAAGTCTAGTCAACAGAAACTCCCATTATGTGCCAATTAACTGGATAAACCCATGAGCCATAAGACGAAGATGAAGGGAAAATTTAATTATGATCAACTGTTTATTTTAAGAAGCACACTATTACCTTCATTCACTTCTGGCTAAATTTAAATTATCAATTCAATGTCATTAGGAAACTGTATACTTTTTTTTTACTGTTTACTTTTTTTGGCTTTTAAACAACCCCCTCCCCCCAATCTGGAATGCTGTTTTTTTTGTTTTTTTTTTTGTTTTTTTTTCTGCTTCTCTGCCCTACAAGCCAGGTGATCTAGGTGAGAAAAAAAAAAAAAAAAAAAAAAGACCACAACTGTTAGCATGTTAAAACCCTGGAATTCTGTTTCTCAGGTGGTCTGCATCAATGCAAGAAAAAAATTGTCTCCTAAAAGTGTGATCCTGAGATTGGCAACTTCAATTAGCACCTGTGATGTTTTGCAAATACAAATTCTTGAACCCTACCAGAGGAGTCAGGTTCTCTGAAGCTGGGGCTCTCAGGAGGCATAGTTTACAAAATTTCCGCAGGTTATTCTCATGCACCTAAAGTTTAAAAAGCCTTGGCCTGGCAAGACATTTTCTTTTCAGAAAGCCTCCTGAGGATACGAGTGCTTCTTCATCAGGATAAAACTAAGTGAAATAAGCTGGCTAAGGGGCAAAGTTCTTGTTGGAAAGTAGGTGGGAAAACACTTGTCCTGCGAAGACAGAAGAAATTAAAACCAGAGAGGGGGAATGCCACCGTTCTTCTACAAGGTAGGCTCTTATGGTCGGTGTGTGGTGTTACTAGTTCCACGTATACAGTGATGTTCTGAGAGTAATGTTTTATTCCTGGTAATGGCCTATCTGTAGCTTCCTGATACTTCAAATGTTACAGGGATGCCAAAGGAGTTGCAGTTACTAATGCATCAACAGAGCCAAGATAAATGGAGTTGCTTGATCCTTTCAACCCTGATTACTTAAGAGCAAAGTGTTTACACAAAAAAGTTATATAACATTGTATTGCTAACACAGCACTGGCATATCTAAATGCTAAAGGGATGCTCTACTCTGCTTTATGTGTTCATGCAAAACCAGTGGTGGTGGTGATAAGTAAAATGTTGTTTCATAGCATTTATTACTTCACATAAAATGTTTTTTACATTATCTCATTTTGTCCTTAAAAACACAAGCTATTAACTTTGGCGGGGGGAGGGGGGTGAATACCAAGAATGGCTCATTGATTTACCCGACATTGCAGCCAGAAACTTTCAGACCCAGAATATCAGTGTGTATTTTTAGAGTCTATGTTCCCCATTTTTTGGCTAGGAGGGAGGTGATGGTCCTCAAAATCTGGTTCACTTAATCTTTGGCATCAGTGAGACCCTTTAAAGTGGTCTGTGAGTTTTCAAAAATAAATAAAAATCCAAAGATGATTTTTCTTTTTCGTAATGTTAATATTTGCACTGATGTTATGAAAGCCACAGTACATGAAAGGGCTTAGGATACACCAAGACAGTGACACACTTTGTTTGTTTGTTTGTTTGTTTGTTTGTTTGTTTAAAGACTGCTGGTTTTGCTTAACGTCCTAGTAAAAGTGGGAAAAATATTCCAGTTCCAACATCTTGATTTCATACTACAGCAAATGATTGTCTCAGAGAAAAACACTTGTGCAGTTGTTTGAGTTGTGTGGTGAAGTAGATTTTTGTCTTATGGAAACAACTAAGTTTGAAAAAGAGTCAAGTAATGATTATTTAGACCTGTGTATTTGGGAGACGTCTCAAGAGGATTCGGGTGAGCCTGCTACCTCACAGAAAACAACTGATGATATTTGTTGCAAAAATGTTGAGTTTTCACGCAAAAACTAGAATTTTGGGAAACTTGTAAATCCTTTCTTAAGTTTGATGGCTTTTTTGGGGATTGCTTTTCAGATGAAAAGAGTAGTAATATTAATGAGTATAATTTTTATATTACATAATGAAGTGCCAGTGAACCAAGAGGTTCCAATGACAAGTTTATTTTTTAAAAAAAAATTTTAATTGGAGTTTTAATTGGAGTTCAATTTGCAACATACAGCATAACACCCAGTGCTCATCCCGCCTAGTGCTCCCTCAGTGCCCATCACCCAGGCACCCCAACTCCCGCCCATCTTCCTTTCCACTACCCCTTGTTCATTTCCCAGAGTTAAGTGTCTCTCATGTTTCGTCACCCTCACTGATTTTCACTCATTTTCTCTCCTTTCCCTTTATTCCCTTTCACTAATTTGACAAAAGTTTAGAGTTGCACATTCAGTGTATCTTTTACACATGTGTCATTCTGTAAGATTTATCAATACATTTTAACAGTACAAAAGTCCATTGATAGAGTTTGAGATTCCATGTTACAACTTTTATGAAACTAAAAAAAAAACTTTTATGAAACTAACAGTGAAATTGGAGTGTAGTGTTACAATAGTTGATCCAAAAGTATCTTAAAAGGCTATTAAAATACTCCCTTTTCCAAATTCTTCTGAGGCTATATTTTGTTCATACATGTACTTTTATCAAAGCGACATGTAACAGATTGAAAATAGAAGAATCTGAGAGCCCACTTGTCTTCTATGAAGATAGACATTTAACAGATTTGCAATAAGGTGTAACAGTAAAATATTTCATATTTTGTTAGTTTAAATTTCATTTTAATATTTAATAGGGTAAATATTAATAAATATGCCCCCCTCAAAGCTCTTTGGGAGTCCTTGATAGTATGAGTGTAAAGAGGTCCAGAGACCCAAATATTTGAGAACTAGCTATAGTATACCATGCAGAAGCAATTAAAAAAAAAAAAGAGGAGGGCACGTTCTATTTGTATAGTTTTTCATACCTAAAATGTTGGATTTTCAGAAAATTTAAAAATAACAGGAATCTGTTGCAGAGAAGTATAATGTGGTTAAACTGATTCATTTTAGTTTTTTTTTTTTTAAGATTTTTATTTATTTATTTATTTATTTATTCGAGACACAGGGAGAGAGAGAGGCAGAGACACAGGCAGAGGGAAAAGCAGGCTCCATGCAGGAGACTGATGTGGGACTCGATCCGGGGGCTCCAGGATCAGGCCCTAGGCTGAAGGCAGACGCTCAACCGCTGAGCCACCCGGGCTGCCCAAACTGATTCATTTTAAAGTCAAATTATTGTGCAAATGCTTTGATCCTGTGAGGATTAATTCCAGCCCTCCTAAAAATGGCTTGAATTGTTTTGCTGGAGTAAGACCTCTACCTACCCACCACTGACCAATGGTTAAAGTGTGAAACATCCTTACTGATGCTGTTGCTTTGGAACTGTGGTTCAAGTGGAAGTTCAGAACAGCTTACACCAACTCATCAGCATCCTTTAACGATTACCTAGAAATTACTTGCTGACACCTGGCTTAAGGCTACAACTCCCCACCCATTCCCCCAAGCACTTGCAGAGGGCTCTGACATCAGAACTGATTACCTAGCAAGAATTTGTCTAAGTAAACAGAAGTGTGTAAGAGGCCCAAGCTGAGAGTCCATTTTGGGCTCCTGGTTCCAGAGTGTTCTGTACATGTCAGTGGTTTCTAAGAGAAATTGTGTCTTGGCATGGCCCTTACAGAGGGAGGATAAGTGGTGCAGAAATTTGGCCTTTTAAGACCCTTACTGTGAGGCAGTCCAATGGCTGTTACACATAGCTATGTGATGCCCACTTTGCTTAATAAATTACTTAAATCATTCAAATACCAACTCAAATATCTTTCCCCTTTAAAATCTTTGTAGATATCAAAGTTTCTCCCTTCTATGGGAACTTACAACATGGTGTTCAAGTCACTGTTTTAGAGCTAGTTGTATTGAAATGATCTGTTCATTTCCCGACTGCCCTTGTGGATTGAGGTCTATAGGAATAGAACTGTATTTTTATACTCCCAGTGCATTATCAGCTTCCATGTAATGGGTATGTTGTTGTATGGGGTTTAGATGAAAAACGATGATTGAAACCATTTTTTTTTCACAAAGAATATAAAATGGGATTGAAGAAAATAGAAAACACTATATTCGATACTGCTTTTTTTAAAAAAATATTTTATTTATTCATGAGAGATAGAGGCGGAGACATAGCAGAGGAAGAAGCAGGCTCCTCATAAGGAGCCTGATGCATGACTGATCCCAGAACCCCGGGATCAGGCCCTGAGCCAAAGACAGACGCTCAACGGCTGAGCCATCCATGCATCCCTCAACATCACTTCTTAATGACCATACAAGGCTATACATATCAGGGTTTTAGGGAAAAAATATGCCCATGTTAGGCTTTTTTTTTTTCTAAAATGAATTTCTACATTCATGGGTTAAATAAGCTGCAAGACACTAAAGACATACGCTCTGTGATTAAAAGGATTGATAACACATAAATTCCTTTTGTGTGTGAAGCATGTTTGACCTTTGGGTTTAGCCGCTATAGTATACTCTTTATATCTTAAAGTTATTAACAAGAAAATAGCAAGCATCCTCAGAAGTAAAAATAGCTTCTTCAGCTAAAATAACCAGCATTAAAATAAAAGAGCTATAAATATGCATGCTTTACAATATAAACCCAAATGTCCCCTATGGTATAATTAAACCAATCCTTAGCATTTAGAGAGGGCTTTTCATCTGTGGATCTCAAAGTGATTCACATGTTATTAATTCCACAAAAATGCCTCTAAGGTAAAAAAGTTATAGATTAGGAAACTGAGATTTTGGGTTCATTTGCTAGAGGCTCTAATGCCAGGAGGCTTCAGAGATGGGCTTAAAGGCCAAATAAGATTTTCCTTACCCTCTTCTCATGTCACTCATTAATTTTATCATCATTATAAAAACATTTGCATAAGCAGCCATGTGTCCATGTACAGTGCTGGGCCCTGAATATTTTTAATGAACACTATCTACACCACAAACTCAAATCTAAGGCAGAAAATATAGATGCAGACACATTAAAAAAAAAAAAAAAAAGACAGGATACAAGATTTGTTGGCATTCAATTATGAGAATATCAAGTAAAATTTAAGTGGTGTTACCCCGTATAATGGCACCCACTTGGCATATATATAATGGGAATTCTATATATGGTGTTAAGAGGTAGAAAGGGAGGGTTGAAAGGAGGGGAGAGGTATTTTGCATCATGAATGCATTCTAAACATGCTCTGATTTAAATCAGGAATCACGTGGAAAAACAACACAAGAACAGACTCGAGAATGGAGGAAGGTAAGATGGGCATGTAAAAAGGAACCTATGAATTAAGATCTCTTATAACCCTCAAATATGCAATACTTCTCTAATGGAAATAAGTTTTATTATCTTTGGAAGACCATTGACGTCATGTCCCTGTGTGACCACTGATAAGAGTCTGGAACAGAAGTGGAATTATCTCTGCACCAGATTAATTGCACTTAAAAATAAACTAATCATTGGTACCCCATAAGCCTCTTTACATCTTGATTGCCAGTGCTTGAACAATAACATGCTTAGTGTAATGAATTAATATTCTCACAAAACACTTGTATATACATTCTATACACTTTGCAGAAAGTTCTTAGTTGCATGAGTAGTCTGGAAAGCTTTTTGAAGAGTATTTCCTCATCTAAAGTTTTTCTTGATCGACTCTTTAGGCAAAACTTTACCTCTGTGCCGAAACTTAAGAGATAGGCCCCCCTAGGAATTTTATCTCCTCAAGTCCTGTCCTATCCACTTGGCATTTGGAAAAAGCAGCTAATAACAAAGTAATAGGTTACTCCTAGAAAGAACCCTGGAGCTTTAGGAGATGTATTCAACCTCCCATGAATCTCCTCTGGCACACAGTACACCAAAGCAGGTCACCCTTTGATCCCTACTTGTAACTATGGATCTCCAAGGAAAATTAAACCTAAAGTAAAAAAGGCCAAACTTTGGGATTCCCAACAAACCATTGGCCAGCTTTTTGCGGAATGCAATCGGTAGCTATGCACTAGGGACTGACCTCCTATGCACTAGGCTCTGAAATCAACAGTGCCCTTCAAAGATAATAACGTAATTGATGTAATTGTTGCTTTGCTAAATACTCATCCTCACAGTTTTGTACGTGGAAAAATATGTTTTTTTTTTTTTTAAAGATTTTATTTATTTATTCATGATAGTCACACAGAGAGAGAGAGAGAGAGGCAGAGACACAGGCAGAGAGAGAAGCAGGCTCCATGCACCGGGAGCCCGACATGGGACTCGATCCCGGGTCTCCAGGATCACACCCTGGGCCAAAGGCAGGCGCCAAACCGCTGCGCCACCCAGGGATCCCGAAAAATATGTTTATAATTTTGAAAAACAAGTATATTTCAGAATATGCTATATTACAGGTAATTTTTTTTTTTTTAAGCCATAATGCCTTTTCTACCTTAGTCATTTTCGTGCGCTTTTGTATTTGTCTTACATGGTCTTACCTGTATTCAGGTCTTACATGAATTTTTTTTTCTAATTTCTATAACGAATCATTACAAACTTAGTGGTTAAAAATGACACCCATCTATTAACTTACACTCGAATAAGTCAGAAGCCTAGGCACAGTGTGGCTGGGTTCTCTGCTTAGGGTAGTACAGGCTGCAATCAAGGTAGCTGATAACTTCCTGGAGTCTGGGCTTCTCTTCTAACCTCATTCTGTTTGGTAGAATTTAGACTTAAACCTAGGACCTGAAACCATAAAATGCCTAGAAGAGAGCCTAGGAAAGATTGGTCTTGGCAATGATTTTTTGTTGTTGTTCTAACACTCAAAGCACAGGCAACAAAAGCAGAAATAAATAAACGACATCAAAGTAAAACGCTTCTGCACAGCAGAGAGTCAACAAACTGAAAAGGCAGGCCTATGAAATAGAAAATAATGGCAAACATTTAGCTGCTAAAGGGTTAATATAAAAGATGAGGAGTTCCTAAAACTCAGTAACAACCTGATTTAAAATGGGCAGAAGACCTCAGCAGACCTCTTTCCAAAGGAAACCTACAAATGGCCAACAGGTTTATGAAAAGATGCTCAATTTCACTAATCATCAGAGAAAGCAAATAAAAAACGTGATACAGCCTTACACTTGTTAGGATGGCTATTCTCAAAAAAAGGAGAGGTGGGGATCCCTGGGTGGCTCAGTGGTTTGGCGCCTGCCTTCGGCCCAGGGCGTGATCCTGGAGTCCCAGGATCGAGTCCCACATCAGGCTCCCTGCATGGAGCCTGCTTCTACCTCTGTGTCCCTCTCACTCTCACTCTGTCTTTCATAAATAAATAAAATCTTAAAAAAAAAAAAAAGGTGACAAATGTTGGTGATGATGTGGAGAAAAGAAAACTGGTATTCTGATTTTGGGAATATAAACTGGTATAGCTGTTAGGGAAAACAGTATGAAGGTTCCTCACAAAAAAAAAAAAAAAAAAAAAACTAGAAATAGAACTCTCAAGATCCAACAACTCCACTTTCTGGGTATATGTCTGAAGGAAATGAACTCATGGTTGCAGAGGTAGCTGCACCCCATGTTCACTGTAGCTTTATTTACAGTAACTGCGACATGGAAATCACTTGTGTCCTGGCAGATGAATGGTAAAGAGAATGGGAGATAGACACAGTATATGCATGTTGTGTATGTCTATGTGTGTATATGTGTACCTATATACCAAAGCACCAGTGGAATATTTATTATTCAGCCACAAAAAGAACATTCTGTTTTTGGTGAAAACTTGGATGAAACTTGAGGGCATTATGCCAAGTGTTAAGTGAAATAAGCCAGACAGAAAGACAAATACCATATGGTATCACTTACATGTGGGATATTGAAAAAAAAAAAACCCTAAAAACAGAAATAGTGCAATGGTGGTTGCCATGGGGTGGAGGAAATGGGGAGACCAGGGTCAAAGGGGGCAAATATTGAGTTACAGGATGAACAAATTTTGAGGATCTAACATATAGCCTGGTAACTATAGTTGATAATACTGTATTGTATACTTGTAATTTGCTGGAAGAATAGATCTTAAGCATTGACACCCACAAAATGAAACCTTTAACTGTGAGAGGTGATGGATGTTACGAGTTAACTTGTAATTTTACAATGTATGTGTTTCAAATCCTCACATGGTACACTTTAAATACAGGACTTTATTTGTCCATTATACCTGGAAAAACCTGGAATAAATAACCTGGAAAAAAGAATTTACTGCCTTTCTGGCTATAGACTGAGGATCTCTTGCCCTCTATTGTCCCCCAAGAGTTCCTAGAGCCTGCTTATATGTGCAGTACAGCTATACCCCTACCTGGAAGGTCAGCAGTAGAGAATCTTCCCACATGGTTTATTTTATTTTTTTAAAATATTTTATTTATTTATTCATGAGAGACACCGAGAGAGAGAGAGAGAGAGGCAGAGACACAGGCAGAGGGAGAAGCAGGCTCCATACAGGGAGCCCGATGGGACTCGATCCCGGGTCTCCAGGATCATACCCCAGGCCCAAGGCAGCGCCAAACCACTGGGCCACCGGGGCTGCCCTTCCCACATGGTTTAAATCTCTGACTCTCCCCATGACCTCTACTCTCAGATTTAAAGGACTCATGTGAGAAATCAGGCCCATCTGGGTAATCTAACTTTGTTAGAGTCAGCTATATCCTTTATCATATTACCAGTCTCAGGAATGATACATGTTGTGTACGCCAGTAAGCTGAGACCTTGAGGGTGCCTGGTGCCTGGTACTTGGATTATTATTGAAACCTCTTCTTTTTTTTTTTTTCTTTCTTCTTCTTTTTTTTTTTTTTTTTTATTGAAACCTCTTCTGATGTCTGTAACGATTAAAAGCCACCTGGACATCAGATTAGGATCCTTTTTGCATTATAGGCAAGTGAAAATTTGAGATTCCAATGAAAGCCCTTGATAGTGTTCTAGCAAAAAGCAAAAAGCAAATTATGAATGCCAGTATCTCATCAAACATGTTGCTTTTCATTTGCCTTAAGGAAGGTTCAGGTGGTTAAATCTAACCCAGGAGTGAAAAATGAATTTTGAATTTATTTCACGATACTAAAAGTATATATTTTGTTAAAACGGTGTGCATGAAGATCACAACAGTGTGTCTGCAATGTTGTCTCAAATAGATGAGTATTTTCTTCTTCCTAAGAAATATGTCCTTCATATAAAAATGATGAATTTTGCACGAAGGCAGAACTTGTTCTATAGGTTTTTATAAGAGTAATGGTAGCTCAGTCCGTGCTAAATGTTCTGCTCCAGGCGAAGATATTTCCTCTCCACTTTAAAAATTGAAGAAAAATAAATTATTAAGTATACTTTCTCAAATTATACAAAATGATCATGATAATTTTTAAAATACCATCTCTGTGTCTTCACAAGTTTAGGATTCTACATAATTGTTCTCTGAATACAGAAAGAAAAAAAAAATTGAAGTCATTGTTGAACAAGTTGCCCTTGCCAATGTAAGTCTGAGGAAGTGGAACTCATACTAGTACTACCCATATGAAGTTTTGGGCATCATTCTGGCATATTTTGAAAAACTTGCCTTTATTATTATTTCATTAGCAGTATTTAAGGAATCCTGATCAAGTAGAAAGGACTTGTGAAGGTGAATATTTTCTCTGACTTTAAAATACTCAGAATCTCTTGAGTGCTAATGCATGCTAGTAAATTTTTTAAAAAGATTTTGAGAGAGAGAGAGAGAGAGAGCAAAAGAGGGAGCACAAGTAGGGAGGAGAGGGCGAAGCTGGCTCCCTGCTGAGCAGAGAACCCAAGGCAGCTCTCAAAATCTCAGGACCCGGAGATCATGACCCAAGCTGAAGGCAGACCCCCAACCCAGCAAGCCACCCAGGTGCCCCTAATGCATGCTAGTAAATGTGCATTATATCATTTAATCTTAACACTCTAAGGTGTTATCTCTAAAGGATAAAATTTAAGAATTGGTACATTACCCTCACGTCTAATTTTTTTTAAGAGCCCTAATTTCTTAAAGTAGTTTAATATCCATCCAGTTTTTGAATTTCCCCCATTTCAAAATAGAGTTTTATTTTTTTTTAAAGATTTTATTTATTTACTCATGAGAGAGACACACACAGAGAGAGAGAGAGAGGCAGAGGCAGAAACAGGCTCCATGCAGGGAGCCTGACATAGGACTCGATTCCTGGTCTCCAGATCACACCCTGGGCCAAAGGCGGCGCCAAACCGCTGAGCCACTGGGGCTGCCCTCTCCTCAGTTTTAACAGGGAGTTTGTTTGAACCAAAATAACATCGTCAGGTTGTAATTGGTTGATAATGTTCTTAAGTCCATCTGCTTTATTTTCCTTACAAATTTTATATTAAAAAACATTTTTGGGGGGCACCTGGGTGTCTCAGTGTGTGAGTGTCTGCCTTCTGCTCAGGTCATGATCCTGGGGTCCTGGGATTGAGTCCTGCATCGGGCTCCCTACAAGGAGTCTGCTTCTCCTTCTGCCCATGTCTCATGAATAAATAAATACAATCTTTAAAAAAAAAAAAAAAATCTTTTGTAGGTTTTTTTTTTTTTTTTTTTTTTTACAAGATTTGGCTGATTATATTCACATAGCATTTTTTGTATTCCTTTGTCTTCAGTACTTTCAGACAGGTGGTAGTTAGATTGAGACAGGCTAGATCAGCTTCAGGTTTTACTTATTTTTAAGACGATTTTATAGGTGATAAAGCACCTGGCTTCTTTGGACTCTATTTGAGATAGCTTTTAATTGTCATGCATATACTGACTTTAATGATTTTACCATATTGAATCCCATTCCTGTAATAAACTATAGATTTATAAGCAGTGCCATTTTGGGTTGTGTAAGTCATCTTTAGGCAATTTAACTCTGTTTAATTGCCACCATTAGTGCAAGATTTATATGGATAATTTTCTTTTCATCAACATTTTGTTACACCAGGCAATACTTTGTAATGGAAGCAGGAAAAATGTTTGGGTATTTGCTTTTATCAGTTTCAAAATAATGACTTGGTTACTTAACATTCTCCAGAAGTGGCTGATGGACTTTATTTTTCTTAAATGCCATTATACATTTTTGAACATTAGCATGCTTGAGATGTTGAAATCCAGTGCAGTCTTCATTTTATTGTTGCTTAAACTGTGGCAACTTTGGCTAGCAGGTGACAACCCAAGTTGGCTCCTGAAGCTCTCTGCTATGCCCTCAATTTTTGAAATCTTTCATGTTTTCCAGTAGGACAAAAGAACTCAGGCTATTTTATTTTCTACATCAGACCTGGAATCAGCCTTTTCTTTAGAGACCCCTATTCCTATTAATAGGAAATGGTATTTAGAGACCACAGTCTGGGCCCTGGTCGTGCAATTTTTTTACTGGGTTGGTCGTAGTTCCTAAGCCTTTTTAGTGAACAGAACTGTGAGATTCTTCATGAATCTTCTACCATGTGTTTTGTTTCAAATATAATAATAGGAAGGTTGACTTCACCTCAGAAATTTTACGTCTTTTTCTCCCACATCAAAAAAAAAAATGTTGCCAATGGTAATTTTATTATTTCCTAATTTTTAATTTTTTTTATCACAAAATGCACAACTGTCTATAACAGCAACAACATTACTTAAAACAACTACTACTATTAGAACAGTTTCAGGGTTTTTTCCCCCCTTTTCCTTTTGTTCTTAGAGTACATGCCACTAGTGATGTACAGTTTTGCTGTTCTTTACATTGTTCTTGTCCTTAATGTACCAGCTCACTGTAGAACTGAGTTTTTAATTTCACATAGCTTTTGATATTTAGGTGTTACCCTTGTCATTTATAATTACATAAAATATAGTCATGCTTCCAAAGGTAAATAAAAAAATCAAGGTACAGCATGTTAACTAGTTTTTTATCCTTGTCACTTTTTTGGTAGACCTTTTGATTAGGTAAGATTTTCATTTTTTTTATTTTCATATTTTTGTATTAAGTAGAACCATACTTTACTCACATAAAGTTACTTTTTTAAGTTAGAAATATATTCTAGGTAAAATTCCATGAAAGTATTAGAAGATACTCTTATATATATAAGATTTTATTGGAGAGAGAGTGCAAGTGCATGTGGGGAGACAGGGAGAGGGAAAGGGACAAGCAGACTGTGCTGAGCTCATTCCCAAGACTCTGAGATCATGACTTGAGCCAAAACTGAATTGGGAGCTTAACCACCTGAGCCACCCAGGCACCCCTAGAAAGCTCTTCATTTCTTTGTATAGCTGCATAGTATTACCACGAGTGGGTTATTAAAGTTAGTTTAACTAGTCATTTAATGATGGGTTTTTAAGGATCTTATTTCTTCATTCCTTTGCTGTTAAAATAGACTTGTATTGCATAGCATTATACATGCTTTGCTAATAATGTATTTTTTGCCCTGTGTTCTAGTATTCATGATAAATTTGTTTATCATACGTTGTATATGAAATACTGTAGGGTTAGTTTAGGATTCTAAATGATTTCCTTTTCAGAGTGTTTTGACTTCTTTCTAGCAACACTAGGGTAAAGGTGACATATTCTAAGATTGAAATAATTCAAAGCTGGTTTTAGTATTAATGAAGGCTGGTTTGTTTCTGGGTGGCAGTTTTTCATAAATCCTTCACAAAGCCAAAACCAAATTATAATGTGATTACCAGAGCCATTCTTCTTGGCATTCACTAAACTCCTGAGCTGTATGTAACTTGGTATAGCCATGCTCAACTTCTCAGCCATAATACATCCTTTGCACTATTCAGCTTGCCCTTTATTTTCTGTTTTTTTTTTTAATAATTTATTTTCTTAAGTAATCTGTATACCCAGTTTGGGTTTTTAAATTACAACCCCAAGATCAGGAGTCCCTTCACTACTGACTGAGCCAGCTGGCTGCCCTACCCCCACTCCCACCACTGGCTTGTCTGAACTCTTGTTTGGGAAGTTTTACATGCCTCAAGGGAAAAAGCAATGTGGTTCCCTTTTCTACTGAATCTTGGTTGACAAATCCTGGATATCACGGTACCTCTCTGATTTCTTCAAATAGATTTCTTAAATTTATTGACATTTGGTAATTGTTCTTAGTAAGATGTTTGAGCTTAAGCAAGCTCCATTGTCATAGCTAGAAGTAGAAGTTTTAAGTAAGATTTTGCCGTTTTAACTTTGTATTAACTTTTTTTAAAAAAGATTTTATTTAT
This sequence comes from Canis lupus baileyi, assembly GCF_048164855.1. Taxonomy (NCBI): domain Eukaryota; kingdom Metazoa; phylum Chordata; class Mammalia; order Carnivora; family Canidae; genus Canis; species Canis lupus. Next base: position 103,170,519 of record NC_132876.1, read on the forward strand.
TTATTCATGAGAGACACAGAGAGAGAGAGGCAGAGAGAGACACAGGCAGAGGGAGAAGCAGGCTCCATGCAGGGAGCCCGATGTGGGACTCGATCCTGGGGCCCCAGGATCACGCCCTGGGCTGAAGGCAGGTGCTAAACCGCTGAGCCACCCAGGGATCCCCTGTATTAACCTTTTAAAGTAATAACTTTGCCGCTTCTTTGGTAAAGGGGTAGGAAAATATTCTAAAATGAATCAAGATGGTATCAACATATTCAAGGATTTTTTGTTAAAAAAGGAATCACGGAAATGAGGAAATCAGTAGTCAAGGACAGTTGCCTTTTTTAATCTTAAGATCGGGAAAAATGACAGCATGTCTTTGTGATGATGGAAGTGATGTAGTGGAGCAGAAAAATTGTGCAAGAGAGGCAGGCAAAGCCCTTGAGTCAGAAGGGAGTGGAATGGACTGTGTAGTGGAGGAGTTGATCTATCAGCCCTTCGTACAGGTCAACTGTTCGAATAAGGGAAGGCAGGAAATGTGTTTACAGATGTTGGTAAGTTAGAACATCTACAGTGGAAATAAGGAGATTCTCTCCATTTTTTTTATTTGGTTGAGAAGTCAACTCGCTGGCTATGTAAAGCATGCTTTCTGGAGGGGAAAGAGGGAGTCAGAGGAAGGTATAAAATCTTCTCTAAGAATAAGAAAGCAATTTGTCCAAAAGTATAGTAGATTCACCAGGAATTTAGAAGATCTTTTGGGAGTTGTGGTCATACAGTTAAAGTGGGATTGGTTCTTCATATTTTTCTGTCATACACCTGCTTGTGAGCAAGCATGATTAGACAAGATGTATTTGATTAGGGCTAGTATTTTGTCTGGTGAGTGCAGAATTTGAGTTAAGATTTTGAGAGTTCATTTTTTTTTTTTTTTTTTTTTTTAGCAGGCAACAAATTAAGTAAATGATAAAGTAAGCACACAAAATGGTGAAGAGCACTGAGATATGATGGGGTCAATGGACTAAATGTGTTAGTTGCATCACAGAACTATTGGAATGCGAGGGTTAGGAGGAAATAGATGAAAGACAGGAATCCGAACTCAGGCATGGCCATTTGGCCCACACTCTCTCTCCTGCTCAGGATGCTCCCCAGCATGGCTGGGAATTCTAGGAAGCAGATGAAAGAGGCCTGAAAGATCTCTATTTGTATGGTCTCAAATAGCTCAACTAGGCTTCTTCACTGAAAGGTCTGGACATATGAAACAGAAAGCATTTTCTCACTAGAGATGAAAGGAAAATAATGTTGGTGGTCTTGATGGTTGCAGCAGAGTCCAATGACAGAAGAATGGAAGTAGGGAGCAGTACAGGTGTTCATTAGTATTGGATAATCATAAATGGGCAAAAATCTACAAAAAATCCTATTAAAATCTAGACTAAAAGTTTTATATTAAGTTATTTCAAAAATATATTCTTAAGGTCTGAGGGAGAGAGAGAGAGAATAAAAGAAAATCTTATTATTCTTAAAAGGAACTCAAGTTTACCTCATTCTTAAAAATATTAAATTATAGCAAATCTTAGAGTAAACCTGGATAAATCATGTGTTGATTTCCCCAACCTCCTAGCATCCACGGCTTGATCATGGGGCCATTGGGGAAAGTAATTTCAGGGCTTTATTGATTTTTCTCACAGATAGTTCTTGATTCTTTGAAATTCAAATACTCTTTTTGAAGTGCCTATCATTTTTTTAATCCTTGTCAATTTTTCTTTTCTTCAATTTTTAACTGATCTCATTCTGTCAAATGTTTTAGGGTATGGTTCAAGCAGTTCTTCACCAACACCTTCCTAGAATTCCTATTTTCTGTATCATTTATAAGATCTACAAATTTTACCTTTTTTTAACCTTTAATGCAAATTTAAATTTTGTACCCAGAGGTTTATAATAATACACTGTCATTAGTCTGTATAAGACCCTTTTGTTCCTGCTTACCTGCTTTCCTTGATTTTTTTCTCTTCCCTTTATTCCACTCTTTTTTCTTTATACAGCTGGACTTGCATTTTTTAAAAATATTTATTTTTCAAGTAACCTTTGTGCCCAGTGTGGGGCCTGAACTCACAACCCTGAGATGGAGTCACGTGTTCTACCCACTGAACCAGCCAGGTGCTCTTGAACATGTATTCTAATATAATGTATGTTTTATATTTTTCAGAAAATGTTTTTTTAAAGATTTTTTTTTATTTATCTATTTATTCATGAGAGACACAGAGAGCGGCAGAGACACAGGCAGAGGGAGAAGCAGGCTCCATGCAGGGAGCCCAAGGAGGACTGGGACTCCAGAATCACACCCTGGACTGAAGGCAGGAGCTAAACCGCTGAGCCACCCAGGCTTCCGGAAAAGGTCTTGATTTTAAGAAACTTAAATTTATATGAGTAATATATTCTGGTGTTTTTGATTGTTTTTTTTTTTTTATTGTTTGTTTTTTAAAAGATTTTATTTATTCATAAGAGACACAGAGAGAGAGGCAGAGACACAGGCAGAGGGAGAAGCAGTCTCCTTGCAGGGAGCCCGATGTGGGACTCGATCCTGGGACTCCAGGATCACGCCCTGAGCTAAAGGCAGATGCTCAACCGCTAAGCCACCCAGGTGCCCCTTGGGTTACTTTCTTAACTACTGTATTTCAGTGTCTGGCCATGTACTTATGACATAATTCATTGTTCCTGACTAGTGCAATGTACTTACTCAGTGTTATGGAATGGTTACTTTTTATCTATTGACTCTTCTAGGTATGGACAATCATAATACCTCATTACCTTCAACTTCTATCAATTCTCAGATCCTACCAAAAACAATTCAAGGGAAGCCATCATGCTTGTTTTTTTTTTTTTTTAAGATTTTATTTATTCATGAGAGACACAGAAATATGCAGAGAGAGAGGCAGAGATACAGGCAGAGGGAGAAGCTGGCTCCATGCAGGGAGCCCGATGTGGGACTCGATCCCAGGTCTCCAGGATCAGGCCCTGGGCTGAAGGCAGCGCTAAACCGCTGAGCCACCGGGCTGCCCGCCATCATGCTTGTTAACCTTAGAGTGGAATCACTGCTTCTTAGAGTATCCATATACTTCCATTTTACCAGGTCAGATGGCATCATTCTATACTACCATCAGTAATGAATGCAGCATCCTGAATCCCATATCTACCAATACTTAGAATTATTAAGCTTTCTGCTTATTTTTGCAATCACTAAGATTTTTCCCTGTAATGAAATAGCAGTATACTTGAAGATAATAGGGTGAAGAATGGGCAGAGTTGTGGGCTGAGGGTTTCAATATGGAAGAAAGCACTATAGGTTTTCTCTGCCCCTATCCCACCCTGCCTCAGTAGACAAGAAGGAAAACCATCTTACCTGGAGCGAATATAAGAAATCTAGAGGTATTTATGTAACACATATAAGCCTTCTTGGGGTTTCATTGGAATTGAGTAGAAGAACTCAGGGAAAGGATTGGACATCTAGCTAATAAACTAGATGGGAGGATCAGCACATTCAAATTTAGGTCACGGCTGCAGGTAATACATTTGTACTCAAAGGAGGGTGAATTTAACAAGAGATACAATAGTATTGGTGGCGCTGATTATGTCCTAAATGCTTTGCTAGTTGTGTTCAAGTAGGGAATCTCTTTTGAGTCTTCAGTAGGTCCGCTAAGGCAGGATTTCTTAACCTCCAAGCTACTGCCAATTTGGGCAAGATTATTTGGTTTTGGGGGGAAGATATCCTGTGCAATGTAGGATGTTTAGCAGCAACCCTGTTCTCTACCATGAAATGCCAATAGCCATCCATCCAGTTGTGAAAACCCAAAATGTCCAGATGTTGCCAAATGTCCCTTCAAGGAAATAGTTTCCCCCACTTGAGATTGGCTGCTTCGAGGTAATGATTGTCATCCTTACTGGTCAGGTGCAAATTCTGAAGTTGACAAAACTTGAGTAACTTGATCATAAAGCAGGGAAATAAAGGAGGTGGGATTTGAACTCTTGTAATCCTTGATTAAACACCTGATAGTTTCCTACCTGTTGATACTACCAACAGCCACAATAATCTTCTCCTATGTTTACATAGTTCACTTGTTCTCAGTCATGTTTTCGTTTTTCTCCTATACACAAGAGGGATATAATAAAGTAAGAAAACCATCACAGTGGGTAGTTAGAATATTCTTTCCTCTACACACTTAAATCAGATCCCCAGAGAGGTACTATGATGTGCATGGGTTTTCGCTGATTATACATACATGCTCACTGAATGTCCATTTTTAAGGTAATAAGGTCCATTGTTGTTCTTCCTCTGCAAAGAGAAAAGGTGTTAATATTCAAGATGATGATATGTATTAATAGACCAGGTCTTGAGAATCTTGAAACTTTATTGTTCCAACTCTATCACACTGGGTGGAAAAATTAGGGCCAACTTAATAGCAAAAAAACACCCAATCAAATTGACAAAGGATCTGAAAAGAAAATTTTCCAAGGAAGACCTAAAAATGGCAAGCAGTTACATGAAAAGATGTTTAACATTATTAATTAGAGAAATGCATGTTAAGACCACAATGAGATAATCATCTCCTGCCTTTTAGAGTGGCTATTATAAAAAGGCTTAGATAAAAATATTGGCAAGAATGGGGGAAAACAGGAACCTTATACTCTGTTGGTAGGAGTGTAAATTGGGATAGCCATTGTGGAAAACAGTACGGAGGTCATTCAGAAAATTAAAAGCACTACCATGTGATTAGGTAATCCCCCTTCAGGGTATGTTTTTGCAGGAAATGAAATCACTGTCTCCAAGAGATCTGTGCCCCCATGTTCATGGCAGTATTATTCACAATAGCCAAAGATAAGGCAACAACCTTAGTATCCATGCACAGATGAGTGGATAAAGAAAATACGGTGGGGACGTGTGTACGTAAATAAACGCAGTGGAATATTCAGGCATGAAGAAGGAAGAAGTTCTGCCTTTGATATGTGCTAGACGTTTTGGACATGATGCTAAGTGAAATCAGACATAGAAATTCAAATATTGCATAATCTCACTTATATGTGGAATCTGGAGGAAAAAAATGCATGTCTTAACAGAATGGTGGTTGCCAGCGGCTGGGAGTAGGTGTTCATAGAGAATGAGTATTAATTGGTACAGTTATGGTTTTGTGAGACAGTGTTGTAGAGGTAGTGGTAATGGTTGCACCGTAATATGAATGTACTTAATACCAATAAACAGTGCACTTAAAAATGGTCAAGGTAGTAAATTTTGTTTATTTCATCACAAAATTAAACAAGCATCATATTTGGTATTAAGAATAAATATAAAAAAGAATAAATATACAAGAAGTTTTCACTTCCCAAACAACTTATGTTCACTCTATTTTATCATAACCCTCAAGTGCCCAAACTCATACACACGCCAAATTTTACATAATTTGGGAGGCTTACAAAAGTGGTATTTTAAGAGGAAAAAAAATAGTGTAAAGCAAATTGCTGTAATATAGGCTTGTTCCTTTATATTTAGGATGTCTGCCCTATTCGTTTTTAGTTCCAAGGCACAATTACTACTGTTTATTGCCAGGACAATGTTATTTATGGGTTGAACCCTCATCAAGAGGGTCTCTTTTTTCTGTCAGCAATGGCTTAATAAAATAGCCTTTCACCTTTGGAGACAGGCCTTTAAATTCTCACTGCACAAATGGAAATGCTGTAGGTCATTTTCTTCTAATTGCTTGTGGGCAAGGATTGACAAACCACCACAGTTTAACTTGATTGGCAGATTTTTCTCAGAAGTAGTCCAACCCTGAGCCAGCAATTTCAGCACAAGATTGAGCTGTCTTGTCAGAGTTTGGTGGTAAAATTAGCTTTTATTTGAGTTCTCCCAAAGAATTCATTTTAAAAGAAGAAATACATCACAATTCTTTAACACCAGATGCAATGTTTTGTTTGACCATCTTATGAGATAATTAATAAGGTGAGTTGTAGTTGTCATATAGTGGTTCTTTCATAATCCTAAAATGAGAAACACATGGAGGGAGAGTGTTTTGACATTTTTTAAATTACCTGGGTTTTTTTTTTTAAGTCCATAAGATTAACCTTATGGGTTAAAAAATGAAGAATAAAAAAATATTTAATATTATTGTAAGATGCTATAAAAACTGTTTAAGGATAATAAACTTAGGTAGCATTTTTTTCTCTGACAGAAATGTTTCTCTTGGTGTTATTTCTCAGTTTTTGATCCATTATTGCAAATTACAAATGTTCCTGCTAATTGAACCTACTCCAATATCTACTTTCGTTTTGGATCAGATTTTCTAAGGCACATTCTGAAAATAATAGAATTACATATTTATTTAAAGAAGGTCAAAAATCCTTGAACTGTGAAAGCATCTGTTAGGTCAGGTTCTTGAGATAAATAAAGAACAGATAGAAATAGTCGGGTCTTCACATCAGTGGTCCTCAAACACTTTGGTTTCAGGGAAACCATTTAAACTGTTAAAAAAAAATTATGGGAGATCCCAAAAATGTTGATGTGGGTTCAATCTAATATTACCATATTAGAAGTTAAAACTGAAAAGAATATAAAACATGTATAAACAGTAAACCCATTACATGTACATATAACTAACATATATTGTGGTAAAAACTGTATTTTCTATTATAAAAATTAGAAGTATGATGCTGTGTTACCCTCCTGCAAGTGTTTTAAATAGGTTGAATTGTTTTCAGAAAAAAACATTGAAAAAAATTCTGCACATTTTGGCAGAGGGACAGCATGAAAATGACACCAAACCGGATTCCATCCAGAAGAATATGATAGCAGGTCCCTGTCCCTTTAGTGACACTTGAAGATTAGGAGTTTACTTCATATAAAGTCCCTGCACATTTCAAACACTGGGCCTTGGGGTCAGCTTGGCCTTTGAAGAGCTGTTTCTCAGATCCCTACTATCCTTATGTCTCTTGGACAAGAGCCCCATTGGTTTCAAAGCTGTTTATTTGGGGGGCTCATCCCTCAGGTTCAAAGTCATAAAGGTTGGGATGTCTGACAAGGGGTAGAAATATTTTTCTCAAGAATAAATTCTAGCAGTACCTGGGTGGCTCAGTGATTGAGCATCTCCATTTGGCTCAGGGTGTGATCCCGGGGTCCTGAGATCGAATTCTGCATCAGGCTCTTCGCAGGGAGCCTGCTTCTCCCTTTGCCTATGTCTCTGACTCTATCTCTGGGTCTCTCATGAATAAATAAATAAAATCTAAAAAAAAAAAAAAAAGAAACTCTAAGTTAGTGAGAGCCTCTTAATCGTGGGCCCCAAGCTGGGGTAGGGTTTTTGGTGAAATCGGGTGTTAGCCTACCCACGTCCATGTGGCCTTTGTTTATCAAGGTGTTGATGTGAAGGAACGGCTCAGCCACTTTTCATGTCCTTTTCAGAGGAAATTGTTCCTGGCGTTAGTAGAATGGAGTCACTTTGTCATTTTTCTGTATCTGTTGAAAAAGACTATGTCCTAGAACTACTGGACAATTCCCCTGTAATACTTGTGAGAGAACGAGTGTGGGAAAAAAGGCAAATGACATCATATTATTATGAAAATAGTTTTGCTTGCAGGCAGTTGCAAGTGTTTTAAGGACCACTAAGAGTCCTGGGAACACACTTATAGAATCCCTGCTTTAGGTTTAAATTTATACTCCATAGAAGGTGAATGTTTTGTTTTTCTAATTGAAACCAATAATATGCTCACTTTGTTTGGAAATAGCTTCAGAAATGTAGGTTTTTGAGATCAAAATTAATTTTTTATTCTTTGGTTGTATTTTGACCTGGAGAAAGCTTCTTCTATATTTGAGCAAAACCTGCCACTGATGAGACCGACCTTGGTGGGTTGGTATTCGTAGGGTGGTGGTGAACTTTTTCTCGGTTAGACACAATAAATCTAATTCCATCAAAGACCAGAAAAGAGAAGCACCATTATTTATGTTGTATTTTTTAGAAATACTTTTTGATCTACTCAAATGTGAAGAATAGCAGTAGTATCCAAAGATAACTATGAGAGCCAGGTAAAATCTGAAAACAATGGACTGCCATTTGTGTATTGATAGTAACAGTCATATCATTGGATAATTTTTTTCATAGACTATTGCTTGTGGGTTTTATTCTTATGCCAGCATTCCTGGAAACATCTGAAGAGTTACTCTTAGTACAGATTGCTATAAATTAATATTAAAATAATTTTGTGTCTGATCTATATAGTTTATATTTATTTTTCTCCCTAAACAGTCAAATCCCTGCCCTCGTGCTTAATTGATGTAGGTTATGGTAGCCATATTTACATTCTGGCTTTGCATTTCTGTATTTTCTTGCAAGTTTCCAGCTGAAGTTTGTCAGAATAAGCTAAGGATCATTTTAATTTATTTATTTTTAAGGTAATCTCTGATGATCATGGGGTACATACAACCCTGAGGTTGTCACATACTCTACCGACTGAGCTAGCCAGGTACCCCAAAGATCATTTTTTCCCCAAGGATCATTTTTAAAACATGACTGGTTTTAAACAATTGGATCACAGTCTACTACTTTTCAAGATCTCAAAACTGAGTCAGACAAGCTTCTCTGATATTTTTGTCACACACAACTCCCCATCTGTTTTATATCAACCTTTTCTGTAGTCCATAAGACCTGTAAGGAATTAATAGGCCTCCTCAGTGGTGTGCTGATATGCTTTGTCTCTGAAATCCACTGCTTAGGAGCTACCAAATATTGCCATCTCTAGGGGAAAGGTATTTTTAAGATTTATTAGAGAGCAGAGCTCCAGGGAACACGAAAGGGAGGGACAGGGGGAAGGAGAGAGAATTCCAAGCAGACTCTTCACTGAGCACAGAGCCTGATGTGAGACTCGATTTCATGACCCTGAGATCACAACCTGAGCTGAAATCAAGAGTCAGATGCTTAACTGACTGTACCACCCAGGTACCCCTCTTAGGGAAAGGGTTTTTAAAGATGTTTCTCACCAGATACAACATCACTTCTGTTCCCTGGGGAAATCATTTCTTTCCAATCTAACAACCCTTTACTATGAGAATAACTACAATTCCAGAGTATATTTGGTGTTCGCTATAGTGTGGTGTTAGATTGATCATCTTTAAGGAATCTGAAAACCATTTTATAGTCATTTGTAAGAAAGGGAGTTACTTTTCAATGTGGTCAATGTGAAAATCTCTCATAGGGGAATATCACCTGTAATCAGATGATGCTGCAGTTTGCTAAGAACTGTGATTGGAGGAGAATGTGGAGGATGAGGAGTTGGAATGCAATGCTGTGACTGGCATCATAAAGCTCTACTCCGTATTCTCCCTGGGGGAAAAAATTTCAATAAAATCAGTAAATACTACATTGATCATTAAGCATTTTATTTGACAGTTTTTTTTTTTTTTTGGTTTATTTTTAATTTGGTAGGTCAGAATCAGTAAGTGCTATCAGTTGGTAGCTGGAGCAAATACATGAACAGCTTGCATAGTCAGGATCTGGGTAATGAGATGCTGGGAGAGACATCAATATAATTACATTTACAAAAACAAAGTTTTAAGAACATGCTTCAAAGTCCTTGAGATTTTGCTATGACGATCACTGTATATATAGATGGCTGGATTATGAGATAATGAATAGCTTCCCTCTGGCAAGTGGAAAAAGTGGTATCACCTGGCTTAGCTGGAGTCTGCTTCTAGATACAAAAGTGAAACCTGTCAGGCCAATGCTGGTGTTCTTTGCTGTCATGCAGCAATGTATACGTCAAAATGTGTGTAGAAGTCACTTTTGTTGCTAGAAAACAGAATATTCCTTTTGATGTTCCTTGAGGTGTTCTGCCTTTTTTGCTTATTTATTTGAGCTAGTGGGTAAATAATGATTTTGCATATTATCTCTTATACTTACAACCCTGTATTTTTAGTATTATCAGTTCAGTTTTATGACTAAAATTGAGACTCACAAAGGCCTGATTTCACCTAGCTAACAAGTGATTGGCTTGGTGTTAGAACTCTTAACCCTGAACCCCTCTCCAACCCTAGCTCCAATAGAAACCTGGCCTCCATTATCTATTTATTAGATAAATGAAAAATATATCAGTTCTATAAAACCAATTTATTGATCATCTAACCTTAGTAGGAGCAAAGGAGAATGTTTGGTTTTAGCTTTTGTACCAGATTGGCCTTGAGTTTAACAACAAACAAAAATACAAAATGGCAATGGAATGTTCCAGTTCATCTGGGTGTTTTGTGATACTTTCATGATTTCAATATAGCTATGTTTCATGAGAATTTGTTCAGCTCATTTTCCTTTTTTCAGCATGAGTCAATGTTAATTTTACACACACTCTATTGTTCTAGAAAAAAAAAATCTTACGAGAATAATTACCTTGCCCCCTTGACAAGTTGTCTAGCCTAAATAACCATGCCATCTGCTGAAAAGGACTAGTGAGTCAGAAAAGTTTTCAGAGGGCTCATCATTTTGGTTGGATACACAAGGGCTGAAGATTTAAAAAAAAAAAAAAAAGGCTAAACCCAGAGGAAGACAAAATTTAAAAGTACAGGAAAATCAGAACACTGATGAGGAACTTCACAAGACAAAAAGCTTTAATATGATGTAAATTAAAACAGAATTTCAGGCACATTGAAAATTTGAAGATATTGTGAAATAATTATAATGCAAGTGAAACATTTTGGTTAATAGGAGATTTGAAAAAAATGGTATGACAATTAAAAATACCTTGAAGAGAATAGGTTCTTAGTCCTAAGCCTCCTCAAAATGTTATGATGGAAGTTTGGGGATAGATGGCATTGTTAAAACTTCAAGAGTAAGAAAGAAGCATTAATTACTGTTTCTCAATAATACTTGAATTTTACTGATATGTTTGCCATTTGTTAAAGCCGTATCAGACAAGCAAATTCATTTTCAAAAGATGTCTTTAAAATAAACTTCTTAAATATTATGTTATTACTACCCGTAATATTTCTCATTTCTAGTCCTCTCTTTCCTTAACCCTACCCCAGTGACAGTTTGGCAATTACTAACTAGTGTTTGGAGTGCAAATGGATGCTGTGATACTAATGAAAGGTTTTCCCTAGAATGCTTTGGAATCAAAATAAATTGTATGTAGGCCCTTTATTGCCATTAAAAAGAGAGATAATCTAGAATACAGTAATGATAGGACTGCCCTTCAAGAATTCTATATGTCCATGTTGGAAGCAATGTATTCCAACAATATTAAATGAATCATTGCATTTTCATTGTCTTAATGTATTTTCTGACTGAAGTTTTAGGTTTCCTTACACAATGTTATGGAATGCCTTATTTGTGTATGTATGTATGTATTATTTTTGTAACCTCTATACCAATGTGGGGCTTGAACTCACAACCCCCAGATCAAGAGTCACATGCTCTACTGACTGAGCCAGCTGGGTGCCCCTAATTTTCCTATATCCACTTTATTTTTTTTTTTATTGGAGTTCAATTTGCCAATATATGGAATGCCCAATTTCTAATGGGAAAATGAAAATTGGGAGAAAAATCTCCTGACCTCTACATTCTTTTTCTTTTTATGTCTATCCTTTACAGTTTTTTACTTTTCTGAATGTATTTATCTCTTACATTGAGCTTATTATTGGATTTAGCAGTGTTAATGGTAAAACAACCCATTAACAATTGTCCATGTTTGTGTCTCTGACTCTTGGCCAGATCTTTTGGAATTTAGGAAAGCTTTGGATCTTTGTAGTAATGATTACATTTATGAATATTGTCTCCTTTGCCCCTTCTTTATTTGGCTATAATTTATTGGTTCCCAAGTATGAGATTAGTTTCAGCTAATATCTTCTTCCTCATCTCTTAGCAACAGGTTTGAAATAGTCCTATTTCTTTTTTATTTATTCATGAGAGATACACAGAGGGAGAGAGAGGGAGAGAGAGAGGGAGGCAGAGACACAGGCAGAGGGAGAAGCAGGCTCCATGCAGGGAGCCCAACGTGGGACTCAATCCCAGGTCTCTGGGATCACGCCCTGGGCTGTAGGCGGCGCTAAACCGCTGAGCCACCAGGGCTGCCTGTCCTATTTCTTTTATTTAATGCTTATAAGACAATCTGCTAGTTCATTTTACTTTTCATGTACTTTCTCCATTCTCCATTTTTCTTACTTGAGACCATCTATTTTTCTAGAACACACAGCTTTTTTTATATATTATCACCCTTAAAACTAACTTATGGTGCTTAATATAGTAATGTTTAATTCTCATTACCACTGTTGAAGTTGCTATCTCTCTAGTCACTGCACAGGTCTAAAGTTGATTCCCTGGAATGTTACTAGGTGTAAAGTCTCACGGTAAAATATTTGCTGAGGTCTTGCGTGTGCAAAAGATCGTCTCTGGCCTAGCACTTGACTATTTATTGGCTGGATATAAAATTCTTAGCTAAAATTTTCTTTATCAACATATAATGACTAGGCATTTCTCTTCTGGCAAGATTTTTAAAAAAGATTTTGAGAGCGAGCATGGGTACAAGCACAAGGAGGTAGCGGGGAGCTGCAGAGGGAGAAGGAGAAGCAGGCTCCTCACTGAGCAAGGAGCCTGATGCTGGGCTTTATCCCAGGACCCCTGGATCATGACCTGAGCAGACGGCAGATGTTCATTAAACTGAGCCACTCAGGTGCCCCTGGCATGAAGTATTACTGTTGGCAAATCTGATTAACAATTTGATTATTTTCCCCTTATATGCAATTTTGCATTTTCCCAAATGTTCACTTTTTTCCTTTTCCTTACAGTCCTGTTAAAGTTGTACTAAATGTATGTGAGTGTTGATACCTTTGGTTGATCCCTGGGTCCTGGGATCGAGTCCCACATCAGGCTCCATGCATGGAGCCTGCTTCTCTCCCTCTGCCTGTGTCCCTGCCCCCCTCATGTATGTGTTGTGTAGCTTTTTCCCATTTCCCATGCATCTGGGAGTATATATATATAGAGAGATTTTTTATATTTCAGGAAATTTTTCTTTCATAATGCATTTAAAATGTGTTCTTTTTTTTTTTTTTTTTTTAAGATGTTATTTATCTATTCATGAGACAGAGAGACAGAGAGAGGCAGAGACACAGGTTCCATTCAGGGAGACTGACATGGGACTTGAACCCCGGGTCTCCAAGATCACGCCCTTGGCTGAAGGTGGTGCTAAACCGCTGAGCCACCCGGGCTCCCCAAAATGTATTCTGTTTGATTGCTTTACTTGGAGGGATAGAACCTTATATGTGTGTTGATTCTTTATCACCTATTCTCCATCTCTATAACTTTTCTATGTATTTTTATCCTTCATTTAATTCCATGTGATTAACAAAAAGTTCCTCTTCACTACTCTTTTCCATAACACAGCATTTCTCATGTTTATTTGCTTTCCCTTTTAGTTTCTGTATCCGAAATAGTTTGTTCTAGTTATAATTCTTAGTCATGCTGGTTCTTTTGTCAAATCTTCCTTTTCTCCAATCACCTTGTTACCAAGTTCTTCTAATTCTTCTTCCTGTTGTTCTTTACCGTCTGACATGATGGTAAAAAACTTCAGGTAAGTGATGAAATGGTAGGGTAAGAATTTTCTATTGTCTTCACCACTATCTCCACCAACAACACCAACCTACAATCCTTCATGGATGAGAGGGAGTCCAGCACAGAAGTTCTAGCAACCATTGGAGAAAAGCAAAACCAAAATTAGATGAATTGAAGCAGATAAGAGTGAACTGTTTCACTTGACCCACATGAACCCTACTCCAAGGCTCCACAGCTCTATGGCGAGAGTCCAGTCCCAGACCTTGATTTCTCCCATAGAGGAAGTGAGGGTGTGTGACGAGCAAGCATGTGACTTCCACAGTGGTGTGGAATTCTGCCCAAGAGGCCCATGTTTTTACTGCCCCATCCAGAACACTGAGGAGAGGTGCCCTAGTGGGGCGCTGGAAGCAGCTGAGAGAACAGCAGCCAGGGCCCTGAGAGACACAGAAGGGAGGCAGATCCTCCTAATTGCTTCAGGGAATCCATCAGGAAGATGGGCCTGCCAGCTGCTGGGAATGTGCCTCATCACCATATACTCTCGCTTCATGGCCAGCTCCCTGTACAGCTCCACAAGGGTGGTGACGGTGAGACTTTGCAGATGGTTAGTAAACACACAAGCAAGTACGTGGGCATGCAGGCGCAGACAGACAGACAGACACACACACACACACACACACACACACACAGCTAGCCCCAATCTGTGGGGTCTAGAGAATGCACATAAACTTGGAAATTCAGCCCTGCTGAAGGAAAAGCCTGTGAGCATGCATTTTATCTTTGCAACATTGAGTGAAGGCCTATAATCCTTTTTTTTTTTTTAAAAAGATTTTATTTATTTATTCATGATACACATGGTGGGGGCGGGGCAGAGACACAGGCAGAGGGAGAGAAGCAGGCTCCATGCAGGGAGCCTGATGTGGGACTCGATCCCAGGACCCAGGGATCACGCCCTGAGTTGGAGGCAGATGCTCAACCGCTGAGCCATCCAGGTGCCCTCCCCGAAGGCCTACAATCTTAAGAAACCCTCTGCTTTTGGCAGAAGAGGGAATAAGAAGTGTAGAGCAGCAGATCCAAAGATGTGAAAGCATAAAAGTATTAGAAGAAAATGTAGGGGAAAAAAAAGAAAATGTAGGGGAAAGTTGCCTGATGTTGGCTTTGGCGACGGGGTTTCAGATATGACACCCAGAGCCCAAGAGACCAAGCAAAAGAACCCCAAGTGGGACTACATAAAACTGAAAAGCCACAAAAGAAACGTTCAACAAAATGAACAGCCTATCGGAGAGTAGGAAATATTTGCAAACTGTCTGATAACGGGTTAATCTCAAAATAAATAAAGGACTCCTATAAATCAAGAACACTAAAAACATATCTGATTAAAAAAAATGGGCAGAGGACCTGTATGGGCCCCTTTCCAAGGAAGACCTACAAAGAAAAGGACCACTAGGTACATGAAAAGGGGTGAAATATCACTGATTACCTGAGAATTCCGAATCAAAGCCACAATGAGATACAGCTTCCAGCCTGTTAGAAGGTCGTTAGCAAAAAGATAAGAGATAAGGTGTGTTGGCGAGGATGTGGAAGACAGGGAACCCTTGTGCACTGTTGGCGTGAATGTAGATTGGTGCCGCTACTATGGAAAACAGTACAGAGGTTGCTCAAAAAATTGAAGTCAGAACTACTGTAGGACCCAGTAATCCCATTTCTGGATATTTACCCTTAAGGGAATATAATCATTATCTGGAAAAGATATCTGCACCCTCCTGTTTATTTGTAGCATTCTTCACAGTTGCCAAGATAACGGCAACAGTCTCTGCCCAGGTATCCATGACACATGAAAGGATAAAGCAAATGCTGTGTGTGTGTGTGTGTACAATGAGATATTAGCCATACAAAACACTATCCTGGTATTTGGAAGAAAAAGAGTAGAACTTGAGGGCGTTATGCTAAGTGAAATGAGTAAGAGCAAGGCAAATTCCCTATGATCTCATTTACATTTGGAATCTAATAAAGCTGAACTCAGAAAAAACAATATAGAAGGGCAGATGCTAGGGGCTGGGGGAGCTTGTGGGTAATGAGATGTTAGTCAAATGGTACAAATTCCCTTTAATAGGTTGAATAATATTGAGGTACCTCATGTACTTGACTGTTAAGAGAATAAATCTTTGTTTTTAAAAGATTTTATTTATTCATGAGGGGTGGAGAGAGAGAGAGAGAGAGAGAGAGAGAGAGAGAGAGAGAGAGAGAGCGCGCGAGCCTGAAGCATGAAGCAGGGAGCCTGTCGCAGGACTCGATCCCAGGTCTCCAGGATCATGCCCCAGGCTGCAGGTAGTGCTAAACTGCTGCACCACCGGGGCTGCCCAAGAGAATAAATCTTAAATGTTCTGATCATATACAAAAGAACAGTGATCATACATGGGGATGGATTAAGTAACTTTATTACGGTATACATTTCATGGTATGTATATTACGTCCCATAGTATACCTTAAATATACAGAATATTATATGTTAATTGTATTTCAGCACAGCTGCAAAAATAATTTTATTTACTTGTTATTATATTTTAAAGAATTTATTTATTTAGAGTGAGCCAGAGAGAACATGAGCAGGGATAGATGGGGAGGGAGGAGCAGACTTCCCTGCTAAGCAGGGAGCCCAATGTGGGGCTCCATCCCAGGACCCTGAGGTCATGACCCAAGCCCAAGGTAGCTGCTTAACCGATTGAGCCTCCCAGGTGCCCAGGAACTAATATTTCAATCTTAAACTATTTTTTCAGGGATGCATGGCTGGCTCAATTTGTTTAAGCGGCTGCCTTTGGCTTGGGCCGGTGATCCTGGGATTGCAGGGAGCCTGCTTCTTCCTCTCCCTCTGCCTTCCTCCCTGCTTGTGTTCTGGGTCTCGCTGTCAAATAAAATCTTTAAACAATGAAATACTGTTTTTAAAAAATCTAGTTTCTGGGCATACATTCGTATTCATTAAGTGTTTATACAACACTGTTTGGTACTTAGGTTTTTTTTTCCATGTGATAATTTTGTATTGAGTTTTGACCAAGATCTATTTTTTGTTGGTTTGACATTTTGAAATCAAATTTATTTTCTCGTGCTTTTAAGAGAACAAACTGGTAAGGATAGATTTCCTAAGTTCATCATTCTAGACTTTGCTCTTTTTTTTTTTTTTTTTTTTTTTTTTTTTTTTAAGATTTTGTTTATTTATTCATGAGAGACACACAGAGAGGCAGAGGGAGAAGCAGATCCATGCAGGGAGTCTGATGTGGGACTTGATTCCGGGTCTCCAGGTTCAGGCCCTGGGCTGGAGGCAGCGCTAAACCGCTGAGCCTCCCGGGCTGCCTTAGACTTTACTCTTTATTGTTGTCATGAATTAAAAATGAATACTGCAGGGATCCCTGGGTGGCTCAGCAGTTTGGCGCCACCTTCGGCCCAGGGCGCGATCCTGGAGTCCCAGGATCGAGTCCCACATCGGACTCCCTGAATTGAACCTGCTTCTCCCTCTGCCTGTGTCTCTGCCTCTCTCTCTCTCTGTGTCTCATGAAAAAATAAATAAAATCTTAAAAAAAAAAAATACTGCTTCATAAATTCCAAGCTCTGCTTTTTCTGTGTTTCACCCTTTTTTAGAATATTTTTTTCTGCATGCCATTCTTTAGATTTTATTTGAAACTTACTTTTTCTTTGTTCCTATTGTTCTTGTCATCTTGAATTTGGATTATAGTACCAGCAATTTCCCCTCCGTGATGAACTATGTTCTGCAAGAAAGTTTATTTAAGCAGTTAATAGTACCCACAACACTGTAACATATTCATTACTTCAGCCCTTTTAGGTTAGTTGTAAATTTGCAGCTGTGGAAATATGTATAAATGTGTAACATGCAATCTTGTCCCTTTTAATTACATGCAATCTTTTATTTTATCAATGAGAAAATGTGCTAAATACCATATTCATGATGGTTTTAAAGCTTTGCATGTTGAATGTAAACATCCAAACATTAATACTTGTAATTTGTAATTTTTGAAAAGGTCTAAGAAATATTGTCATTAAGTAGCTCTGTGACTCTTGTTTCAATCATAGGTGTTCGGAATTAGAAATTTTAATGAAATTCCAATATTCTACATTTGAGAGTCAATGTCAAGTATGATGAAATTAGGGAAAATTGTCTTCCACAAACTTTGATATTATCTTCTAAGGAATCCTTCCCCAGAAGTTCCAGCCTAAAATGTCAAGTCTGAAAATTGATATTTCTTCGTAAAAGTAAATAGATCATTTTTGATGTTGAGAGTTGGTAAATAAGTGTAGAGGAGCCAGAGGAAGGGAGAATAACTAGAGAATAATTCTTGATAACTTTATAATTCTATTTGATCCGAAATTTCCCCTGTCCCAAACCCTCTGCAGAAGGAAATGAGAAGAATGTGTTAGTAGACTATAAAAAACATTGATA
This sequence comes from Canis lupus baileyi, assembly GCF_048164855.1. NCBI lineage: Eukaryota > Metazoa > Chordata > Mammalia > Carnivora > Canidae > Canis > Canis lupus. Next base: position 103,188,510 of record NC_132876.1, read on the forward strand.
AAATAATGCTTTTTTCTTCAAAGAAAAAGTATTTTTATTATTTGATTATTGTCTTTGTTTTTTGGTTGGATTTTTTTTTTTTTTTAGTGTGTTTTATTTTGATGTATTCCTAGGTATTTCTGAATAGATTTGATTAGCATGCCTCTTTCCCAGAATATTTCTGCAATGATTCAGGTAAGGAAATTGCTGTATTACTGAAGTCCAAAAACATTTTTTTTATTAATTTTGTAAAGAGTGTTCACAAAACAGACTTCTGAGATATAAGATTTCTTAAGACATTCTGGAAAAAGGGTCTTTGTGACCTACGTATTGCAGATATTTGGTTTTGATTTGTGTCTTGCCTTTATTTTCTTCATGGTCTTTGGATAAGCATATTTTCCTTGTGACAAAGTCCAATTTATAGATATTTCTTTTAGGTTTAGTGCATTTATTGTCTGTCTATACCTGCCTTTGTCAAGATTGGAGAGATTTTTCATTGTTGTGTCTTAGCAGTTTTATAGTTTTAGCTTTCACCTTTATGATTCATCTTGAATTTGTGTGTGAGTAGAGATTGAGGCTCATGTTCTTCCTGATGGATATTTAGTTGCTGCATCACCATTTGTTGAATTTTTTTGTTCCCTGTTGAATTGCTTCAACACTTCTGTGAAAATCAATTCATCATAAGTGTGTAGGTCTATTTCTGGACTCAATTGTGTCCCATTGATCTAATTGTATAACTTCCTATAAAAACTGCACTGCCTGGACTTCTGAAAGTTAATGGTAAGTCTTGAAATCATGTAGTATTAAGCCTTGCCATTTTGTCTTTTTATTCCAAATTGTTCTGGCAAGGATAGGTCTTTTGCATTTACATGTTTTTTATTTGTTTTGTTTTTTAAACTAGACTCCATGCCCAAAGTGGAGCTTCAGCTCACAACTCTGAGGTTGGGAGTTGCTCATTCTACTAACTGAGCTAGCCAGGTGCCCCTGCATTTACATATTTCAATAAAGACTGCTGAGATACTGATTGGGGTTGCGCTGTATCTATATATCAATTTAGAAAGAACATCTTAGCAATATTAAGTGCTCCAATACTTGAACTTGGGTATAGCACTCTAGCTTTTCTCTTATCAGTGTAGAAGAGTGGTAGATCTTTTGTCAAATTTATTCTCTAAATTTTTATGCCATTTCAAATACAAGGTTTTCCTTTCATAAACAATTACAGTTGATATTTGTATACAAATTTCATTTATTAATTCTAATAGGATTTTTAAGATTCTTAGGAATGTTACATATAGACAATTAGGTTGTTTGTCAATAAAGATAGTTTTGCTTATTGTGTGACAAACCGAATACGTTTTATAACATTTTTCTTGCCTAATTGTACTTGACAGGACTTAAAATATAGTAATCCCTCCTCTTTGGGGAATACATACCAAGCCCTCCTGTGGATGCCTGAAATCCTGGATAGTGCCAAAACATACATAGTGTTTTTTTTTTTAATTTAAAAAAATTCTTAAATGTGCATGCCCGTGATAACTTTATAAATCAGGCACAGTGAAAAATTAACAATAATAAGAAAATAGAATAATTCAAGCTATACACTGTAATAAAAGTTCTGTGAATGTGGTCTTTTTCTCTTCAAATCATTTTTTTTTAAGATTTTATTTATTCATGATAGAGAGAGAGAGAGAGAGAGAGAGAGAGAGAGAGAGAGAGAGAGAGGGGCAGAGACACAGGCAGAGGGAGAAGCAGGCTCCATGCAGGGAGCCTGACGTGGGATTCGATCCCGGGTCTCCAGGATCACGCCCTGGGCCAAAGGCAGGCGCTAAACCGCTGCGCCACCCAGGGATCCCTCTTCAAATCATTTTTGATCTGTCTTCTGCGCTCTTCCTCTGATGATATGACATAATAAAATGCCCACATGGTGAGATTGAGGTGACTGACAGAAGAATGGTGACATACAATTAGGCTACTCCTGACCTGATGATATGGGAGAAGGAGGATTATCTGCTTTCAGACCTCAATTGACTGTGGACAGCTTGACCACAGAAAGCAGAACTATGGATCAGGGAGGCTGTGAGGGGACTTCTGAACAGGGTTAACTCAAAGAGCAGATACTCTCATTTTCTCAAGTTTAGTAAGGAAGTGTTCAATATAGCATAATTAAGTGTTATGTTAGTGGTAAATACTTAAAATGTCCCTTATCAGATTGAGACACTTTTAAAAATATTTGAAAAATTGAACTATCCCTATTCTGTTGGGGTAAAAATGAAGGTATTTCTGAAGGTGGCAAAGGGGACTTGATAAGATGCTTTAGAGAATCTAATGGATGAAAAACCTAGCTGTGGTGCCATCATTTAATAAACTTAAAATCGGTATTTTTCAGTCTTTTTCTCTAAAAAAAATACTAATGAGAAATTCTGTTCTTCATGGTATATATTCTATAAGCAAACTCACAGTGTAGCCGCATTTAGATGTAGGCAAATAAACACACATATTCCCCCCTGAATGTGATGTTTAAAAAATATAGTTACAGGTATTCTGTATTTAGAATAAATGATACGTCCTTATAAAGTATGAGTTAAATAAAAATTTAAATAAAAAAATGCTCCATTGAAATAACCTGCAAACAGATTATATAAATGTTTTTAAAAATTACTTACACAAAGTATAACTATCTTAGTTAATGAATGTTACACATTTGTGTTCTTCATTCGTAGACCTATTAAGGTCTGTGTTAAAATTAATATTCATTGTTTAATATTTATCATAATGTGATATTCATAATGTGAATATGTAATATTGAAGTAGATAAATTAACATTTGAAATTTAATACCTATCTTAAGCTCGGGTTCATACATTAAAAAAGGAATTACATATAATTTATTATTAAAAACATATTTACCAATGTGATTTCTTATGTTCTTAGTTTACCTACATATATCCCTAAATAACAAGTTTGGAAAGTCAAAAAAAATAAAAAGGGAGCAAGCAAATGTGACAGCCCTGGGGGAGAGAAAAATTAAATTCAACGTATCATCAAAAACACAATGTAGCCCTATATTCAATCTTTATCTAGAGCTAGTGGTATAAGTAGACAACGATTAGCAACCAGGAGTTTTGTTTTGTTTTTTAAGATTTTATTTATTTATTCATGAGAGACACATAGAGAGGCAGAGACACACAGGCAGAGGGAGAAGCAGGCTCCATTTGGGGAGCCCAATATGGGACTCGATCCCGGGACTCTAGGATCACACTTTGGGCCAAAGTCAGGCACTCAACCGCTGAGCCACCCAGGCGTCCTGCAACCAAGGGTTGAAGCTGGGATGACTATAGATACCATAATGAGAGAAAAATTACTCTTGATCTTGTTAAAAGATGCTAAATTCAAGTTGGAACAAAATTACAAAATTACAAGAAACATAGCCTAAGAGCAAAATCAAATCCTCTTATTCTTGTAGATACAGGATCAAATCAGTGGTTAGCTAGATCCTTCTTGAAGATGAAATAACCAGAGGAGAGCAAATTTTAAAATAATTAGAAGATGTTAATGCAAGCTAAATGAAATAGATAATGATTATTAGAAATTTACTCTAAACATGCTCAGACATGTGTAGTTGGGCTTATTCCAACTTGGACCCTCCATATATCTCAGCTATGCTGTAATTAGAATAGAAAAATCCATATTATATGCCTTTGTTTATGATATTTATTGACTTAATCTCGTTATTCAGCTAATATCAACTGAGTATTGACCACATTCTTGGCACTTTGTATAGTGCCATTGATGTCATCAAGGAAACAATATGGCTTAGCTGTGAACATCACACCAGTTATCCTAATATTGAGGCCTAATTGTTGGCATTAAGACAGCTTGTAGTAGCATTGAGGCCTGGTGGTGTCAGCCCAGTGCCTCAAGGTCAGGGGCTGAATATTTTTCTTATATTTTTACAGTTAGCACGAAGGCCAGTTGGCTGGAGTAGACTCTGTGAAAGCAGAGTAGTCGAATATAATGTCAGGGGTGTCTCAGAGGTCTACCTCATATAGACCTTTGTAGTTCAGAGTAAGGGTTTTGTTTCTATTCTGAAATAAATGACAAGACTATGGGAAGAACAGGTTTGCCAAGAAGGGGGAGATTGGTTATTCAGTTTTTAACGTGTTAAGTTTGAAATGTCTATTAGACATTCAAATTCAGATGTCAAGTAGACAGTTAAATCAAGGAGTCCGACATTCAAGGGATGTATGAATTTGAAAGTTAGCAGCCTGAGTCTATTTGAGATTACCTAGCACGGAGACCGAAGTAATGAAAAGACTAAGTACAAAGACACTCCATCAACTAGAGGAAGGGAAGATAAGAATTAATAAAGACAATTAAACCCAGGAAGGAGGCAGTAGGAGAGCCCAGAGTGAGAGGTGTACTTGAAGGAAGTGTTTGAGAATGGAGTGTGTCAAACATGATGTGAAAAGCTGCTAATAAGTCCAGTCATTTAAGAACTGAGAACTGGCCAGTAAATAAGCTGAGGGTTATATATGTGACCTTGTCAGAAACAGGTTTTTGTTAAAGAAACCGAATATCCTGTTGGACACTGAACTAAGAATCGAAGGAAAGGAAGTATAAGGAGTGAGAATAGATTATATGAAAAAAGAAGAGAACTTATGTCACTAGGTGAATTCCACTGTGATCGAAGCGATTTCACACTAAGAGAAAGGAATAATAGCAAGTTGAGAAGTGCAGAAGAAATGACCGTAAGTAAATAAGAGATGAACTTCTGCACTAATGGAAGTGTTAGTTTTAACCAGGAATGTAGCTCATTTATCCATACTAACAAGAAAGAAGAAGCAAGTACATGGGCAATTATTTGAAAACAGATGACCAGGAATTGGGAAAGAAGGAGTTTTGGAGAGAATGTGAGAGCTAGCCCCTAGATCTGGTAAATAATGGGGAGAGCCTGGAGGTTTATGGATGCCTGCATCAAAGAGGAATAGCAGGTGGTACTTAGCTTTCAAGCTGAAGTTTCCGCAGATAGGAAGCAACCATGCAGTTGCCTGGGAGTGGTGATGAGAAACAAAGCAATGATGCTTGTTCTAGGCCCAGTGCCTGGAGAGCAAATTTTTGAGAAGATTACGTGGAGAGCATTATCCTCAGTGGAATGTGTGCTCTCAGAGCAAGAATATTCACAAAAGAGGAGGTTTTCTGGGGGAAACAGAATGAAAGAAGGTTAAAAGTTGGAAAGGTGTCGTAAATTTGTGATATCAAAAGATTCTCATAAGATGGGATGGATTTCTGGTGATGGTGAGTAAATGAGACATCTTGGCATTCTTTTCATTACTATCCTACAGAAGGATTTTGAGGATGTCTAGTTTAGTTTTGATGGCCTTCCTAGTAGTTTTGGTAGTGAAGTGTATTTTGGAAGAAGGTGGTAGATTGCTATACCCCTTCGTTCCTGAAATGAGCAGGCTCAGAACAAGGCTGCTGAGTGGTGATGTGGGGAGCATGTGCTGTGTGTTGAAATTACTTTCAGCTGTGCATATCTCTAGAGTCATTTGAAATGTAAGTTTCAATATTTTTTTGGTGGTAAAAATAATGTAATAATGTAGTTACAAGCATTAAATAACATTTGGTTTTGCTTTTTTTTTTTTTTTTAGATAAAGCATTTAATGTATCTCGCACATAGAAGATAATCATTAACTAGTAGCTTTCAGGTGCTATTAAAAGTGCTGAAAGTGGGATCCCTGGGTGGCGCAGCAGTTTGGCGCCTGCCTTTGGCCCAGGGCGCGATCCTGGAGACCCGGGATCGAATCCCACATCCGGCTCCCGGTGCCTGGAGCCTGCTTCTCCCTCTGCCTATGTCTCTGCCTCTCTCTCTCTGTGTGACTATCATAAATAAATACAAATTAAGAAAAAAAAAAGTGCTGAAAATGATTTTAACAATTAGATTTTAGGGAGCTTTTTCAGTTATTAAAATGTACAGCCTAAGATAGTATGTTAGAAAAGCAAATAGGTAAAGTTTCTGATGATGCATGCGGCATTAAAAATACTTAAAATTTATCGACTTTAACTGCTTGTCAGGATGCGTTTTAAAAGCTGTTTACAAAGCATGTCTTTGATGTAATTGTAGTAGAGTTTATAACTTATAATTCTGGAGACTGTGTATCCAGGAGATGAACATAAGTAAGCCCTATGATGTCTAGAAGTCATTTCTGGCAATAGTTCAAACTTTAAACCCCAGTATTTGATTATTCATTTAGCTTCTTCTGCATGTTTGATTATTTGGACTCAATAGTTTAATTTTGACCTAAAGGGAATTAAAGTTAAGAATTTTTTATATTTTACTAATTCATAAGAAATGAACCTTCAAAGGTGGGGAAACTTCAGAAATCTCTCTCTCTCTCTCTCTCTCTCTCTCTCTCTCTCTTTGTTGCTGTCTTCTGTGCTGCCCACTCATTTTTGCTAAGTATTTAGGCCTTGACAAATAGTTACCTAAACTGAGTATGAATAGAAACGATGGGATTACCCTGCTTTCTTGAAATAATAGCCTTTATAAATGCATGACAAACTGCAAATCTTACTGTTTTTCTTTCTGGAACAATTTATCATGTGTCATATTTCTAGCCATGGTTGCCTAGTTTTGGAATCCTTAGGAATTATGGACTTAGAACTTAAAAAGAGTTTAGCTTTTATTTTTAATGAAACAAAATTAAGTGGATGATTTATATTAGTATTAAAACCTTAACATAAGATGAATTATATAATGGTTAACAGTTCCCATTATTAGTACAAAAATGATTTTGTATTATTATACTTTGCACAGTACATAGGATTACAGTAAGCACTTCCACCCACACTATCTCTTGATTCTCAAAGTTATCCACTGAGGTATGTGATTGTTCTCATATTGCAGATGACAAAACAAATGCTCGAGGAATTCAAACAATAATTCTTAGTTTCCCAGAGAGTTGTAAAGTGAAACTAGAAGTTTATTCAAGGATTTTCTTGGCATTTGCCATGCCTTTACCCAAAGTGATGATTTAAAGAATTCCAGTTGCTATCCTTTTACACCATTCTCTTCAATACTGTTGAGGTTCCATAATGTTTTTTTTAAAGACTTTATTTATTAATTTTAGCATACATGCAAATGGGGGGACAGGGAGAGAGAATTGCAAGCAGACTTCACATCTCATGACCCTGAGATCATGACCTGAGCTAAGAGCAGGAATTAAGGCTTGCCTGACTGAGCCAACAAGGCACCTCTTCATAATTTTTTTTTTTTTTAAGGAACAACATGTAAAATCTTACTTTGATGTATTTTATTTTTTTATTCACATTTACATTATCATTATTTCGATCCTTTTGCATTTCATATTTGAACCTTGCTGCTGCTGCTCCTTCTCTAGTCTGATCTTTATTAGATCTTTCCTTCATGTTCTACACCAGATCATGCTTTATAAAAAACATGGTTCCAACAGAGCTCTAGTCTTTTAAATCTTGTTATTAAAATATTATCCAAGCCTGTAGTGGCCTAGAACTGTATCTAGTTAATGCCTTCAGTCTTTTTTTTTTTTTTAAGTACATTAGGTTATTTTTTTTTTAAAGATTTTATTTATTCATGAGAGAGAGAGAGAGAGAGAGGCAGAAACACAGGCAGAGGGAGAAGCAGGCTCCATGCAGGGAGCTTGACATGGGACTCAATCCCGGGTCTCCAGGATCATGCCTTGGACTGAAGGCAGAGCTAAACCACTGAGCCACCCGGGGATGCCCAATGCCTTCAATCTAATCTTCCTCCTTAATTCGAGGAAGAGGAAAGAGAAAAAAAGGAAGGCCACTTGCCATGTATTCAAGTATTCAAAAAATGTAAATTAAGCCATATAGTAGATAAAATATACTTTATTTCTACTTTGATATGCTTTCAAACCAGTGAAATTGAAAAATAGGTACAAAGCTATGTTTTTTAAAACTTAAAATGGCCAACTGTTAAGGGTAAATGAGTATTATTTTACACATTTCTAGGTATACTGAAAATGAGATGGGATTTCTGGAGTTATAATTATTACATAATTATTTTATAGCATTTATTATGTTTCGGGGTGCCTGGGTGGCTCAGTTGGCTGACTACCTGTCTTCCTTTGGCTCAGGTCATGATCCCAAGGTCGTGGGATCAAGTACTGTGTTTCAGGCTCTCTGCTCAGTGGGGAGTTTACTTCTCTCTCTGCTGCTCCCCCTACATTCGTACATGCTCTCTTCTCTCCTTGCTCTCAAATAAAATCTCTTAAAAAAAAAAAAAAAAAGAAAAAATTTACTGAGTTTATTTTGGCAAATTACTAATTTAATGTACCATAAAATATTTTCATAATTTGTGTGAGTAGGAAGTAATACTCTAAAGTTGTGCTGCTTGATTCAGTATCCACTAATCACACATGATTATTCAAATTAAAGAATAGTTATCAACTACAATAGTCATATGAATACTTAATAGCCACATGTCCCTGGTAGGTATTATATGGGATAAGGTGGGTAGAAAATATTTTCATCATAGTAGACAATTTTAATGGAGAGCATTGATCTAAAAGATGAAGAAATTAAACATTTTATTCAAAGCTTACATAGTGTGAGCATATAGTCATCAAAAATTAGAGTTAAATAAATTCTAGTTACTTTTCCATGTGAGTTTTTATAAAAAGCTGTCTTTATTTCAAAAAGTAATCATATTCATTTAAAATCCGAAGACCAGGAACCCCTGGGGAGCTCTTCAGAAGACAGAATGGTTTGGGGTGGGTGCATAAGATCATTAACTCCCCTCCTTTCATGGACACACGAGACCTAGAGCTACCTATGGATCATTTCTCTCTGAAAAAGTTTTGAAAATTAGATCAACTGCATCCCACAACAAAAGATAAAAGGGCTACATTGACACAGGTAAGTGAGGCGGAGACATAGTCTCACCAAAGCCCCACCCCCGGCCCTGGGTCTCACAGTAAGGAGAATCTCAACAGTCTGTTATCTCTCCCAGAGAAGCTAGGACTTGGTGCCCCATATCAGGTACCCTAACCCTTCCGTCTGGCTTAGAAAACAATCGGGCTGATGTCCAAGGGACCCGAAGTAGTATAGGAAACTGAAAGTTTTCTTTTATTTTTTATTTATTTTTTTAAGATTTTTATTTATTTATTCATGATAGACATGAGAGAGAGAGAGAGAAAGAGAGAGAGGCAGAAGGAGAAGCAGGCTCCATGCTGGAGCCCGATGTGGGACTCGATCCCGGGACTCCAGGATTGTGCCCTGGGCCAACCACTGAGCCACCCAGGGATCCCCAAAAGTTTTCTTTTAAAGTGCTCATGTGTTGTCTCTCTCACCTGGGAATCCTGTCCAAAAGCACCAGTTGGTAAAACACCTGGATTGTATATAAGTGTGATTGATTTGCTGGTCCTAGGCATCTGCTAGAGTGCAAGGGACAGATGGGGCTTTCTGTGGATTGGCAGAGGTCGTTTGTGTGCTCTCCATCTAACCTGTTAAGGGAAGCAGAGTTGGCTGTGTGGCACCTTCCTACTGTGTTGCTGATGCCTGAGCATGGCAGTTCAGAGATTCCACACTCCCTGGATGGGGCTGGCAAGTGTGAGTGGTCACAGCCTTCTTTGCCCATCCTGCGGCCCGCATGCTCATGCAGATAGGGCACTGTCACACAGCACTGCTGCTGAAGCTCATAGGCTTCCATACCTCAATTCCTGCCTTCTGAGTGTGCTCTGACCCCCTACACTTTATAACTCCACTAAAGCCCCTGGCTGCAGGCAGACCACATAAAGGGAAACATTTTGTTCACCCATGCCTAGTGGGCCTCAGCTCCGAGGGACTACAACAAAAAGACCATTCGTGGTAGGTCATTGCCTCTAGGTTACTGCACAGATACGGAATGTAAGAGAAATTGTGCACCCCATTGGCCTTGCTACAGCTTAACAAGACCTTTCAGAAATAACCTTATACACTTGCCTAGTGCCCTAATTCTCACGGGGATACCTCCAGATCTCCCAGTTGGAGGCTAGTAGTGTTCAGGATTGTGGCCCTAAAGGATAGTCTATATATTTGCTTACTTTAAAAGCTGCTGCCTGAGCACCTGACTGCCATCAGCCTGAAACTAGGTGCTAAATGAGATTCTTCCTCTTGGATCACTGATCTGTCTTGGCGCCCCCTCAACAATGGGTCCTTCTTGAGAATAAATTAGGTAGTTTAGATCATCGCAAAGGTTCAAGAAATAACCAAGAGGCTAGGGCGAAGGTGAAAGAGAAGGATCATTATCTAACGCCACACCTTGAAGATTGGGAAAGGAAGCAGTGTTGCTTAAGATATATAGAAATAAAGTAAAATGAGAAACCAGAGAAGTATGTTTTAAACAAAAGAGGAAGACAAAACCTCAGAATAAAGACTTTAATGGTAAAGATAAGCAATCTATCTGATCAAGAGTTCAAAGTAATGGTCATGAAGATCCTCACCAAGGTCTTGAGAAAAGTGGATCAGCCCATTGAGAACTTCAACGAAGCCATAGAATATACAGGTAAGCACCAACAGCAGTGACAGAGCAGAAAAATAGAACTGCAAAATACAGCAGAGGGGTTCAACAGACTGTATAATATGGAACAATTCAATGAACTAGAAGACAAAACATTAGAACTCACATGGACATAGGCAAAAAGAACTAAAAAAAAAAAAAGGATAATTTAGGGGACCTGTGTGACAATGTCAAGCAAAATAATATTCACATTAAGGGGTCCCATAGGAGAAGAGCAAGATCATATTCGAAAACTTCTTTAACCTGGAAAAGGAAATCGACATCCAGGTTCTAGAAGCCCAGAGAGTTCCTAAAAAGGTGAACCCAAAGAGGAGTTCACCAAGACACAAAATTAAGAGGTCAAAAGTCAAAGATAAAATTAAAGCTAGGACTAGTGAAGCTATAGATAAAATGAAAAGATGTAAAATGTGACCTCAAAAACAAATTGTAGCGGTACCTGGGTGGCTCAGTTGAGCAGTCGAGCATTGGATTTTCAGTTTCGGCTTAAATTGCAATCTCAGGGTCATGAGATAGAAAACAATAAGAAAGCTGCAGATTTGAATAATGCTGGAGCAAATGGGCCTAACCCATACAGCACATTCTAACAACTGCAGAATACACATTTTTTTCCAGGGCACATGAGCCATGATGACATAGCACCTCGATGACTATTAAAAAGAAAAGTGTTGAGGATGTAGAAAAAAGTGATCCGTTGCGCACACTATTGGTGGGAATGTAAATTTGGTGTAGGCACTGTGGAAAGTAGTATGAAGATTCCTAAAAAAATTACAGAACTTCATATGATCCAGCAATCCTGTTTCTGGGTTTCTATTTGAAGAAAATAACCCTAATTTGAAGATAAATGCACCCCTATGTTAATGCAGTATTATTTACAATATCTAAGATAGGATACAACTTAAATGTGCATCAGTAGATGAATGGATAGAGATGTGTATACACACCTCACGATGGAATACTACTCAGCTGTGTGTTAAAAAAAACATGAAATCTGGACTCTAGCAACAGCATGAATGACCTTTGAGGATTTATGCTAAGTGAAGTAAATCAGAGAGACAAATACTGTATGATTTCACTTTCATAGGCTCAAACGATAAATAAAGCCCAGATTCACAGATACAAATAATAAGTTGGTGGTTGACAGAGGAGAGCAAGTTTGGAGTGAGAATGGGTGTACGGGATCAAGTACAAACTCCAATTTTAAAACAGGATGTAGTATACAGAATGAGGAATATGGTCGATACTGAATTTTACATGGTGACAGATGGTAGCTGGATTTAGTAGGGTCACCATTTCGCAATGCATACAAAGGTCAAATCACTGTATTGTACAGCTGAAAATGATATTGTATGTCAATTATACATTTTGTTATGGTGAAAAATCAAGACAATACAATTTGTTAAGTGATGAAAATCATTTTAAAGTTATTTAAAGTTCAGTTTTAACTTAATTTTTAGGATTGTGATTTTCTATTAAATTGACAAAATAAGCTTTTGGAAATTCTAGTGTTTAGTGTCCATTTGCCAGTGTAAATCCTGTTGGATCTCAGGCTACCTTTGTACAAATTTTAAAAGTAACAGATTTTGTAACATTGGAAAATATTCCTTTGTTGCCATGTGCAATTTTGGAAAATCCTACTGTAATTCATAGGTAACTGCACCCATGAATTGAAACATTAAAAGAACCAAAAAATGGATACTTGGAACTCGTAATGGGAGATTATATTTTAATAGGCATAATGTGCCTGGATTCGTGCTGATGGAAATAGTTTAAGAAGTAAATTAGTTTCTTTAAATGCTTATGCCCCTAAAATTCTCTCCAAACTCTGAAGCAATATTCATCTTTCAAACTGGCTGGCAGTACCTCAAATATTAAACCTTTATGGCATTTGGATATAGTAAATTTGTAAATTTTTTTTTATTGAGGACAAGATATGGGGAAGGGTTTTCCTCTTTGATTGGGAACAGATGTTTAGGTGTGTAAGTTTTTCTGTTAGCACTGAGCATTAAACCCAGAGTAAACACAGCCTCCCAGGTGTGATATAACAAGTTTATTTTTATGTGTATATATGTCGTGGGGGGCCTTTTAAAGCATCAGGGTAGCCAATGGCTTCTTTTAGATCTAAAGGTGTTACTATACTACAGACCTTTCAATAGGAACATACTATTATCTTTACATTTAATTTTTTAAAAATTTTAAGCTGCTCTGCTTATGAAATTATTGTTTTAATCTAAACTCTAAAATACTATTTTTCAAGGTCTGATAAAAAAAAAATGTTGCTAAAAAAAGGTTTCCTAGGTTAATCCTTACCAGAAGTAATCAATCCTGAATTCTTGGGCCATTTATTCTTCTGCTTTAATTAAAGTTTACTAGGACTTCTCTTTGGCCAGGAGTAGTCAAGTAGCAGTATTTCTAGAGCTTCCCCAACTGCCTTCAATAAAGGTACTTGTGCTTTTTTTTTTTTCCTTTTATTTTAGTTTTTGCATATTATTTATTTTTGTAAAATATTTATTCATGATTGAGAGAGAGAGAGAGGCAGAGACACAGGCAGAGGGAGAAGCAGGCTCCATGCAGGGAGCCCCATGTGGGACACTATCCTGGGTCTCCAAGGTCACACCCTGGGCCGAAGGTGGCGCTAAACTGCTGAGCCACCTGGGCTGCCCAGTTTCTGTGTATTCTTTTGTAATTATCAGTGTAAGAGATTTAAAGAAATGTTTTTTTTTTTTAATTTTTATTTATTTATGATAGTCACACACACAGAGAGAGAGAGAGAGAGAGAGAGAGAGAGAGGCAGAGACACAGGCAGAGGGAGAAGCAGGCTCCATACACCAGGAGCCTGACGTGGGATTCGATCCCGGGTCTCCAGGATCGCGCCCTGGGCCAAAGGCAGGCGCTAAACCGCTGCACCACCCAGGGATCCCTAAAGAAATGTTAAAAAAAAAAAAAAACAACCCTATATCTCTGGAAGTTATACCTTTTATTATAGTAATTGATGTATGCCTATGTATATATTCCATCATGTACTAGATTGCTATACGTTAGGGAGAGAACAATGATGCAGCATGACTTCTTTGCTTGAACATGTACGTATTCTTTATGGAATAATAACATTTTCTCTCTCTAGCAGTCATAGTCTCACCAGATTCACAATCAAACAATTTCTATTAGGTCTGTATGGCCTGCTAAAGATAGTAATAAAGTGGATGAGAATAGAATCATGGGTTCTGAGTCACAAAGTCATCCAAATCACATCGTGTGCTTTGATGTTTCTTCAAAGAGAGTCATGCAGCCCAAAGAGAATGATTGGGAACATGGTTCGTGAGAAGTCCGGGAGAACATTTTACAAATCCATGTTCCGACAAGCAGATTCAGACTACTGTTAAAAGGTCATAGCAGGGTTCCAACATTACCTTGGTATCTGGCCAGCAGCCCAGGCTGAGACTGCTCTCAACTTCATACCAATGTAACTATCATATCAGGGAGAAAAAAAAAAAACTACCCAAAGTGAAAATATGAAAACTCAGCACTTTAAAACAGTACCAACAGTCAAGCTATTGCCACAATTTTAATATTGTGGCTATTGCCACAATCTTAACTGTAAGAATCAATCCTTTTTCCCCTCCCCCAAGTGCAGTGGTTTTAAATTTCAATGTTATAAATTATCTAATAGTCTCTAATGATCTACTTTGTCCTAAGTATTTCTCAGCTATGTTTTTTTTCCAAGCAAGGTGAAGGTGAGGAGGCTTGCCAGTTGAATACCAGAGACCCAGTTAAATTTCAATCTCAGATAAACAATGGATGTTATTGTGCTATTAGTGTCAAATATTTCATGGGTCTAAAAAAATGCATTGTTTATCTGAAATTAAAACTTAGGTGTCTTGTATTTTAGCTTGCTAAATCGGGCAATCCCCAAGTGTGAGGGTTGGAGTTTTCCTTTTTTGTTTTAGATTTCATTTATTCATGAGAGACATAGGCTGAGGGAGAAGCTGGCTCCCCACAGGGAGCCTGAAGCTGGACTTGATCCCAGGACCCAGGGATCATGACATGAGCCAAAGGCAGATGCTCAACCACTGAGCCAACCAGAATCCCCCAACCCCCAAGTTGAGTTTAGATGGCCTTTTTCATTTCTTTCTCTTCATACCTTTGTCTGTATGGTTGATACATCTTTTCTTTAAAAATATATTTCCTTTAGAGACAGGCAGAATGTGCACGTGAGCAGGATGAGAGGGAGAGGGTGAGAGAATCTCAAGCAGACCCTCCACAATTGCCACGCCCTACATGAGACTGGATTCCATGACCCTTGAGATCCTGACCTGAGCCACCCAGGCACCCCTAGTTAATATGTATTGTCTACTTTGAGAGGTAGAGTAGGTGTTTTCCTTCTTGCATAGAGACTTAAAAACCTGGCTTTGTATTTGAACCACAAAAGAAACTTCAAAATAATCTTTATGCCTAGGACATGCCTAGGTCTGGGATGAGGTCCAGGTATTCCCCCAGAGGAGTCGACAGAGGTTTATAATTTCTTTATACTCCATACTTGAGCTACACTAACAACAGAAAACCATTGATGTAGATGTCTTATCAGAATACAAATTGTTCTTTTTTAGTGTGGCTAAAACAAAGTGAACGCTCTTCATGAATCTAAGCAGATGGACCATAGCTTGTACAGACTTTTATAAGGCTAAATGCGTGGAGGCAGTGAAAGCTGGGTAGAGGCGCTGTGGTCAGTAGGAAGCTGGCTGGTGTGTACTGGGTGCACTTCTCCAGCTCACAGAGGATGGCAGGATGTTTATTCTGCAGGTTTAAAATAGTAAAAATAATTCACTAACCCTTTTAAAACTGAAAGTGCTCTTACATTTCAAACATAATGTGGATATTTAAGTTTAAAAACTGTTGGGATCCCTGGGTGGCGCAGCGGTTTGGCGCCTGCCTTTGGCCCAGGGCGCGATCCTGGAGACCCGGGATCGAATCCCACGTCGGGCTCCCGGTACATGGAGCCTGCTTCTCCCTCTGCCTGTGTCTCTGCCTCTCTCTCTCTCTCTCTCTGTTACTATCATAAGTAAATCAAAATTAAAAAATAAAAACTGTTATTATTGCATCCATCCATTTCATATCTGTACAGACTTTTGTTTGATTACTAAATGCTCTGGTAAAAGTAAAGTACTTTTTACAAAGTTGTATTGTAAAAGTGCTTTTTACAAAGTAAAGTACTTTTTACAAAGTTGTACTGGTTCTAGGTATCCTTGAACATTATCACTCAAATTATATGCAATAAAGGACCAGCTCAACACTCCACCCACTTTGTTAGACCAGCAGAATCTCAGTTCCTACCTGAGAAACAGAATCTGCATTTTAGCAAGATCACCTCCTTTGTGTATAAATTAAAATCTGAGAATCATTGACCTAGACCCCTGCATTTGTCATGGTCCATAGACCTCTACTATGACAGAATCAAAGCATGGTACAGTAGGCAAATAATACACACTGAAATATTTGTTGATTAATCAGTAACATGCTATTTTTTAAAAAAGATCCTTAAAAATGCCAGATTTTTTTTTAAAACTTTGTCAATGTAATGGTGTTTGTATTTAAAATATTCCAAATTCGTAAGTTATACAGACCCTATGGAATGAGTAAAAACATATTTCTAATTTATTCCAACTATGGACCTAGAATTTCATTTATGCAAAGAGACCTTCAAAGTTACATGATCTAACACATGTATTTTATCAGTAGACACAATTCAAGATTTAGGGTTCCTGATGACCACCTAGGTGCTCAACCTTGTACAGCGTGCAGCCTTTTTCCATGGCCTTATCATGAAATGGTGTGAAGCTACTCTTGCCATCTTGACTGACCAAGGCCTTGAACTTACTGTAAGTGAACAATTGGTTGACTGTAATTCAAACTAAGTTTTGGGAATTATAACTTAATTCACACTCTCAGGATGGTCATTTTTCCATCTGGTATCAAGTGGTATGTGTCTTGCTGAAGCATATCTGTTTAGTAGTTGATACGAAGCTAGAAAGAACAAAAAAATTTTCTTCTCAAATTCTGTAACCCTGAGGTTATAGAAGAGAAAAATCTCATAAGGACTGTTGGCTTCGGAGGGCTTCATTAGTTGATGTAAGTGACAGGTATGCTACAGTGTTATAAATAGGAAAGTCAGAAACTCAGCAAACCAAAAAGCTCTGACAATTTTAAAAGAACTTGAAGTGTATGAAAAATATTAGTGATCAAATGCCAATGAAAGGAAGAGTAGCAAATTACTTTGTCAAATAATATTTAAGTTATATTAATAAGTTAAATTATTAATTAGCTTCCTACCTGGCTCTTGAAAGTGCTGTGTAACAGACCTTGCTATGCATTGCTGGAATGAGTTCTTAAAAATATCTGGGTGTTTATTTTTTTCCCATCAGGCATCAAAATCCTTAAGAAGTAGCATGTCTTTTGTTTGCCAAAAATCATGTCCATTTATAGAAACTAATACCGAATAAATGTATACCAAATAAATAATCATGATTGTTTACCGAGAGATGACATGCAAGGTAATTAGCAAAAGTCAACCTTTAATAATCAAGTTTAGTAGCAAAGATAAGGACATTCTTCCAAAAAATTATAATACCTCTTTGTGGGCAGACCCTGACAGGGCTATTACTTAGACTTATTAAATTATATTTGCATTATATTGTAAATACTGTGATAGAAATTCATAAAAAAGGAATAAAATTTGGAACAAATTAAACGTTCTAGATTTTAGATAGTAAGAGTAAATACCGGAATATGCATTCTGGGAGTTTACGGATTTTTATTTCTTTTTTAGGCTTCTTGAGATTATTTTGATTTTTTTTCACCAATCAAAAGTAATAAACTATTATCTCTATATATCTATGTAATTTTATCTAGTGGGGGAAAAGGTAGGTCAGTAAGAAAGAGAAATACTATCTTGCATCATGATAATGAAATAATGGAGGCAGGTAGGGTATGTTAGCGCTGTCATCTGAATTATATATATTCACTTTAATGAGAAAGCACTTACCAGATTATTCCTGATTCTTGGAAATGGAGAGTTGGTCTGTTTTTCTACTTATAAAAACCATCTACGTCATTATTCTAACCGTGCTTTAGAGTTTTAGATAAAAATAAGATGAGTGTATGGTTATTTCAGTTATATCTTTCTAAAATGAACTCAGTTAAGAGAAGAGAAAAAGACATTGAAATGATAAATCATGCAAAGCATACGCTTTTGGTTTTGAGCTGTAGATGTACACTTATAGGTATAAGATGACACCTATTCC
The DNA here is from genome assembly GCF_048164855.1 of Canis lupus baileyi. Taxonomy (NCBI): domain Eukaryota; kingdom Metazoa; phylum Chordata; class Mammalia; order Carnivora; family Canidae; genus Canis; species Canis lupus. Next base: position 103,206,341 of record NC_132876.1, read on the forward strand.
TTTCATCGCAACAATATGAGTGAATAAATGCTAATGTTTTTGGCCATTGATTAGCAAACATATTTAGTTGTTAAGCTGCTAAAGAAGAAATTCGTATTTGGTTTACCATACCCCTTACAACAAACACATACTAACAAGCAATTCATATCCTATATTCTTTTGTCCCCTAGGAGCCTTTTGAATGTTGCTTTTAGATAACAGTCACAGAGACTCACAGCTGTTAGGCAGTCTATGGATCCCGAGGGACATATGTTTGTTGGCATTGCTTACTTTATATACAATTGATAAAATGCTTTATTTTTCACCAGCCCTTTCTTTTGTGAAAAGGATTGAGAGAAGGTAAAAAAAAAAAAAAATACATGTGAACTATTTTTTTAAGCAATGTCAATTTTCATTTAATAGTATAGCTCTTGTGCCAAAGAAAATTTGAGGAGTTATACATGTCACCCTTGCCTATTTATTTAGCAGTAATCCTTCAAATAGACCCAGTGCTATTGCATTGCACATTCCATCTCTATTGGCTGTACTAGTTACAAATGAAAATGTAAAAATGACATCCAACACATTCTAATAAAATTAAGTCTGGTCAGTGCAGAGATTCCTATAAAATACACAACAATTTGGAGAATAAGAGGTTCAGTTACAGGAGATGGAACATTCAGAACCTTTTTTTTTTTTTTCAAAGATCTTATTTATTTATTCACGAGAGACACACACAGAGAGAGAGGCAGAGACACAGAGGGAGAAGCAGGCTCCATGCAGGGAGCCCGATGTGGGACTTGATCCCGGATCCTGGGATCATGCCCTGAGCCAAAGGCAGACGCTCAGCCGCTGAGCCACCCAGGTGTCCCAGAACATTCAGAATCTTATGGTATACGCTGATGCTCTGTTTAACTGAGAACTAATGATTTACAATGTTATTTTTAAGTTTAAAAATATTTATTGGGGTATTTGATGTTTCTTACATAAAAATCAGCCTGTAGTATGAAGAAAAAAAATGAAGGAAAAATTCATATAAAAAACAATCACCATATAAAAAATCATCACTGTAATCTGTTTGGGACAATTTTTTCCATACACATACATATATAGTTCAATGATTATGGGATCGGATTCTGTTTTGTCACATACCATATATTATTTACATTACTAAATATCCAAAGTGTAATTTAAGTGGCTACCAGTATAAACTAAAAAAATAAAATTTTAAAAAGATTTTTAAAAATGGCTACCAGTAATGATGCTGTCTGAGACACTGTGGGCAAGAAATAAAATTTCATACCTAGAATAGATGTTTATACCTGAATGAATATACCTCTGGTTCTTTCAGTAGTCTCTGAGGAATACAGTCATACCAGGGGCTCATTGTTGGTTTCTCTTGCTGGCATTTAAAGGCAGAAACAGCTAGGTTAGCCTGGGTAAGTAGGGGGGCCATGTTATTGAGCCCTCACTACCCTCCACCTCTGCTTGCCATGACCAGTCCATTGGTGTACCTGTCACCACAGTTATGGTGTTGCCAGTGTTGAAGGTTGGCTAATGTCAACTGGCTAAATCATTTTGTCTATTTGGTTGTTTAGTGCCACTCAGATGGAGGTTGCTTTTTGGACAGTAACAAGTGATATAAAGATAGTCTCATTTAAAAAAAAAAAAAAAGATAGTCTCATTTAATTCCCACTTTCCTGTCCACCCACATGCCATTATTCCAGACTTTGTCTCCAATTTCCCATTGTTTCTCCTTCTGGGATCTTGATCAGCTGGTGAGGCCACTTGCCATCAGCTGTGAATACATATGGTCACTTTTTCCTTGATGTAAAGTGAATGACCAGGTGTGTTTTAAGTTCTACCCATTGAGAAGATTTTTCCCTCCCTGCTCTCAAAGTCATTCCTGAGAGTTCCTTTAGTATAGCCATTCTCCCTTTCCAGAATTGCTGACATCTATAGAACAAGCCTTGGTTTTTCTTATTTCAGTGAGTCACTCAAGACCTCTTATATAGAGATAGTTAAGAGGTCAGAAAAGAACAAGGTGGCAGCAGTGGTGAGTGACATAGGAATTAGAGCTACTTTTTTTTTTTTTTTTTTTTTTTAAGATTTCATTTATTTATTAGAGAGAGAGAGAGAGAGAGGCAGAAACACAGGCAAAGGGAGAAGCAAGCTCCATGGAAGAAGCCCGAAGCGAGACTCAATCCCAGACCCCGGGATCATGCCCTGAGCTGAAGGCAGACACCTAACCACTGAGCCACCCAGGCGTCCCTTAGAGCTACTTCTTAATTATTTTCCAGGGGTAATGTAAGAACAGTGTGAACTCAACTCACAGACTGAGGGTGAAGCCTAAAAGAGCTATCAGTTGGACACTGCTAACCACTGTCCTTACTGCTGGTCAGATAATCTTTTCATAAATGTAAGCTAATGTCACTTTTATTCCTTCAGACTATACTTAGAATCAGTTTTCCAAACTTCAAATACCAATGTAATTTAATCACAATTAGAATTCAGATAGTGATTGCAGATCTTTTTCTTTTTGACAGTATGTCCTTTTCCAAATAAAAAATAAAAAAAAAAACTAATGGGGATCCTTGTTGAGAAAATTGGTTTATTTTTTTGAAGATTTTATTTATTCATGAGAGACACAGAGAGAGGCAGAGACACAGGCAGAGGGAGAAGCAGGCTCCTCACAGGGAGCCCGAAGTGGGACTCGATCCCGAGACTCCAGGATCATGCCCTGAGCCGAAGGCAGACGCTCAACTGCTGAGCCACCCAGGTGTCCCAAGAAAATTGGTTTAATTCTGAGGTCAGGCAACTATGCAAGTAAACCAAATCCTGTCTGTTGGTTGTTTTTATATAATGTTTAATTGGAACATAGTCACACCCAGTCATTTACATATTGTCTGACTGCTTTCATGCTACAATGAGAGAGATTTGAATAGTTGCTACAGAGGGCCAATGGCCTGTAAAGCTTAAAAAATGCTTACTCCATGGGCCTTCATAGAAAAAGTTTGCCAATCATGAATATATTGCTTTATTAAAAAAAATTACGTGTATTTTTTAAAAAGTCACTTTTCTGTCTTCTAATAAATTTATCTTATATCTTTGCTATCTCTCCTAATTTTCTTGTTTTTATTTGATTGATGCTTTTCTAACTTCTTAGAGTGAATTCATTTCACTTATTTTGCTTTCTAACTCAAGATTCATAGAGCTTTTAACTTTTTTCTTGAGTACAAATTCAGCCTCAGTAGATTTCTTCATACACAGTGTATTTTCTCATTTTGACCTATGCAAAATAGTCCAAAATTTCTATTTTAATTTCTCCTTTGTTCTAAAATCCTGTTCTCCCCAGGATACTTTGATTTTAATTTAAATTTTGCTTTTAATTTCTAGTTTTATTGAACTATACTCCAATAGTGATAAATGTACAAAATATGCATTTGGAACTATATTAGGGTTTTCCTTATGGCCTATGATCTCATTTTAGGAATATTCTCAGAATGTTTGGCAAGACTTTGAATTCCCTGGAAGGGACACATTTATAAGTCTACCTATTCAATTACTCTATTTGACTACTTCAGTTGCCAAAGCCAGAGAGATTTATGTTAAACATTTTTCAAACTAAAACTTGGCCTTGTGAAATGGACTAAAAGATTTGTCAGACTAAGTAGGAAAACTTTATGAGATCAAGATTGTGGAAAGAAAAGATAAAGACGAATTTCATAGATTTAACAGGACAAGTTAATATATTGCCAAATCTGTATTAAGACAAATATGTCATGGTGGCATGCTTATAGACACTTCCTTTTTTCTTCATAGAGTTTTAGGATCAGAAACCTGCTGTTCCATTAGGGCACCAGTTGGCCAGGATAATCTAATTCTGATTACAGTATTCTTGAATTAATAGAAAACTTAAGTCCTAGTAATAAATCTTTGAACCTAACTTGTAACCTTAAGTACATTTGCTTTGACCTTCTGATTCTTCCCTAATTGATTTAAATACATGGCAATGAGTTCAAAACCAGCAGTTAATTTTTAAGTTTCTGACATAAATTAGGAATTGCGTGGGGAACCAACTCTTGCTTCTTTATTTCTTCACAGAAAATAAAAAGGGTGCTTTGGGCCTCCTGATCATAAATTGCTCTGTTTATTGGGTCTAGTTTCTGTAACATAAGAATTTTATGAGACATTGGATAATCAGCTGAGGGTATTTACTTTTTGTTAACAAAGGAAAACTAAGATTTCATATAGGAACTTTGAAAAATTTGTAACTTTTTGAAATAATAGTATAGAATTTGCACATTGGTGGTTATAAAATAAATATGTATACCCAGGAATTACCTTCATAAATTTTGAAATGAAATATAATGAATATCATATAGAATTTATGTCACAAAGGCAAACATTTTATAAAAATGAATCAAGAGTTTTTAGTTCAGGAAGACTGCAATCACAGATGCTGGGAATAAATTTCGTTCTTAAAATGCCCAATAGTAAGGTTTTTTTTCCATATTTTAATGGAGTTTACAAGGATTGCTTCCATTTCAGAAAGGCTTTCAAATTCCCTTTCTTCAGGGTGTAAAGTGTTTAATCACCATTTACTTTTATTTGAAATCAGTGCATAATAATGCTGTAGAATTCGGAAAGGCAATTAAGAGGGAAAATATGCCAAAAATCAGTACAAACTGGCAATATTGCCAGTAGAAGACAGATGCAATGCAAAATATTTTTATTAAATTAAAAAAAATGAAGAGTAGGATTCAAATTAAGAATCCATCTAGGAAAACTGCCACACGTCAACATTTGAAAAAATAATTAGTTTTTAAGGATGCCTAGCAGCTCCTCAGCATTCTGCAGTAATCTATCAGTTTCTCCTAGAAAATATCAGCAGTAAGTCACAGGCCTTTGAGTGTCTATTTGTTTAATATTTAAAAATGCTTTTTTAACAAAAAAAGCATGGCATATTTCTCACACAAATGCTTCACAATTTATTGTATTTAGGCACAGCAGCCTTTTCAAGATTGGTTTTAACACTTGATTTAATTTTAAAACATGACTGGCCAAAATGGTCATTTTACTTTCTCTTTCTGTGTAGGAGTATCTTCAACAAATTCCAGTTTATTAGTGATCTGTGCTTTTCAATGTGCCTATTAGTTTTTTAAAGGAAAAAGAAAGACTAAACTTCAGTTGTTTAAAATATCTAGCACATCTTGGGGTGCCTGGGTCGCTCAGTTGGTTAAGCATCTGACTCATAGTTTCAGCTCAGGTCATGTTCTTGGGGTCCTTGGATTAAGCCCTGTGTTGGGCTCTGTGCTCAGCACAGAGTTGGCTTGTACCTCACACTTCCCCTTTCCCCATCCCTCCACCTTCCCCCTGCTTGCATGCTGCATGTGTGTGCTTGCTCACTCTAAAATAAATAAATAAAATCTTTTTTAAAATATCTATCACATTGGGACAAATTAAGTGACATCAAATCCCTACACATCTCAAATACTAGAAATAATTTTTGTTTTACTGGTTGTTTTACCTTTTATCCATGTATTGGTAGTGTGGGTGTAATAAACTCTTAATTTATCTCTATGTTGCAAATTAGTAGAAGGTTTCTCCATAGGTGAGGAGGTAGGTTTGTATTGTGAACACCAAACATGTTTCCTCAAACTTTTTAAGATTTTATTTATTTATTCATGAGACACAGACACACACACACATACACACAGGCAGAGGGAGAAGCAGGCTCCTTGCAGGGAGCCCGATGCGGGACTAGATCCCGGGACTCCAGGATCACGCCCTGGGCCGAAGGCAGGTGCTAAACCACTCAGCCACCCAGAGATTCCCTCCTCAAACTTTAAGAGTAATTTTTTGTTCTGGTTTGCAGTGTACCTTGACAATGTGGCAACAATAAAAGGGCAGAGACAAAGAGAGGGGGAAAAAAAGACATTTATATTGTAAGGATTCACAGAGCCCTCAAAAGTATTCTTTTCTTAAATGGGAAAAGTTTTCTATTATTTTCAAGAGGTCATTGAAAATTTTGTTATCATTTTACCGAATTGAAAGAAACAAATTACTCAAGTGTCCGATTTGCTCGATAGCATTCAAAAGCAATGAATCACATACTCATTTCTTTTACCTGAGACAAATTCTTTTAAACCCATGTATAGGAAGGAAATTCTTTGCTTGGATGAGATACTGCAGAGTGATCTCTGTAGGAGATTTCTCTGAGGCATCTGGGTTTCATACATAATACATTGTCAAGTTGCTCTTTTGGGGAAATGGTTCTTTTTTAATTTATTTTTTATTTTTTATTTTTTGGAAATGGTTCTTTTAACGTCCTGTTTCACATAAGTGACTCTAATGCATAGACTTATCTGATAGACAGTGTCATGAGTTTATGTGTGTGAATTGGCCGCATTAGGTGGAATCATTTTTGAGATTTTCAGATTCAGGTCCTGGACTGTGTGATTAAAAACTTGTCAGATCTGGATGCCTGGGTAGCTCAGTGGTTGAGTGTCTGGCTTTGGCTCAGAGCATTATCCCAGGACCAGGGATCAGGTCCTGCTTCGGCCTCCCTGCAGAGAGCCTGCTTCTCCCTCTGCCTGTGTCTCTGCATCTCTCTCTGTGTCTCTCATGAATAAATAAATCTTAAAAAGAAAAAAACTCAGATCAAGAGATTCTTCAGGATATAGAATACAACAGTTCTTTAAAAAAATCAAAGCAATTTACCAAGGATTTCAATTTTGAAATGTGGCATTTAATGCATAGTTCTTATAGAATATAATTTTGAAAGTACTTTGAGGGCTCCCAGATATACACTAGTTAAGCATTATGTAGGACACTTCCATTTTTCTTTTTACATTGTTGGATCTTCCTCTACTCAACAAGGTATTTTTGTTGGCTTCACTCAGTGAAAATCACTGAACTCAGAAAAGGAGAAAAGAGAAAAAAAAATTAAATTCTGGAAGAAAATAGAAGTCCTTACCAATGCAGATGTTGGCGAGTATTGCTATAAGTTTTCTGAATGGGGGACGCCTGTGTTGCTCAGTGGTTAATTGTCTGCCTTCAGCCCAGGGCGTGATCCTGGAGTCCCGGGATCGAGTCCCACATCGGGCTCCCTGAATGGAGCTTGCCTCTCCCTCTGCCTGTGTCTCTGCCTCTCTCTCCTCTCGCTCTCTCTCTGTCTCTCATGAATAAATAAAATCTAAAAACAAAAGTTCCCTGAATGGAAAAGCATTAAAATATGTATTTAGGGGGATGTGTATGCATATATATTTACAAAGGCTTGGTAAGGATGCAAGAGAGGAATTTTGGAATATTGAGAGGTACACTGAGGGTGCCCGGATGGCTCAGTTGGTTGAGTGTCTGCCTTTGACTCAAGTCGTTATTCCAGGTTCCTGGGATCCAGTCCTGTGTTGGGCTCTCTGCTCAGCAAGGAGCCTGCTTCTCCCTCTCCCCCTGCTTGTCCTCTCTTGTTTTCTCTCTCTGTCTCTCTCTCTCTGTCTCTCTGTCTCTCTGTCTCTCTCTCTCTGTCAAATAGATAAATCAAATTGAATATGAATGGAGATTAAGATGGTCATATGTGGAAAATGAAGAGCCAAAGGATCATATCAAAGTGAATCACTGAGAAGCAGAAAAGAAATACTTAGAACATTATTACATATGTATATGTACTTTCATTTTGTTATTCACTTAAAAATTCACTGTCTACATTTAGAATTCTTCATATAATAATATCTAAGATTACTTTTTACTCTAGGAAGAGCTTACCAGTGGTACTCATTTGTTACTACAAACTTAAGGGCTTAAAACAACACATTTTTTTCCTTCCAGTTCTTGAGGTCAGAAGTCCAGCAGGCGTCTCACTGGGCTAAAATGAAGGTGTCAGCAGATCCCTCCTTGTACCTCCTGGAGGATCTAAGAGGGAAGCTGTTTACTTGCTTTTTCCAGTTCTAAAGCCTAGAGAGATTCCTTGGTTCATGGCTCCTTGACCACCTTCAAAGCCCCCTGTTGAGCATCTTTTCTACTCTCTGATCTCCTTTAGACATTACAGTCTATGACTCTCTCCTTCCTTTGTGTTTTTTATAAGGACCCTTGTGATTACACTGGTCACACCAAGGAAGTCCAAGATAACCCCCCTCATCTCAGAATCCTTACCTTAATTATACCTGCCAAATCCCTTTGGCCATGTAAGGGCATGTAGTCACAGATTCTGGCAGATAGGATGTGGTCATTTTTGTGGGGGGACCTTATGCAAACTACATATATATCTCTGTACCTCTTTTATTCCCTCATTGTATCCAAATATCATTCCCTATAATAGTCGTTACTTTTTATTTCTCACATTAGATTCTATGAAGACTGAGGATTTTTTGGTTGATTTTACTATTTATACTCCAATGTGTGGTGAAAGGCCCAGCATACAGCAAGCCCACTATCAATATTTCTTGAATAGATAACCAAAATCTATGCAGATCTCAAACAGCTGGATTCCCAACCAGAGGCTCAATCTACAACATCATAATGCCACTTTTTCATCTAGTATTGCCATTTTATTAAAATACTACTCTGAATGTATTTCCCATAGATTAGTTATACACTTAAACCAAATAAAATGCCTTTTATGCTTTAGTGTAACTGAGAAGCTGCTGCACACTCATGTAATCCACATAAAATATCCCCAGGTTCACACTATAGTTAAACCACATCATGACCCACAATAGAGAATTTACTCACTTGGACCCATTTTTACTTCTTGTAGCTTACTATGGAAAGAGATAATATGCCATGTTAGAGAAATTGTCATTTTCTTTTGTAAAACATGTTGAAAACTTGAAAAAAATGAATGGAAGGAAAAAATCACTTTCTTGTATATTTTTAACCACTTAAATTTATATGATATTAAAATATGGAAAATAATGTATTTGGATCTAATTCAAGGCTTAGGGAAATGCGATTCTATTAGATATCTGTAGTAAAGTGAGTTTTATCTGAACAAAGGTTAGTCCTAGAAGATTGAGATCCCTTTAACACAGACGAAAAATGAAAGTCTCCATCCACGGGTTGCCATGGTTTCAGTTGAGCAAAAAAACAAAATTGGAAGGTCACCAATAAGTTTTGAGAATATTATTTTTTACAAAAAAGAAATCATACCAATGCGATGTAAAATCCTAACAAGATTTAGAACAATACAGGCACTTTGAAAATTACAAAACCATTAGTCAATACCATATTAAGCTGATTTATTACCCTCTAGTGCCACAGCTTTTTAGCTGCTGATGGGTATTCAGTTAAGAAATAAGATTATGACTCCTTTCTTGAGGTTTTCACACTTTTTTTTTCAGAAAATAAAGTAAATTAGACAATAAATCATTGTTCATATCACTCTCCAGTAGTACCAATTGAAGAGGTGGATAGTCAGGTTAAAAAAAAAATTTTTTTCCCCTTGGTATCTGAATTCTGAATTCTATACTGTCACTTTCAGGCAAATCATGCAGAAGACTCTGATTGCATGGAAGGAAACCCAATTTGAACTATATTAAAGAACAAAAGAGAATTTATTAGAAACACAACACCTCCTAGATTACATTCTAAAAGGTTCGGGTTGAGTCTCCAGTATGGAAATCTCATGAAGGGATTTCACTGCCACTATGTGAGTTCCTACTTTGGTCACAGACCTCCCTCCTCTCCGGATGTTTGATGACCAAGTAATGAAAATCTGATGATAGATTTAATTTTGCTCAATTACCCTCTTGCTCACTTTTCTGATAGGGATCAGGATAGTATTTGTTGGCAAGAAAGGGTGTAGTTGGTAGAAAAACCACCCCCCCAAAGGTGTGTAAGACCTAATCCCCAAGACCTGGGAATGTATTTGTTTACATTGCAAAGGAGCATTAGATTGTCAGATGGAATTAATCTTATGACCTTTTTTAAAAATATTTTATTTATTTATTTATGAGAGACACAGAGAGAGAGGCAGAGACATAGGCAGAGGGAGAAGCAGGCTTCCTGTGGGAAGCCTGATGCGGGACCCGATCCCAGGACCTGGGATCACATCCTGAGCTGAAGGCAGACACTCAACCACTGAGCCAGTCAGGTTCCCCTAATCCTATGACCTTATAATTGAGCGATTATCCACAGGTGCTCAATATAATCACAAGGATCCTTAAAAGTGGCAAAGGGAGAAAGAAAAGTGAGAGAATGGAGAATGGTAGGTAGAAAGGCCAGGAGAGGTGCTATGCTCCTGGCTTTGGAGATGAAGGAAGAGAACCTCGAGCTAGTGATAATGGTGTCCTCTAGAAGTTGGAAATGACAAAGAAATGGATTCTTGCCTAGAGCCTGCAGAAGGAACAAAGCCCTGCCAACACCTTCATTGTAGCCCAGTAAAACCTGTGTCCACCTATGACCTGTGGAATATTGGGCAATAAACTTGTGATGTTAGAAGTCACCATGTGGTAATTTCTTACAGTACCAATTGGAGACTACTGTAAAGAGAGACCTCGCACAAATAGGATCAGAGAGATCACTTTCTGTAAGCAAGGCAGCAGCCTTGTTTGCCAGCTGCTGCTTAAGAAAACTGTTACCTTTTTAGTTGTCATTTTCATGGAGTGACATGGGAAGAAACTATTTTCTCTGATGATGGCTATTATAATTTGCATGGCTGGTAGTATTCTTTCATAGGAGAAGTTATTCTGATGTTTTTTATTTTTTTATTTTTAAATTTTTTTTAAGGTTTTATTTACTCATGAGAGACAGAGAGAGAGGCAGAGACACAGGCAGAGGGAGAAGCAGGCACCCTGCTGGGAGCCTGATGTGGGATTTGATCCCAGGACCCCGGGATCACGACCTGATCCAAAAGCAGATGCTCAACCACTGAGCCACCCAGGCGTCCCAATTCTGATGTGTTTTTTTTTTCTGATGTTTTTTAAAAGAAAATGTCCGTGTTGTTTGAATCAAGTGATGTTCTTTATTCATTTTTTAAAGAACTTGATATTTATCATCATTTTTCTGTGATAAAGAAATTGTTTCTCTCAATATTGGGGTTAATATTTTCCCAGTCAATTGTTTTAATTTAAGATTAAATCTCTAATAAGCTGTTTTATGTCTTATAAACCTCTTAAAATTGTATACAGGCCGGTTATTTTAATTTAATCTTATAAAATCTTCATTGTTCACTTCTCCATTGTTTTAAAAATACCTGATGCTAAAATAAATTGCTATATATATCGTTGGCCAGCCTCTCCAGGATTGCTTAGGTTTGATGTTTTTCTTGACACTTGACTTTTCAGAGTTTTTAGGGAACAGAAGGTTATAAGAAAAAAACTGCCTGTAATGTAATTTATATTAAAATAGCGATTTCTCCTAAGCAGAGTTGCAGTTTTACACTGTGTACTCAGGGCACAGAAATATAGTTGGTTATTCTACTGAGAATTTTAAGAACCAAAAATCAAAAGGAACTTTCTTCCTAGGACAAGACTTGTTTTCTGGCCATACTAACAACTGTGGACAAAAGCCTATATTAAACAAGTTTCAGCGAATCAATGACCAGTAAATAGGCTTTTGAAAACCAGCCAATCTGTAATAACCTCACCCTTCTGAAAGGCTATTAATCAGCAACAGTCACATTCCAGTAATAAAGGAAGCACAGCTAAAGATCAGGATCAGCCCGTGCCTAAATACTCTGCTTCTGAGGCCTGCCAATCTCCGAAGTTCTTGCTTCCCTGAACTCCATAAAAGATCATCACTTGGCTTTGTTCAGAGATGGTGTGGTACTGACACGGGCCCACCTTGCTTAACTGGCAATAAATACAGCTTTTGCTCATTGGTTTCAGATAGCAGCGGCAAACTCTTCCTTCGATACTATCATTGTTCAGTCTTCATCTCAGCCACCCATTCCTCTTAGGACCACGTGCGCATGTGCACACAGGTTCAAGAACAAATGTAAAATTGCTAATGGAAATTAACGCGTTTGGTGTTTCAATTTAAATTTTATCTTGCTATAAATCAATGTAATTTGAGTAAAGCTTCTGTCTTCTATTTTCTCTTCCATTTCCCGATTCTCTGCAGTGAGGAAACTGAGGATTTAGGGAGGTTCAGCTTACTCTCATGGGGTAAAAGGGCAACTTGTATTGATTGTGTGTATGGTTCTCCTAGCAGCAGTGCAGAGGAGGAATTAGCTTTCGTTTATTCTCCTGTAGGTTTCTCTGCTTTCCGATGCACAGTGGCTCATCTGTTGTAGTTTTGGGCCTAGTGACCACATTCAATAAAGAGGTTCCAGGTCTGGGGTGATCGGTCCATGATGTCTCTCACTTGTTGTCTGCATTGCCCCTTTGTCTACATTACAGTCTGCTGGCCCTCTTTGCCCCTCGGACTCTTCTCACAAGGAGACTTAGACACCCAGGCTGTGGGAAACCAAAGTTGCCTTAGAGGTAAACTGCTTCAGGCTCATTTGTCTAGTCCTCTCCCTTTATAACCCCTGTGCTATCACTGTGAAGGTTTTTGAATTTGGTCTGGTGAGAGGCTTGTTGGATAGACCCAAGACTTTCAGATTGCTACAGGCTTTGCCAGGGAAGCCTACCTCTTTTTCCCCTGTTGTTCTTAAGATTTCCCATACTTATCTTGGTGTTCCTAAGGTGCTCCCTTGGCCTGTTTCCCCTGAGTTCTGAGTAGATTGAACACACCTTTCCCACTACCTTTCTTTTCTACTTCTCACAAATGACTGAGAAAGCAGGACAGACTTACCACTCCTTTATATCCTAGATTTCCCTCAATTGTATCTTCCTTCTTGCCCATAGAACCTAAAATCCACAGATCAAGTGAAAAAGGGTTACCTTCTCCAAAATATGAGATTGCTCTATGATGTGGTTTTCAAATTCCGTTTTTCAATATATTAATGGAACCCAAATGAATTTAGAAATTCCTTTATTGTCTTGATAAAACCTAGCTTTTAAGTTTCTTCTGCTTTTTTTTTTTTTTTTTAAGGTTCTTCTGCTTTTAACTCAAAGTCAGTTTTGGATTCCCAAAGCTGACTGCTGATCCTCTGTTTCTCTTTGTATACCTGTTCCAACAATCCTAATATTTCCCAAGTCCAGTGAATGCTTCTGATTGAATAGAAGTCATAACTACAGTAATGTAAAGGGTAGATGAGAACGTATGTATTTTTGTGAAAATGTTATCTCCAGTAAAGAGGACTACAGAATTTACTGCCATGGTATTTTAAATGATTTCAAAATATATTCATATGTAATACTTGCGGTTTAAGGTAATTTGAAGTATTAAAGCCCACATTAATACTTCATGCACGTGAAGATTGCTCATGATCCCAAGGATTTGGCAATACAGAAATGAGATAACCTTCAAGTGCCATGAATCCCTGAAAGTTTAATAGCTGATTGGTATGTTCTCTTCCATGAGCCTGAAAACTGAGAGAACCTTTAACCTAGATACCACGTGGATATTCTGTAGGGTGCTTTTGCGGGGTCAGAAGGAGGCAGTGACTCCAAGGCAGTCACTCAACAACTAGTAAAGAGACACTGTGGAGAGAAAAGTGAAAGGAGTTCCAAGTAGCAACTGTTTCCTGCTAAGCAATATTGAAGGAATATAAATAAAGCACATTGCAACACTTAACCTGAAATAGTTGAATGGCATGAACCATTTTGATCACATTATTAACCGTTAAATGTAGACGTCCATGAAAAGTGTCAAGTCCTATCCAATACGATCTTAGATTGTTCAGTTAGTTGAGGGTACCAGCAGCACTAGTCACAGACGTTCATTGCATGCTTATCCTGAGCCTGGTGTTATTTCAAGTGCTGTGTGTGTGTGTTCATTTTTAATATTCAAAATAACCCTACCAAACAGATAGTTCGGTAAAATCCCAAAAATTGAAACACAAAGTGGTTCAATAGCTTTTATAAGGACACATGGATGATTGGTGACTTCTGATATATGCATTTGACTTCATGCTTTTAATATAGAGGCTGTAATATTTTTTCGAAAGTCCCTCATCTGGTTAATGGAGAGTTATGGACATGAGAGTTAGCCCAGCTGTGACCAGGTGGTCGTACATGAAGTGTGATGGTCTTATCTTTGGGTATGTTCCTTAATTATTGTTATTCCACACAACCCTTAATTCTTCCTCATGTAGACATAAAGAATCTGGTATTACCAAAGTTTGATCAGTGGTTATCACTTTGAGAGAATGATAGTTTTTAGTTTTTAAATCATGGTGTTGGATTTTTATGAATAGAGAAAGCCTTAAAGATTTGATCCAAAACCTAATAAACTATGGTAAGATATGGGAAGAGACTTCTGGACCCTTAGCCAAGAGAACTATTGTTTCCCATTGGGGAATACTAACTGGTAACTGACTCAATACTTGCCCTTCGCACTGCTGTTTGGGAAAGATCCCAGGTTTTTTTGTGCCTGAAACCAAGCTTATGTCTTTTGCCGGTTTCCCCTTTGCCCAAATAATGGTGGTTCTGTGAAAAACAAAACTCTGCCACTATTTAAAGTCTGTCCTAGAGTCTTAAGGGGTTGGGGGCAAAAGAGAGGACACGTGTCCTAGTTGAGCAAGACTGGATCCCAAGGTTCTTCATAGAGTTTTGTGAATAAGCTCATACACAATTAATCTAGAAATCTAATGAAACAGTAGAAATAAAATGACAAAAAAATCACAAACAGCCCATTGTGCATCACAATCACATTGTAGATAGCATATATCCACATGGATACATAAGTATTACATGTTTCACCTGGGGCATTCTGACCTTGGAACATTAGTGTCAGTAAAATGATATATTTTATATAGATGAGGAAAAAGAATCATTTATTGGTTCTGAGAACAAAACCGTTTACTACAAGAGAATTGCAAGTGTATTTTCATTTCTGATGCAACTTGTCTCACATGGTGTAGCCTTTGAGCACAAATCAAAGCAAAACAAACAAAACAGAGTTGAACAGATGTAGAAAAAGTGAAGTCTTGAGCTGGCCAACAGGTCACTGTTATATCACACCCACCAGCAGTCCCCATCAATCTGCGAAAGAATGATAGGATGGAAAATATTCTTCCTTGGAACCGTGACCATTGAATGGAGCCTGAAATATAGGAAACACTCAAAATCTATCACTGTGTTGTTGTTGACGTTGCTGTTGTTGATACCGTTTTTCAGACATTGCCACAAGGGAATCAGAAGGGCAAATGTTATCACATCTCTTTGGTTCTTGTTTTGTCTGTATCCACAAAAAATTTGAGTTAAAACTGCTTTTTTTTTAAGTGCCTTTTGAATATTTAATTCAGTTTAGTCATGGGGTGAAGGCATATGAAAAATTTCAAAAAGGCTTTTTGGTCAATTAAGCTAGTTCAAAAAAATCTTGGAACACAAGGAGATTGTGGGGTGGGAAGAGTGGCACATCCCTGATTTATAATACTGAAAGAGGACCATCTACGGCTGGAGAGCATATGATTTAGGTAATCTATGAACTCTGACCTCTGGCTTGTTTCACACAAAACTTTTTATTGAGCAGGTGTATACATGCACACATATACGTGGATTTTCTTATCAGCTCTATTGAATATACAAAGAAAAACATTCTGAAAACTCTTGGTACAGGTAGAAACCCTTGGTAATACATAGAAGACAACCAGAAGACCACATGTTCTGGGGTCAGATAACCTATGTTTGAATGACGTCTCCTCCACTTTCTTTATTATCAGCTTTATTAACCCTAAGTAAGTAGTTGCCTATATTACAGAAGAGTTACAGTATCTCTCTCATGTAGTTGTTTTGAGGGCTAAATGTGATAACACATGTAAAATACTTAGCAAAATATCCGTAATCAGTTTAGCAACACATAGGTATGTAATATAACGGTGAGGTTATTTTTGTTGTTGGCTTCTAGAGGGAACTGTTACTTATGCTATCCCTTCTTCTGTTTCTCCCAAAATGAGTCAGACTTAAATTCAAATGACTGCATTTCTCAAGAGAGAAGAATGGCTACTGTTTGTGAGCACAAGTTAGACTATATTTTTCCAATTAGAAATTTTAATTAAAGATGAAGATGACCGCATTCTTGGATAGGGTCCCTCTTCTTATCCTCCCTTCCATGTTGGAGGAGGAACGGTGTGGACAACTCAGATGTCAGCAAAAAGTAAGGATATAACTTTGGCCCCTGAAAATATCTTCCTTCGAAATTTCTCCTCTGTATTTTTCCATTATTTCACTTTTTTCGGGACGTCTTTCCTGGTTCCTTTTTTCATCCTCCTTTGTTGGCTCATCTATCCTCTGCCCACTCTTGTACATACTGTGCCCCCAAGCATATTTCTTACAAAAGAAAAAATTCCATGGTCAAGTATATTTAGGGGAGGCTGCTTCAAACTTACATAAATGTTGTGTGCTTCATTTTGGCTTTATATAGTTCTAAAAAATGGCATTGCATTTGAAGTTAATCACAGAGGAGTTCTCACAGCTACTCTGTAATGTCACTCAGGGGCAGACCCATGCCCTTTAGGAATCCACAGAGCTAAAGGTAGGCTTGCCATTCTCTTATGAGAATTAAAGCACCAAACAAAAGAATGCCCCTAAATGGAAAGTCTTTCTGTCTGCTTTTAGAATTTAATTTACAGAAGATTTAGCCAGCAGAGAGAGAGACAAGATTTTTCATGGCAATGTTTATGGATCTAATCTTATTAAGTAAATAATTGCTTCAACAATTTTTCAGCAGTTGGTTTTGTTTACTAAAGAGAAAAAAATTTAACCTGGAACCAAAAATCTAATTTCTAAAATTGAAAAGTTAGCAAACATCAAATTAACAAGTTAAAAGTAAAACACATTTAGTTTGTAAAAAGTAACTTTCTTATGTAACAAGGTAAATAATCTATTTCTACAGATATATTAATGCTTTTTGCAGGAAATCCTTATTCATCTCCTAATTTAGAGATGATAATATCAATGGCACTTTTTTAATATACCATTTCATACCATTCTCAAATATTAGAACATCTTGGTTATGTACTATAGTGCTGAAATTTTAATTAAAAACATTCTCCAGGTCTCTTGACATTTTTATCCACCTTTTTTCGGTTTCTTACACAATGGTTAAAATCCAAACTGAGTCACCATAATTTAAGACACTGTCAAAGTCTCCCCATTCTTTGTCTTCTTAAGACCTAGCATCTAATAGCTGTGGAAAATCGGCAGAGTTTAAGGTGAAATCTATAAATGTTGACAGGGATTAATCAATGTGGTCTCTAAGAAGGAGATAGCAGTCCTGCTCAGTCATATTTTTTTTTCACTTCTGAAGTATAAGACACTTGAATTTGCTGTTAAAATCAATAGCCTTTGTAAGTGATGCAACCCTGGGCACTTGTGCAGGTACATGAGCCAATCCGGCTATATTATTTATGTGGAATATTATATTGCCATTTCCAAATGTCCTTAAATGCCACCACCATCACCACCAAAACCTAAAGAAAGGAAATTTGAAGGACACATTAGAAAACACAAAGTTTTTTTTATTTTATTTTTTATTCATGAGAGAGAGAGAGAGAGAGAGAGACAGGCGGAGAGAGAAGCAGGCTCCACGCAGGGAGCCCAATGTGGGACTCTATCCAGGGACTCCAGGACCAGGCCCTGAACTGAAGGTGGCGCTAAACTGCTGAGCCACCCGGGCTGCCCAGAAAACACAAAGTTTGTAATAACCTTTTTTAAAAAATTATACTTTGACTCATTCTCTTGTAAGAGTGATCCTGTCAGATGAAGCCTTGTGCTTTCAAATACATAGACTAATAGGAGAAAGTCCTCTTGGTTGAGAGGAACTGTTAGTTGAACTGGCAGGGGAAAAAAGCCTAGGGGCTTGATTTGGAGATCTGGGAATAGATGCCCTGTTAATTTGATTTTTTTTTTTTCATTGCTGGGAAACATTTTGCTTTCACTAATATTGTTCAATAGATAGTCTCTTTTTTAAAAAATGACCTGGTTTCTTCAAGTGCAGTGAAGTTATTTTTGTCCTTCTAGCAACTTTCTGAATCATTTTTTTGATAAGGGATGTTTAAAAGAAACAAGATTAGAAGGTCTAGTTTATTAAAACTGTTCGCATGTTTTTATATTTTCCAAATAGGATACCCATATACAACACTTATGGGATTTGCTACTCTTTTCAAATTCAGTGATCTATGGAGCTGGCAGGCTGGTGGTTTCCACATGGCTAACACCTTCCATTCTTATGCATTTGTATGTCCATTCATCGATTCATAATTCTGTATTACATCCCTGGGCTAATATTTACAGAGATCATAGATACAACCTCTAGGAGGAAAAATCAATAAGCCAAATATACTCCTATGTGACAAGAGGAGGTGGGGGTCACATCGGAATAGGATCTAACTTTTTTTTTTTTTTTAAGGATCTTGCTTTTGAGAGAAAGCATAAAACTTAGAGAAAATCCTACATGAATTGACATATAGACCAAGGTATGAAGAACCAGAGGGAGTCAGAAAGAAGTAGGTTAGCATTTTGGAGGGAATAAAATTGAGTATACAAAGGCATATCTTACTAAAGTTCCTCCATTTCCATTTCTGGTTGGACTAATAAAATTATGACTTTACCTCTAATGTCATACCCTAATCCATTATTCTAAAAGCTAATGGAATAATTTTTCAAAAATCAAATCTGATAATATCACTACCATGGTTACAAATTTGTGTCTAAGAACAGTAGATGTGAGCAGAAAATGCAGTCTTTATGAGTCCTATTATGATTTTGACTAGTATTCTGTTAACCCCTTTTGAGGACAGTTTTTATAGATATGACATTTCATTAAATGATATTAACTTGTATTGGTGTGCTTCTAAAAAAATGTTTTTTTAAACCCAGTAGCTTCATTTATTGTAGAAATCTTGAAACCAAATATTTTTATAAATTTAATACCTGTATTTACTAGAGGAATGTTGACAATATTGTACATTATTTGTTGTTCTTTCTATGATGACTCCTCTACTTTTTTCCCTCTGAAGACTTTTAAAAGAAATACATCTATGGTTTCAGAGTCAGAAAAAAACTATTTCTTCAGAGGAGTTGTTTGATTCCTCTCCATCTGTACCTTGTTTTTTTTTTCTTAAGATTTTATTTATTCATTCATGAGAGAGAGGCAGAAACTCGGGCAGAGGGAGAAGCAGGCTCCATGCAGGGAGCCCGATGTGGGACTTGATCCTTGGACCCCAGGATCATGTCCTAGGCCAAAGGCCGGTGCTAAACCGCTGAACCACCCAGGGATCCCACCATCTATCTGTACTTTTTGAATCATGTGACTATTTGGCCTCTTTGGTCTGATGGGATGCTTGGAATCCAGAGTGTATTATCTTCCATTAGGAAATGTTTAGGATATTACTGCATTAAAAATAATAGTATTATCTGCTTTTATCTATTTCTCCATCTTTTCTTGACCTCATTTTTTTCTCATCAATTTGATTTCATATAGGTATAGTATAAGAGTTTTGTTTTTGTTTTTGTTTTTTTTTTAGTATAAGAGTTTTAAAACTCACATTACATATTCTCAAGGCATTACTTGAGGAAGAGAGGGGATGAGATGGGAAGGGAGAAAGAAACCTACCCAGTTCTCCCGACATTATAACTTATAAAGGATATAAGTCAAAGAGAAACAAAAAAAGCTATTGCTCTGTACTGAAGTGATACATGTAATATACTAGGCTTTACCCGTTTCTGAAATAGATCTTTTATGAGACAACTTTTAAAAAGCAAGGAGATATCGAGACTTAGCAGATTAACTGAAAGAGAACTTTGTTCAAAATTTCTTGAGATTCATTTCATGAATCCCATATTCTCAGTCCAGATGATTCTAGTGTTGCTCACTGAACCCCCAGGATCTAGGGGAGATCACGTAGTCTGATCTTAGCTAATGAGAACATCCCAGCTACCATGCAAAAGGATTGATTTGGCAATAAACTCAGGACTCAAGGCTAGCCAGGCAGAGCCACCTGTGAGATTTCCCATGGGACGTCTATTGCAAATGAGGAAAGCCTAGAGCAGCTGATGGTTCTTGGGCTTCCACCTGCAGAAGCTACCACTGTGGGATGGAGAGCTGAAAGCACTAACAGAAGGGAACTTAATGCAATTCGAGTTTCTAGTTACATAAGCCATTGATTTTCTTTATTGCTTAAAATAGTTTGAATTGGATCTGGTCGTTTGCCAATTTAAGTGTCACAAGTAACAAAACTCATATATAGGTCATTGAGTCAAACAGGAGGAGAGGGCCTCAGAACCTAATAATAATACCCAATGATTAGAGGGTGTTTTCTCCCATCTGTGTTCAATGAACATAATTTTACATTCTTGATATTTAAAACTTGCACATTTTTTCACTCCTCTATAAGGGTTTTTAATCAGTTTGCTTATAATTTTGATACCTTTGATCCATATATCTAGCCCGTGAAAGGGGAAAAAAAAAGACCTATAACATTACCTCGTGCAAGATATTAAAGACATTCATTAAACTGGCACTTCAGCAAAACATAAGGTAGCAAATGCTCAACCAGAGCCCAGATATGCCAATGTTACTTCATGAAATTTTGAAGTACTGAACTATATAAAAAGGCCTATTTGATAGTTTCTATTGGTATTTCTCTGATACTGTTATTCAGATTTAAGATCTGACTCTCCATGATAGTGGTCTTCATATATGCATATAATGTATTTATAATTTTACTTCTTTTTTAAATATATATATAATTTTACTTCTTAAAGGCCATTGTTATTGATGAAACCACCAAATTTCACAGTTGATTTTAGGAATCATTCTACGTTTTCTAGGTGTGGCATACCAAATATAAATAATATAAGTAGAAACTACATATGCATAATAAGCACTGGTTTTCCTGATTCCTTGTATTTTTCTCTTTTTTTGAATTGAAAAATATAGAGAGGTTGTTTTTCTTGTATGTTCATGCCTATTTTTCTGTTCCAAACCCACACATTCTATTAATCTGAATGTCTCTTTTTAATATCCCCGTTGTATAGTCCTTTTAAATCACTATTATCATGTATTTTTGCTGTCTGCCACCTATATGCTCAGAAAGTCCTCCTATCTCACTCTACGTTTATCTTATTATATAATTAGCCTTAAAGTAGATACTTTGTTTAATATGACATAGTAATACTCCCTTCAACAATTTCCCTTTTCAGGTGTAGCATTAGTATTATTATGAAGGGCTTAATTATTAAATCAGGTTCACACTAATAATAGATCTTACCCTGCACAAAACTATAGTAATGATTAAAATTTCTTTAGGTAAGCATCAAGAAAAGATGCAATATTCCTTTTTTATGGAGGAGCTTAAAGTTGTCAGGTGTTCATTTTCTAGTAAATTGTGATAAATTTTACTTCTGGATAAACAGATGAACTTTTGAGAGTTTAGGGACTCTTCCATTTTGTAAGTGTTAATTCCACAGATAGTAAAATCCTCACTTGACTACCACCTACTCTCCAGCCAACTATGCTTATTGTTTTTTACAATAAACAATGTTGGTTATAAGCATGTTTATAAGATGAGCTGTTACAGATCATTCATCACTCATGTTCTTTTGTCTAAGTATGAAGGGAACAGAGTATGGGTCTACCATCAACCCTCCATGCCTAATCACCTAACATAAAGCCTAAAAGATATTTGGGGATTGATAACAATATTATATATGGAGCACCAACTCTTTAGTACACATTGTGACATAGAGGTTCACTGACAACTGACAGATGGCCCTTAATCTTTACAGAATTCATAGTCTAGTTGAAGCAATATATAAATAGTATGTATTTATATTCTATACAAATAATATATATTTGTAAATAACATTTATTATTATAATACCCATTTTGGCAATTTCTAAAATTTATGCCAAGTTCTTAAGATAACCAAGATGAGGGATACCTAAATCAGACTGAGGAATTTGTAACACTACCTTGAAGAAAGGGTATCTGAAACTGAGTCTTGAAAGAGTATAATGACTTGGCTAAGAAGAAAAGGGAAGATGTTCATTCCAGATTCAGAAAATAGTGAGGGTAAAGGAAACAAGATGTGAATAAGCTAAGTAATTTATGGTGGGAATTGTTATGATGAGAGCAGAAGGTGTTTATGAGAGTGTGTTAGAAGAAACCAAGGAAGGTGGTAGGGCCTGGATCCAAGATTTTTATTTTCATTTTTGAACTTAGGGGTAACCAATGAAAAATTTTAAGGTCACAAGGGATATATACTTGGGTTTCCATTTGTTCTTTTCATATTTTTAATTTAAATGTGAATTTATACTTCCAATAGATACTTATTGAGAGCCAAACACTGGCACAGAGGTTATTTTTACAAGCATGAGATAATGGGACAAAATTCTTTTTCTCTTTGATTTTATATGTAAGTGAATAAGGAGAAACAAATTTTTAAAAGATTTTATTTATTCATGAGAGACACAGAAAAAGAGGCAGAGACCTAGGCAGAGGGAGAAGCAGGGGAGCCCAATGCAGAACTTGATCTCAGGACCCTGGGATCACGACCTGTGCTGAAGGTAGATGCTCAACCCCTGAGCCAGCCAGGCACCCCAAGAAGAAACAATTTAAAAGTAACACATACTCATTATCATAAAATATGGCATTTGTGACAAGCATAGCTAGGCATCTCTGAGGAGAAAAATACCTGGTGGGAACTACCTAGTGGAGCTTGCCAGTGAAGGCTGTGTGGTGGAAGCTGTATCAAAATTGGTAAATGAAAGAAAAGAGGAAAAAGTCTTTGGTGACTCTGCATGACAGTTAGGGAGAACTTCATGAACTTCTAATGAAGGAAATAATTTAGTATGTTGAAGTAGCACATAGAAGCTGGGAGCAGAGTTAGGAACAAGTCAGGAAGCTTTTATAGCAATTGGGGTGGGGATAAAAAATGAGGATATTGATAATAAAAGCTAATATTTCTTGAGCACGTACTTAGTTTGGAATACGTACAATTACTAATATGCAGGTGTCTGACCTACAAAATGGCAATGTTGTATGGTTCAGCCTATATTATTAGATATCATGCTAGACACTTGAATACATAATCTCATTTAATATTCATTAGAACCATTTGAAGAGCTATTGCGCATATTTTTTTAGTGAGAAAGCTGAGGCTTATTAATGAAATGAAGCAGTTGGCACAGCGACACATGGCTGGTTATGAGGATGAGTCAGTCAAGTCCTAGAAAGGAGCAGGAGGTATATTCCTACAAAATAATGTGAGGAAATATTAATACAAGGACTATTTACAGAGGCATTGATACAATTTAGGCAAACCAA
Source organism: Canis lupus baileyi (assembly GCF_048164855.1). Taxonomy (NCBI): domain Eukaryota; kingdom Metazoa; phylum Chordata; class Mammalia; order Carnivora; family Canidae; genus Canis; species Canis lupus. The sequence goes on from NC_132876.1 coordinate 103,229,636, forward strand.
AAAGAACGGTGTGGTAATCTAGGGATAGCATGAGTGAAGGTGACATACTGCAAGGCCCAGAGGGCCAAGCTGGGTGTTTTTTTTTTTTTTTTTTTTCCAAGCTGGGTGTTAAGTCAGAGAAGTAACTATGTAAAAGAATGCCTGACTGTGGTCAGCTGTGGAGCTGTGGTCATTGGTGGAGATACAAATCCAATCTATGGAGACTCAGTAAAGAGACAAATGAGCTGAAATACTCCAGAATTGACTCTTTATGCAGTCCCCAGTCTCTTTCTTGAGCTTCCTATTGAAAAGAACCAACCAGAAGTCGGAAGGCAGTGAAGCTTATGGATATAGACCATAAAGATCCACCTAACAGAGCAACGTAGAGGAGGTTCGGGTGGTCCTGGAAGAGACTGGGAAATAACGGGTAACCAGCATCATGGTGGAGCCACAGGTACTTAATGGAGCTCATGATAAAAAGCATCATTTACTATGTTGCTTGGTGGTGTGAAGTAAAACAGTAAAACTGCAGATTCTGAGGATGGAGCAAGTAGAAAAATGGATACAGGAGAAATATGCAGAAACCTGTAGGGGATGAGAAGAATATAGGGTAAGTCTAAAATGTTTGTCTTGAATGATTGGGTACATAGTGATGGTATTAAAGAAAATAAGGACAAATGGAAGGAGAGACAGAAGTTGAATTTGGAGGATGTTTAGTTGTAGTGTCTATGTCATCCAGCCTAGTAGATAGATGGAGAGGGAAAGAGATAATATTTTAGAGATAGTTTTGAATTAGAGATGAGAATTTGTAAGTCATAAGCATAAAATTTTGGTGGTTGAGATTTGGGGTTTCATTGCAGGTACCCAGGATAAATATACAGAAAAATTTACAGTGAACCAAGACAGGAAATCTAGGCTGCACTAAATCGTAGGAGGCAATTAAGGAAGAGGATCCACTAAGAATCATTTTTCAACTGGATAGTTGCAATTAAGAAAAAACCCACAGGATAAAATAGTATCACAGAAAAGAAGTAAAGAGAAAATTATTGAATGATCATTCATTTCTAATTCTAAAAAACATGTAAGAAATATCAATAGTAAATATAACTAGTTAAAATAATGCACATGCATCAAGTATAAACACTTATTGGAACTTGAATACTCTTGGATCCTTCTACCTAGTGCAGAGTTGGAGAGTTTAGAACAATCAAGAAGGTGAACACAGGGCCCAGGTACATCAGACTGACAAAGGGAATTAGTACAATGTGGATGAAATGAATCAAAGAAGGATACCAAAGCTAAAAGTCTAAGGATACACTGTGGTCCAGACTTCTAAGAGAACGATATCCATTTAAAATTCAATAAGTTAGAAAAGCTATATAACATGAAGATAATTTGGTAAGTGTCTTGAACTCTGGCCTCAGAATGGACCACTATCCACTTACAGTGGATATATCTTCTCTTGACCTAAGTTTCCTTCTTAAAGGATAAAGAGTAGAGGGCAGCCTGGGTGGCTCAGTGGTTTAGCACTGCCTCAGCCCAGGGCGTGATCTTGGAGACCCAGGATCGAGTCCCACATCGAGTTCCTGGCATGGAGCCTGCTTCTCCCTCTGCTTGTGTCTCTGCCTGCCTGTTTCTTTCTCTCTCTCTCCTCTCTCATAAATAAATAAAATATTTTTAAAAAGATAGAGTAGGACAGATGAGCTAAATCTTATTGTATATTTTTATTTTTAAATTTATTTTTTAAGATTTTATTTATATATTTGAGAGACAGCACAAGAGAGAGCATGAACAGGCGGGAGGGGCAGAAGGAGAGGGAGAAGCTGACTCCATCCCAGGACCCTGGGATTATGACCTGAGTCCAAGGCAGACGTTTAACCAACTGAGCTGCCCGGATGCCCTATTTCATGTTTTTAAAAGATTTATTAATTTTAGAGAGAGTGAGCAGGGGGATGGGCAGAGAGAGAGAGGGAGAGAGTATCTCTAGCCAATTTCCTGCTGAGTGTGGAGCCTGAGATCATGACCTGAGCTGAAATTCAGAGTTGGAAGCTCAACCAACTGAGCCACCCAGGCATTCCAGATGAGCTAGATTTTTAACTATTATTTCCCTACTAACTTAAAATAGTACATGTTTCAGTATATAATATTTAATATTCTATTTATTAGACTGAAGTGCCATGTTTAAAAATGCTATTACAGAGGTGAACTTAAAATAGTTACACTTTCTAAGGAAACTAGCTGTGAATTTACTTGATGAAAGGCCGTTAAAATATATAACAAAATGCTATTGTTATTGTCTCTTTACCTAGGATATAATAAAAATTCAAACACAGAAGTATTATCATATATTAAGAGTGCCATTGGACAAGATCCCAGAGAATGATATTTAATGCTTATTGTTACTGATGAGTAAAACTTATGTTTTCCAATTAGCTGGACAGCAATATGAAAAAGTTAACAGCATGGCTAATTATAAACTGCAAAGAACATTTCTGACCAATCTAACATATATTCAAAAGCACTAAACATAGCCTCTTAAAATAGATCTGGTACCTATATATGAAAGAAACTATTTGTTGCATTCCAACAAAACTCCCTACAGTTCAGAGATACAATTAAGACCTTCTATCAAAGACTATAATTGGCCATTATGTATAATACTCAGGACTTTGTTTTGAAAAGCATGTTCATGAACAAATAGATTTCATTTCCAAGACTAGTTTCTCATTTTTCTCTTTCTAAATTCATGTTTCTAAATTCTTCTTTTTGATTTTTATTTGGCCTTTAACTGACATAGCCACCCTAAGGTGCAAATATAAATGACCATTTAAATTTGCATTTATAATAATTCTTCCCTAAGGTGATAAAGTATACAGGGTGATGTTTTTTTGAGGGTCCATAGTGTAACTTTGAATAAAATTTACAGAAAATAAAAATTTGGCTTAGTTCACTATAATGTTCAAGCTCTTTATGGTTGAATAGGCATTGGCCATTGAATGATTAGTTGATGGAACAATGAATACCAATATTTGGAGAAGCATAAAAATCATGTTTTTAGCAAAGATTCTTTTTTTTATTGTTGTTGGGTGTTGTACAGTGTATGACGATTTAGCTAAGATTCATTACATACCCTGCCCTCTCCTCCAAGGCATGAACATACTTTTCTGCCCATTAATTTAGGCCCTACGATAAAGATTCACTTTACAAAGTAGGCAGAAGTAACAGTGCGTGAATTTTCAATTAAGAGCTAAAGAGGCCTCACAAGTTTCTGCTTAACCATCGGGGAGCTTTCATGAGAGCAAGCATGAGAAAACTATTCCCCAGGTAGCCCCTGCCCTTCTTCTCTGGCCTCAGAATGAGACCACTAGAGAAAACCTGAAATTTATTTGGACCTGGAACAGACTCCTCCAGATGAACCACAGGCCTGAGTTTGAAACAGAACCCCATGCAATAACAGTTAAGTGTCGGAAAAAGAAAAAGCCAGGGTTTTAGTAAGCCACTGAGTTTGGGGACATTTTCTTTTGGTACATTATAGAACTTTCTGGCTAAGACAGTAGAGGAAAAGAAAACAACCGTTTTTTTTTTTTAATTCAGAACGATTTAATGAAATTCTTTATGCTGAGTCATAAAAAATTAAATATTTGTAAACTTTGAAAAAGATTTAAAAAACCCATTTTACCCAATCTACATGAGTAGTGTCACATAATTGCTAAATGATAAGCAAAAAGCAGAACACTGTCTGTAGTCTCATTTGTCAATTACAGCTTTGGCAGTCTTTCAGATTCTCCTATATGTGGGTGTTCTGCCAAATGTAAAAAAGCAAGACATCTTTTTACTAGTATAAAGTGCCCTACTTCTTCAAAAGACAGCACTGAAACTAAATTTGAACGCTTTTCCTTGAGAACTTCTTAGCTCCTTATTGTTCCTTTTTAAGATTGTGTATTAGGTTCTTATTGCCGCTGTAACAAATTCCCACAAATTTACTGGCTTAAAGCAACACACATTTATTATCATTAGGTAGTTCAGGAATGTTAAATCTGTCTTAATTGGGCTAAAATCCAAGTGTCTGCAGGGCTGCATTCCTTTTTAGAGTTTTTAAGGGAAATCTGTTGCCTTGCCCTTTTGAGCTTCTGGAGGTCACCCACCTCCTTGGCCCATAGCCCTCCTACTCCACTTTTAAAACCAGAGATATTGGGCCAAGTCTGTCTCCCACTGCAATCTGTCTGTTCTCCTTATTCTTCTTCCCTCTTCCACTTATAAAGATCTAGTGATTACACTGAGCTCACCAAAATTCAAGAAAACCTCCCATTTCAAGGTCCCCTGATAAACAATCTTAATTCCATTTTATTATTTCATTTCCTCAACTCCTTATTTAAATTCCAGTTAGTAAAAATAAATAAATAAATAAATAAATAAATAAATAAATAAATAAATAAATAAATAAATAAATTCCAGTTAGTTAATATACAGTGTAACGTTAGTTTCAGGAGTATAATACTATGATTCAACACTTCCATCCGACACCCTGTGGTCATGAGAAGTGCCCTTCTTTATCCCCATCACCCATTTAACCCATCCCCCCGCCACCACCACTTCCCCACCAGCAACCCTCAGTTCTCTTTTAAATTTAATTCTCCTTTACCACAGAACCTAATATATTCTCAGGTTCAGGGGATTAGTATGTAGATCTCTTAAGACATTCTGCTTATAAAGATTTTATCATTGTAGGTAGATTTGGCTAATAGTGATATTTAGAACAGGATATTGTTTTACATACACATCCTGTAGTGTAACACCTTGATTTGCATCATAATCTATAATGGACTTTCTACTATTGCCTTATCTGGTCTTTTTTTTTTTTTTTTTAAGATGTATTTTTTAAAGTAATCTCTACACCTGGGGTGCCTTTGTGGTTCAGTTTGTTAAATGTCTGCCTTTGGCTCAGGTCATGATCCCAGGGTCTTGTTGTCGAGCTACAGGTCCCGCTCCCTGTTCAGTGGAGAGCCTGCTTTTCCCTCTCCCTCTGCCTGCTGCTACCCCTGCTTGTGTTCTCTTTGTGTCAAATAAGTAAATAAAATCTTAAAAAAAAAAAAAAAATCTCTATACCCAGCATGAGGCTCATACAACCCCAAGATCAAGACTCTTATGCTCTCCTGACTGAGCCAGTCATTGTCCCTGCCTCATCCATTTTTAAGCTGCATATACTTTGGGCAAGGCATTGAAACTTACAAACTTTTAATTTTGTTATCTGTATAATTGGGGATAATGGTATAATGATATTATTTTGTTGTGAGGATTAAATGCAATAATATATACAAAGGTCTTTACAACTGTCTGATATACCTTGACTAATAAATAGATCTATTATTTGTTATACTAAAATATTTGCGTGTCTTTTGTTTAGCTGTAGATTAGGTATTACATATATGTGTAATAATTAGGTTGTTCTTTGATATTATACTGAATACTCCTTCTGGCAGGGGAATTTCAAATTATACATTTGGCTGTATATAAAGAGTGTAGAAGCCAAAAAAATGAAGCTCATAATATTTACATGCTGAATATACATTAATCTGAATCATCATAGAATCAAATCAGAATGCATGCTCATTTAATACTACCAGTGTTAGTTTCCAATTACATTTGTCTCTAGCTAATCCCAAATGGATACCTAATATTAAAATGTTCATAAGCAGAAACCGTATTTTATTGATTTGAAAACAAATACAAAAAAAAGAAAACAAAACAAATACAAGTAAGATTTTTGAGGTTCTAGTGTTGCTTAATAATCATTCTTTATAGAAAAACTGATTGGAAATCAATTTCAAAGTAAACTATAATTACATGTACAGCATTATTAAGGTGTAAGTCTTGGTTAGTGACAATTTCCTTAAGATAAAATCTGACCATTTCTTTTATTTTTTTAAGATTTTATTTATTTATTCATGAGAGACACACACACAGAGAGAGAGACACACACACACACAGGCAGAGGGAGAAGCAGGCTCCATGCAGGGAGCCCGATGTGGGACTTGATCCCAAGTCTCCAGGATCAAACCCTGGGCTGAAGGCAGGCATTAAACCGCTGAGCAACCCGGGCTGCCCCCATTTATTTTCTTAACTTGTGTGATGCACAGAGATTCTTGTGGACACAGAAACTCTGGTAAAACTTACTCCCTACAGCAGTCTAGACTTGGAGAGTTAAGTGAGTCTAGAAAGTATTGTTCTTACTTTATTTTTAAATCAAATTTTAGTGATGCCTGGATGGCTGTCAGTTGAGCATCTGATTCTTGATTTTGGCTCAGGTCGTGATCTTAGGGTTATGAGATCTAAAACAAACCTTGGGTCTGCTTGGGATTCGCTCCCTTTCCCTCTCCCATTACCCTCACTTCTGCTCTTTCCCCCAGCTTGTGCTGTCTCACTCATTCTCTCTCTCCCTCCCTCCCTTTCTCAAAGAAACAAAAATTCAAATTTTAGAGAGAGTAAATTGTCCTGCATTAAAACATTTCAGGACTCCGTGCTGAGTATTTTTCAAATTCATATTCATAAGAAACAACTATTTTAGGTAGCCTGTGCTTTAAATTGAAGAGAATTATATGGGAATATACTCTTTATAATCCTAAAAGTTTACAAAATTAACTCTGCAAACATTTTACCATTGAGGAGTGAAAGGTGCTAGAGAAGGGTAGTAAGAAAACTCAGATTCTATTGGGCTGAATTTTCTAATCCCAAATAATTAGTACTTATTGAAGAATTATTTTTGTGTTTATTGTTAATAATTCAAAAATAACATAACATCTGTGTTAAGCTGGAGACTTGCTAGACTAATATAACATTAATGCATTGAAGATAGTTTCAGAATATCTACACTCCTGGCAATAGACTGAAAAGAGTGAAAAACAGAAAAAGATTCTGTAAAGGAGGTGGATGGCTAGTAATTGATTTATGGGAATAATTAGATCACAGAACTCTCCTTACTGGGCTCAAGGGCAGAGTTTTACCCATCAGGCAGGAGGCTGTGAGAGTTCTTAGCGGAGTCCATCAGCTCTAAAGGAAAGACCTAAAGGTACTGCCACCGGGATTTCCCCCAAGGAATCCTTATTCATATAGGACATAGGATTAGGCTTAAATTTGCTCAGCTCCTTCCACATACTCAGGAGTTTTAGTCTGCCAGTTACAATTATAGGCAGATGCCCCAGTGTTCCCAAAAAGTTTCAGGCCCAGAATTTGATCATTGAAAAGGAAACTAGTGAGGAGGAAGGCAACAAAATAATAGTATCAACAAAGGAAAAACAAAAAATATCTAACTTGGATGGATAGGTACCACACAACGGGAATAATATTTCAATATCAACAGAGAAATAAGAGAAGGTAACACATGCGTGGTGTTAGATCAATGTTATAAAAAGGAAATCTTTGGGAAAAAAATAAAATTAGAGTTTTTAAGAGACTGTTTCTCAGCTCCAAACCCATCTTTCTGTACTTAGCTTTGTGATGCTGGCCCAACAGAGATGGTGTGATGCCTATTTCTGCTTGGCCAGCTGCTCCCTATTAGGCTTTGTCACTAGGGGGTATATGAGAGGGACACTGCAAGGCTGTGAGGACAGGTCAAGGACAAAGCATTTATTCCCATTTGCTTGCCAGCAGTACTTCTTCTTCCCAGCAGCATCACTTTCTTCTCATAGCAACCATTAAATAGTTGGCAGGTTTCCCAACAGAGGTGAAACTAGCTTCATCATGCCTCCACCCATTAGAGATTAGTTCTAGACACCCCCCCTCCCCCGCCCAGAAACCCCTACAAGGTCTAGGTCATAGGCCCAGATGGACTGTCCTCTGAACTCCCGAGACAGCAGCACAGATTGAGTAGTGTCTTCCCTGAGATCAGGGTATCTATGAGACCTCCTCATGTCTGTTTCTCAGCTTTATTCCAGCCTCTTACCTTTGTTTTTTTAGCCCTAGGGTGGTTGCCACTTCCTGCACTCACAGAATTGTGAGGTTTTTTTCCTTTGCCGTAGTCAACAACCTTAAAGTTAGTTTTCTGCAAAATTTTTGCTGGTCCAAAAAGGATGTAGTTTCTTTTTTCTTAAGGGATTTTGCCTGACACTACCTGCCCATAGTAGGGAAAATGAAAATCTCACTGGGTGAGTTAGAAGATAAAAGTAGGCAAATCCTTGAGTAGAGCAAAAGAGAAAGAAAATAAAATAGGAAACTGGTGGATTGTTCTGGGAAGCCTGATGGCTGAATAATAATCTTTTTAGAAAGAGAAAACTGGCAATATGTGAGAGGAAATAAGCAAATATTTCAAGAAAATTTCCAGAACTCAAGTACATTAATTTCCAGACCAAAAGAATCCATTGAGTGCCCAGTATAATAGATGAAAACAGGCCTTCTCTCCAAATAACATCAAATTTCAGAACAATGGAGACAAAAAGAAGTTCCCATAAGATTCCTAAGAGGAAAAATAAATGTCACATACAAAGGATGTGTCATCAGAATGGCTTTGGACATGTCAGCAGTGACACAAGAACAAAAAGAGACATTGGAACCGTGTATCAAAATATAACATAACTAATAAATCAACCCTGCAAGAGGAAAATAAAGATTTTTCAGATGATCAAACATCTCAAAAATCTACTTCTCCTGGACCTTTCAAAAATAATTTACCAAAGGATGCCCTCCAGCTACACAAGCCTATGAGTGAGGAAAGTGGATGAAATGGCTTTCAGAGAACAGGAGCCTTGACACAGGAAAGACTCCTAGGGAGTTTCCCGGTTGACCTTCCCAGTTGACCATGAAGGACATTGGAAAATAATATGTAAAGTGCACAAAAAGAGCATCAGTCCTGATTAAAGCATGATAACATTTATTCTAAATATCCAGTTTAACTAAAATTTGTACTAGGACAATAGATGTTTGAAAGGAGGGAAACAGGGATAACCATGTGAACAGCTGATCTGTCACTTACCTGAAGAAGAAAGCAGTAAATGTAAACATCCTTTCTGAGTTGTATGTGCTCATACACTCACATGCGTGTGTTTTTTCTGACTTTATCAGTCTGTTTTTGAGGAGATAGGGAAAGATTGAGATCTAAGTGACAGCTATGTTTCTGCTGAAACTTGAAGTTTGATTATATTGATAAATAACAATGGACATACACACATGATGTTAAAATATGGAGATATAAAAATGCCAGAGTAAACAGCTAAAAGAGTCAAAACTATTTACCTATAAGACAGAGGAATTAGGAGGTAGGTAAGGAGGTAGGACAGTGTCATATTCTTATTTTAAATTTGGCAGTCACGTTTAATTAATGTTAAACTATGTGTGTTACTTGATAAAATTAGTCAAGAATTAAGAACTAATCTTGGCGTGCCTGGGTGGCTCATTTGGTTGAGTCTTGACTCTTGATTTCGGTTGGGGTCTTGATCTCTGGGTTGGGCTTTGTGCTCAGTGGGAGTCTGCTTAAATTCTCTCTCCCTCTCCCTCAGCACCTCCCCATTCTCTCTAAAATAAATGAATGAATCTTTAAAAAAAATACTAATCTTGTAGATCAAGTTGATTTATTTTATTAACCTGTAATGTATTTACTTATTCATGGACAAAATCATAGGTTTTACTATAGGTTTTTTAAATGTGCCAGTAAAGGAGTTAAGTAACCACCAAGATGCTTTATCTGCGTAAAGACCAAACGTCCAAACAAAACACTAGATCACTGACTGGCACGGCGTCTGATGTAAGGTGTTCTTACAATAAAAGTTGAAGAAAATGAACTAGTAATGCTTCTCTTTATTCACACTCATTGTTAGTGCCTCTAGTATACTTGTGGTTTGATCACTATTTCTGATTCGTTTATATGTTCTATGGGAAGGTGGAAATAATATGTACCGGGTGTGTAGCTACCAAACAGTTCTTATTCTCAGCACATTAAGATTCATTGCATTTAAAAATGTACATTTATAAAGACATGAAATAGACTCATTAAGATTCATTAATTTACTCCTTTTTTCACAGAACTGGAATAAGTACCTCAGTAGACATTATTCTCAGTTGAAAGGATGAAAAGTAGGTCATAGTCCCTGCCTTACAATGCTCCATGGCGTGTTAACAACAAACAACTACATGACATTCTCTTTTACTTTTAATACAAAACAATTCCATTATTCTCACTTCCCATGTGACAGAATATTCAAAGATTTAATGATTTGTCAAAAGTCAAGTAATTTTTAAGTATCAACATTGGAATATGAACTTAAACTTGAAAGCAATAGTTTCACAACAACAGATTTTCTGTATTGTTCTCAGAAATAATTGTTTCAAACATTTATCTATCGTTAGCAGATGTTGTTTTTCTAAGATTAACTGTGTACGTGTTACCATTGAACATTTTCAACAAGGGTAATACAGTTAAGTGCATAGAGGTTTGACTATCCCTGAAATTCAAGACGGTTATATTTAGCTTATTTCTATGAAGAATGCCATTAGTGTTAGTAGCTGGAGCACATTGCAACTCCTGTTCCCTTCATGTTTAAAATGCCATTGGACGAGTTTTTGTTTTTTTTTTTAAGTATTCAACATCATTTAGAGTAGTTTCAAATTTAGAACCTTAAAGTTTTTATTTAGTAGTTTAGAATAAAACTATAAATTTTAGTGTTGAAAAGAAAGAAGTCAAGGAACAAGATGACTGATGAAAGATCAGAAAGTGAGATCAGTTACGGGATATTATACACACGTGCTAACACCCAATCTTGTGTGACTTGGATCAGGTAGGATGAAAAGGAACATTAAAGAATCCCCATCAAACTCTGATTTCAATATAGTAGGTTGCTGGGTTTTGTTTCATAATGATTTTCTTACAATGTCTTTTTAAAAATGGTGAAGGCCCCTGGGACACCTGGGTGGCTCCGTGGTTGAGTGTCTGCCTTTGGCTCAGGTCGTGATCCTGGGGTCCTGGGTCAAGTCCCACATTGGGCTCCCCACAGGGAGCCTACTTCTCCCTCTGCCGATGTCTCTGCCTCTCTCTCTGTGTCTCATAAATAAATAAATAAGTCTTAAAAAATAAATGTGTGTTGGTAGCTGAGACAAATGGAAGTAGAAAGTATGGTGGGATTGCAGTTAAGGATCTTGAAATAAAAAATGACGAAGAGGTTAGGAAGTTAGGTGGGAGTGGGGGTGTGAAAATATCTAGCTCCCTTTTGACCCCCCTTGGATGGAGGAATATTGCTACATTTCAAAGCATTTTATAAAAATCTTCTTCCGGTTTTATTAAGATCTGATTGGCGAATAACATTGTATAAGTTAAAAGTGTACAGTGTGATGATTTGTTACATGTGTTCCTTGAGAAATGTTGACCACAGTAAAGTTAGTTAACACATCTTTACCTGACATAAATACTACTTTGTTATTGTTGTTATGGTGAGGACATTTAAGATCTATTCTTCTTTTTTTAAGATTTTATTTATTTATTCATGAGAGACACAGAGAGAGGCAGAGATACAGACAGAGGGAGAAGCAGGCTCCATGCAGGGAGCCCGATGTGGGACTCGATCCTGGAACTCCAGGATCATGCCCTGGGCCAAAGGCAGACGCTAAACTGCTGAACCACCCAGGGATCCTCTAAGATATATTCTTAATGCAACTTGAAGGTATTCAATACAATTGTTAATTATATCACCTCCCTCTAAATTAGTTCCCTGGAGTTTATTCATCTTATAACTAAAAGTTCGTACACTTTGACCAACATTATGCTATAAAAATCTTTGAAGAAATTCCATAGGATCCAGGTAATTAAACTTCTAAAACCTTGGAAACCTTGCTGGATCTTCTTCAGCGAGAATACATGGTTGTATTACAAAGACGTATTTTCAATATTGTTATGGTGTCATTAATCTCATGACTATTAATTATATATGTATTAAGTTTTAGTTTCCATGCTACCCTTATTCATTTCATAGTGCCAGTAAATATACATTATTAAATATATTAGCATTCTATCAAACTTTGCTTGCTCTCAGAATTGAAGAAGGGGCACCTGGGTGGCTCAGTTGGTTGGGTGTCTACCTTTGGCCCAGGTCATGATCTTAATCCCAGGATGGAGCCCCTCATCTGGCTCCCTGCCCCGCAGGGAGTCTGCCTCTCCCATTCTCTGCTCATGCTCTCTATCTCTGTCTCTCTCAAATAAGTAAATAAAATCTTAAAAAAACACCTGAAGAATACTTGTGTGAATGAAAATAACATTGCTGATAAAAGAGGCTTTCTATTATTGGAAAGTATACGAGTTTTTAAGGAGGTATGCATCATGTGTTGTTACTAGATAAGTAGATAATTAGTAATTTAATTTTGATAGGACAGTTTTTTTTCATAAATAAGATCCTGAACAGAACAGATCATGGTGCAGTATGATGAGAGGTAAGTGGATGCTTGGAATGAGCACCAGTCTGGAAAATCACTTGGACTCTCAGAACCTCATTTTGTTTATGTGGAAAATAGTGATATTAGATTATACAAACTTTTAGGTTCAAATATACTTTAAAGTTCTGTAATTACAATTGAATTCTAATGGCATTAGCCATTTATCAGAATGTTTTAAGGTTGTATATCTGATAACCTTACTTCAGGTGAATTCAGAAAAAGCAGGAGGCAAGCTTTATTTTGAAAATGACCTACAGAATATGTTTATCAGTTACATGGGAGGAGCAGGGAATGAACTAATTAGAGATGAGCCATCCCCCTCTGATGTCACACTGGGGGAGAAAACAACTTGATTTGCAAGGCCTTGGTGACTGCAGATAGGACAAGTATGAGAAGATTGATTTCCCCTTGTAGGTTTTAAGAATTTGGTCTGAATATGAATACATCCTTATTTTTCATAGGAAGGTGACACTCTTCAATACCTAATGACATTCCTCAATAAGAATAGGATCGTCAATCAAAAATGGGTCCATAGCAACAAAAAGTGGTCAGGATGATATAAAGTCCGTCTACCCCAAGGAGTATCTAGATCATAAATATCTTCTAAATTTAGTTTGGGGATAACAGAAATGTGGCTTCAATCTTTTATTACATTTTTCCTTTCATTTATGCTTACAGCTACAAAATACTTATTTCTCTTTTTAGACCAATTGTTAAAATACGGCAAATTTCAATGATAGAAGCCAAGGAGAGCTGCAACATGCTCTGTTGGTAGTTTAGTCAAAAATAGAAGTCATTCTGCGACTGATACACAAAATACATTTAGAATATTTTCCATTTCAATGGACAGTTAGGAAGAGGGGAAAAGCTGTGCTATATTTTTGGTTCTCTTATTTTGCAGTCATTGGAATATTTTAGACAGGTTTGTTCTAATCATTTCATGAGTGTGTATATACAAACACGCATATACAAGACAAATGTAAACACCAATTAATAACTAACAATATTTAAATGCTGTTATTTGACATGTTATTTTAATAACATGAACATTTTCCAACCTATTATGTATTTATTGATTTCATAATCTGAAATTTATAAATAAATTTATATTTTCAAAGTTGGAACCAAAAAAATCCCAGAAGAATTCATATGTTGATAGTAATGAAAAGTAAAGATAAATTATAAACATTTTGTAAAGTTTCTTGTCCTGCTAATGATGGACATTGATTTAATCTGGTCTCTTAGTTGAGGTACCAAGACACAACAAGATATCCTTATTTAAAAGACAGATAATTGCAGTTCATCTTAATCATTCTGTTTATAGGATGCTATGTAGAAAGTACTTAAAAATTAGAGGTTTTAACAAATGAAATACACTTTAGATTCTGAGGGAGCACATATTTACACACCCATGTTATGTTACTTGGTAGATTAAACTGGTAGGTCCTGAACCACATGCTGTGATGATGGATTTAACACTTCATAATGAGCACTAAGTAATATTTACTTTGTATCCTCATTTGCATTAAGTTGCTTTATGTTAGAGTAATAAGAGCCTTATGTTGAGTTTATTAGAGTAGTATTAGGTTTAAGACCTCCAGACTTTTTCCCATCTGTTAACTGAAATAACTTTTACTTGTGGAAGGCAGACCAAAATAAATGTACTTCAATTAAGCTACTTGTTTTATAACCACAGAATTGATTTTACATTCCAGAGTTTCTGTCTCTGTGGGAGTTGGAGAGTATGCAGAAGTAATGAAGTCTTTATTAAAATTCTTGACTCCATTCAAGAAAATATAAATATATTTAATGAAAAGCATTTTGTAAATTAAAGATAAATAAGACAGGAAAAATGGAAGAAATTATCCAAGCATATAATTAATAAATCTTATATTTCACCTATTTTTTTATTATCTTTATAAATAACATTTTAAAAGAAGTAATAGTCAAGGTCAGTATTTCTGCTCTAAATTCATTTTAGCATTTTTTTTTTTTTTTTACTAATTTCATTCAATTGTAGTTATGGGAAATTGCAGTCTTTTATGGATAGTGCTGACAAGTGGCTAAATCAAGAATGACCTTCATTTTTAAAAACCTGTATGTCCAATTGAATTAGCAAATTAACTGCATGCTGTCACAGTTGAATGTATGTGAATCCTTGTCTACTGCAATTAACTACTACAAAAAGGTCAAGTATGGCCACATATGGGCAATCAAAAATACTGTTTCTCTACTGATGCCCCAATTTTTTCTCTTTACCATTCATATTTAATGGAAATTATCTTTTTTGTAATAGCTGAAAAAACATGTTATTTTCGTTGCTGTTTGACAAATGGTCTTCAACTTCCTAGTTTTATCCCCTTTAAGTTAGACCACTCATAATCAATATATATATATTTTTAATGGCAAAACTAATTGCTGGAAGGTTCGCAAGCCTGGTGAAGACTGTCTTTCAGGAATTCATTTTTCCCTTTGATATTTTTTTCTTAATTTTTCTGATCTCTGTGGCCACAGTATTCTATTTTACCTGTAACAAAATCTATAATAAAATATCTATATACCAAATCATTCTGTATATATCATTCTGTATACAAGGTCATAATGTTTATTAACTGTATTTTTTTTAAGATTATATTTATTTGAGAGAGAGAGAAAGAGAACACAAGCAGGGGGAGTAGCAAAGGGGGAAAGAGTGAAGCAGGCTCCATCCAGGGCTCCATCCGGTGCTTGACCCCGGAACCCTGGGATCCTCACCTGAGGTGAAGGCAGACATTTAACTGACTGAAGGCACCCAAGTGCCCCGATTAACTGTACTTTAAACAAGAAGAAGAATTGGGGTGCCTGAGTGGCTCAATCACTTGATTGATTAGCCAACTCTAGATTTTTGCTCAGATAATGATCCCCAAGCATAAGATGGAGCCCTTCTTTGGGCACTCAGCAGGGAGTCTGCTTGAGACTCTGTCTCTCCCTCTCTCTGCCACTCCCCACTCTGTTAAAAAAAAAATCTTAAAGAAAAAAATCAGTGGCACATTATTCTAAAACTGGAATATCATATTGTGAGACTGGTAAATGAGATCTTGCCAACGGGGAAAAGAGCTGCTTAATGCTTATCATGTGAGTAGTTCCTTACCCTTTCTGTGGAAGGTATATGTTTTAAATGGGGAAAAAATTCCAAGGATAAAACATGAAGTCAATATGTTTATACCTTTGCATTGTTTATAAACTAAGAATTTTTTATTCTCTCTTTTTAAAAATTTAAATTCAAGTTAGTTAACATGTGTAGTATTGGTTTCAGGAGTAGAATTCAGTAATTCATCACTTACATGCAACACCCAGTGCTAATCCCAGCAAGCGCTTTCTTTCAAATGCCCATCACCCATTTAGAGCAACCCCTACACCTTCCTCCCTTCCAGCATCCCTCAGTTTTTCAATAGTTAAGAGTCTCTTACAGTTTGCCTCCCTTTCTGTTTTTATATTACCTCTTTTTTCCATCCCTTCCCCTGTGTTCATCTGTTTGGTTTCTTAAATTCCACACATGAGTGAAATCACATGATAGTTATCTGTCTCTGACTAACTTATATCACTTAGCATAATGTACTGTATTTCCATCCACATTGTTGCAAATGGCAAGACTTCATTTCTTTTTGATGGCTAAATAATATTCCATTATGTATACATACACTATGGCTTTACCATTCATCATTTGAGAGGTATCTGGGCTCTGCATAATTTGGCTATTGTTGATAGTGCTGCTATAAACATTGGGGTGCATGGTCCCTTTAAATAGGCATTTTTGTCTGCTTTGGATAAATAACCTAGTAGTGCAATTGCTGGGTCATAACGTAGTTCTATTTTTAACCTTTTGAGGAATCTTCATACTGTTTTCCCAGAGTGTTTTCCCAGAGTGGCTGTATCAAGTATTTAAGAATTTTTATCTTATCTATAAAGCCAACAGTTGTAGAACTATCATAACGGAGAATTACTTCTGTTAGGCTGCACAAAGCAGTCAAGTCAAAAAATCAGTCATTTTGCTCAAATTGCATGAAATTGGATCAATCAACTCTTTATTACATATGGCCTTTATATTTATAGATGGTACTAATAATTGTGCTATTGTTAAATTACTTAAGAAGCCTGGAAACTAAGAAAAAGTTACCCATTTTTAAGTGAAGGATACAGAAAAATTGAATCAATTAAGGAAGATAGCATCTATAGAGAATAGATATGAAAGTTTTAACTATGATTTGAGGAAATTGTGGGTAAATGATAATTAAATATGTTTATTTTAAGAAACAAAATTAGGGTAATTTACATCATAATAAGGCTTTTATACACTTAACTCTGGGAAAGTTTTCCCTTATTAATACTTTTCATATTCAGGTCATATTCTTAAAAGAATTTTAAAATGACTTCAACTTTGACATTGCATGAAATTCATTCTCTTCTAAATCTTTTCTTTAATGTTTACTTTCATGTGTGAACATAGAAATATCTTTTCCATCCTTGTACGTACATCACAACTATGCATGCACTTTATGCATTTGAAATGGGATGTCAACTAGCCTTGTCGGGATTATGAACCATGCCTGCTGCTCCTATGCTGCACATTCTGAAAAATTTCCAAGCGCCATTGGAAATGATTAGCCGTCACTAAAAACAGAGGAGTTTACAAACAAGGCTTGGCAATTGGACAAAAACAAATTTCATTTCTTAATATGATACCCATCATGTTTGCTTTCTAAAGACCTAACAGGGAGAAATCAGAAATTATTTCTCCATGTGTGAGACTTTTTAAGTACCTCCAAGCTTCATTGCTTGCAAAAGCATCTGTACTTTGCTTACAAGTATCCAAATGGGGTCAGGAGAGGAAACAAGTGGTTTCAGTTAGTAATGCTAAGAGTTTGCATGAGTGTTTCAATTCCATAATCTACATTGTACTTTCTTGATCCTTAGTAGCATCTACTAGAGTACTAGATCCATTTCTTGGTAGCATAAGCCTACCACCATGTCAGAATAATTGGATTGTATTCATTAATGGTAGAATGTCAGTCACTTCAATTGAGTCATAAGAAAACCATAAAACTAAACATTCCAGTTTTTTCTAAACTATGATTTATGATGTCAAGAATACTTTATTTAATATGTTCTTCTTACTCTTTACTTTTCCATTCTAGATATTAAAAATGAGAAAACAAGTCAGGGAAAAAAGTTTAACAATGGTCAAAATCTTGAAGTTTTAGGGAATTGAAAGTTTTTTGTTTTTTGTTTTTGAAGATCTTATTTATTCATGAGAGACACACAGAGAGAGGCAGAGACATGGGCAGAGAGAGAAGCGGGCTCCATGCAGGGAGCCCAATGCAGGACTTGATCCTGGGACTCTAGGATCATGCCCTGGGCCGAAGGCAGGCACTCAACCACAGAGCCACCCAGGGATCCCAAGGAATTGAAAGTTTTATGTATATATTTCTCCTGAGCAATAAGAGCAATTTGTTACTTCTAATCAGAAGACCAAGTAATCTTGAAAAGACTGTCATTGTTATTAGAAATGTAAAAGTTAAACAGTGAATATTAATCATAGCAAAGACTTTAAAGATATTGGATGTATTTGATCACATTGTTCTCCTTTTTTAATGTTTTGCTCAAATATTTTAGATAAGTGTGTGTGTGTGTGTGTGTGTGTGTGTGTGCTGACTGCAAGACTGTCTAAATGGGAATCCTCTTAGTTTCATTGATGTAAAACATATGAGCTTATTATTACTACGGTTATTTTACTGATATTAATGATTTTGGGAGGCTCTGTTAAAAAGAAAAAAATCTAACTCAAGACAATATAACTGTAATAGGGCCTGTTGTTTTTCATTATTATTCTTTCTTACATGGGGTATTTAATCTACTTTGCCTATATTTTGAAAGGTTTCCCTATTGCCTCTCAGTAGAAATTCAAATAAACCAAGGCAGTTTGCTATTTCCAAATAAGAGTGATTATAACCCCAAAGCAAAAACCTGTTAAAAAGCTACTGCAAATCTATATCCCATGTGCTGTGTCTCTCCTCTCTTTCTCCTTCCTTTCTAAAGCTTAAAGGATAGCTTTCATGTGGCACCTTTGTCTTGGAATAGTCTTTTTTAATCTCCAGTTGTTGATTACACTGTAGAGGACTGTGTACTTATGACCTCTCCAAAGGCTAAGTGATGGGAGAGAAACTGACAGCAGTAGAATAACGTGGTAAAACATCTATCAAAAATACAACTTAAAACAATGAGAAGGGACACCTGGGTGGCTGAGCAGTTGAGCATCTCCTTACAGTTCAGGATGTGTGATACCTGTGTCTGGGATTGAGTCTCACATTGGGCTCCTTGCAAGGAGCCTACTTCTTGCTCTGCCCATGTCTCTGCCTCTCTCTCTCTCTCTCTGTCTCTCATGAATAAAAAAATCTTAAAAAAATAAAACAATGAGAGAAGCATAAATATTCAATATTCATTTCATTTCCTGTAGATTAAATATAGTATTGTACATCTTTGTAAAAGAATAGCATTTTAAATCTATGTAGCACCTTAAAGGAGGGGTTTGAAATAAAGTTCTGTGGACTGGTTCAATGGTAGGGTTCCAGTGAACTGTGAACACACTGTCCTCTTGAGCAAAATTTCATGTGTATGGTAAACTGCATTTTTCTAAGGAAAATACCTGTAGCTTTCATCATATTCTTGAAAGGTTTTGTCACACTGCCCCTAAAAGTAATAATACCTTTGCGTTGGAGTTCTCATAGCAACTTTATCCTGATTATTTCTTTTGATACCAAAAATAACACTGTGGAGAGAAATAAAAAAAGGTCATTCTCATTTACACATAAGAGGATGAGACTTGTGAATGTTAAGTAACTGGCCTGACCACACAGGTAATAATTTTAGAAATCAAGCTGAGATCCCAGGAAATCTGACATCTAGTTCAAAGATTTTGCATATGAGATTGAGAATCATATAATTAGTTTGAAATAAACTGGATATACTTTTTAAAAATACATAAGTATAGATTCAGTGGCCCAATATCCCTGTGGTGTTATGTTTTGGATCCCGACAGGAGGTAACCTAGCCCTATGAAGATTGTGACTCGGCTGCTTTGGAGGGTTAGAGGATGAGGGGAACTCACTTGGAAAGCAGAGGTCCTGAAAGAAAAATATTTCAGGTCTTTGCTTTCATGATAAAGGAAGGTTACTTGATAAGCAAAGGCAAAGGGGCACTCTTTTCACATAAAAGGAAACAGAATACTGACGTACCCAAACAAAAGATTACCCGGTGGAAATGACTATTTGGTTTTGTATTTTTCCCCTTCTTTTGATTATGCTTGACTTCACTGTTTCCCTCCTCCCCAATTGAACATTCAGGCATTCCTATCAAATTAGAAAACAACATTTGCTAGTGATAAAAAGTGGTACATACTTTGGATGTCACAGAACTAGGGGAAATAGATGGGACTTTAAGAATTAAATTATTTTGGGCAGCCTAGGTGGCTCAGTGGTTTAGCGCCGCCTTCAGCCCAGGGTGATCCTGGAGATCTCGGATCGAGTCCCACATCTGGCTCCCTGCATGGAGCCTGCTTCTCCCTCTGCCTGTGTCTCTGCCTCTCTCTCTCTCTCTCTCTCTCTGTATATTCTCATGAATAAATAAATGAAATCTTAAAAAAAAGTAAATTATTTTTCATTAATAATCAGTTAATGTTGACCATGTTCAAATAAAAGAAATGAGAAGTGCATTAATGGGTTGAAATAGGTGACCCAGTTAAAAAAAAATCTTAATGTCTTTCTACTTCTCTCAGGTCAAGACAATATTATCATAATGCTGCTTTTCAAGCCTCCCATAAAGTTTAAACATGTTTTACTTTTTTTTCATGTTTTACTTTTTTAATCAAAGTGGGTTTTTTGTCCAATATGCTGGTAAGCATTTTATTTAACTTAAATTTTATTTGGATTTATTATTTTTTTAAAATTTTAATTCCAATCTAGTTAACATACAGTGTTAAATTAGTTTCAGATGTACATTATAGTGATTCAACAATTCTATACATTGCTCAGTGCTCATCATGATAACTATGCTCATAATCCCCATCACCCATTTCACCCATCCCCCCACATACCTTCCCTCTGGTAACCATCTGATTGTCCTCTACAGTCTGTTTTTTGGTTTGTCTTTTTTTCTTCCCCCCTTTTGTTTTGTTTCTTAAATCCCATATATGAGTGAAATCATATGGTATTTATCTTTCTCTGACTGGCTTATTTCACTTAACATTATACTCTAGCTCCATCTATGTTGTTGCAAATGGCAAGATTTCATCCTTTTTGACTAATATTCTATTTTCTATATATACTACCTCTTCTTTATCATTTCTATTATTCATGGACTCTGGGGTTGCTTCCATACTTTTGCTATTGTAATGATGCTGCAATAAACATAGGGGTGCTTATATCTTCTCGAATTAATTTTTTCCTATTCTTTGACTAAATGCCCAATAGTGTAATTATTGGATCATCGGATAGTTCTGTTTTGGATTTTTCGAGAAACCTCTGTACTGTTTTTCCAGTGACTGTACCAGTTTGCACTCCCACCAACAGTGCATGAGGGTTGCTTTTCTCCACATCCACAACCATTGTTTCTGTGTTTGTGGTTTTAGCCATCCTGACCGGTCTGTGGTGATATCCCATTGTGGTTTTGACTTGCGTTTCCCTGATGACAAGTGACATTGAGCATCTTTCTTTGTGTCTGTCAGCCATCTTGACTTCTTTGGATTAATGCTGTTTATGTCCTCCGCCTATTTTTAATTTGGATTATTTGTGTTTTTGATGTTGAGATGTATAAGTTCTTTATATATTTTTTATATTAACCCTTTATTGTGTGTGTCATTTGCAAATATCTTCTCTTATTCAGTAGGTTTTAGTTTCATTGACCATTGTTTTTGTTGTGCTGAAGTTTTTTATTTTTTCTTTTGTTTCCCTTGCCTCAGCAGACATAACTAGAAAAATACCACTACAACAGACGTCAGACTATTGCCTGTGTTCTCCCCTGGGATTTTTTTATGCTTTCAAGTCTCACAGTTAGGTCCTTAATTCATATTAAATTTATTTTTGTGTATGGTAAAAGAAAGTGGTCTACTTTCATTCTTTTTCATGTTGCTGTTCACTTTTCCCAGCACCATTTGTTGAAGAGACTGTCTTTTCCCCATTGCATATACTTGCCTCCTCTGTCAAAGATTAGTTGACCATATAATGGTGGGTCTATTTCTTGGCTCTCTATTCTATTCCATTGACCTGCATGTCTACTTTTATGCCAGTAATATACTCTTTTGATTTCTATAGCTTTGTAGCATATCTTGAATTCTGGAATTGTGATAGCCTTCAGTTTTGTTCTTTTTCAAGATTGCTTTGGCTATTTGGGATATTGTGTGATTCCATAAAAATTTTAGGGTTGTCCTAGTTTGGTGAGAAATCTTGTTAGAATTTTCATAGAGATCACATTAAATTTGTACTTGCTTTGGATAGTATGGCCGTTTTAACAATATTAATTCTTCCGGTATAGAAGCATGGAATATCTTACCATTATTTATATTGTCATTAATTTCCTTCATAAGTGTTTTACAGTTTTCAGAACATAGGTCTTTGACCTCATTGGTTAAGTTTATTCCTTGGTATTATATTATTTTTGGTGCAATTGTAAATGGTGTTTTTTTTATTTCTATTTCTGTTGCTTCATTATCAGTGTTTAGAAATGCAATAGATTTCTCTTTTGTATCTGCAACCTTACTGAATTCATTTATCATTTGTAGTAGTTTTTTTGTTGGAATCCTCAGAGTTTTCTCTATATGTTATGTTATCTGCAAATAGTGCCAGTTTTATTTCTTCATTATCATTTTGGATGCCTTTTATTTCTTTATGATGTTTATTTGCTGTAGTTAGGAATTCCAGTACTGTGTCGAATAAAAGTGGTAAAAGTGGACATCCTTGTCTTATTCGGGATCTTCGGGGAAAAACTCTGTTTTTTTTTTTTACCACTAAGTATCATTTTGACTGTGGATTTTTCATATGTGGCCTTTATTATGCTGAGGTTTGTTCCTTCTGAACCTACTTTGTTGAGGATTTTTATCATGAATGGATTCTGTAGTTTGTCAAACAGTTTTTTTTGTATCTATTGATATGATCATACAGCTTTTAACCTTTCTGTTATTGATGTGAAGTATAACTATTATTGGTTTGCAAATATCTCATCACCCTTGCATCCTGGGAAAAAAATCCCACTTGATTGTGGTGAATTAATTAATGTATTGTTGGATTCCATGTGGTAAAATTTTGAGGATATTTGTGTTGTTCACCTGATGATGTCCTATAGTTCTCTTTTGTTATAGTGTCTTTGTCTCAATTTCTTGTAAGGATAATGCTGGATTCATAGAATGAATTTGGAAACTTTTCTTTTCCTTCTATTTTTTGAAATAGTTTGAGAACAGGTAAGAACTCTTTAAAAGTTTCATAGGGACAACTAAACCAAGGCCCTCCCCCCTTTTATTAAGTAAACTCTACCCACCTCAGGACCCCAAGATCAAAAGTTGCATGCTCTGTGACTAAATGAGGCAGCTAACCCTAGTTTTTAATGTGCTTTAATATATCTTTCCTATGATCAAAAATAAACTCCTTAATTATACTTAGGCTGAAGTTTTTCATTCACAAAGATATATGTATATGTAAGGATTCAATGAAAGAAATTATCAATAGAAGGCACATATTAAGGGACTTATTGTAACCTCTTGTCTTATGTAGCTGTGAGGGCTGGCTAATTAAACCTGAAGTATGTAGGGTGGGTCACCAGGAAAAGATAAACTGAAAATTTCTTCTTTTTATAAATCTCGATTCTTTTTTTAATAAGACCTTTCAGAAGATTGATTCAGGCTCACCTAGATTATCTAGATAATCTTTATTTAATATCAATTGAGCATGCACTTAACTGCGACAAAATGACTTCACAGAAACACCTACATTAATGTTTGGCCAAATGAATAACTAGGGACGTTATACTAGCCAAGTTGACATAAAACTGACTGCCACCATATATTTTATATTACATTGACACTTTGTATAATAAATACTGCTTTGATTAACTTGACACATTGTACCCCCATGTATATATTTATTCTTGTGGTTATACTAATCTAGATTACTCCAAACAAGGAGTCAGCAAAATTTCCCAGTAAAGGGCCAGACAGTATATATTTTAGGCTTGCAGACCATATGGTTTCTTTTGCAACAAAACTACAGAAATGAATGAGTATGGCTGTGTCCCAATAAAACTTTATAAAAACAGGTGGTATGCCTTTGGGTTACACTTTTTTGACCCTTTCTGTAAACTAGTATTTACATTCTCAATATTATCATGGATTATGGAACATTTTTCTGAGCACTTGTAAATAAAATGTGTGTAAGATCCTGTGTTTTATTCTAGACAAGTTGGAGCATAACTATCTTAACACCTGGTGAGAAGAATGGATATGCAGATAATGGAATTTGAATACAAATTAAGGTGAAAATGTATATAGTCCAGTTCTATTCAATGTGCTTTGGGAAGACAGTTGAGGCTGTACTCAAATATGCATGTGAGGATCAGGTGAGGGTGCCTTAACTTGGACCAGAAAGGAAATCTCAAAAGAGATAAGAGGAAATAAAGAGCAAAAGCGAAACAGAGTAGAGAAAAGGAAAGGTTCACAGGAAAAGTTTTAGAGGTAGAAAAGTAAATTATATGCTTGATGCTTAATGAATACTCCACTGTTACCAGAGGATGTGTTGGAGAGGATAAAGATGAATTTAAAACTGGAAGCTTGTGCCATATTGTAAATGTATCTTGAATGTTATGCTAGGAACTTTAGTAAGTATCCTGCAGTCAATAGGGAGACGATTAATTGTATTTGAGAAGAATATATATATTTATACTCTACAAAGCTCCACATAGTCTCATTACAAAAATCCCCAAACTATCTGCAAGATATTGTTAACTACCTGCCTAGTACTCATTTCTCCCTTTCATTGAGCACCCTGATTTGAGGAAGAGTTACAGGAGTGATCCTGAGTGTTAGATAATAATCACATCTGCCTTTCACTGGGGACAAAACTAAAAACGATGCTTTATACTGTGAGTTCAGGAAAATAAGGATATTTGGCAGAGATTTCCATTTGCAGATAGTTTGTATGATACCTAAAGCATAAGTTCTTAAATTTTTTAAATTGAGGTACACTTGACATAATTTTTTTTTTTTGTCAGTAGAAGGACTGTATGAAATCTACAGAAAATAGGAAAGGAAGTTAAATCAGTTAAAATGTCTATGGAAATTAAATAGCATAGTTAAACTAAGACAAGGCTTAAGCATGAGTGAGAAATAGATTGTGCTACGTACCCCTATTTGGTATTGTAATGTTTGTACTATAATCCTGAAATGCAAATTTTGTTTAAAAACTTAATATCTCATGTAAAGCAGTCCAGTGGGAATGCATTTTTAGAGAAAACTTGTTTTCATTTTGTAGAAGTTCACCATGGTTCTTTTCCTTTTTTTGACTACAGGGAGTGAGTGTTTACCCAAGAAAAATAAATTATGCTGCTGGAAACTACATGTAACAAATCATTTATTTAAGGTATACTTTGAAAAGTGTACATAAAATGCTAAGAAGATGAATAGCTATAAAATGGGTTGACACCTTCTCATAAGAAATTATGCATCTTGTAAATTCAATGTACCTGCTGGTGTCTGTTTGCAGTTTATATTTAGCTTTTCAAGAACCAAAAAAAGATGCTTTTGATCTCCTAACATTGGTAATTATCTCTAATTATAGGAAGAGTTCTCTATGTGTGTGTCAAACAGCCCACGGTTTTTTTTTAAATTTCTGTTGGATGCATATTTTAACTTGTGCTGTACTTTCAAGCATCTGTTGTATTTAGATCATTAGCATCTCTACCAGTATAGCAGTCAATGAGACCACAAGGGTGCCTGCTGATAACTATGAGGAAAGAAAAAAAAAACTACAAAGTCATTTGTTTTTCCATTTCCATTTAGATTTCTATCACTGAAACTTAGCCGAATGTTTAGTCACAGAATATACATTGTTACAAAGCATAATATGCAAGTTCAAGTTCAGGGTGAATTCCTAAAGTGTCTGGATGTATTTTCTCATGATATAGGACTCTGAAAATTACAGGAACATTATTTGGGTTTTGTTTTTGTTGAGCAGAGGGGTATTCCATAGACAAATCAAAATCTAGTAAATAGGTTTTTCAGGAAGGGAGGGAAGATGGGAAGGCAGGTAGGTAAGGAGGTAGGTTGACTGCAGAACTTACTAAAGTAGAGATGAGAGGCATAGGGCCTACCTTCCCATCTATTACAAGACTGTTCTCTCTGGGTATTAACTGATATAACTCAAAACAAAGCTCTATCACTTCTGAAAGAAACAACACTGTTTTGGGTTTAGATATTCAAAATAGAACTACATATCCCACAAAAGTTAATTGGGCCATCGAGGTATTCTTTTGGTAAACCATCTTGTAATCACCAAGTTGACTTGGTTGTATGTACTCTCCTGGGTGTTGCAATCACTGTATTAAAAGCTGCATCCATTCACTCCTCCTCCTATCCATGCTTAGTAGTGATCTCCAAAACTGGTACTGGGCTTGGTCGCGTGTTTTGCTTTGATAAAAAGCATGTTTGCAAATATGATGCAAGACGAATTTTGAAAGACCTTTGTATTTTTCTGCTTGCTCTTTTTGACCCCCTTCATCCCCATGAGGAAGTCTTGGCTGGACTACCATGCTGTAGGATGGGACTTTGGGTGCAAAACTGCATTGCTCAGTCATCCCAGCCAAGGCTATCCTCCCATGATTTGAAAGCTAGACAGCCTCCAGCAATACAGATGATTCTAACAAAGATCAGCAGAGCCACCTAGCCAAATTGCGGATTACCATAAACAGGTGGACAGTCAAGATACAAGTCTAGTCTAGATCAGCTTATTCCTGCAGACTCATGAACTAAACTCATTTCTTGTCTGACACTGACATTTTGTGGCTGATTGCTATGCAGTATTATTGTAGCAGTGGATATACTTTGCATGAAGACAATATAAATTATGCCCAGAAGTCCACCTGCATACTGACAACTCCATCTGTAATCAAATCAACTAGTCTTTATAGAGGTTCCGTGTTAATTTTAAAAACATGTAGACATTGCTGGATTAATATCCCACTGGGGCTTTCACTCTTGCCTGCTCACATATCCCTGGAAAGATGAGCTGCTTATACCACAGGTGACATTCATACTCTACATTCAACCACACTGGTCTGTCCAACCCCACTTCACATGACTGTGTTAGTCCTGAGATTGGTGGTAGTAGGCTTATATCTTGAACAACTAGTAGCAGACAAGAGAAGGTTTATCAGGGGATGTCCAGAGCAGGCCCTGGATAGGATGTTGCTGTGTATACATGTATATAAGTTAGTAAGAGTGTGTGTTTTCTGCAATGTGTGTAGGACCCTGTGCCAATGAGAATTTATGTAGGACTAGGCTTGCTCTCCATTGTTCTAGAATTCTGGTGGGAGACCATGAATCTTCATGTCTTTATTCTCTGTAATTCAGGATGAGTCTGATAGGGATTGTGCCCTTTAAATATGGAAGCCCTATGCAATATACAAACTGAGATGCTAGTGTATATAGCAGGCTACTTTTACATCCTATGATTTCATAATTAGTGAGGTATTCCTCCATGTAAAGTGCTTAGTTTTTCTTTATTCTGCATAGATTTATTGATCATTTATTGTGTACCTTTGATGTACAAAGATAAAGGCTTTTGAAGGCTAATCATGAGACAAATGCAAAAAACAATAGTTGAGTAGTATTGTATGTGGTCTTTTTCAACAATGACCAAGGTACTATGCAAAAAGAGTAAATGATAATTATGTCTGGCATAAGAATACAGGTAGAATTCATGGAAGGCTTCACAAAATATATATTTTAAGGATGAGTTGTTTAAGTATGAGTTCTTTGTGAAGACAAAAGGAAAGAGATATGACTCCCTAGAGTAAAGGAATAGCAAGATTATTTGAAACACTGCACAAAGACAGTGACTTGTTGGAAGACCAGTAAATTCAAAGGCAACTCGTATGACCCAGGGCTAACAAATGATAACAAAGAAAGTGTAGGAAACTACAGAATCATAAAGAATTGTGGGAAACATGAAAAGGTGGTGTGACTTAATCCTGTAAGCCATGAATAAATACATGAAACAGAGAAATATAAAGCTTGGTTTTGCATGTTAGAGCTGTCAGTCTAGTAGCACTATTGTGGGGCATAGACCTGGAGGATCTGGTTTCTAATTGGTAGATGTGAGGAATAAATAACTAGCTACATATTTGTGGTATTTAGAACAAAGATTATATCTAATAAAGAAGACTTGGAGGTTATTAGCCTATGGAAGAAAAAGGAAATCATAATCATCAATAATACTGCCTCAGAAAAGAAGGATGGAGAGGAAGAAATTGCAAACCATGGGATCTGGGGAACACATGTATTTTAAACAGAATAGGGAGGTAGAAGAACCCACTGAAAAGAGAACTCAGAATGATGGAAAGGGGTTCAGAAACAGGTTGATGAATTTTGTGGGAGAGTCCATCAACCATATGAAAAACTCATCATTGTTTTACGGTAAATGGAAGTCATGTAAAAGTAAGACATGGTCTTTGCAGTTAAAAATAAGCACGCCATTGTTGAGCTTATTGTGGTTCTGAGGATCATCGTTAGTATTCCAAGTGTTCTGTTACTTGAGCTTTTTTTTTTTTTTGAGCTTTAGTAATAGTTTCAACCTTCTTTTTAGCTGCTGTCAATTTATGTTCATCTCAGTTGCTATAATTGTGGCTAGAATTTGAAGGCAGTTTCTGAAAAAGATCTAATTTAATTACTTGATTTGTGGGTTCAGCATGGAAAAAAATAAATATTATTTTATTCATGTGACTCCTCATTTTGGATATCTCTTTAATTTATATAAATCCTGTGTGATCTCTGATGTCCATTTATGTCCAACATTTGAGTTGCTGCTGGCTGGCTGTTTTCTCTCACTACCTTCTCTAGCTACCCCACTGGCTTTAATTTATTTCAGGGCAGATTTCTTAGATCGGGTTAACTCAAAAACAGACCTTGAGATAAGGATTTTTTGTTCAAGTAATTTATTAAGGAACTCAAGAGAAAAATAAAAGGTGGGAAAGCAGGACAGTTTACAGAAGGTAGCTAAACATGTGCAGAGTCTGAGGTGAGGTCCTCCAAAGGGCTCCTTCAATCCCTTCTCTTAGTAGGACTCTGGCTTGTAGCAGTGGAAGGAGACAGAAGAAGAAAACACAAAAATAGACAAAGGGATCAAAAGGGTCAAGGTCAGGTACCTACATTACCCTTATACGAGGATCTCATATTTCTATCTCTAGCATCCAGTTCAGATCTCATCCTAAAGAGCCTCAAGAGCACCAGGATCAGTGCACCTCCTGGTGTATGTCACCTAGCACCATCCCCTCTTCTATGACTTTGAATTCCAAAGTATCTTTCTTTTATTCATTCTGCCTCTTTTAGGTTTTCCCTGCTGCTTCTAGGCTCTGATTGTCTCTGGAACCTTAGCCACTACCCTTCTCCTGCCTCGCAAAGTATTTGTGTTTGCTTTAAGAATGTGAGTGTCTACTGATCATCAGAGCCTGTGCTTCCTGAATTCTATAATAGACCTAGAAGCTGTCTCTACCATATCAAAGCCACTGAAAACAGTGTCTATTTTACCACAGAGTCTAGTTATAGCCTTCTTTGGTCAGGTGAAGATTAGTTCACTTCAATTAAATTTATGGGCTTTTGTCATTCTTGAGTACCTACTATGTGCCTGCAAGATTATTGCTTTATGAAGATGAATAAAGTATCTACAAGCTTCTTGCTGTCTACTGAAAAATTGATAAATGTGATACCCGATTAAAGAATAATGTAAAACTGCCCATATATGTATTGTATGTGTATATATACATGCATATCCCTACCGTGTGGCTTGAGAATGTGCCATACTGAGAACTTAATCCTTCTTAATAAGTGTGGAATGTTTTAGAGGAGATTAGTAATTTCACTAGAGGTTAAGGACGAGTGAGTTTGAAAAAACATTTGCAGCAAATGAGATAGTTTGTCCAAATGCACAAAGGCAAGAGAAAGAAAAGGGTTATAGAGGGCTGAAACCACTTTATTGGGCTCGAAGATTCTTTGGAGCTAATTGGGTCTCTTCCACAGCACTCTTCCTGTTAAAACTCTGAAGTGTAGGTTGCTTATGGCTTTACCATCTACACATTCTCTCTTAGTGTTACTTACCCACCGTTATTATTCCATCCTCATGAAACAAATCCTGCTCCTTGTAAACACCTACTGGCCACCCCATCATCCCCACACGTCAAGATTTTGACCCTGGATTGCAACCTCCCTCTCATCCCCTAGGTCTGTAATTATTGTGGGAAAGTTTACAGATCATATTCTTATTTAGCCTGCTCACTGGCCCCTCAGCCATTGACTAACATCAAGAGTCCTTGTCTGTTAGGAACTCTACTATTAAAAAGGTTCTCATTTTTATTTTTATTTTTTTTTTCATTTTTAATTTCAAGAATAGTAAGTCTCCCAACTGCAGGAATCTTATTTCTAAGGCAGTAGTGGACATCTCAGTCTATTTTCCTTCATTCATCTCAGCTTTCCTACCCAGAAAATTTATCCCAGCATAGAATGGCTTTAATGCTGGCATCAGGTCACATGACCCTACCCTTTCTGTGCCTATTTTGAATGGGGAGAAACCAACTCAAAGCAAAGCAATCCATTGCCAGCCAGCAGACAGTCAGAATCCCTGATTAAGGGACAGTTGTTTTAGCTATGAGACACTGAATGCCAAAAGTGAAAGATTTGGTAAAGTAAGATCCAGAACCAGTATGGGACAAGCTCTAAAATGTGTACATGTCAAAATTGTGAGTGAACAAACATTAAAGCTTTTCAGACCGGAGTTGGCTTCAGAGAGGATGATGAAACAGATGTGGTGAAGAAGCATGTGGTAGAAAACTCTATGGTAGGAAAAAGTAGAGAAATAGAGAGACTATGTCTTTGATGATTTTCTGTGCCCCATGGGCTTAGTTATATTTTCTGCAAGTTTCTGTTCAGTGATATTCTTTTATATTCTTAAAGTAAAGTCTTTGTTTACTTGAACTTTCCCAACTGTACTGCATTTTCCTCAGAAATATCTCTAACTAACACAGGCTTATTTCTACCACTGTGCCCAGGCTTGTGAAATACACATGTAAGTGGTCCATCGGCTTCCCCATTCCCTTTTATGCTACAGGGGAAAGCAATTAGAACCGGTCAAGGAATTTCAGCCTTAGAACTCTGGAACAAAATTATTTTTTTCTTTTTCACACCTAAACCTAAAGAGTGAGGTTTATCATTTTGATCATTTAGAGAGTAAAATTGTCATCTTGTAAAAGTTTAACTCTAAATAAATGTTCTTTAAGTAATATATTAACTTCATGTTTTGCAAGAGTTCTGTTACATGAGAATGCTAAATTGTGGATACCAATAATATAGTTTTCAGGTTTAATATAAAAATGATTTAATGGGTAAACATTTTCTTTTTTTTTTTGAAATGGAAAGTAACATTTTAAAGTTTATCAAATAATTCATATCATAGAACAGAGATTGGCAAACTGTGACCTATAGACCAAATCCAACCTGTTGTAAATAGTTTTATTGGACCTACAGCCACAGACATTCTTTGTCTGTAGCAGCTTTCATGCTCCAGTGGCAGAGTTGAGTAATTATGGCCCACAAAGCCCTAAATACTTCCTATTTAGGCCTTTCCAGAATTTTTTTTTTTTTTTTTTGCTTTTCCCGTCTGTAGAAATGGTGAATATTTTACTTAATCAACCTAACAGAACAGCATAAACCACACAGGAAACTTGTGTCGGCTTAAATTTCTATGTTTTCTGGGTTAAGCATTCACAAAATGTTCAAAGTTCTTCTAGGGAATAACTGGAATAACTTTTTTTTTTTTTTCTGTACAGAATCACAAACAGAAAGATTGGTGATCCTAAATACAAAGTATTTTAAGTAAAAGTGATATAAAACAGATGAGTATTTATTATCTAGAATGAATAAAGTTAGCAAAACAAAGAAATTCATTCAAAGAAATAGAATTCATTAGGGAAATTAAGAAGTACGAAAAGTGGGATTGTATTTAAAAGTATAGGGTGGTTTCAAAGAAGTTAAGTAGGCAAAATAATAAAATAATCTAAAATTCAGATAGACATAACTGTTGAATGGAAAGTAGGCTAGGGTATTAAAAAGGAGAACAGAAATACTTAAAAATTAAAATTAAGGTCAACTTAAAAATACAAAGTTGTGAAACTGAAAGACAAACCAAAATACGAACTTTGTTTCTCAAATCCTGAATAGCGTCAAACAGAGAATAGCCACTGAAGAAGATAGACATGAACAGGATATTAAGCAAGGCACACCATCATTAGGTGTAATGCACTGAACAGTTCTGTAAGCATGCTCATTACATTGTTCTGCCTGTTGTTCTCTTGGCCTCCAGGCTTACTATTCTCTAACACTCAGACTAGATATTTGCCATTTCTTCTTCACATCACTCTCCTGGTCAAACCTTTAATCATTTGCCATCGAACTATGGTCTCTAAAAAGACATCAAGCGCCATCAAGTCCTCCTATGCGTGTCTTACACGTGGGCAATGAGAAACATAGGTGCAATAGTTTGCCTATGTGATATACCTGAACAATGGTTGTGCAGATTGAACCCCAAGCACCCTGACAACTAGATCAGTGTTTTTCTTGCACACTGAGCTTTATAGAATATGGTTTTCTGTGATCCTTATTTTCAGCAAACTGTCACTTGTAAACACTGGTCTCAATAGACTAGTTTTCTAGTTTGCTACTTTAACTTCACATTTGGGTTTGGGTTTAAGAGTCACGTGTGATCTGAAGACAAAAGCCTTTTACTTTTCTCTCAAAATACTAAGAAGTGGTGTCGAGCATTGCAGAATGCCTATTACATAGAAAATACTAGTAAAGTTTGCTTAATTAAAGCCAAAATATAAAGCTCCTTTCTTTCTCTGTGAAGCTCAGATATCTCATTAGTCTCTGAGTTTCTTTAGAACATGTGGCCTGATGGACTCATTTGGATTTTTGGCATCTACTTCTTATGTTTTACTTGATTTTCTCTGTACTTGTAAGTATGTTGTTATCCAAATATATTTGTCCTAATGCAAAGATCTGTAAACTCGGAACATAATTCCTCAAATTCTTATTGAATACTGTGGAGATTAAAAGTATAGTTTTAAACTCTATAATCACTACCACACCGTCGTTTGTGATAGTTGGGTAAAGAACTAGAGTATAGAGGAATTAGCAAAGAACACTAAGAATATATTCAAAAATATAAATTTTCATAAGTGTATTTCAAGGTAAATAAAACCACATAAATGTAATCTATTCATTGGATTAGAATACTATTTATAATATTTTTGTGTTAGTACACTGGAGCTCAGGCTCAACTTCTAGAATATAGCATAGGCTAATTTTAAGTAAGATTGACAGTACTCATATTTTATGAAAAGTATAAAGTTTATTGCAGAGTTAAATAAGGCCTCAGCATGAGAACAGGGAGAATCATTTTTTGATCATAATCCAATTATTTTGAAGCTCCAATTTAAGAAACTCATTGGATCAGAAGAAAGAAGCAGTGGGTTACAGAACAGCATGTAATTAAAAGTATTCAGTGCAATCTAGTTACGCCCACACTTACAGGTCAAGATCATAATCTAGACTTCGTGGTCAACATATACATTTACTTGTATGCAAACAATGGATACACTCTTTGTGTAAACACCAGCATATTTTGTATGTATAATTGCAACTGAAAGAGAAAGCAAGGTGAAATTTCAGAAAAACTGAGAACATGCACTCCTAAATTCCTGCTAATGCTAAATGAGTTCTAATTATAAAGTACATATTAAATGTTTTTTACTTGCTTATTAGAAAACCTTAATAATTGAGATTATTCCCAATATTCCACTCACTAATAGAGAAAGGGTAAAGGTAACATAACTTCTTGATGCCGTAAAATAAAATATAATATTAGGATCTTTCCCCTCTATGAAACCAAAATATGTGTAACTTTAAAAAGTACTCTTCATTTCTCAATAATTTCTACTCTTTAGCCTTAATATTTTAACTCTTTATACAGGATTGAATGTCATAGTAGATAAATTATCATTAATTTAATGTCTCATGTTTTATTTTTGATGTTGGTGTATATTTATGATTCTAATGGGACCACCTCTATATATCTGTTTTTATAGTGTAATTAGACATATCACCTTTGTTTTATTTATTTTTAATTTATTTTTATTTATTTATGATAGACACGGAGAGAGAGAGGCAGAGACACAGGCAGAGGGAGAGGGAGAAGCAGGCTCCATGCTGGGAGCCCGACACGGGACTCGATCCCGGGACTCCAGGACCGCGCCCTGGGCCAAAGGCAGGTGCGAAACCGCTGAGCCACCCAGGGATTCCCTCACCTT
The DNA here is from genome assembly GCF_048164855.1 of Canis lupus baileyi. Classification (NCBI taxonomy): domain Eukaryota; kingdom Metazoa; phylum Chordata; class Mammalia; order Carnivora; family Canidae; genus Canis; species Canis lupus. Next base: position 103,263,671 of record NC_132876.1, read on the forward strand.
TGTTTTAATGCAAGATGTTCTAGTATAGTAGAAAATTAGTTAATGAGTATAATTGGCTTTATGCCTCACCTCCAAATGAAACATTTTATTTTAAAAAATTTTTTAAATGATTTTATTTATTTATTTGATAGAGCATAAACAGAGGGAGTGACAGAAGGTGAGGGAGATGCAGACTCCCTGCCGAGCAGGGAGTCCAATGCAGGCCTCCATCCCAGGACCCTGAGATCACGACCTGAGCCAAAGGCAGACCCTTAGCCAACTCAGCCACCCAGACATCCCTAAGTGAAACATTTTAATTATCGTTTGCAGTAACTGTTCTTTTAAATATATAAAATGACCTACATTTTTGAAGATTTCTAAGTAATGTTGATTGAAAAAGAATCTAGTTAAAAAATAAATATTATGACCTCAGTTTTATACTCTAATGTTTGGCCTTGAAAAAAAGAAGATAGGGGATGCCTGGGTGGCTCAGTAGTTGAGCATCTGCCTTCAGCCCAGGGTGTGATCTTGGAGTCCCGGGATCAAGTCTCACATTGAGCTCCCTGCGAGTAACCTGCTTCTCCCTCTGCCTATGTCTCTGCCTTCTCTCTGTGTCTCTCATGAGTAAATAAATAAAATCTTAAAAAAAAAAAAAAAAAAAAAAAAGGAAAAGAAAAAGAGAAGATAGAACATACCTGCAAGGAAAGATGAAATATTTGGTTTTGGGCTACCGGGGTAAAATGGAAATCCTAGGGGTTGAATAAAGGACACAAATCAAGCATTTACAGAAAGAAAAGAACATTGCTAAATTTACATAAGATAATATGAAAAATATTGAGTATACAAGTTGAGATAGATGCCAGGAAGAAACCAGAATGTCTAAGATCTAAATGAAATGTGCCAGATGCAGATGCCTGTTAGTTTACGGAGGGGGGGGGGACTTATAAAAAGAGGGATGGAAAAACAATTTCTTTCTCCCCTATTGAACCTAGTACCTGGGCTGCGGCTTTGTTCTCTTTGCATTAGGAAACTCAGAGATAACAGACAACATTGTAGCTATCACAAGGAGCTAAGCCATTCTAATGAGCACCATCTATGGCACACAATGGGATTACTTGATAATGTTGGTTGTATGAAAAATGATGTCAAGATAATATTTTCCCCTTTGATTGCAGTCTAGTGACCTCAGATGCTTTCTTCTTGCGTAGCAGAGAACGGCTACTGAGTTGTGTAGGTAAAATAGCATTTCATTTACAAATTTCAAAATGTGTTACTTTATATAAAGGATAACTTATTAAAGTATCAGAAGACTTTGAAAATTTAGTAATGCAGTCTTATAATCCAATACTAGACAATGCTGACTCTGGATTGGGGCATTGGCATCACCTGGGAACAATATAGAAAAGAAAAATTCTCAGGCTCTCCTGAATCAGAAATTTCAAGTTGGACCCCAAACATTCATCTCTTAGTTGTCCTTGCAGATGAATTCGATTCATGCTGAAGGTTCAGTAATGTGACTTCAGTCCCTAAGAGTCCAAATGATGGGCAACGAATAGGGAAGGGAACAAATGAAGACAGAAATCTAGCTTGACTTTCTGAATTTTCTGAGGTTTCACAAGTCAGATATGGCTTTAACCTCCCTTAGATTTCACTCACATCTGAGAAATAAAATTTTCATTTCTCCCGAGTGAACTGGGTGCTGGTGGATCTAATTCTGTGTGAGGAAGACTGGTACCTTCTGTTATTACTGCTGCAATGCAGAATGGGGAGTTTCAAGGTCCTTCGTTAATACAGCTTTCTCCACTGTATGTTAACTACCTGGAATTTAAAAAAAAAACTTACATAATAAAACACACAGCTTCTATAGAAGGTGGCAAATAATGAGCACTGGGCTCTAGAACTTTTTATGGTACTAATGCACAGAGCTATGCACCACCTGGAGGTAGGCCAAATTGCCTTGATATCAAAAGCTCATTCCTGAGTGTTGGACGCATTAGTATTAAGTGTGTTGGCAGTGCTCTGTGATGAATTTCCCATGGGGTGAGCCTGGAATAGGCTTTATTCATTTCACTGTTATTAATGGATCCATTTCCATGATTGTGGTATTCACCTATAAATGCTAAACATCCATTTTTAGTAAAATGTAATGTGGATATGCCATTTTGGAAGGCATTTTGGCAATTTTTTATAAAGTGAAGAATAGTCTTACCATATGATCCAGCAATCAGGTTCTTAAGTATTTACCTAACTGATTTGCAAACTTATGTCCAGGCAAACACCTGCACATGATTGTGTGTAGCATATATATTCATAATCATAAAAACTCAATGCAACCAAGATAATTGTTCAAAAGCCAATAAATGAAATGTGGTACATCCATATAATGAAATAATATTTAGTGGTAAAAAGGCATTGAAGTAGCAATGCAAAGACATGGATGAGTCTTAAAAGCCTATTACTAAGTAGGAGGGAAAAACAGAAAAGCTACATACTGTATGACACAGGATGTTTTAGGGTGTTCTGTGTGATGCTGTAGTGATGGAGATATGAAAATGTGCATTTGACAAGTCCCATAGAGTTTTATAGCATAGCATGAAATTTCATATATGGAAATTAAATAAAAATATTTAGGAGGTCAGGGGAAACCCAGAAAGAAATGGCTACTGTAACAAAAGAATCTGAATTACAAACATATGAGGTTACCTCATTGAAGAAGTACGCGGGTAGAAGTTGCTGATCTAAGTAGCTTTGGAAATGAGTGGAGTCTGTTAAGACTAAAGGCAGAAGGAACTGTGCATAAACACTTCGGTTGATAAAGCTATTTCCCCTGGGGTAAGGATTAACATTTCTGAAATTACTATATGTGTATAGCAGAACTGAACAATTACGCAAATGGATGGTGGATGAGAGTACCCTGAAATGTCACTGTTGGAGAGAGAGATTACAGATACTAAATGGAAAGACTAGAATAATAATCCATTTCATACTGGATTAGAGTTAAAAACATTAGTATGAACTCCTGTTTAGTTTACTATATTTATAAATGCATCCATAAAGAAATAAGGGATGTATATATGGATGGTTTAAAACCCATATATTTTCTTGTTCTGTCAGCTGAGAGGGTCTAGAAATGACTCCCCTGGAGAAAGAGTATGTTTGATTTCTAATGTCATTCCCCAAGAAAAGGAACCAGGACTCCTTGGGAAAAGGCAGGTTCCAGGACTAGGGCAAGGAAAATAAAAGATGAACCTGGAGCATCTTGTAATGCCATAAAATAAAGAAATGCCAAAAAAAAAAAAAAAAAAAAAAGGCAGCACAACGGTGATGTCATGTCAAAATGATATAGGAGCCAAGTGAAGGGGCTTCCAGTGGCCAAAGCACAACAGTTCGAACAAAATAAACAATACAGTTTTCGATTACAACTCAGTGTATAAAAAATAATCCACAAGGCCATAGTGTGATAAATGATTGAATGAATAGATTACTGGCAGAGCATGGGCAAATATCCCATGCAGAAAAATTCCAAGCTAGTTAGATTTTTCCCTCTCAAAGAGGTAACACTTCCAACTTCCAACCCTTTAAGTGTGGGCTGTGCATACTAGCTTCCCTCCAATGAGTACAGTATACTCAGGGGGAGAAAAGAGTAACTTTATAGTGGAGGCATCTGATAACCACTATGTCAGGCAGGTAATCAAGGTTAACATTAATAATGTTAAGGCAAGGCGTGCCTGGGTGGTTCGGTCGGTTGAGTGTCTGCCTTCCACTCTGGTCATGATCCCAACATTCTGGGATCATCCTGGGATCGAGCCCTCTGTTGGGCTCCCTGCTCAGCAGGGAGTCTGCTTCTCCCTCTCCCTCTGCACTTCCCTCCCTCATTCACTTTCTCTCTCTCAAACAAATAATGTAAAAAAAAAATTTAAAAACATAATTCGAGGGCACCTGGGTGGCTCCGTTGATTGAGAGTTGGACTCTTGGTTTCGACTAAGGTCCTCATCTCAGGGTCATGGGATTGAGCCCAGTGAGGGCTCCCTGCTTAGGGAGGGCATCTACTTCTTTCTCTCCCTCTGCCCTTCCTTCCTGCTTGTGTGCTATCTCTCTTAGTTAAATAAATTTTTTTTTTAAAAAGTTAAAGCATGATGATAGCACGAACCCTTGATATATGATTAGAACATTACTGATCTTCATAGTGTTCCTCCCAAAACCCATAATCCCAGTCTAATCACGAGAAATACATCAGAAAAACCAAATTGAGAGAAATTTTACAAAACACCTGATCGGTACTCCTGAAAACTGTCAAGATCAGCAAAAACAAGAAAATCCGAGCAACTGTCACAGGCTAGAAGAGCTTGAGGAGACCTGATGATTTAATGTAATATGATAACTTGAGTGGGATCCTGCAGTATAAAAAAGAAGGACATTAGCTACAAACTAAGGAAATCTGAATAAAGTATGTGGTGTATCAGTAGTAATGGTAATAAATGTACCACAGTAAAGTGAGAGGTTACTAACGGGGGAAACTAGGTGTGGAGTATGTGACCATACTCTATGCCATTTTTGCAGCTTATTTGTAAATGTAAATTTATTCTAATTAAAAGTTTTATTAAAATACGTAATGTGGATCTTTTTTGTAGTTGGAATAGAAGGAACATATAGGAATGTGTGATTATTCTTGTCTGGAATGGATTACAATTGGGAAATTTGTTATATGTATCAATGTGGTCATAGCTCAGGTGCATATTTTGCAAGTATGACAGTAATTAGAAACCCCATATTCTTTCAAATATCTATTATTTAACAACTAATTGTGACAGCATGAATCTAGACAATTGAATAAAGTAGTGCATAAAACACAAGAATCCCTGTCTTCATGGATTGGGGACATGAAGTGAGGCCAATCAATGCAAATTTCTTTGGTTTTCTCCATATAGTCTTCATTTGTGAAAATCGTAAATTGCCTCTCCTTTTCTTTCTCAAAATGCTATTTCTTATTAAGTATGGAATGTTGTATATGGTCAATTTTTTCATTAACATTTAAAGATAAAATGAAACTATCTTTTCCCCCCACTATATAATTTACTTATGGTATGGGAAATGGCTGATGTATTTGAGACTACATTTTTAACCACACAACTAAGAAAATCTGAGAGATCCACAACCTAATAATAAAATCTTTAATTGAAAGGTGTCTATTTAAAAACATTTTCCTATAGTTCATATAAATATATCAACTGAACTATTTGAAATTGTAGATGTGATAACAATACATTACAAATACTTTGTCTTGTATCTCCTAGATATAAGGACCTTTCCCTACATAACCCCCATGTTAGCATCATTCCCAATGAGTTGAGCAATGATAAAATAAGTTTAGTCAACATACAGTTCATATTCAGATTTCCCAAAATTTCTTCTGTATGCTTTTTTACAGAGTTTTGGTTCGCAGGATCCAAACAAGCATCACTTGTGGCATTTGGTTGCCATGTCTCTTCAAATTCTTTTAACCTAGAAATTTCCCACTACTCTTTTTGTCTTTCATGTCAGTGATATTTTGAAGAGACGAGGCTAGTTGTCTTGTAGAATGACCCACATTTTGATTCATTTAAGTGTTTCCTCATTAATTCATGTTAAATATGTTTTTAAAAGAATTCTGAGTGTCATGTTTACTTTTTATGATAGTGTATCAGAAACCACACTATGTCAGTTTGTCCTATTGTTATTTTGTTAGTTTGAAAAATGAGGGACTCCTGGGTGGCTCAGCGGTTGAGCATCTGCCTTTGGCTCAGGGCGTGATTGAGTCCCACATCAGGCTCCCTGCATGGAGCCTGCTTAAACCCCTGCCTGTGTTGTGTCTCTGCCCCACCCCCTCTCTCTCTGTCTCTCATGAATAAATAAATAAACGCTTTTAAAAAAGAAGAAAAAAGGAAAATGAACATTTCATTTAATGGTGTTATCATCTGTTGATGATTCTTGCCCAAATCAATAATTGTATTAGTGGTTGCAAAGGTCATTGGTGGTTTTCTAATTGTACTGTATTACTAATATAAATACATTAGTGGGAAAAAAATAAATACATTAGTGGTTTTCTGCAATGAAGATCTTTCCCTTTTCCTCTTTTTGGTTTTGAGTATTGTATGGACTCTGATTTTTTTATATTCAATATAATATAATCCATTAACATTACTATAATTTTTGATGTTCAATTTGTCCCAATTTGACCAGTAGGGGCCCTGTTAACTCTTGTTCACTTCCTGTGTGACCTAATGGAGTATCTTAAATCTTCATGTTAAAAGCTTTATTTCTTAAAACGTTAAAATATGCATTTTATTATCCCAGTAGCAAAAAATGTCTGTTCCCTTGATTTTCTTCTAACAACTTAGAAATGATGATTCTAAGTATACTTCTGAATTTCATGCAACAGAATGAGTAAAAACAAAAAAACAAAAAAACAAAAAACAAGGCATCACTTCATGAGTGATGAGCTACTCCCAGCACATCGAACATAAAACACCTGTATCACAGATGTTCTCAGCCACTTTTATGTCATTGCTGCTCATTCTGGTGGGAAAATAACCTGCAACCTTTTAATGAGGGTTAATTATAAAGGGCAAATTTTCACTGAGCTCTGAGGAATACTTACTACTATTCTTGAGTAGTATTGGGTGATGGGTAATGATGATTTATCACTCTACATAGTTGCTGATAAAGTAATTCTCAGTAAAGTCTTGACGATTTGTTATCACTGATACAAAGTATATTATTTTTTAATTGGCCATATCATCTATAGCTCAGAAATAGGCCACACCATCTATCAGGAAGAAGGCTTGTTTTAAAATTGCTGCTGTATACTCGTAATACATAATTAATCTTTGGTTTTCTGTGAGGACTGGAGTTTGCTGTTTCACCATTTCTGTGTAGAGTAAATGCTCCTCATTTTTGAGTATTTGTTTCTTGCAATTTTGTATAAATATTTACAATGAATGTTTACCCTGTGGACTTAACTATATGAAATTGTTTTGCCATCTGAGTATGACTTTCACAAGGCAATAAATGGCCTTCACAGTGCTAATGCACTGTGTGGCACTCATAGATGTTCAATAAATATTTTTATATGGAATTCGATAAAGAATTTAAGAAAAAGAGAGAGAAATGTGCAACAGAGTGTGATGGTGTCTAATAAAGATGCACCTTATGTTCTTGGCTGACCTTCTTGTCCTGCAGCCAGGCCGCAGTCCCTTATCCATTCGTTGCGTAGCCTAAGCTCTGCTAAGATTAGTTAAGCTAAAATAGGCAATCCAACAGATGGGGTGGGAAAAGTGGAAAAGTCATACAAGAACCTCAACCAAAGTAAAGAGGAAAAGAGGGTACAGGTTAAGTATGTAATAACTCATCATTGAGAGCTCCTCACTAAGAGTCTCACACTCAAATAGGTTAAATATATCGATTCAGAGATGGAGTGTGGCCTTGACCGAATTTTGAAGCTTTCACGCCAAAGATATTTTTCAAGAACATTTTGGCACTGATTCAGTTTTATCCCTTTTGCTGAAGATGCATCCCTGCTGACTCTGAGTCTGGTCTAGGACTCTAAAAACCCTAAAATTTATAGACATTCTCCTCAATAGAAATATTTGGATTATTAATGTGAGTTCTTCCCAAATAATGAGTATATTTCATATAAAACATAAAAAATACCTTAAGAGAATTAGGTTCCTTTCCAACTCTAGTAAGAACCTACTTGCTCAGAAAGTGTCCTAGATATCCCATGTAGGGTGGGTGGGGAGAAAGCCATGCTACACAGAAATATTTACTCTTCTTAATCTAATACAGAAATTGGCAGCTCACATCAAGCATGTTTCTTCCTGACCAAAATCCTACAAGTGGTTTCCTGAATAAAGGTTCAGTTTAATTTAGGAGCAATATCTATTTATGGCTATTGCATCTTCCCAAAATTACTTCAAAGTCCTGGTCTCTATAGGACATGATGAATTACATTTAAATACAGTATATTCGTCTTTTAATTATTGGTCTCATCTTCCTTTAGAATACAAGTTTCATGAGTGCGTGGACTTTCTCACCAATGCCAGAAAAAGTAGCCTGACTCAGAAGAAGATGCTGAATAAACATTTATTGTTGAATGGAATACGGCTACTTACTCGATTATGTGGGCTTAGGAGCATGTCCAATCTGTCTTCTTCTTTACCCCTTTATCTGAAGCAGAGTCCAGTGTTCTCCTTATGCAAAAAAAGAACAAAGCTTTATCTGAGCCATTCTTGTGAGCATGTAGGATGTAGTAGGGATAAAGAGATCTTTGCTCTGGTAATGGAAGTGTCTGTCTTTATTTGGAGAGTCTTACCTTTTGCTAATTGCTTTAAACCTCAAACTTTAATATTGTATGTCACCTGGAATATACCACTTTTGGATCCTCCTATCCATTATTCTCCATTATTATTTTTGTTTTTCCATGTATATGGAGGGGACAAGAGACCAATGGAATTTTACATTACACACTTAGCATTTACTTAGTTTTGCAGGTGACTTACTCTTTGAGAAATGCCAGTCACTTCTATAGGCCAGTCAAAGAAGGCATTTCCATTTTTTGTGTTGTCTATCCTGCCGAAAGGTGTGTATAAAATTAAATTATTTTTACTATTATAGCCCTTGACTTATTATTTTGGGGTGTCTCCTTTAGTCCTGTTAATCTGCACCAGTATCAATTCATTCTAGGGACCTGGTCATACTAGTTAGGAATAGTTACAGAGGAAGATATTTCATTATAACAAGAGAATTATGGGCCTGGAACTGCTTCTAGTTAGGGCATGGAAATGATTCTAGGCTCCAAACCCTTGACTTCACCTGACAGGACAATCAAGGGAGAGCTGTTCTGATTTCCAACTCTGCCTCACGTAGGGTAACACCTAGCCAGGCATTTGTTCAACTTATGTTTCACATCTAACCACATTTCCCTTTGTGAGTTCAGTTTCCTTATATAAGATTTCAAAAAACAAAAAACAACACACAGATCTCAAATTCTCATCGAATAAGGAGGAGCATTAGGGACCTTGATAGAAGGTAACATTAATGGGAAAATGAGCACAAAATTGCATTACAATAGCTAGGAAGAAGAAAATGTCAGAGACACATACAAAAAAGTGTGCTAGGTAGGAAATGAAATCTTCAAAATGTCTTTGAAGATGTTAATATCTCAAATCAGTTCAGAATATCCAAAGCCCTTCATTATCTTACATGAAATAATGTAATTCATAGCAGTGTACTCTGTTCTGGATATGCTTTCTCTACTTCATATGCACATTTCTGCTTATGTACATTTGCTAATATTGTTCCCTTTATCTGGAATTCTTTTATCAGTCTTGTTTCTGTCTAGTAAAATTATCTTCAAATTTTCAGTTTATGTAAACTATATAATTATCCTCTCCATTATAGATGTGGAAAGTAAATAAACATTAGGTATTCTCAGGGACACCTGGGTGGCTCAGTGGTTGAATGTCTGCCTTTGGCTTGGGGTGTGATCCCGGGGTCCTGGGATCAAGTCCCACATTGGGCTTTCTGCATGGAGCCTGCTTCTCCCTCTGCCTGTGTTTCTGCCTCTCCCTCTCTCTGTGTCTCTCATGAATAAATAAATAAAATCTAAATAAAAAAACATGAAGCATTCCCATACCAATTTAATAGCAATTAACACTAAGTCTACAGTGACATAAAATGTTTGGCTTAACAGACCTATTTCTGGATAGAGAAGCTATACTCAAGAAAATGTTAATCATTATTTGTGCCATCCTCTTTAACTTTGCTATATATCAGACTTCGTGGTAAACAAAACAGTAACTACGAGTCTGTTGATAATTATTCCTCTATAGGTTTTCTCTCAAATTTAACAATAACAAAATAAAATCACCTATTCAGAGTTGGCATAAGTAAATCCAGAGAAGATCATCTGATTTCCAGGTAGCATGGACTCCTCTCTTAGACTTTCAGCTTCACAGCTCTGTTAACTGATTCACTTATATTTTCATTGACCTTTGCCCTGTTTTGTCAAGTAGATGTTAAAAATCAGAATAAATTGTCCAGGAATATGCTATGATTTAAGAGAATCCAAGCATTTCGTAGAGCTCAGAACTCCAGGGGAAAAATCCCAAGTAAAAGAAATTGACACCCATTCTAGATGACAGCACCACCAATGATTATAAAAGATAAACAAGAAAAGAAAGAACGTGTTTTCCCTAGTTAGGAAGTTTTTATTCTTATCATTTGGACTTGAGGAGAATCTTCTTTGAATACCATTTGACTATTTTTGAGACTGAACATTCTTTCCTATCATGATGAGCCAAGCATAATGAGGAAAAGTAAGGCTCACAGAATGATTTAAAATAGGGAATAAACATTAGAGCTTGTCCCTTTAAGCAATGACTTTATTTTTAAGCACAAATAACTGTGTATAAATGAATAACAGTTATGACAAGATGGAACAATGAAGTTAAACAAAGATAGTCATGCCACCCTAATATAATTTCATCAAAGAAAAGTGTAGTTGCAAGTAAATTAATCAACATTTACCCTATTTATTCTGAAGCAATCTTGTATTCCGGTTTTTCCATCTAGTGTTAGATTTATGCTTTTGTTTCATATTGACAAAGATTGACTAAATATTAACCCAGTGTAATTCTTCTGTAGCATTAATTATAAATGTCTCACAGGAATAATGTGAAATCAAAAATTCATTTGGAAAGCCTATCACCTAGACTGCATACCAATAAATTAAAATCAGTGGATGAGAAACCAACCTCTTTCTCACAAATAGAAATATCTTTCTTGATCCATTTCAGTTCACATGTCACAAATTCATGGTCTTATGGTTTAATTTCCATAACACATTAATATTATTAATATATATTAAATAAATTTAAACTCTGTGACAAATCATCCTGAGCCACACAGTACATCACATCTACAGCAAAACTGTTAAACAAATTGTAATTCTGTAATTAAGATAAAATACTCCTAAAGGCTTGATGTGCAGTAGTTAATTACGTCTGAGGCAGAAACAGACCAAGGAGACACACACCCACACCAGTGCAAGTAAAACTATGGAAATCTCAGCAAGGTCAGTATATTGTATCACTGCCAATTTCCTGTTTGTGATAATGAGTTACAGTTTTGGAAAATGTTACCATTGGAGGAAACTGAAGTGAAGGAGGTACAGGCTCGCTCTTTATTGTTTCTCACAATTGTATGTGGCTCTACAATGATCTCAGATTAAAACGCTAATTTAGAATAACAAGAAAATATCTACCTTGTATTCAACAGAGAAAGAAAATTAGAGAAAGAGCTTTGGGATGTAGGAATTAAAGAGAATCAAGACTTAAAATCACCTACATATTGTGGCTACATTCAAGAGCCAAGAGTACTGTAGATACTCAGGGTAGACAATTCAAAAGATCCTGTGAAATTAAAATCACCTACATATTGTGGCTACATTCAAGAGCCAAGAGTACTGTAGATACTCAGGGTAGACAATTCAAAAGATCCTGTGAAATTTTATTTTAGTGTGGCATGAAGTTACCTGGGTTAGAGTGAACAGCTTACATTCTTAGGTTTTCAGGTATGTTCCTATGGGTTTCTTGTTTTTATTTCTTCTTAGTTACACTGAAATAAGTTCAGTTTAATATACGCTTACTCTATCCATATTGCTTCATGCTACAGTGGCTCTGACAAGAAGTAGAATTAGGAATATACATAACTGGGGATGATATGAAAGATTAATCCCATTAATAATAATAATGATTAAAATAATTCTGTATTTTTCCATCTTTTTTTTAACGTAATCTCCATGTTCAACGAGGGGCTCGAACTCACAACCTGGAGATCAAGTCACATGCTCTACCGACTGAGCCAGCTGCATGCCCTGTATTTTTCCATCGTGTTCATATTTTTGACATTTAAATTTCTCTGACTAAGTTGCCAATTTTTAAAATATATCCATTCTTTCTAAATTCATATTGGATATGTAATTTCAATATGAAATACCCAGATGATTCTATTATAGAATGAACCCAACAAACTGAATCTAAAGTTCATATGGCAATAAGAAAAAAACATGAGAAATGTCAAGAAATATTTTTAAAAGAACAAGATAGAGAACTAGCCTTATTTTAAACCAAAATATAAAATAAAACCACAGGGATTGAAACAAGGTAGAATTCGAGGAAGAAACAAAATTTGATAAAGCAGAAGATAGAATCCAGAAAAAGACTCAAGTATCGATAAGGATTCAATGGTTGAGAAAAGATACATTTCAAACAAATAGAGAAATGTTATAGTAAATATAGATTAAATGATCTTGGAAGAAAAATTGTTGAACTGAATTTAAACAAATTAGTATTAAGGAAGTCATGGAAGAGATATATTTTTATAACATTGTATAAATAGCTGACCTCCAGAAAATCAGAGCCCAGAAATAGAAGGAAGGAAGAAAAGAAGAAAGATTTCATGAAGTTAAAACAGATTTCCCTTCTTGAAAATAAATATCAAAGTTTGCATGAAAAAAACGGATTAATGCAGGTAAATGGCGAGAAGATACTTGGAAGAAAACACTTGTCACATATATAATGGACGTATGGTCACTATCCATAAAAGCTTCAAAACTTCTTTAAATCAATAAGGAAAACGCAATATATACATGGAAAAAAAGCCAGTACAAAACAAATTGTGAAATGACAAATCCAAATAGCCAATAAATGTTTCACTAGGACTCACCCTTACTAGAAGTCAGTAAAATACAAGTTAAAGCAGAGTTGAGATTATTTTGACACTCAGACCACCAGAGATTTAAAAGTGTGATTGGGGCACCTGACTGTCTCAGACAGGAAAGCACGCAACTCTTGATCTCTGGGTTGTAAGTTTCAGGCCATGTTGGGTATGGAGATTACTTTTAAAAAAAATCTTTAAAGGAAAAAGTGTGATCATCTCAAATGATGTAAAGAAACAGAGTCTAGCTCTCTCACATCACAATGATTGAACACTGCTGAAACATTTCAAGAAGTCAGTTCGCAAGATCTACCAAGGTTTTGGAATACTGATAGGCTGGCAATTCAATCATATATATAATAATCTGTCCTAAGGGGATATTTATATAAATACACAAGAATATCCATTACATCATAATTTATATTCATTTAGTATTTGAACTGAGATAAATATATATCATTAAGGAAGTTTCTGGGTTCATTTTGTTACAATCACAGTACATAGTTGATAATGCAGTTATTATAAAGAATGAGGTAAATTCTTGTGGTTATATCCACAAAGATGTTTTGGGCTGAGTCCCTCTTTATACTTCTTGCACTACCATGTTTGTATTTTTGCCATTTCTAGAATATCATAGCTGGAATAAAATAGTATACAGCCTTTTCCAGATGGGCTTCTTCCCTTAGCAATATGCATTTGAGGTTTCACCATGTCTTTTCATGGCTTGATAGCTCCCTGCTTTTATTAATTTATTTATTATGTTATATTAGTAATAAATAAAGTAATTAAGTAAGTAAGCTCTGTTGTCAGCATGGGTCTTGAACTCACCACCCCAAGATCAAGAGTCCAGTGCTTTACCCACTGAACCAGCCAGGCTCCCCCAATATTTTCTTTTTCTTTCTCTCTCTTTTTTTGATAGCTCATTGCTTTTTATCACTAAATAAAGTTTCATTGTAAGAATATACTATGGTTTATTTATCCATTCATCTACTGAAGGGATACTTTTCTTCCATTATTTGACATTAGTGAATAATGAATAATGTTGTTATAAACATTAATATAAAGAATTTTCTGTGACCATGAGTTTTCGACTCTTTTCCATAACTACCAAGGACAGTGATGGCAGGATCGTATGTTAAGACTATGTTTGGCTTCCAAAGTGGCCATATAATTTTGCATTCCTGTTGCTCTACATCCTCACCAGCATCTGATGTCAGTGCTTTGAAATTTGGCCATTGCAATAGGTGTTGACTGTTGTATGAATTTGAAATAGTGAATTATGATGACAGGAATTTAACAGCCGTATTTTGAAGCGATTGCATTTTTCAATTTTGACTATTTTTTAAAATTAAGAACATTTAAGAAATAGCATATTGCACACAGAACACATTCCCCCTCCCCCCAAAAAAACTGCAAAAAAAACCTATTAGAAAATATGCAATAACATTTTGCTATCAAATAGAAAAAATGGGTGTTTCTATATTTTCTTGGATAACTGAATGTGTAGGTTTCATCTATAAACAAACATTAGGACTTAAGTATATATGTCAAACCAGCCCTAAAATTTATTTCCATTTTTTAACTCATAATGCGGGTCTTGTTATTGTATTGTGCTTTAGAATAACAGTCTTATCATACCACATTGTTTCCTTTCATTTCCCTCCCCCAAAATGCCCTTCACTGAGGCCCAGGCTTAAAGGTCAAGGCAGGAGACCTTAAGTAGGAAGGGCCTTGTATCTTGTAGGCTATGCACAAAACTGCTTATTCCTTGTGTCTCCTATTGGTTGGTCTCGTATCTTCAGGAAAGATCTGGAGGACAAATCAAAATCCAAAACTTACTGGAAAGAAAGCTTAAGATCTGTTAGCTCTTCCAACAACAAAGTCTGCAATAGTGTGAATGGGGCGGAAGAGCAATAAGACCTAGGAGAGAGGGAGGGAAACATTTGCAAACATGTCTGGATACTATCCGAGTTCTCTGTTACAATTCACCTTCATTTATTGTTGCTAAGAATCAATTTCAATTTTTTCCACTCTGAAAATCACTCTGAAACTTGTTCCATTTATCAAGGTTATAAGCCGGGGAACAACCCAAGTTCAGTGGTTAATGTTACCAAGAAGATTCACACTCTTCCAAGACAAGGGGAATGGCACATTGGGTGGAGATTCGACAGAGAAAGAGTAGGAACAATCCAAAGTGATCACATTAAAGTTGCATATAAGTCCTGTCACTCAAGACTATAGTATACTTGCAAATCAAAGTTGTTCTTGTTTTGAGATTTTTGAGGTTTCATAATATAGTCATTTTGTTTGTTTCTTTTATAATCTGTGACTAAAAATCTGATTTTTGTAGGGTGTTGAAGGTATTGGTCAGGAGAATGAAAAGGAATGTATATATAGTACATATATATTTATATGTATATAAAATATATGTGTTTATATACACACACAAATAGATGCAAATATTTATGTAATTCCATATAAATCTATATTATAGTGTTTACAAAAGATACAAGTAACTCATGGAAGAGTAGACGTAGAATGGCCAACTTCAAAACTAATAAGGAAATGAAAACCAATTTATAAAAGTATGTGATATAGAAGACTAAAATGACCCAATTAAAGGCAAGAAAGAGATATTCTTTCTTTTTGGATGATCTCATTCCACCGAGTTCATGATTTACTCTTTGATTTTACACAGTTTAGTCCTCCTATTTCTTTCAGAAACGGACTTTCCTTGACCTCCTGATTTTCAGTATAGTCTCCTGTTTCCTTACCATGCTTTACTTTATCTCCAGGGCCTGTTCTAATCAGGACTTGGCTATCATGTGTTCAGTTGTTTGTATATTGTTTGTCTTTCCCACTGGGATACTGTCTCCATAAGACAAGGATAGTAGCTTGTTTTTGGCCATGAGAAAAGACGGCAATAAAATCATTCTAGGTCATCTGTGATCCAGTGGCAGTCAGCACAGGTGTTCCCTTCACTTAGTTTATTTAGTCTTCCCTGAGGGTTTCTCAAGTGCCAGTATCCCATTCCTACCTCCCAGATGTAAAAAGGATACAGATTTAGGATACAGATTATTAAACTTGACAAGTAATTCATTGAAAATGTTACCTCTTAATGAGATGAATGGGGATTTTCTTTTCTTTTTCATAATTGATGTATTCCTGAATGGATATAACTTATTGCCAGGATGAGCCCAGGTTGAATATAGACCTTACCCTTATTTTTACATTTGTTAATACAGAGTATTGATAAACCTTGTTCACAGGAAGTCGAGAAATAAGTTTTGTTTTAGTGATTCACTTGCCTGAACTCTTAAGTTATATGCAAAAGTAACCAAAAGTTAGTATTTTAATCATCTGACAACTTGATTAGATTTCCCATCAGTTCCTTGGAAACCAGGGAAGTAGAAACCACTTGCCTCACAAAATGATTTGTTATCCAATAATTAGAATCATTCTTTTCCTCAAAACCAATATAATTGTATTATAGCAAATTGTCTCTTTGTTTTGTATCGTGGAGGGTTTTACCATCTTGGACAGTGTTTAGGGTTAGAGTGGAGGTTTTCTTTTATAAATGCTGAAGGAAGCTCTGAAGGAGAGTGGGGTGGGAGGAAAAGAAGAGCCAGCACCTCTATCATGTGTGTCCTTTTTAGGCAGATTCATTTTAGGTAAGACTATGGACATTGAAGACCTGGAAATCACTATCTTTGTACGATCCATGCTTTCAATTGGGAAATCTTTGCCTGAGCTTGACGTACATACACTCTAGATTGAACACCTCTGACTTAAGTCAAAATGGTGTCTATTGTTTATTTGACCAGAAGTCCAGAGATCAGCAGTCTCTGGGTTGAGTCTGTGGTTCTGCAGTGTCTTCTGGTACCCATAGCACTTCAGTCCTTCACTTATAGAAATGTGATGACTCAGTAGTTCCAAGTGTTATAGTCTCAAGTCTCAAAATCTAAAGCAGAAAACAACGAAAGGAAGATCATACTTTCTCAGGCGAGAAAAAGCATTCCCAGAGAAGTAAAGTAGATTTTCCATTTACGTGATAAGGGCACATACTCACATTTAGATCATTCAAAGGCCAAGGAAACAGAATTGCCATAAACACGTGGACCATTTGTGATACAGCAATGGATTATCTGTGGCTGTGTGCACAGTTTCCTGTTTTTGGTTTTGTTTTTCTTTTTTTGCTATAAACATTTTTTTTAGAAAGTAGCTTCAGAAAAAGAGGTAAATAATCTCTATCATTTATATAGATGTGTGTATACTTTTTAATAAAAGCCTTTACATAATCTTCATGCATAAAGCCCCAGAGGTGGCCGTGTTGTCTGTGACAGCCCTAATACCAGCTGTTGCAGGCCTTTACCTGGGACTCCCCATAGCTGGCAGAAGTGTGGCAAAGGGGGATCCCTGGGTGGCGCAGCGGTTTGGCGCCTGCCTTTGGCCCAGGGCGTGATCCTGGAGACCCGGGATCGAATCCCACGTCGGGCTCCCGGTGCATGGAGCCTGCTTCTCCCTCTGCCTGTGTCTCTGCCTCTCTCTCTCTCTGTGTGACTATCATAAATAAATAAAGATTTAAAAAAAAAAAAAAAGAAGTGTGGCAAAGGCCCCTGCACTTGCCCTTAAAGCCTGGCTGCTTGACTGCCTCAGTAATGGTTTTATGTTCTGGTACTGTAGACAATGGGTAGGAAATGCTTTGGGCTAGAATAGCAAGGACAGGGAGGGCTACCCAACCTGTTATGTTTTATTCAAACTCTTTAGTAAATCCAGACAGAAAGCCTAGCAAGATGACTGAAAACCAGGAATCAAGCTGAGTTCTGGAGTCTCCCAGAGACATGGAGTCTGTGACCAAGAAAAACAAATTTGCCAGCTTATTTCTACAACATGTATAACTTTTAAACAGATTCACTCCCCAAAGATTCCTCGTTTCAGAATAGATAATTGTTTATAAAAAATTCCAAATATCTAATGCCTTGGTTTATGAAATATAGCTTGATAAAATTTTATCACATATGTCCCTTGTATAAATGAGATAATTCAAAATTGAGGCATCTATAAAAAAATACATTAGAATTACTTTATAGTTCCCAGTAGGACTTTGAGTAGCCAAATTATCTCCATGTTACACAAACCATGTCTCTAAAATAAGATCAATTCCCCCACTGTTTGCAGAAGTCTGTGTTATTATTTGAAATCTATCTTACTACCTGATAGTAACATCTCCTATGTTGAGTCTCTATGTACATTGCAACATTCATTGGAAATACTCATATTTTAAGTATATTAAACATCACTTTTAAAATTATATTTAGAGAGTCAGTTAATATGTAAGGATAGATGGGAGGATGATACATGCATAGTTTCTCATTTTTCACTGGAATAAAGGGCTGCTGAATTGAATATCCCTAAGGAGGTGGGCTAAATTTTAAATCACATGTTGACTATGCCAGTAAGGAAAAGATGGAGCAATAACAAATAATAAATTGATCTCTGTAAGTCCATTTGAGAGGCACTGTCATATGTCTTTTAATTTGAGCCTCAGAGTAGCTCATTTTGAGTTCAATGTAATTATCTCCATTTTTGCATATAGGTAAAATGAGCTTAAACAAGATTAAGGATCTATTCCAAAGATAAACAACAAACCAGTAATAGAGCTGAGATTTAAATACAGGTGTACACGAACCTTAAGGATGTCGTAGTACACCATTGTGTCAGCACTATATTAGAAGACAAGAAATTCATCTCTTTTGGAAGAATCACTCTGAATTGTTCTACTAGTATTATGTTTGGGAAAGCACAGTGTACTTCCAGTATGATTTGTAGGTATATTCAGGAATAACATGAATCTGAGCCAATAAAGACAGAAATTGGACTAACATAGTGATGGATCCAAGAGCAAATCCATGGGTTCTCTTGCCATGGTATCTCATGACCCCTCTATTCAGAATGTTGGTCACGTTTGATTTAGGAGCATGTATTTCAGGAACATGATGGAATTGTCAAGAACTAATTTCAGGAACATGATGGAAATGTCAAGAACTAATTCCTCATACAAAGTAGGAAGCCATGGGATGGAGATTCTTCCAAACTCCAGTTGGGAAGTTGGAACAATTGTCTGAACTTTTCAGAGCCAGACTACAAAATTCTTACCTCTAAGTAGAAGAGATTTGAATAAATTCATGCATCTTTCCCCCCCCTAAATACATCATAGTGGCATTACTTTTTGTGCTTAGTTACAAAAAATGAATGAAACATTCAGTACCCATGAGGAAAGGGAAATATGTGGCTAGTTAAAAAATAAAAGATGTAGTGATGTAAGAAAGAGAGGAGTTATGCTGTATTATCTGTATTTTCCTACCACATTAACAAGTTTGGAAATTGAACATGATGTAAAGATTCTTAAAGTTTCTTGGCCATATTTACCTCTGGGATTTTTCTACTGGCCATATTTTATCCTTTGGCCTCAGAATCCAGCTATCATCCCAGGATCCTTCCTTCTTCCTTGTCTTCTCATCCATCTCCTCATTTGTCCCCTTGGCTACTCTCAACTTCTCTTTGGTTGGCAAATCCTTTTTGTTAATAGCTTCATTGAGATGTAATTTATATAATATAAAATTCACTCATGCTTAGTGTGTAGTTCAATGATTTCAGTAAATTTATTCATGCTACCATTACCATAATCTGGGTTTAGACCTTATCATCACTCTGGAAAGATTCCTTGTGTCCATTTGCAATTGATATGCATTCTAATCTCTACTCCCAGACAACCACTCATCTGCTTTCTGTGTGTATATATATTTGCCTTTTCTGGACATTCCTTATCATGGATTTACATATGTAGCCTTTTGAATCGTGCTGCTTTCAATTAGCATGTTTTTAAGGTTCTTCCATCTACTAGTAAGTAACATCAACGATTTGTTCCTTTTCATTGATACCACAGGAGTGTTACATGAAAAACCACATTTTGTTTATCATTCAACAGTTGATGGATATGTGGATTGTTTCCACTTTGGGGCCATCATGAATAATGCTGCTATGAACATTTGTATGCAAGTCTTCAGTGTGTTTTCTTATCTCTTTGGTAGAAACTAGGAGTAACAGGGTTGCATGGCAAATTTATGATAAACTTTTTAAGAACCACCAAACTATTTTCCAAAGTGGCTGTACCATTTTATGTCACAAACAGCTATGTATTAAGGTTTTAGCTTCTCCACATCCTGGCCAAAACATTTAGTTTTCTTAATGGTGTGATTTGAAGCACAAAAATTCCAATTTATCATTTTTCAAAAGTTTATTGATTTTGCTTTTGGTGTCATATCTAAGAAATCTTTACCAAACTCAAATTCATATAGATTTTTTCCTGTGTTCTTAGAAGTTTTATAGTTTTTGCTCTTATATTTAGATCTATGATCCACATTCACTCAATTTTTGTATATGGTCTAGAGTCTAAACTGATCTTGTGCATGTGAATATATCTAAGTTGTCTTGTAAAAAGATTGTTGAAGAGGAAAAATGTTCTCAAAGAACATGCTTGGTGCTGTTGTCAATCATCAATTGGCCAATGATCTATATGCCTTTCCTTATATCAATACCACATTTTTCAGTTACTGTTTTTTTTTTTTTTTTTTTTTTTTTTTTTTTTTTTTTAATGAGCTTCATTTTGGGACACTTGGGTGACTCAGTGGTTGAGCGTCTGCCTTTGGCTCAGGTCATGATCCAGGGTCCTGAGATCGCATCCCGCACCAGATTCCCCACAGGGATCCTGTTTCTCCCTCTGTCTATATGTCTGCCTTTCTCTCTGTGTCTCTAATGAATAAATAAAATCTTTTTTAAAAAAGGTGAGCTTCTTTTTTTTTAAGATTCATTTATTTTTTAGAGAAAGAGAGGAAGAGAGTGAGCAAGAATGTGGAGGAGCAGAAGAATGGAAGAGAACACAGTCTTAAGCAGAATCCGTGCTAAGCGCAGAGCCTGATGTGGGACTCTATCTTACTAACCTGGGATCATGACCTGAGCCAAAACCAAGAGTCAGACGCTTAACTGACTGAGCCACCCAGGCACCTCTGTTCTTCTTAACATTGTGTTGAGTATTCTTTTTTTTTTTTTTTTAATGCCTACTTTAAAAAAAATTCATGAGAGAGAGTGTTAGTTACAGACACAGGCAGAGGGAGAAGCAGGCTTCTTGCAGGGAGCCCAATATGGGACTCGATCCTGGGCCTCTGGGATCACGCCCTGAGCCAAAGGCAGACACTCAACCGCTGAGCCAGCGAGGCATCCCTGTCTTGATTATTCTTAATCTTAGCATTTAAATATAAACTTTATTATCAGCTTGTCAATTCCTACCCAAAAAAATTCCTGCTAGAATTTTAATAAAGATTGTGTTGAATCTATAGATGAATTTGGGGGAGAATCATGAGTAATAATAATTGAGTTTCAATCCATGGCTTGAGCAACACTTTTTAAGTAGGGAAGAGTGTGTGCATTCAATACAATAAGAGAGGAGGTTGTCATTGGATGCATAGATAGTCCATCCTTTCTACCAATATTAAGGGCAATTACAATGAGCAGTTTAATAGAAGAATGAAAAATGTTTTATTCTGATCACTTCCATTTTTTTCAGATAGTTTAGTAAGAAGGTCATCACCTGAGAGCTGGAACAAGAAGTGATATTTAAGGAGAAATAGGAAGTTCAGAAATAGTCTTTTGGGAGTGGAGGAAGAATTGACTAAGGGTTTATGAGAGAACTATGAGGAAGTATTGAGAGCCCTGTTACTACTTTGGGGAATCTTGTGACTGTTGACATATGAACTGGCTCAAGCCAGATTACTGGATATATGTTCTCTGTCACCCCTGTCATTCTAGGCAATAGCCAGCACTTCATACCAGACATGTAAGGCCAGGTAACTTGAGGCACATGAGTGAAGCTTGATAAGAGCAGCAGAATTGTCCAGCTAAGCCCAACCTAAGTTACTCTTCCATAAAAGTATGAGCTAAAAAATGTTGCTTTATAGTTTTGAGATTTGTTTCCACAATTGTTTATTAATCAATGAAATGTACTACCTCTATGAGTTAAGCATTGTTTTTACAACTTCATGTTTATTAGATTATTTTATGAGGACCACTTTATCCCATTGTGCTGAGGTCCTGCCTGACTTTAGTATTGAAAGTTGCACATGTCAGGAAGGTACTCTGTCTTGGGCAAACCAAGATAGTTGGTCACTCAATATTTAGGCATCTCTGTTTCCTTATGACCTCAATCTTGTCCGTTGCCTGTAAAGTACATAGAAGCTTGTGTATAGATGTTATATAGGAGGAATCATTTTATATTTATGTCCAGTGTTGTCACCTGGGTGATTTTGGACAATTTAGTTATAGTCTTAGTTTCCTGGTCAGTATATTGGAGATAAAAGTATTATTTATTCACAGGGTTGTGGGAGGTAACTAAATAAGTTGGGGGGGTGCTTAGAAGATATTTTTAGTTCTGTATCAACTAACTTTTATCAAAATTGTTATTAATACTTGGTGAAAATCTCCAATGATAAAAGATGAGGCAAATTTGAAGATGGAATTGTTTTTAAAATGATAAATACTGCTTTCAGTAACATGACTTGCAAAATGATCATTCACAGAAAACTGTGACATTTTAGCTTTACTTGAAATCTGTTATTTAAAATCTCTGATAGTATCAAATTCATTTAATTCAAGAGTAGGAGGGAAGGTTTTGATTCAATGTTTGATAAGCCTATTTTGGAGAATGCATATGTCACGGCTTGCTCTTGTGTGCCTGGTGACTGGAAATTATGAATTTTTAAAAGTGAGATTTAGTCATAATCATAGTAACTCATCTGCCATGGATTAAATATTAATAGTAATTTTCAACAAAGTAATATAATTTTTGGTAGGGGTTATCAGTAGCATTTGAATATTTTTAACACATCTTTCAAAGGAAATAATAAAACAGATTTAAACAAAAAAAGCCATGAAGTCCATATTATTTTAGAGAAGAATAGTGGATGTAAATTTTACCATGTTACTGATATCCTTTAAATAGAATCATAATTAAAATCAGCCCTCTGGAAGAAATATTTCATTACATTCACAATGCTAGCCTAGTGATTATATGCGTTTGACTTGCTCACAGAATTTGACCTGAAAGCCAGAAAATTAAAAAAAAAAAGTCTAATTCTGCTGGGTAAATGGGTTCCAGTGGGGAAAAGTGAAAAGAAGTAGTGACAATGGTATTAGAAAAAAATAAAAGTGAATATAACATTAAATATTGGAAAGCAAATTCATGCTGTTTTTAGAGGAAGAAACATGATAGAATTATGTAAAAACTCATCAAATTTATCTCCTAGTCCATAAATTGAGAGTTTTCTAAAAGAAAACAGTTGTGAATTTTCCAGGAAATAGCAGAAGCACTGAGGATGGGTTAAGTGTCTTCCACTTTGATAAGAGACTGCCCATTCCAATTGTGAGGTGGATAAAAGTGGAAAAGGTAGAAGGTTTATATTGGATACATTTAGATGAGCCTGGTTTGGAATCATGAGTCCAAGAATAAGGATTTTAGTAGGTATATGCATGTTAGTGTGTGTATGTGTATGTGTGGGTGGGTGGGTCGTGTGGTGGGAGCCGAGAGTGTCGCCTCTGACTTCATGAGGTGATTGTTTGCTATGAATATTAAGTAGAGTTGGCCTCACTTTTCAGGACAGCCTCAAAATGATTATGTTTTTCACCTTGTTTTGTTTTAGTAGATTAACCACCAAAGATTAGCTAACTCTCTCCAAGTAAATTTGGCATCATGGTATACCGAGGTAAATTTTCTTCCAAACTTTTCTCATTTTCATTTCCCTTCTGCAAATGTTAACTTGTCTTTCTTTAGTACATTTGGAATATTAGTTTTTGCTTTATCCATCCTTGTTTCAATATGTTAATGGAATCTGTGGGGTTGTCAATAAAGAATCTTTATAAACAGACATAAAAGTCATTGCTTTTCTTTTTTTCTTCATTAATAAGGCATTTAGTCTCTTGTCTTAAAGTTTCTTAGATTACTTTAATCTATTGGATGAAAACTGTATTTCTACAAATAAAATCGCAAAATTATTGTGTAGATTACTGCCTATGTAACCTGTTTAGGGACAGTAATAAATTATAATCTTTTGATAATGAAAAAACAGTCATTTTCAAAAACTATTATATATGTATTTGCAAGGGTTATAAAATGTAGATATAAAAATTATTTCATTTTCATCTTGTCTGTTTTCTCCTATGCATTTTTTCCTCTGTGTTTCCCACAGAATTAGAATCATTCTACATGTACTGATTCATAACACAACCTCTGCATACTGCACATGTCACAAAATGTTTAGTATTATGGTGTCCACCATGTCTTAGTGATAATAGTAGCCACAATATAGTGAATGTCCAATTCTACTCTAAGAAATTTACAGGTGTATTTTGACAGTCTGTATAGTAACAACTTGAAGTTGATAATATTATTTTCATTTTATTTTTAAAAAAGATTTTATTTATTTATTTATTAGAAAGAGAGAATACAAGCAAGGGGGAGGACCAGAAGGAAAGGGTTAAGTAGATTCCCCACTAAGCAGGGAGCCCAATGCAGGGCTGATCCTAGGACCTTGAGATCATGACCTAAGCCAAAGGCCGACACTTGACTAACTGACCCATCCAGGAGCCCCATTATCTTCATTTTATAGACAAGAAAAGCAAATGTTTAAAAGAATAAGTAACTTGCCCCTGACCGTAGTGATAATATGTACTGGATCACTGATTTAAATACTGGTGTTATGTGGTTTATAAAACATGCATTTTTAAAATATAACTTTATTTGGCAGACATCTTATAGTATTCACTTGAATGGATGACGAATTCATTCAACCAGTCCTATCTTAGTTATTTAGTGGTGTTTCGCACTATTCCATGTTACAATGTGCCTTATATTGAGAGTTCTTTTATAATAACTCATATTCACAATTCTGATTATTTAGGACAGATTCCTAGCAATGTAATTATTGTGAATAGGTTTAAAACTTATGATATATATTGCCAATCTGCACTAAAGAAAGTTTTTGGCCCCCTCCTGTTAAATACCATCCCACTGCCAATTTCCTTGCACAGTTCCTTTTAATTTTGTTTAAGGCGATCGGTAATTATATGGGCGATCTTTCACAATTTCTTTACCCCCAATTCTGAAGTGATATATTTAGGTTTAGATATAGATAAATATTTTCCTAGTATTTGCAGACAGCAGGTATCTTGCTATTTACATTGTTAAGGTTTTTTCATCACTATTACAATTTGTTAACTGTAGTTCTTCTCAATTCCTCATATGCTTCCATATAAAAAATAATACCTCTATCTTAACTGATTTTCAAAATAAATTCTTACTGAATTATAATTGATTGTTCAGGTTCTTTTCCTTTTTTTCCAGCATTATGGAATTAACTTGGCAAATGACCTCCCAGAATAAAGAAAAAATGTCCCTTGCAGCTGATTGCGGTCATGTAAATCAATTCCTGTCAGCAGAGAATAGTGCAAATGTTAGGTGGTAGATTGTAGGACTTGTTCTTTGGTGAGTCAAATCTCTTTTCTCTTGTGTGACTCTCATATCTATTCTCAAAGCTACAACTTATTAGTCAACTTTTACCCAAAATTTTAGTTGTCTACAACATCTTTCTCTTCCTCCTGGGTTTGTGTGTTGGCCATGGCAGCTGTATTTCAGGCCGCAGATCAGGTTCAATTATGCTCCAAAGATGGCTCATTCTAGGACCCAGGCTGAAATAGCTGAAACTTTCTTTTTTTTTTTAAGATTTATTTATTTATTCATTCAGAGAGAGCAAGAGACACAGGCAGAGGGAGAAGCAGAGGGAGAAGCAGAGGGAGAAGCAGGCTCCATGCAGGAAGCCCGATGTGGGACTTGATCCCGAGTCTCCAGGATCGCACCCCAGGCTGCAGGCGGCGCCAAACCGCTGCGCCACCAGGGCTGCCCGAAATAGCTGAAACTTTCTAAGCCATCTTCTGTCATGATGCATGGCAGGAGAACCTAAGAGTGAGTGGAAATTTTAGATGTTTCTTAAAGAATCTACTCAGAGCTGCCATAATGTCTCATTCACTTGGTCAAAGTAGATGAGGTAGGCATGTATTCCTTTTTCCTAGAAGACACTTTAGTGTCACCTAACAAGGCTTGGAGTTACAAGCCTATATCATGGAGGGAGCAAAGACTTGGCAACAGTAACCTAATCTCTTATACTTAGATCATCTCCTAGTTCTGAAACCTCTCAAGGAATACAAAAAGCCATTACATTTCATATTAAAATTTCTTTATCACTTTATCTTGAGTGGCTTCCAGTAAGTCCTGACTGATACTTTTCAGAACATTTCATTTTTTAACTTATCTGCAATTTATCTGGTGCAAGGTCAGAAAGATGATAAGAATGTTCATCTGGTAATTCTACCCCTAAACATGGTCTTCACCTTCACTCTGAAGCAGTATGCTCTTTCTCTCTCTGTTGGCTTTGAGTGGAATCACCACCCTACCAGGTGTGAAACATGTGGTATTGTCTTAAGAAAAATGGATAGATATTGAAATACAGTGGAGTTGTAGTCGTTTTTCTGGATCCTATAGTAATTAGAACCTATGAATGCTCAGGGAAATAATTAAACTAATAGAGTAATGAAGACTATAGATGAAGATTTTATTTATTTATTTGACAGAGAGCACAAGCAGGGAGAGCGACAGGCAAAGGGAAAGTGAGGAGCAGGCTCCCTGCCCTGCTGAGCAGGGAGCTTGACTTGAGCTTGATCCCAGGACTTTGGGATCATGACCTTAGCCGAAGGCAGGTACTTAACTGACTGTGCCAGCCAGGCACCCCCAGAGTCTTGTTTTGAACATGAGTAGTTATTTAAGTACAGTGAACATAGTGAATGGGAACATCTTTAGAGTCTGCACTTGATAGATCTGGGCTAGTCAGTAATAGTGACTCTACTTAACGGATTAATGTTGCCCTTCTGAGAATGAGCAGAGAGGCTGCTAAAGATAATTTATAGATATGCATCGGGCCATTTATATGTATGCCTCTTCTGTGTAGAGAGGAATTGAATTTGTTTTCCAGAATTATTGTTTTTGATTAGTTCTGCAAAAATCCTCAGATAGGTGGAGGAAGTTAGAAAAGAGGCAAGAAAAGGTGAAAGGCAGAACGAATCAAAGTCACAGGGTAGAAAGAGATTCAATTCAATGCAGGGTTGTTATATATGGTGGAAATAAAATTCAGGAGTTATTTTTTTTCCACATTCAATTTAGGGAAAGTGACTTTCTCCTCTAAAACTGATTTTTCTTGTATCAACTTTACCTATTTGTTACATAGGATTGCATTTTCCCCGTGTACTTGGGGTGTACTCACTTCAACTCTGCTTTACAGTCAAGATTCTATGAGACTCCACTAGGCATAACTTGAAACACAATATGAAATACCTTTGGAAATGAACCTCTGGCACACACTTCTGCTTTCAAGCACACAAATTATATTCCTAGAAGCACATAGGAAGGATGGAATGAGATTTCTTTCAGTTATACAAATAATCACTGTCATTATCAGGGACACTGTTCCTGTTGCTGATTTCACTTCAGAAATTATCCATATGAAACTTTTCTTTGTTCTTTATGATGGTCAGTAACAATTAATATGTGTTAGATGAAATAACCTCATTTAGTAATACTAAATTCTCTGTGTGCCCAATTGGGAGATAAAGAATATATCTTTGAAAACCACAGAGAATTTTAATGCATCATGTTAGTTGGAGACTTGACTGGTAAGACAACAGAGTTCACCAGTCACCAGGAGGGCTAGAGGGTATGAGTTGAGTGAAATTTGTATAAAGAGAAAACAGGAGGCTGATACAGTGTTTCTCAAAAGTAGTATACACTACAAGGATCAGAGGACAAATAAAAAATATTACTAGGGGCATGAAGAAACTGTCTAGGATCATTAAATCCAGCATCTAAAAGATGGAGTAGCAGAACCTAGAGACATTAAGGTAGGAGAATAAGGACCAACGATCTGGAACTCAGGCACATTGTCTTGTAGCAAAGGTAAAAATGGAAACTCTGGAAGAAAGGGCAATATCTACAAACTACATCTGAATAACAGTCCTTACAAACTGCAAGAATTAAACTGGGCTTTGTAGCTATTAAAGAAGAAAAGATTAATTTTCCTAAGTTTCAAGTAGAAATTATTCTTCTTACATCAGAATTCCTTCCCAGACTCAGAACCAGTCCCAAAGAACACTTTACCCTGAGCACATGCCCTGAAAGAGGTAGGAAAGGGATCCCTGAGTGGCTCAGTGGTTTAGCGCCGCCTTCAGCCCAGGGTGTGATCCTGGAGTCCTGAGATCGAATCTGACGTTGGGGTCCCTGCGAGGAGCCTGCTTCTCTCTCTGCCCCCCCCGCCTCTCTCTGCATCTCTCATGAATAAATAAATAAAATCTTTTTTTTTTTAAAGAAAGAGGTAGGAAGATTAAAATTAGGAAGAATGACCAGGTGATTGGTCAGCCAAGCCAGCACCCCACCCTCATCTTCTCTAGTTTGGAATTGTAACCGCTGTGACTGTGTTTCCTGGTCTATGACTTGAATACCAGTATGACCAGGTTTAAATTATGCTTTGAATGTCCTTGCATTCCAGATTTTACTATTTCAAATTGCTTCAAAATACAAATATAGAATTAGAAGGACTTTACATTACATGATGAGAAGGTATTTCAAAAGTGCTATTGCATCAAAATATGTTACAGAAGTACACTTGTTTTTCCTATAAAGCTTTGTGCTTCTCTCCAGTTTCACAAACACTTGTCCTCATTCGTATGTGAATGATACACACTAAACCCCATAATGTCCATTCATTTAATGGCTTAATGTTTGCCTGCTATTATCATGCATTTTATTTTTGTGCTCTCAGACTGTATACCGTTTTAATTTTTCGTTTTCTAAATGTCAACCAGCAAGTCACTAAAGAACCTACACACTTGTATTAACTATCCCCTAGAGGATTGCATGTCTCAAGAAGCAGGAGTCGATTAGAAACCTAGAATTCTGCAGGATCCTGAAAACAACCCAAGGATTTTTATTCCCCTCAACAAATCAGAGACTTTCTGCTTTGGGAAAAGCAACATTGATCTCTTCGTATGCTTTATTTCATTCTTGGAAATCACTGTAGAAATCTTTGGTCATTCTAGTAATTATAATTTGTACACAGCTCTGTTCTGACCCTCTATTATACCCTGAATTAGTCGGGGTCCTATCATGAAACAGAATGCCACTCGGATGTTTTAGCTGAAGAGATTTGATGAAGGGGCACTTTACAGAGGTCTGAGTAGAGTTAATGTGATCACGAAGAATTTGATGTATCTGAAGACAACAGAACGAACTTATCATAAGGACAGTGGGAGAAAGGAGTACTAAAGGAGCTTAGTGAACGGTCCAGCAGTGAAGGAGGATAATCGGAGTTTTTGTGATGAATAGGACCAGACATTGTCAGAACAGGGAGAGAGTATGTGGGTGTGTGTGTGTGGGGGGGGGAAATGAATACCCCAGCTCTCTCTTTGTTCTCATCATCCATTCTCCTAACAGTGTTGCCTCTTCTCTAAACCCAAACCAATGGTGGAAGCCAGGTGATGTGGTCCATAGTGGTCAGTTTCCTGGGGGTATACAGTAATACAAAGAAGAGTCCATGAATTTGGGCGGGTTGGTGGTGAAACATAGGTTTCCTCCTTGCCAAAATTGCCTTTTAACCTGTGTACCTCAAGATCAATTATCAGCTAAACCCCCTGTATTCTAAACTTGTGCTCAAAATGTTTCTTTCTACCTAAAGCCATAAAACTCCTAGGAAAAAACATAGGCAGTAAACTCCTTGACATGAGTCATAGTAATGATTTTTTGGATGTGACACCAAAAGCAAAGTCAAGAAAAGCAAAAATAACTAAGTAGGTCTACATCAAACTAATGTTTCTGCCCAGCAAAGGATATTATCAACAAAATGAAAAGGCAACCTACTAAATGGAAGAAAATGGTTGCAAATCATATCTGGTACAGAGTCTATCTCCAAAATCTATAAAGATCCCATATAACTCAATAGCCAAAACAACAAAGACCCAACACACCAGCAAACCCATTAATAAATGTGCAGAGGATCTCAGTGTACATGTTTTCCAAAGAAGACATACAAACAACAGGCAAATGAAATGATGTTCAACATCACTAATAACCAGGGATATATAAATCAGGATAATAATGAGTTGTCATATTCTCTCTGTTAGAATGGCTATTATCAAACAGATAAGAAATAAAGACTGTTGACAAGAATGTGAATCAAAGGGAACTTCTGTCCACTCTTGATGGAAATGTAAATTGGTGCAGCCACCAGTAAACAGTATGGATGTTCTTACAAAAATTAAAAATAGAACTACCATATAGGTCAGCAATTCCACTTCTGGATATTTATCTGTAGAAAGTGAAAACATTAATTTGAAAAGATACATGCACCCCCATGTTCATTGTAGAATTGTTTACGATAGCCAAGATACGGAAACAACCTAAATGTTCATCACTGGATGAGTGGATAAAGAAGATGTGGTCTATATATACAATTGGATACCATTCAGTCATAAAAAAGAATGAAATCTTGCCATGTGTAACAATATTGGTGGAACTTGAGGGCATTGTATTGAGTAAAATAAGTCAGAAAGAGGAAGACAAATACTGTCTGATGTCACTTATATGTAAGATCATAAAGAACCCCACAAAAACAAACTGGGAGGTACAGAGAAGAGATTGGTGGTGGCAGAGAAAGAAGCAGCTGTAGGGTGAGTGAAGTGGGCGAAGGGTATCAAAAGGTACTATTTTCCCTAATATTAGTCATGGAGACGTAATGTACAGCATATATGAATAATGCTGTATTGCATATTTTAAAGATACCAAGAGAATAAAAAAAAAGTTTTTATCACAGTTAAAAATATTTATTTTTGCAATTTTATCGTGGCAGTAATTAGAATAATGGTGGGGATCATTTTGCTCTGTATGCAAATAACAAACTGTCGTACACCAGAAGCTGATGAATTATACCTCAATTAAAAGTTTCCTCCTTGATGGAGCTATAACTAGAAATTGTTCCTTAAAAACACCGCTTCCCTTGACACCCTCATATTTGGTCACTGTATTCTTCCTATACTCCTGTACTCTTCTTACCTTTTTATCTACAAGGCATGCTGCTCTTCATCATTACTTCCAGACCATTCTCCTTCTCTCTTCTTAAAGCACCACAATGTTTGAATTTTTTTTTACAATGTTTGAATTTTATGTCATTAGTTTATAACATCCATTACTCCTTATTGTCGCTTTTCCCAGCTCCTTAGGCTTATGCCTACTGCTTAATAATATATTAGTTCCTGCTTCATTGACATGTTCACGTATGCTACTGCAGTCAAAAAATGTAGCTGACAGGTGATTCCAACATCCATTTTGAAGACTGTTTCCTTACTCAAGTTTCAGGCCCTTCCCTTTATTTTGTCCCGTAAGTTTTGTCTTCCATCATGCCTTAGCCTTAAACTAATGGCCATTGAATGTGTTCCTATTATTAAATATATCCTCTCAGGATTCCAGTGCAAGCTTCCACCATCCAATTCCCACCTGGTGTCTTTCAACTTATTTCCTCAGCTCAACCATCACTGTACCTCCAATTCATTGATTCTGTCATTTTTTTCTTTCACATCTCTCTTGTCCTCACTTCCTTTTTTTTTAGATCAGTTTAAATTCCATGTTCAATCATCATTCCTCCTTCCTCACACAGATCTCAAATCTCTTTCCTTTCTCTCAATCATATCTTCTCATGTACACTGCAGCTAATTAACTCTACTCTTTTGCCCAGTCCTTGATGACATCCACATAAATATAGCTGGAGCAACCATATACTGTGAAATTTAGGCCCACTTAAATTCATTGTCACTTACGTCATCCTAATCCATACTATTTTTCCCTAGAATCCCATACAATCATACTATCTTTCCCTAGTTCATTCTCTCCTAGGGAACTAGTTTCTAATTCTTTTTTCTTTCCATTCTCAACACCTCCTTTCCTGTGGTTTTTCTTTCCAGCTAAGACCCTTAGCTGATGATGTTGTATACCCTCCCTCTAACTGAAAAAAAAAAAAAAAAAGCAGAAGAAAACTGGCTTTCTTTACCACATCTGCCCTTTATCATTGTCTATATGCTCTAGATTATCTATCAATGAACTGTCCATATACCTGGATATGGATATGAATGAACCATATCCCTTCTCCAGAGTGTCAAGCACTGTCTCTCCTGAATCTTATCTCCTGAAGTCTCTTCATCTGCTGAAGCCTTTCCATCTGCATAAAAACATGGTATCATTCTCCCAAAATTGACCTCATGTCTAGCTTCAGCTTCAGCCATATTTTCTCCTTCCCTCTACAGCAAAATCAGTGAAGTTGGTTTTTTGTTTGTAGGTTTGTTCATTTTTGTTTGTTTGCTTTTTTCATTTTGTCTTTGATACTATCTCTACCTTTTCTCCTTTCCAGGCTCCCTGGAGCCTCCCGGTTTTCAACGTATGAAAACTACTTGTATCAAAGTCACCAAAAACTTCCATTGTTAAATCAGTGGCAGGTCCTTATTTATGTTACTTGCTCTTTCAGTAGTTTTTGAGACAGTGGTTGACTCTCATTCCATAACTACTCTGCTATAGGACTCTGTTTCTAGGACATCACACCTACCTGTTATCTCTATTTTGCTTTCCGGTACCTTGGCTCATCATCATTTTCTAGGTTATCTTTCCTCGGTAATGATCCTGACCTCTACATGTTCACTTGCCCTCAGACTGAGTCTATGGACCTCTGTTCTATCTACATTCACCCGTTTTTCACCAAAACCTGGATCCTCATCTGAGAACATAGCTCAAAATGTCATTTTTCTCTTGTGAACTCCTCTACGCATATTTCTAGCCTAGACGTGTTGACATTTATATGTGATACTTAGACTGGCATTTCAAACTTAACATGTATCGAGTTGACCATGTAGCCCCTATACAAAGATGTTTCTTTTCCATTTTTTTTCCCATTGCAGTTACTGGCAATTCCATCCTTCCAGTTTCTTCGGTCAAAATTCTGGATGGCAGACTTGACTTTTTACTTTATTTCCCATGACACCTCCTCTCTGGTAGTGAATCCTGTAGACTTAGCCTTTAAATTATAGTTTCTTCACCCTCTCCATTCTTATGATAAATCACCATTATCTCTTGGTAAGTATTATGCAATAATCTGTTCACTGCTCCAGTTTTTATCTTTTCCCCTTCAGGGTATTCTTCAGAGAGCAGTCTAGATGATTATGTTAAAAATTAGGCCCTTCCTGAAGTCAACATTCTCCAATGGATTATATCTCCCTTAGAGAAAAAACCTGAGATTTTTCTATGATAATCAGGTATTTGATATGTGCCCCTTCCTGGCGACATAGTTTTGTGAACTTATATACCTCACACTCATTCCATTCCCATCAAGGTAACTTCTTTGTCCTTTCTGGACGATGTCAACCATGCTGTCATCCTAGGGCTTTGCATTTTCTGCCTGGAATGCTCTCTCCTCTCACATAATTTTATGGCTCACTCCCTCCTTTTCTGGAATGTTTTATATAATACTACCTTCTGAGTGGTGCTTTTTCTGGCAACCCATTTCATATATTTCATTTTGTCTTTCACAGTTCCTATCATCCTTCCCTGCATTATCATTTTTTCTTACCATTTATCATTATATAAGTTACTATATATTTTTTCATTTATCTTCTTATCGATGTGTACCACTAAAATCATTATCTCTATAATTTTATTGATTTCATATGCTATCATTTTGCATATGCTTATCAATATACACAAAATATTCTTATGAAATTAAAACACATAAAACATGTCAAAGAGATACTAGTGTTTGGTGTTTTATGTTTTTTCATTTGAGTTTTACATATGTGGGTCACATGACATGGTTTTATTTTTATTTTTTTTATCCTTGTTTTTAGAATCCTTTGTTTATATTATCACACACTACATTAACAACGGTTATTTAGACAGTTCTGAATTTTTATGATTTCTTAATACCTTGTCTCTATAAGATATCTTCCTTATTCCTGAGTTCTTCATTTTGATTCATTTTTCAGTTGGTACTTCTTTGAGTAATTGTTTTTAGGAGAGGCATGTGACTGCTATGCTTTGAGTCATGGCATGTTGGAGGGTGTTTGTCTGGCACAGCACGTGACATGGTTTTAAAAAGTAAGCAGTATGTTCTGAGGAGATAGGCAAATGTATTGAGTTATATCTCATTCTTTTTAACTGCTACATAATATTCCATTGTGTAGATATACCAAGTTTTTTAGTTCTTCCACTACAGATCAACATACACATTGTTTCCACTTTATGTTATTACAAGATGAATTATAAATGCTTTCCATGTAGGTCTACCTGGGTGACTCGATTGAGTTAACTGACTCTTAATTTTGGCTCAGATCATGATCTCAGAGTGGTGAGATTGAGCCCTATGTCAGGCTCCATGTTTAGTGCAGTGTCTGCTTGGAATGCTCTCCTGCCCCTTCTCCTGCCCTGGCTCTTTCTGTCTCTCTAAAATAAATAAATCTTAAAAAAAAAAAAAAAAAGAAATGTCTTTCATTAGTGTTTATTATTACAAACAAGGAGTTAAGAAATTCTGAAATGATGAGCTATGTGTGTTTTTATGATTAATAATTTTACTAAAGTGCCAGTTACACTCAACAGTAGTGTAGGAGAGTTCTTGCTCTTGTGCAACTGTATCAATAATGTTATTTATAGACTTTGCAACTTTATACTACTCTTATGCATTAAAAGCGATGGTGTATATTATCTTTTTAATAATAATAATTATTATTAATAAAATAATAAATTAATATTTAATATTAATAAATTATTAATATTATAATAATAAATAATATAATATTATAATATTAATATAATAATATAATATAATAAATAATATCAATAAATTATTAATATTAATATCATAGTAATTAATATTATATTATATTAATAATAAATTATTAATATTAATATAATTTATTAATAATAATAATTAATATAATATATGTTATAATATAGATTATATAATATAATAATAATTAATTTAATAATATAATAATATAATATATAATAAATAATATTAATAAATTATTAATAAAATAATCTGTTACAGATCATTTGTTCTCCCTATTTGAAGTTCTTTTTGTGGATTGCTTTTTGTGAATTTTTCTGCTTTTCAATTTGGTTGTTTTATTTTTTATGATTTATAGTAACATTTTGCATTTTATTGGTAGCAATCCTGTGTTTGTGAAATATTTTGCAAATACAATTCATGATCTTACCCTTGATTTATAACTTTATACTGTCTTTTGCCATACAAATAAACAAATTTGGCATAGTCAAGTTTATATGATTTCCTTTTTAAAATTTTTTCTTTGCTGTTAAAGAATCCATTCCTAGCTCAAGATGCTCAAAATTGTCTTCCTTCTTACATTTAATTTGTTTTCTAGTCTTTAATGCATCCCGACTTTTATTTTTATGAATAGTATAAGTTACAGATCCATCTTTTTTTACTTTTCTTTTCTCTAAATGGGTATCAAACTGACTTGCTAGTTTAAGATGGCATCTTTATCAAATATTCCTCTTTCATACATAGATGTTTCTGGTCCTACCTGGCAATTCTGTTTCTCTGATCTATTTTCCAAACTTCTGGTAATATTATGGATTTATTTTTCTGGAAGTTTTATCTGAATTATCACAGTTCCTTCAGATATGATGAGAGGATGGAATATATGGATTCTTTACAAAAGTTTTATAATGTTTCTACAGTTTAAGTAGTACAAAAAAAAGGTCAATGGGTGGCTCTTAACTAGTCAAGTGTTTATGTATATACTTTTCAAGAGACTAAGCACTACAAATTCAAATTCACTCTTCTGTTCAGTCTCCTCAGTGAATGCTCAGAATGACAAGTTTAAAGTATCTGTAACTTCATTAGCTCCCAAACTATTTCCAATTGTTACCAAGCAGCAAAGCCAACAGAAAATCAATTGCTTCCTTTTCCTATCCCACAGGGAAAGAGAGTTCGAGAAACAATCACTAGTATCCTCTTGCAATCAGCATTTTATGGCAACACACTATTTCCAAACTGACTTTAGTTTAAATTACCTGGAAAATTAAAGTAGATTTGGGAGAGGATGCCTAATCAATCTAGGCTTTTTTCCACTTTTAGCAGAGTAGGCATTACTATATACATAAAAAGTTATTTAAATATTAGGTAAAATATCATTTAAACATTAGAAATTAGTATCATTAGAATATATGATCATAGCTAATATATATTCAGGTAAATTAATTTCTAAAATAGAAAATTGTATTAAATCAATGAATATTCTATACCTATTTTTTCAAATATACTCCCCCTTGTTTTGAAAACAACAGACTTCTCCTGATGCACATGGGTCAATTTGCTCAAAAATATGATTATTTCTGCCCTTTATAACAACTTACACTTTAGTAACACTTAAAAAATCCTTCTTTTTCCTAAGAATATCTTACATGTTACCTTCTAAAATATACTGATAATACCTTATATTTGCAATAACTTTATCATTTACAATGTGCTTTTAAATACATCATCTTTATGTTTATATATAAGAAGACTTTAATCACAATTGCTAATCTGTGACTCCTAGGAAGAACCCAGCTGAGGGAACAGTTGGGGAGAATGCACTCTACTGGTTGCACTCCAAGGTTATAGTCTGTTATCTGAGTTTTGCATGTGAATAAATGCCCCACACTGTGTCTGATTCCCTCTTCCTTTTTAGCTACTATAGGGAGGGCTACTGGGAAGCAGCTAGTAGAAGCAATTGCCACTGAGGTAATTTATTTAGAAACTGAAACCTGCCAGATGTGAAGGTTTCTAATGATGTAACCCCTTTGCATTTCCTGCCACTATGGGGCAAGGTGGACAGCCTTTCTCCTAATCTTTGAACTTTCTCTTTAGTCAGGTTCTAAAACATATGTTTTGACTTTAGCTGTGTTTTTAACACAATGAATAGGCATACAAATAAAAGTAAAACAAAGATTGTTTTATTAATCTATTGACAACAAAATAATCTATACTATTTTTATTAGTATAACAACAAGCATAAAGTAATATCACATTTGTCCTTTTATTTATTTTTTTAAAGGCTTTATTTATTTACTTGACAGAGAGATGGAGCACAAGTAGGCAGAATGGCAGGCAGAGGAAGAGGGAGAAACAGGCTCCCTGATAAGTAGGGAACCCAATTCGGGCCTAGATCCTAGGACCCTGGGATCACAACCTGAGCCGAAGGCAGATGCTTTACCAGCTGAGCCATCCAGGTGCCCCTCATATTTGTCCTTCTAGTAGTGTTATTAAAATTAGGTGGAAAGGCATGGTGACAGGTGGATATTTTTCCTAGGCTTCTTATTTAACTATCCTTCTCTGATTTTCTTCATAGATCTTAAATTGTCTATTACCTTCCAGTTGGGATAGTCTTGACTTCCCCACCGTCCTCACAGTAATAAGGTATAGGACCCCAAATTAGAAAATGCTCATTTATCAAGTATTAGTGAAGTTTGGTATTCAAGAAATAGTAGATGTTTCGTGAGGCAATGTGAAGAAGAAAACAGAAGTACTGTATACCTTAGCATTAGAACTCTATAACTCCTGGAGCACCTGGATCGCTTAGTTACTTAAGCATCTGCCTTTGGCCCAGGTCAAGATCTCAGAATCCTGGGATTGAGCCCTACATTGGGCTCCCTGCCCACTCCCCACTGCTTGTTCTCTCTCTATCCCTCTCTTTCTCTCTCTCTCAAATAAATAAAGTCTTTTTTTTTAAAAAAAGAACTCTATAATGCCTATAAACTGTGAGGAAGTTTAAAAATTGTGTGTACATCAGTATATATACATTAAAGTGGCTATTGTAAAAAAAAAAGAAAAGAAAATTAACAACTCTTGTTGGAGTTGAGGAGAAAGTGGAACCCTTGTGCATTGCTGATGGGAATGTAAAATGGTAAAGCCACTAGGGAAAATAGGATGGTAGTTGTTGACAAAGATTGATATGGAATTACCATATGACCATGCAATTGAACTTCTAGGTATATGCCTAAAATAATTGAAGGAAGGAACTCAAACAGATACTTGTACATCAATGTTCATAGCAGTGTTTGTATTTTATACGAAATAGGCAGAAGGTGAGAAAACCACTAATGTCCATCAACAGATCAATGAATAACCGTGTTTGGTGTATTTGTATGCCTGCACATATGTGTGTATGTGTGTGCATGTATACACACATACACATATATATACATATACATTTGTTTCTGTGTGTGTATATGATGTAATATTCATCTTCTAAAAGGAATAAAATTCTGATATTTATTATAATGTGCTTGAAAGCTAAAAACACACTAAGTTAAATAAGCTAAACATTAAAAGACAATTGCATGATTCTGCTTGTATGAGCTATATGGAATAGGCACATTCATAGGGAAAGAAGGAAATGATGGTTGCCATGTGCTGGCAATTGGAGTGAATGGGAATTATTGTTTAATGGCACTGAGCTTCTGTTTGTAAAGTTCTAAAAATGGATATTGGTTATGACCATATGATCTTCTGAATGAACTTAATGTCACTGAACTGTACACTTAAAAATGGTTGAAATGGTAGGTTTTGTGTGTTGTGTGTTTTACCATGACAAAAAAGAAAATCATGTGGCAAATCAGGGTATGGAACCCTGTGTGCCCAGGGACAAATGTGTATACTCATATGACACTGTAATAAAGGCAAGAGATTATTTTCAGGAAATATTTTGCTTACTGGAATATTCTCTAATTCCCAGCTCTTTAGGGAATAACTGTTAGGCATAGAGAATAAGCCATCCTACAACAGAAATATAATGATATACAAAGAGTAGCTTCCTCTCACCATCTATTAGCCTCAGTAAAAATTATGTAGAAAAATGGCCAGGTAGGAGCTTTGTGATTAGAAATTGGGGCTCCTGATGCACACCCCTTTTATGCCTTTACCCCTCGTCATAAATCCTAGACTCTCAAAATTAAGTATGTTAAAAATAGAGACCATTTGCTAAACAGAGTATTTGGAAATCTTATTGACAGTCTCCATTGTACATCAAAGCTAGTTGCCATATCAACTAAATGTCAGAGAAAAAGGTTTCAAATGATTTCTTTAAAGCTGATCCTGACCTTTTCTTTTCCACCAATTTATTTTCCCTTCCACCACAGCATTCCCAGTTGCAGGAGGTATGGTTGAGTTTTATAAAGCATATTGTCTGAAAAGATAGGGAGTAAACAATTTCATTGTTGCAGCTATTTACCTTTTGCCCCAAGAAGCTTATGACATTAACCAGTCCAATGTATTTGTGTCTTTCTTTGTGATTCTTTATAGGCTATAATCAGACTAACTGACGTCCCAGTTAGAGCTTTCACAACCAAAAATATATTCCAAAAGTCCCCAATTTTTATTGTATTTACAAGTAGGGATGTAGAGAATTGTGAGCAAATCTCAGATCTTAATACAAGGATGTTATCTTAATTAGCTGGGAATGAGAGAAAACATAACAATTCTTACACAGATGTCTAAATATTCAAAATCTACTTGACTCAAATGTTAACCTTTAAAGGGAGAGAGAAAATACATATAAGACGGTCTTAACTACATTATTATTAATATACAATTCAATGGAGCATAAAATCAATTTGGGAAAAAATGGTTGAGGATATAAATACCTTAAAAGTGAAAATGGTCAATAAGCAGATAAGAGCTTCCTGGATGTTCATCTACCATTTCTCCCAAGAAGTAGCCTATAGTTCAGTGTGGCATTATACAGAAGAAAATTTAAAAGCTCATTTACAAAAAGTCTTAATTTTCCTGATTTGAATATATTTTATTCTTAAATTTTCCCTCCCTAAATTACATTATTAATTATAAAAGATAAAATATATATGCATGCAGTTTATTAT
Source organism: Canis lupus baileyi (assembly GCF_048164855.1). Taxonomy (NCBI): domain Eukaryota; kingdom Metazoa; phylum Chordata; class Mammalia; order Carnivora; family Canidae; genus Canis; species Canis lupus. Next base: position 103,303,530 of record NC_132876.1, read on the forward strand.
TTATAATCCCCTTTTTGCACATTAAGGTAAAAAATAAGCTGTCTAATAAAAATGTAAACCACAGGCGACAGGATGTTTAAAAAAATAAACAAAATGAAATTGTCATTTAAAGAGGGTGATGTCACAAAAATAATTAGTCATTCCATTGTCATCTTGTTGAGTAACTTATGTTCTATTGGAAACCTTGAAATGGACATTTTTCTTTCCCCATTTTTAATGTTAATCTTGCTTTGGAGTGGTTTCTCTTCATGAAGTTGTGTGAGTTTTGTGGGGTTTGTTTTTGTTTTTGTTTTTTGGGGTTTTTTTTAGGATGAGAGTGTTTATCTGTGTATTATTTATTCCGCCTTATTTGAAAATCCCCAAACAATTTAAATTATACATTAGCATCTAAGCAAGTGTTACAAATGAAGATCCTTTCTTAAAAGGAATTGTATTATTCATCAAATGTACATGTTTAATTACTACTAACTTGCTTTCTTAAAAGATAAAACTTCTATGATCATTCTGTTTCCTGAAGTAGTAAAAGCCACTCTATTTCTCAAACCTATAATAGCTCAACATACCGAAGGATACTAAAACTTGTGAATTTTAGTGTTGCAGTTTTAAATTATTTTATACAGATATGTGATGCTTATTTTCATTAAAATAAAGGAGCTAAATTATTTTTTGTAACTTATGAAATAATTTTAAAGGGGTATTAAATTGCTTTAACTAAAAAGATTAAAAGTTGTGCATAATTTTTAATATAGATACTTTGATTTGACTACAACTTTGTGGACTGTATATATCCAAGTACACATCATAATTGTCTGATATATAATAGCACATGGTATGATGTTTTCTGTATATATGTTAAGTGTACGATAAAAAACGAGATTCAGCATACCTGGGTGGCAGATTGGGCATCTGCCTTCAGCTCAGTTCATGATTCTGGGAAGTAATCTAAAACTTGAGGAAATAGTACAAGAACAAAAAATTTCCTTTTTTTTTTCTTTAAGATTTTATTTATTCATTTATGATAGACATAGAAAGAAAGAGAAAGAGGGGCAGAGACACAGGCGGAAGGAGAAGCAGGCTCCATGACGCGAGCCTGACGTGGGACTCGATGCCGGGTCTCCAGGATCATGCCCAGGGCCAAAGGCAGGCGCTAAACCGCTGAGCCACCTAGGGATCCCCCCAAAATTTCTTTTATCTTGAACTATGAAAGTGTAGGTTGCTAACCTGATGTCCTAAGCCCTGTAAAATGTTTAGTGATGTAGAGGATGCCTTTGTTTTGATGTCAGAACATTAATGCTAGTCAATGACCACCATCTGATTTCAAATCCCATTCATAGACCGTTTGTTCCAATGATGTTCTTTATAACAAGAGTATAGTTCACAATGAGGTATTACAGTAATTTATCATATCTTCTTAGTTTCCATCAGTTTAAATTGTTCTTCTATGACTTTCATGATTTTTACAATTTTGAGGATTATAGGCCAGTTACTTTGTAGAATTTCCCTCAATTTGGGTTTGTCTGAAATTTCCTTAGAATTATATCCAAGTTCGTAAGTGAAGCTGTGTTATTCTCAATAATTCCTATAGGAAACGGAACAATTTTGGTTTGACTTATTACTGATCATGCTCAGTTTGTTCTCTTGAGTAAAATGTCATCTTCTAGGCACTGTAAAATTTTTCTTTAATTACTAAGTATTTTCTGGGTAAGATACTTTGAAGTTATTTTTATTTTATTTTATTTTTTATTTTTTTGAAATTATTTAATAAATACCTGCTATTTATTTATTCAGTTATTTCAGCATAGAGACAGATTTCTTATTGTATTAAATATCCTACCATCCACTATTATTACTTATCTTAAGCTCAGATTTGGCCAATAGAAGCCTCTATAACTTGTAGCATTTGGTCTTGCCCCATCATTCTTGGACCACTTTCTTTTTACCTAATATGGGATATTCTAGGCAGGTTTTGCATTTTTTTCTGCCCCAGCCATAGAATCATCCATCTTCCAAAGCCCTTGGTTTCTTCTAATGCAGATTAGTATTGAGAAGCCAAGATATTGATGCCAAAAGTTTCATGTGGATCGTGGCTCCAAGGTGTATGTCCTATGCATGGTATTATATTTATGAATATACATGAAATATTTATCATATAAACAAATATGTATAAAATGTCTCATAAATATACACATTTGTACACATATACATGTGTAAGGCATATACACACATATACATAAAATCATAGGACTGTTTTTCTTCCTTTCCATATTTGTAAATTGTTTCTTCACCAGTGAGAATCCTGGCTCCCTTAACCTTAACATATTTGGTATCTCATAAAATCCCTGTTTTTAACCAATCTACTATCACTGCCACTACCCCTGACATATGTGGTTGCCTTCCTCACTCCTTGTGTGGCTGGTCACACCAGGCCTTACCCACAAGGATGCCCACTTCAATGTTGTCTTGTTCGGATACATTCCTTCTGAATATATGGATACCTTCCCCATTCTGCTTAGTCTCTGACTTCCCATGCTGGACTCCCATACACATGAATCTCATCTTCACCCCAATTGGAATTGACACCTGATGGCAAACTTTACTTCCTTATGGACTTTTCTTCCTTCTCTTCTTCTCAAACCCTGCACAGAGCCATTTACCATGTGGGTTGTGTCCTCACCATGCTTGGGCTTTGGCACTTGGTGGGCCTGCATCAGCTCCTGGAGGACCTCTTTACCCTGGTTCTGAAACTTCTCATTGGACTACCTGCCCCCACGTGGAAACCCTTCCTAACCCTGCTTGGGCTCTGACAATGGTTCCTATTGCTCACATTCATGGATGCCATTTGCACTTTGCTCAGAACTTGGCCTCTTTTGTCCTAGTACTTTCAGTGATATGGATAGATACCTATCAATCTGCTTAGACTCTGCATGCCCATGCCATTTCATGAGTCCTTGCTCACCCAGCTTTCTGTAAAGCAACCTCATCATTTACAACTGAATTGTGCAAAGTCGTAGGAAGGGAAAGGAGAAATGGGTGATAAGGTGAAAGAGAAGGAAAAGGCTCTTCATATATTGTCGTTATTTAATTAGATCTGTGAGACTATGACGAATGTTTGGATGGTAGCTGGACCTGTATAGCTAAAGAGGTGGAAGTCAGAATGGCCATGGCAGCAGAAGCAATGAGAATGTCATACTAGCCCCATATGATGTCAGTTATATTATTTCTGTTTGTCTTTCTCTCTTATTTGTTTCAAATGTAGAAATATGGAAATGGTCATTAAGAATAGATAATGTAATCACAGATTGACTTTCCTCATATAGTAGTTTATACCATTGTGCAACAAATGTCTGACTTAATGTGTTGCTGACTTGAAGAAAAGGAAGGGGTTTCTAATGGGGAAGAGTGTAAAGGGAGTGGGTAGTGTGTTGAAAATCAACTGTAAATCTATGAATTTTTGGTGCTATGAATACAAGGTTGACCCTTGGGTCCTCCACAAAGTATTGGAGCAGAACCTTAGAGTCCATGGTAGGTAATCATCCTCAGAGGAGGAGAGGCTATCCCAATTTGGTTCTGGACTCTGAATCTGTATTTTGGTTCCTGTCATTACAGTCAACCATGTATATCCTCATAAGCAAATGGCACCAAAAGCACAGAGAAACAAGCCTCAATGACATAGAATGAGCTGAAGCAGTACATAACAGATTTAGACCATTAAAGACATGAAATGTTGGAATCATCCAGTGAAGAATATAAAATAGCTTAGTATTAAATATTTTTCAAAAATTAACCCTGGGAATCAAACCTGAGGATGTGATGAGAGGCTATAAAAAAATGCCAAAGTTTTTAAAAGAGGAAAATGTAGCTTATAAATTTTATAAATCTTGAAAGTGTTAACTTCAAGGAGACATGAAATAACCAAAATATCTTACAGTCATTAGAGAAGTTGAATAGTCTTGTTGTTACCTTCAGAAAGAAAGCACCAAATCCCAAATTTCAGTCATTTCCAACCCCACCTCCCATTTTTAACCAAAAGATACTTGGAATCTTCTGCAAAGTATCCAGTGTATAGGCAAGTAAGAACTACTAATGACATCATTCTATAAAACTAATATTACATAAACATAATATAAATATATCACATCTAGTTATGTATACACGGAAAACCCGGTAGTCAATTTGAGTTCAAATAAGTTGTGTAAGATTTGCTTACCATCAATTCCCCATGCTAATTTAAAAAGAAGACCACACATATTTAGCTGAACACATTTTCTATTCAATACCATTCATCATTTTAAAAATTCTGAGCCAAGAGACAATAGAAAGAACCTTCCTTGAACTGTTATACCAGGTAGGGTAATTAACCCCAGCTATGGACATGGATATACTCTTGCGTCTCTGGAGCTGAACATGATTGTTTAGGTTTTTGGTATTCACCCTTATCAGAGTTTACTGTGCTGTAAACATCTCTCTTTGAAGTAGGTATGTGCTGTGATCTACCTCTTAGAGGCCCCTTAAAGAATAAAGTGCCTCTTTCCCCAGAGGCTGGGAGAGCTACTGCTATAAAGCTCTAAGTTGCTGTTCACTTTTAGGATTGCCTCCACTAATGAAGTGCTGTGCCCCGAGATCATGCTCATTTCCAGGGTTGCCTGCGTCTGGAGCCTGATTGACATGTGGCTATAAGTCTGGGACAACTGAAGAGTGAGCCCACTTACAGGGCTTCTTAGCATCACTGGAAGCTTCCATGGAGATTCCGTCATTCTCAATTTCTCCTTTCCCTGCCACAGGTGTTTTCCCATGAATACTCCAATAAACCTGCACGTTCATCTCAACCTCAGAAACTGTTGAATGATGAACCTACACTAAAACACAGTGACCTCTTATCCCCTTCTCTTTTATGGCCCTAATACTCTGGTGTCTCCTGCCTCCAGCCTTATACACACAAAGCAGCACTTTGGATGATACTGCATGGTGATTTATGACTGGAGGTCATTATTTATTCTTGGAAGTTGTGTACTTGATTTTTTTCACATGCCAGTGGTCCAAATTCTATAATAGGACCCCTTTAAAACCCCAAGGAAGCTTGAGAAAGGTACTTTACCCTTGTGCCACAGAATAAGAAATAGGATTAGAGAGTGTCAATGCATTTTCTGCCTCAACTCATATCTGGGCAAATTAACCAACCATTGTAATTTTTAATGATGCTTCTTCTTTCATTTGAGGGGGAATAGAAACAGATGCCCAAAACAATTACTTTAACTAAATTTTATGTAGGGCCTAGATTGCATAATACTAGACCTAAAATGTATTAATACTTTGTGGTTTAGAAATGACGAAAGAATACTACCATTTGTAGCAAGAGATCTGAGTGTCTGCATAAAATACCTCAAAAATGAGAGAATGTATTTTTTTGAATTAAGTAAGAGAATATAGGGATTTAACCAAACAGATGATTGACAAAAAGTCATAACAAGCAGCCCAAAAATATGAGTAAAAGGATACTATTAACATTCCCATATCTTAATTACCTGCTAATAATTGTCCAAAGATTGCTGAGTTTTGTGAGGTTTGCTTTTTAGTTTAAAGAAAAAAAGATGACAAGTAAGTGGATATAATCCATGTCTCATACCATTGCCAGTTCTCCAAATTGTTCTATGTATTTCAAGTGAAGATTATAAAATTCTTAATATGTTACATAAAAGAACTTGACAAATCTACAAGCAGGAGTAAAATCCAAAGAACTGGCAACATGTTCTAGAAAACAAATAAGCCTCATTAGTATATGCTTTTAGCAGTAAAGACAGTGTGATATTTGTAGTTATAGGAAAACCATTGTTTGAAATAATGTAAAAGCCAAAGATGCTGCAAGTGTGTTTGAGAGTTAGTGTTGTATGTGTATGCGATTGAAGGAATAGCACAGGTACCAAAGAAGATCTGTGGGCAACAGATGGTCTTTTAAATTAATAGAACAATAGATAGATTGATAGATAGATAGATAGATGATAGAACAAATGATACAACATCTAAGAAACAAAAACATTCTCTACTTTAAATCATGCACATGTACAAATACCTATTTAGATGGATTAATTTCTCCCATGTTAAAGGAGAACAAAATATTTAGAAGAAAATATAGGAGAATTATCTTTATGATTCACAGATGAGGGATCTTTCCAATCATATGTAAAAAACTAATTTTAAAAGTAGAAAATTTCTAATATTGATATTAAGAACTTTTGATTGGATTATATCATAAAAGATCTATAAATCTCTTATAGCTATTTTTTTATTTTTATTTTTTTTAATTTTTATTTATTTATGATAGTCACAGAGAGAGAGAGAGAGAGAGAGAGAGAGAGGCAGAGACACAGGCAGAGGGAGAAGCAGGCTCCATGCACCGGGAGCCCGACGTGGGATTTGATCCCGGGTCTCGTGCCCTGGGCCAAAGGCAGGCGCTAAACCGCTGCGCCACCCAGGGATCCCAGCTATTTTAATTATAATCTATAAGGTCTGCAATAAAGATATTTAACAAAGATGACATGAATACTATGTTCAATTGCATTAGGGAAATTAAAATTAAATATCACATGCTACTAGTTTATATCCACTAAAACTGTTGTCAGAAACTCTTGAGGCCAAAGTGGACTTCCTCATAGTTCTCCTTCTCAAAGTCTACCATTCTCCCCAGGAATCCACACAATGAGACTTAAGATGGCTCTTCTAAGCAGACACTTAACTCACTTATTACCTGAGCCTGTTACCTCCAACTCAGGTCAGTGCAGACAACTCGAAAAATTGAGGCCTGTTGTGCATTAACTGTACCCAAGAGAGGACACATTTCCACATTGTTAAGCACCATCCCCACATCAGGAGAAGTGAGTATCTGGGATGGGGAGTATGCAAAATGTTCATTCTAATACATTAGAGACCGGTCTGATTTTGCTCATTGAGTTAGAAAAGAGAGTAATCATTTGTCTTCTCATACCTATGTCTCTCTCCTTTTTTCCCAACATTTCTCTCCTTATGCTTTCCACAAGATGTAAGTCTCTGAGAGAATATGATTTCAAGGGATCACGATGCCATATATACTCCATTGTTTGTTTTACTGGATATCAATAGGAGCTCCCTTAGTATTAAAGTCAGATGCACTGCACCCCAGATGCTTTGAACTTTGCGAACAGTAGAGGTAGTAAGTCAGCGAGCAACAAGAAATACACATGCATTCAATCTTGGGTTAGTGAAGAAAAGACGGCTGCCACTTTAACTTGAGTCAATTATTTGAAGAAGATCATTCAAGACAATTTAGCTCTGTGACTAAATTTGCAGATGATGTAGCATTGTCTTAGGAGTAGATGTATGTGCCAAAGTGACTTCTTTTTCTGTTTGGCTTTTTTGATAGTGTGGTGTCACAGCCAATAGGGTACAGTTTAATGCAGAAATCATCAGGGGGTTAGTAATTGTTAAAGAAGATTCTCCTTTGATATCTGTTCCTCTGCTCTACCGTGTCAGCACTCTTGACTTCCTCTTCTTAAGTACTTAATATGGAATTATTTGAAGCATTTAACTTCAACCTTCCCTCCTCCGGCCTTATAATTGAAGTTATTTTACTCTTAGAAAAACCATCTATTACAAAAAGGCCTTATATTTTAAATCACTATTGTACTGTAGAGAGTGGGAAATGGATGGATCAAATTAGGAAAAGAAGACTGATGGAGGTTTAAATTAAAAATGAAATATAAATGACATGGAAGTGATGCATTTTCTAGATCCTATACTTTATATTTGAAGAGAGCTTTTAGTGTTCTGGCTACTTCTGTAATTGCTGAAAGGATATGTCCATTTAGAGTCTTAAAAGAGGTAGGTAGCCCTTTCAAATGTATTTTTCTCAAACTGTGTTAATGGGTTATCCATTTTATCGCTCTTGGATTGCTTTAGTGACTGTACTCCCAAGGTATTTATTTTGAGCTCCTAGATAATATTTTGTATTAACCTAGACTACATGGCAATATCTATCTAGTCAGTTTTCCCAAGCAAAATACGCATTTAAAATACACTAAGAATTCACTTACTTTGTTCAGTATAATGGGACTATATGTGGCACTGACTTTATTTGGACCAAGAGGAAAAATTTACTCAGCTCACATATGTGGCAGCATTTATTTTGCTTAAGTGACTAGAATCTTAATCCATCCCTTCAGGAGGTGTTATGTATTTCAACTCCCTGGAACCTGAGACAATGGCCTGGCAGGGGCTCTTATCGGCTTTTGTGCATAGAATAAAGTGATACATGATTTCTGAAGGTGGGTCCTAGTAGATAAGCATCTGCCAAAGTTGTTTCCCTTGGGACACCAGTCTTGGCCACCCTGAACTGACACCTGAGAAGTCTGGCTACCTGAAAGCTACCATGTTGGAGAGTCTTTTTGGAGAGACCACGTAGGGACAGAGAGAAAAACCAAAGAAGCTTCATCTATCCCAGCCCTTTGCCTTTGGTGTCCCTATGAGCACAAGCATTAGACATTGGTGGGGATGTGCTTTCCGTCTGTTCTTGGCTCCAGGCTTTGAGTTACGGCAGGCAGCTGATGCCACATGGAACAGAGTCAAGCTGTCCCTGCCATGACCTGCCTACACTGCAGATCTGTGAGCAAACCAAATGTTGTTTCGAGTCACTACATTTCGTTATGGTGAATTGCACACCAATTGATGGCTGAAAAAAAGTGTTTAACTCCAGATACATTCATTGACTGTTTTTATCTCAAAGAAGTCACAGGACCTCTTGGTAAATAAAGCCAGTACGCTCAGGAGATATGTAGATGCTGAAAGAAGGCCTCTCAACTCCTGATGTAGGACATACACAGGGAAGTAAAGAGAAAGGAACTGGGTGGGATATGTGTTCTTAGAAGCCATTGTCACTGTTTTCTACCCAAATTGTACCACAAATATTTTCCATTATATATGAAAAAGTTTGTTTCAATCTATATGTGTCAACCATGGCAAAATGGACAAAAACAAGTAACAAGAGTTTTTTCTCCTAAAAATATAAATGTTGAAACTGGGTAGATCAGTGTCCTCCTAGCCATCAAACTATGAATGTCAGTAGGCAGGGGGCCATTCAGGTAAGGGCCTCTAAGCTCAAATGTAGCTCAGAAGTGTTGCGGACTCACCAAAGAGAGAATTAAGTCTAAGGAGGTCCAAGATTGTAAATTTAGCTGCAAGAAGTCCTTTGGAGTTCATGTTAGTCCTTCCAAAATTCAAAGCCAGCAATCTATATTAGAATGGATATATACTTAACTCCCCTTCAAAAAAATTATTAGAATGCCACTGTGTAATTAATGGCTTCATCTATGATTCCAGAATGGCAATTGTATTGTGGCAATATTTGAATGTAAGGCATTCTGGTAGCTCCTGCCAAAATACATAAATCCTTTGGGGATAAATGTTGAATGGATTCAAACTTGATAGATTTAGACACTTGCTTCTAATGGATTGTTCAACCTAATTCTATTTCATTTAACTTCTAAATATCACTTGACTATGACCACTTGCAATGATTTCTGGAATATATCCTATACCTCTTCCCAGCTCCACTCCCACTCCCCCCTATAACTAAATGTCAACTCCACATAGTTCCTGATCTTTAGCATGGTTTACCAGGGCCTCAAGGACCTTTCCAGTACTTTGTGCTGTCAGAATGCACTACGTTTTACAGTGTTGCAGCCCCTTATTTGTATCACCAGTAGTAAAACATAGCTTTCTTGTTGTAACATGTACCAGAGCCTCCATATTAAAACATGCGCCACCAAAAAACAAAACAAAAACAAACTGATAGTTTTATTTTTTTTAAGATTTGATTTTATTCATTCGTGAGAGTCACACAGAGACAGAGACATAGGCAGAGGGAGAAGCAGGCTTTCTGCAGGGAGCCTGATGTGGAACTGAATCCTAGGACTCTGGGATCATGATCTGAGCCAAAGGCAGACAACCACCGAACCACCCGGATGCCCCAAGTGATGTCATTTAAAAAAAAAGAAATACCACCTATTATATTTTCTTTCTGTAAATTCAGACTGCATACCAGCAAATAAAGTTTCAAAAAAAAAAAAAACCTTAAATGAACATGACCCAAAATTTACATACTGTGAACATTTTTAAGTACCCCTTAATTCTAACTATTGCTCATTTAGCAATTGCCTCCCCCATTCCCCACCCTGCCACTACCCGGTAGAACATTTTTACCTCCTATGTTAATATTTATATTGTCAAATGTCATGAAAATCAAATCTTTTCAAGTTTGTTTTTAAAAGAATTATCAGGGGCACCTGGTTGGCTCAGGTAGTAGAGTATGGGACTCTTGATCTTGGGGTTGTGAGTTCAAGCCCCACATTGGGGGGCAGAGTTTACTTAAAAGTGCAGGGGCACCTGGGTGGCTAAGCAGCAAAGCATCTGCCTTTGGTTCAGTCCTGATCCTAGCTTGCTTCTCCTTCTGCCTCTACTTCTCCGTCTCTCTCTCTCTCTCATTAATGAATAAATAAAATCTTTAAAAAAAAATAGCAAAGCCTTATTCCAAATCTTTTTCTGTACCACCCACAGTGCCTGTATCCAAAATGAATCAAGCTTTAATAATAATAATAAAAGAATTATCAGAAGTAGTTATTTTTGGAGATCACACAAGTACTCCAAAAGGATTATTTGCTTTTCATATCTCCATAATATGCAAATCGGCACTCATTGCTTCAGTTAACTTTTCCAGTGAGAATACCAAATGCAAATTCAACATTGGGCTGTGTCTCTAATTACTTAGACTGAAGTGATGGGTCTGTGCTCTAGAACAATGTAAGAGAACTCAGAAAAGGCATCAAGGTGATAGGAGGACGTTGATGGTGGCACCGCTTTGAAGCATTTTAGTAAAATTATTTCATTAACTTGTGTAGAATAAAGAAATATTTCGAATTGGAATATTTTAATATTTTAGATTTAAATATATGTGAGTTAATGAAATCAGAATTTATGGATTGGCATTTGACCTTTCCTGTTATACTTACCTGAGGTTTTATATTTAACCAAAATATTTATATGTGAATTTATGCTTGTGCGTGTTGTGTCTCATTGGAACAACAGGGGGTAATTAACTTATATTTGCACTTACAAGTATACTTCAATATTGATTGCATTAGGAAAGCACTCTCTGAATGCCTGTCTTTCTTTTCTTGTCTCTCTCCTGGCATCTCTGAGTTCTATGTTATCTGTATAAATACTGATGCCTGAATTTTACCAGTCTCTACCTATGCAGACCCTTACGTTTGATATGTAGTTAGTCCTGTCTCCTGGAGGACAGGCATGGTATCTCACTGGACTATTTGTTTCCAAGGATTATTACAGTGCCAGGCGTAATGCTCCCTGAAGTTTTGTTAAATGAATAATACTAGTTTTCAACTTAAGTAATTGATTACTTACCTCAGATTTCACTTGCTTCTTTTGATTCAAATCAAGTTAAATGCATGCATGATTTATTCAGTAAATCATTTCACAGGTTAAGGACTCTGAAATTTTTAAGATGAAAGGTAGTATAAAACAGCCTTGTAAATGAAAATAATCATACATCCTACAACGTTCAGTAGTTCTATTGATACACTCCAGTTTCAGAGAAACAATATCAGTAGATTTTTTTGATACTGGTAAAACTCTAAGCCTGCAAAAGGAAATAAAAAAATATATTTTTCTATTTCTATGAAAATATTTTTGCCACAAATTCAGTTTTCTTTGTTGTACATATTATATTCTTTCAGGTCCTCAATAGGAATCATACTACGTCATTGTTAATAACTTTTAAATGTATTGTTCTCTGTCATCAATTTAGTAAATTTCAGAATAATTAATCACTAAAAATTGATTGAGGCCAAAAAAACTTTTAGCCCATTCACTGTCAATTTATATATTATAAAAGTTATGATCAAGATTTTAGCATGTGGAAAAAGCAATAGTAACTGTACTAACCAATAATTTATATAATTTATGAGCTTGACTTAGGCATTGAATTTAGTGACTATAAAGGGAAAATAAAGCTTTAGAGAACTATTGTAAATGGTCTGTTCATAGTCTGTATAAATCATCCAGGTATAAAGCATTGTAAATATTTAAACTTTTGTAATATAACCAACTCTATTATCTAAAAACATGATCATAAAATTGAATACATCTCTTGAATTTAAATAAGAAACGTAACAAATTTATAGTTCTTTCGGTGAAATGGGAAAGGTAACAAAGCAATTTCCATAAATTTCACCATTAAAAGACACCATATTTTTCATTTAGATGCTTAATTTTAGAAAAGATATGACTTTCTTGCTTAAGCAGAGCTTTGTTGGATTTCAAATGTCTTTATTGACTAATACTTTTTGTAAAGGAATTTTGCCTTAAATCTTCAAATTATTTTATATCAGTTCATCACTATCATTATTATAGTCATCTAAAATTTTAGAGAATTTGTTTGCCAATAAGTGATTTATACTTTAATTTAGATTGTTAGATTCTCTTGAAAACAATAACTGAAAATAATTAGTATTCATAACCCTCAGCTAAGAGTCAGGAAACAAATAAAGACACTGAGATTTCCATCAGAACTTAATTAAATTTAACAAGTTATAGCTTGGTGCTTCTCAGAATTTAAAAAGAGTTGACAAATCTCATCTTAATTACTTCCTCTCTCCCCTTCATGATGATTCGATCATTTGTTACAAAATCACCTTCCCAGGATCAGCCATTAAGTTTTGACATAAATTTAGTAAAATTTGTATTGTACTGTGGTATTTGCCCTGGCAGTTGGTGCAGAAGAATGGGAGTATTGTCACTCCTTTGTCCCTCACTCCTCTGAAATTATCATTTTATTCTTTTGGATAGTTATCTGTCTTTTCATGTATTATGCAACCCACATTTAATACATTGCTTTGACACCTGGTCTATGATCTTCTAAAAACAAAACAAAAAATACCATGTTTTACCAACAGATTGTAGTATCAACTTCCTTAGAAACATTCAGTTGACATCTGTGACATTGTAAAGAAAGAAAAAAAAAAATCGTGTTCCACAATTACATGTTAATAAGCCCTTACTATTTCTTTTCTATTTATGTAAAGTAGGCTTAAAATTGTAGACCTCTCACTTATAGGCCAAGTCTTCAGCATTTAGTAGTGCAGCAGCTCCCCCTATAGGAGACTTGTAACTATATGTTGATCTGCTAAGCCACAAAAAGCAAAGCAGGATTTTTGTTTTTTCCCTAAGCATCGTTAGTGTTTGATCATTTTATTCAATTATTCATTGACTTGTTTTATATGTCTTAAAAATAATTTTCATTTTAAATTTGAGACAGGTAGAAAAAAAGAGTGCCTGGGTGGCTTAGTTGGTTAAGCATCTGCCTTTGGCTCAAGTTGTGATCCCCTGGTCCTGAGATCAAGCCCCATCTTGGGATCCCTGCTAAGCGGGAACCCTGCTTCTCCTCCACCCCTCTCCTTCCTCCTGCTTTCTCTCGCTCTCTTTCTTTTCTCTCTCAAATAAAGAAATAAAATCTTTACCAAAAATAAATCAATCTGAGAGAAGGGAGTAGAGGATGAAGAGGAGGAGGTGGAGGAGACAGAGAATGAGAGTAGTGTGAGTGGACTGATGTCAAATCTTTTAATAATAATTTCATATATGCAATGATTAACAAGAGAGATCTAAATAAAATTAATATTTATGAAATATTTTTCTTTTTATCTCTAGTCTTATTAGACAAAATTATACATAAATGTACAAAAACAACAGGCAAGCTACAACTTTATGCACATTCTCATTCAGACTTCAGTCCAAGCAGCTATAAATATAGTAATGCTAGATAATAATGCAAATCTCTCATGAATGGATTTAGATGTCACACTAGATGTGACTGACGTATCTTAAACCAATTAAAAAAGAAATTGCGAGATGTAGAAAAGCTTTGTTTGTTTGTTTGTTTGTTTGTTTGTTTGTTTTTAGGTTTGCTTATTTATTTAAGTAATCCCTGCACCCAACATGGGGTTCAAACTCATGACCCTGAGATGAAGAGTCCCATGTTCTTTATACACACACACACACACACACACACACACACACATTATTTATTTATGAGAGACATAGAGAGAGGCAGAGATGTAGACAGAGGGAGAAGCAGGCTCCCTGCCGAGAGCCTGATGTGGGACTCAATCCCAGGACCCCGAGATCAAGCCCTGAGTCGATGACAGAGACTCAACCACTGAGCCACCCATGCATTCCAAGAGTACCATGTTCTTCTGACTGAGACAGCCAGGCTCCCGCGGGTTGGAGAAAAGTTTAACACAAATAACCACCTTTAGAAATTGAATATTGCATCTCTAGCTTTTTCATTACAAGATGAAAATTTTGAAATTACTGCCAAATGGTGATCTTACTGGGCAGAATTAATTATGTAATTAGAATGTTGGCAATGAAATTTCAATAATTTTTCTCCCCTCCTATTAGTCTATTATTATGAAATCTTGCATGGTATTTTTAGTATCTTCATAAGTAGTGTAAAAGCCCAGCTTGGATCAGTATAGCGTGGTTCAAATTATCATAATTTCTAATGACTGAGGTTCTAATGAATGAGTGTCGTATAATAATATTATGCGATCTTCCTCAGTTGTACTTTACCAGAAAGTACTAGTAACCTGAACTATGCATTCAGCCTGTTAACCACGTCCAAGTGCCTTATAAACACTTATACATAATATTTTTTCAGAATTTCCTCAATTCAGGTATCATTTCTTTAATTTTCCTATGCCAAGTAATGATGAATTAGTCCCACTTCAGTTTTCATATATGGGTCAAATCAAGTAGATATAAAAATTATATATGCATTACTTGTCACTTTTCCTTGAGATATCTATGTCATGATCCCTATGTACTCTTTTTTTGCATACATCTTTGACAGGGATAAGATATGAAAAGGCATCATATACTATCTTTAGTTGTGTTCCCTTTTAATTGTGTATAATTCCTTATGCCAGAACATGTTGGCCTCTGGAAAACCCTTCTGAATAGACTTTGCTAAGAGAGACAGTGGAATGGTATTTCAAGTTTTTAAGCTATACTTTATAAAACATTTCTGCCAAAGTAACACTAGGAACAGCAGAGAATGGCCACATTCCCCTTGCAGCAGTGGATCATTGTAGTAGCTCACCACCAGACTTGAATGTTTTTGAAGTCTCATATTGAATCAAAAATACTTTATATTGGGAGCCTCAGTCGGGTAAGCATCTTCCTTCGGCTTAGGTCAAGATCCCAGGGTCCTGGGATCAAAACGCATGGATAGAGCTCCCTGCTCAGCAGAGAGTCTACCTCTCCTTTTTCATCTGCCTCTCCCCCTGTTCAAGCTCTCTCTTGCTCTCTCTTTCAAATAAATAAAATCTTTAAAAAAAGACTTTACATTGTATTTAATAATATATTTGTGTTAATTTTAAAAATTACATACTATTAAATTATTTGACACTTCCTCATCCCCATTTCCAATAGAATGAAGATTCACAGAAGATGCATCTTACTTAGTTTGAGTTTTGTGTTTATATGACATGCCCTGAGATGTGTCTTTGGAGCTCCAGCTTGAGAAATGTTTGCAAAATAATACCTCTTCTATGAAGCTCACATCTCTGCACTAATAAAGGAACTCATAAATGAGTTTAAAGTTTGTGTTCTCGGGATCCCTGGGTGGCGCAGCAGTTTGGTGCCTGCCTTTGGCCCAGGGCGCGATCCTGGAGACCCGGGATCGAATCCCATGTCAGGCTCCCGGTGCATGGAGCCTGCTTCTCCCTCTGCCTGTGTCTCTGCCTCTCTCTCTCTCTCTCTGTGTGACTATCATAAATTAATTAATTAATTAATTAATTAAAAAAATTAAAGTTTGTGTTCTCAACTCTAAGACTGTCATTCTGAAGTCCTTCATACTCTGCTTTTAGCAATTATGTATTCTGAAATATA
Organism: Canis lupus baileyi; assembly: GCF_048164855.1. Classification (NCBI taxonomy): domain Eukaryota; kingdom Metazoa; phylum Chordata; class Mammalia; order Carnivora; family Canidae; genus Canis; species Canis lupus. The sequence goes on from NC_132876.1 coordinate 103,319,520, forward strand.
TGGAAAAACCTTTGCCTTTAAATAGGGAGAATTTTGACCCAATTAGCTTTACAACATACATTCTAGTTTTTCTGTTTTTTTCTTTTTTACTTGTTGTATACCACAGAAGGGTAATCTCATATCATTCATGAAATCACTTACTCTTTTTATAAGGTAGGGAGAGGGCACAAAAGTATTCTATTAAACTTCCTCCATTTGTAGAACAATGTCAAAAGATTCTTTTTATTTAAGCCAGGGAAGGGGGTTAAGTAGGCTCCATGTCCAGTGTGGAGCTTGTAGTGAGGCATGAGCTCAATACCCTGAGATCATGACGTCTGCAGAAATTAAGAGTTGGATACTTAATTGACTGAGCCACCCCGTCGCCCCAGTGAAACTCAATCTTACAGCAAATACTGAATCAATGCTGATATTAATGAAAACATCAAGTCAATCAGATGTTCTCAGGGTTACCATAACCTTTCAAGGGTAATAATAACGATTACATCATTTTGGTAACCTCTCTTTACCAGCCATATAACCACTACTTGACTTTAAATGATATTATTATTAGTGACAAATTAATGAAAATGATGTTATAATTCAATTTTAATTAAAAAGCTTTAGGTCTTTTCCTCACCTAAGCCAAATGGCATAAATAAAAGATAAGTTTAGAAAATGTAGAGTCTGAGAACTAGCCTGCAGCAATAAAGGAGCAAAGATAAGATGAGTCTCGTCAATTGTATTGAGACATAAACGGTCATATCTTTACAACAAGACTCTAGGTATAAGATGGGCAGCTTGGAATCTGTCCACACCTTCTCCTAACAGGCCGTTTCAACCAAGATTTTTAGTCAAGTAAATATGAAACCAATACCCGAAGAAAGCAATTAAAGGAAGCACATGTAAATAAACCGGGCAGTAACTTGGATTTAAAACCAACGAAAAGTCAAGTATTTGTTCCCTAAAGCTTGCAGTTACGCAGATGGGGTAATAGTAGGGAAGGGACTGAGTACGGAATGAGGCAATTTGAACATATGGCATTCTTAAAGGTTCATATGAATCGGAGAGCAGGGAGCATTTCAGCTGTAAGGAGACTAACAGATCACCAACATAATTGGCTGGCTAATGGGATATCTTCAAACAAAGGAATTGTGATCATTATACCTACAGGATATTATGCATGATAAACAAATAATTCTGTAATGCACAGAGATGTAGAGACATTTGTTCTTTGTTTTTGTTTTTGTTTTTTTTTTTTAAAGAAGATAGAGTAAGTCCCTAGAAGCTCTTATAATAGAAGACATTATCATTCAGTGCTGAGATCACCTTATGGTGATTGGACACTACCAGAAAGAAGTCTGGGTTATATACAAGATATTTAGCTTTTCTACACATGTTCCAAGTTAACACTACTTGAAACTACAGACAGAAGCAAAGCTAGCATTTGTCGACTTTGTGCTGTATGCATGGTTACAAAGGAGTATCATTTAAGCCTGAAAATATCCTTAGAATAGATACACCGCTATTGGAATTTTGCAGATAAGACACCTGAGATGTAGAGAGAGAAATCCATTTACCTCAGAACTCTGAGTAAGTGTGAAAAAAAAAAATAGATCTGACTCTATCCCAACCCTGGCTTCCTGCCTCTACACCCTTATCCTTAACAAAGTTTGTGGGTTACCCATGATCACTCACCACTCATATGCACATGACCTTTACAGTAGCATAATGCCCTTTTTCACCAAAATGAGTTAGGGCCTTAGGATCACGTGCCCAGAATAGACAGGTTTTGCCAGATGAAGTTAATTTATTGAGTAGGGGAAAAAGCAGTATTCTGGCCTTGAAAACAGAAGTTTTCAGACAATGATACGTGGTTTTACAGGGAGAAACTGTCTTAGGCAGTAGACGTTTGCAAGTCTGATTTCTTCTGATTTCTCTTATGTCACTTAAATGTTTCTCATTTCAAAAAAAGAAAAAAAAATTAAAAAAAAATGTTTCTCATTTCTTAAAATTCTATCAGTATTTGGTATGTCTTATATTTTCTTTCAAATTTGCAACTAAATTTTGAAAAATGCCTTGATTTTAAGATTGGTATCGGGATCCCTGGGTGGCGCAGCGGTTTGGCGCCTGCCTTTGGCCCAGGGCGCGATCCTGGGGACCTGGGATGGAATCCCACATCGGGCTCCCGGTGCATGGAGCCTGCTTCTCCCTCTGCCTATGTCTCTACCTCTCTCTCTCTCTCTCTGTGTGACCATCATAAAAAATAAATAAAAATTAAAAAAAATAAAAAATAAAAAAAATTAAAAAAAAAGATTGGTATCAACTCACCATATTGACTTTGATGATTCATCTACTCAGAGACAAATTTACCTTGGAGGTTGTGAAGCTAAAACTTCAGACACTGTTACTTACACGGGCTTCTATCTAGGACATGGATTTTTGGATGTTGAAACATATGGAAGCTTTTTATCAATTTTTTGTAACTTTTTATTTCTCTCTAATTCTAGATAAGAACTTATATATATTTGCTGCTGGAGCTATGTTTTCATACAAGAGGACTCCCCAAGTAGTAGAAGCCTCAGGACCTACAAAACTTGAGTACCTCTTCCTCCTTTAGCAATTAAACATGAGTTACCGTAAAACTGATGTGATTTATTTTTAAAGCTCATTTTCTATGTTTTTGAAATATGTTTTTGTCCATTTAAAATTTAGGATATCAGCTGAGGAAATTTCTGTGGCAGCTAAAACTATTTCATGGTGTGCTTTGAATTTATTCTCATTAACTGTGATTGAGATAAATTTTTCAACAGCAAAATTAAAGTAGGATTAGGAGGACCAAGATATACTATTAAAAATACTGAAAATACTTTATGAAATGTACTCTAATCCTTAAATGTGCATACTGGCTTGAGATTTATTTATTGTTATATTTATTTGCTGATATTTAAAATGTTCTTGATGAATATATAAGCCTTGTAAAGAGAGGAAACTGTTCTCCAGAATATCTCTTCACTTAGAACAAGGCCTGGCACATGGTAAATGTGAAATATTTGATGAATGAATGACTGACTTGAATAAATGAATGGTGTGTGCTAGGAGTCCCATAATATACTGATAAGTGGAAGTCAGCTCTGAAAAAAAGGACTCGATTGATCAAGCTGAGTCTTCTAGAAGTATTTACACGTTCACAAAATTATACTAATTTTTACTCAACACTCATCATTTCTATACACCAAGTTTCAGCCAGATGTTATTTAAAGTATCTGAATTATAGACCCTTGAAAGCTGGGGTTTGTAATGGAAATGCTGACAGTCACTTAACCAGATAATAGCACCAGTTCACTTGGTGTGTATATATAGTGTCATTGCTAATATGGCTGTACCATCTGTTCTGAGAGTTGTAAAAGATTTGAGCTTCAAACTACTGGTTTAAAAAAAAAAACCCGCTTGATAAATTGGATCTTAAAAGGTGAAGTAATGAAATGACACTTTAGTCCTTTAATTATATTGCTTAGGTGACTAGCTCCGTGCAGATAGTGTACTGTGGAAGACATGATTGCAAAATTGCATGTCACCTTGAAACCCATCAGGCATTTCTGTCTACAATTCTGTTCCTGCTAGGCAAGTTTGGAAGACATTTTGCATTCCTTATGACTTTTTTTTAACAGCCTAAGAGTGCAGTTGTGTGGTCAACAATGTATGGTGAAAATGTGTTTTTAACTGCCTAATGGCTGTGCCTCCGCTGACTCTTAAAGAGAAAGGTCAGAGAAACTCCAGATGGCCACCATGAACTCTGCAGAAATGGTTTTCTTTAATTACTGATACTTGACAAGCTTGTGTGTGTGTGTGTGTGTGTGTGTGTGTGTGTGTGTAATTTTTCTCCCAGAATGTAGGTCTTGCAGTCACCAGAAAGTAATTCTTCACACCTGTGTTACCCAGGCCTGGCAGCCTGGGAGAGATTCCCTTATGCCTTTCAGCAGAGTGCCTAGGAGAGCTGTTCATTTACCATCCCAACCACCTTGCCCTTTGACAACACAAAAATATGCCAAGTATACCTCCTAGAAAACCTCAGAGGTCACAAGGCAACAATCCCCATTCTCCTACAATAGCCGTTGAATATCAGATGGACATTGGCTTCTTCTGCTCCAGTAGCAATTCTTGTCCAATTGAGCTGAGCAGTATATGCGACCATAGGTGGGAAACCCGTTATTAGTAAGCATTTCTGGTGGGTCTCCTCACCGTCTGTTTAGTTCCCTGGGTGGCCTAAACTTGACTATCACTAAAAATTAACTTCTCCCCTTCCTGCCATGGGCTTCTTTGGCTCTATTCTGTTACTGCTTGTTTCTCACAATCGCTTAAGGACCAGTCTTTTGGCAAGTGTTCTATTGTCTTCTGTTCTCTCATACCTTTCATTAATCTCTCAATTTCCTGATCTTCACTTTGAAAATTGCAAAGGAAGGAGCAAATAAGGGCAGGAAGAAACAGATGAAGGGAAGAGTCTGCAATTTTTCAAAACATGTGCCACTTAATGTAATAATTCAGGAAATGCTTATGAAGCGAATTACTTTCATAGCATACTAATATCTGTGGCAGAGAACGAGGGAAAAATATTAAATGTTATGTACGGTGTTAATTAAAATGCAAGTTAAGGAACTAACAGGAAATATGTTGTCCTGTTATTCATTAAGTCATTCATTCATCAAATATTTATTTCATATTTACCATGTGCTAGTTCCTGTCATTTAGTGGCGGAGATACTTTGGAGAACAAACAGTTCTTTCTCTTCATAAGACTTCTATATTTGTGAAGGCAATAGAAAATCAACAAGTAAATATACAAACAAATAAAACTCAAGCCAATCTATACAGTTTAGGATTGGTATACGTTTCATAAAGTATTGTCTGTATTTTAAAATGAATTTCTTCATTCTTACTTTCATTCCATTGGCAAATGAAATTTACCGAATTAAGCAAAATTGATAATATATAGTCATGCAAAAGTATTTGTCTGGCAATGTGCTGTGCTCCTCCAGAAAAATTATAATTTGTTGATTATGTAGTCAGGTTTACTAATTTTGTAACTTTGGCCAGGTCACTTCTTTGATCAGTTTTTTCATCCGTAAAATGATGCTAATAGTACTTTCTGTGAGTTATTATTAAAAGTTAATGAAACAGTGCACATATAGAATATTCAGACAAGTGCTTGTCCTAGAACAAGCACTTAACTAAAATGATGATTTTTTTGTTATGGTGGTCTAAATTAACAACAAGAAGTAAAACGCCCTTGCTGCAAAAAACCTTCACAAGAAATGTTGGATATTAAATAACTAGTGAAACTTTTTTTCCAACAGTAATAATTACATTTAGGAATAATTTGAGGTCAAAACTTTTTTTTTTTCTTCAGTGATTGCAGTGTCACATTGAAGCTGACATCAACTAGAACAGGTTGTAGGGACAATATGTGGATTTCCTGTTTAAGCTCTCTTTTTTTCTGACAGGAGTCAGCCCCCTGCTAACACTTGAATTACAGTCTGTAGGAGTAATCCTACCAAAGAATCTGCTCAAGGAAATTCTGGTTTATAGTGCAGCAGCATGCCAACCTTTGCTTTGACTTTGAAATTCCTGATGGCTAAACATAAAGGACTTTCTTATTTGAAAATATACCAGTTTGGAGGGGGAGCTATTGCCCCTGATTTTAGCAATTGGAAATGCAGCTTTTGATTCCCAATGCGATTCTGCTTATTTCATTTAACAGCTGTTGGCTCTATAATCAGAGAAACGGTTCTTACAAACCTTAAACATGAGAATCTACCCTCTTAACAAAAATCTTGAGTGCATCATACAGTATTGTTAACTATATTTGCCATATTAAACAGACACTCTGCTTAACGGAAACTCCAACATTTCTCCCTCCTCCCAGACCCTCACCACCATCTTTCCACTCGTATTTATGAGTTTGACTATTTTAGATACCTCATATTCATGGAATCAGGCAGTATTTGTCTTCTGTGTCTGTTTTACCTCACTTAGCATAATGTCTTACAGGTCCACCCATGTCCTTGTAATTGGTAGGATGTCCTATTTTAAATGTTGCATAATGCTCCATTGTAAGTACATGCCACATTTTCTTTATCTCTTCATCTGGTGATGGACATTTAGGTTGTTTCTGACTATGGGCTATTTTGAATAATGCTGTTGTGAACTCGGAGTGCAGATATCCCTTGGAGATCTTAAATTTAAATTCCTTTGGATAAATACCCAAATGTGGGATTACAGGATCATATGGTAGTTTTATTTTTAGCTTTGTAAGGAAGCACCATCCAGTTTGCCATCATGGCTATACCAACTTATATTCCCACCAACAGCACACAAGGGTCCTCTGATATCTGGAAACTTCGGATCTGTTGCCTCATAAAACTATTCCACAAATGAAAGCAAAGGTGTAATAGAGTTCACGGGCAGCAGGTCTAATATCTATACTTCCTTCCTTTCATTTACCAAAACTCATCATCATCATCATCCAAACTTAGCCCTGAGGATGGCCCATTTCATCGCTATATCATAATTATCCTTAGTCTTTTGGGCAGTAATTGTAAGGGAATACGGAAAGGAACAGGCATCAAGAAAAAGACCATACCTTCTTCAGCTAACAGAAAAAAGAGGAAGAAGGTTGTGGAATTAGCATGGAACATAGAGATATGCTGCATGAAATCCCTACATCTTTCTGGATTCCCTCTTAGTATAGACTTGCAGGCATTTGGAAATTATTTCTGCAATACATACTGTTAATATGAATTTTTAGGATGCCCAGAGGCCTCTGGAAAAAAAGAATTGATGGGAACAGACTTAGTTTATCAGATACCTTTTGGTGATGGGAGAAATTGGGGAGTTAGGTTTAAAACTTGCTACATTCCGGAGACACCTGGGTGGCTCAGCAGTTGAGCGTCTGCCTTGGGCTCAGGGTGTGATCCAGGGGTCTAGGATTGAATCCCACATTGGGCTCCTTGCGGGTAGCCTGTTTCTCCCTCTGCCTGTGTCTCTGCCCCTCCCCCCCCCCTTTCTCTGTATCTTTCATGAATAAATTAAAATCTTTAAAAAAAGTAAATAAAACTTGCTACATTCCATACATATTGTCTCTAGGGCAAGCTCAAGTTGTGGGAGGGAGAGTACTTACCTTTCTTTCAGAGTTCCCAGGAGAACTGAGCAATGACTAGCTCAAAATACTGCCCCCTTACAGACTTTCAAACAAAGTACTGAAGGATGATTCAGGGAAACATGGATTAAAATCGATTGTTTTCCCTTGTTTCCCTGCTATTACTTGGTTTTATAACCATACCCTCAATGTTTTACATTTTAATTTCATTTTCATTGATTTAAAAAAAAATTTGTACTTGAGACATAAACGAAAAACTGAATTCATAGGGTACAATAGTTGTCCAAATGGTTTCCCTACCATTCCTATTACTTGGCCACTCAGTTCATTTCTACAGAGGCAAACACAGATCACAATGTCTTATGTTTTCTTCCAAAGATGAGTGTGTGTGTATCATTTTCTCAGAAAAGATGGAATACTATCAACACTCTTCTGTGCCTGTCTTTTTATCTTGAAACTATATCTTAAAGAATATAGAATTATAGACCTGCCTCATTTAAACTCAGTATAGGATCCCACTGAACAAATGCACCATAATTTATATCTCTAGTTGCTTATTGATAGTCAGTTCTTTAAATTTAAACACAGTTATCTTAAAATGCCATTCAGATCGATTTATTATATCTCTACTTTAGAGATTTTTTTTAAAAGATTTATTTATTTGAGAGAAAGTGAGAACGATCTGGGGGAGAGGCAGAGGGAGAGTCTCAAGTAGACTCTTTGCTCAGTGCAGAACCTGATATGGAGCTTGATCTGAAGACCCTTAGATCAGGACTTGATTTGAAACCAAGAGTCAGACACTTAACCAAGTGCGCCACCCTAGCACCCTACTTCAGAGTGTTAATTCAATCTTCCAACTTTATCATGGCTTGGTTTCTTAGAATGCTGTAAATTTTTTATTTCGTATTTAAGGTGGATTTTAATTTTTCTCTAAAATCTCTCCTTGTCTTTGACTAGAGGCATTCCAGTGAGCTTTAGTTGGTTATCTGTGTAAATGTCAACAGTGTTGGACTGATTATCGTGTTAACTCTTTGGCTGCTATTTCCTGCCCTCAGAGATTGGTATAAATGTAAACTCACTCCTGTATAGCACAGGCTTAAATTTCTAGTTATCTTCAGGGTGATTCATTTTCAACCCCAGGTGGTCCAAGGTGATTGGCCCAATTATCTGCCATATCCTCCATCCAGGACTGGAGTTCCTAGTTTCATTAATGGGACAGCTCTTCCAGGTTCTTCATTTTAAGCAAGTATTGGACTACATATGCTGTTGTATTATAATAGATTCCATTTACGGGCTTAAAAAAGTTTCCTTTCGTTTTTAGTTTGCTAAGAGATTTTATTATTCTCAGGCAGTGAATTTTATAAAGTTTCTGGATCTGGAAAGATCTTAAGAATATTTAACATTATGTTGCCTAATTGATAAACATTTAAAGATATCCTTTCTTTAATTGTTTTTCTTAGTGGTTTTATTACTACTTTAGTAGAGAGAATACTCAAATTATTGCACTCCTTTCAAGATTTTTGAGGTTTCCTTTATAACCCAGAATATGGTCAGTTTGGGTTTACGTTCCAAGAGTGCCTCAAATAATATATATTTTAGGGCAGCCCGGGTGGCTCAGTGGTTTAGCACCTGCCTTCAGCCCAGGGCATGACCCTGGAGACCTGGGATCGAGTCCCACCTCGGGCTCCCTGCTTGGAGCCTGCTTCTCCCTCTGCCTGTGTCTCTGCCTCTCTCTCTGTGTCTCTCATGAATAAATAAATACAATCTTTAAAAAATAATAATATATATTCTAGGTGTTGTTGATTAAGGCATGTTAAAACATTATATGTAAATAATATACATATATAGTGTGTGTATATATATACACATACACACTAAGTCTGAACTATCAAGTCCCTCTTTGCTTCTTGTAGTAGAGTCTTGCCTTGAGGTCTACTTTGTTTGACCTGAATATTATTATATCAACTATCTTTTGGACAATGTTTTTTTTTTTAATTTTATTTATTTATTCATGAGAGGCACAGAGAGAGGCAGAGACATAGGCAAAGGGAGGAGCAGGTTCCCTCTAGGGAGCCCAATGTGGGACTCGATCCTGGGAACCCGGTATCAGTACCTGAACTGAAGGCAGAAGCTCAACCACTAAGCCACCCAGGCATCCCTTGGACAATGTTTAATAATCAGTATTGTCTACTTCCAATTTTTGTTTAATTGTTTAGAAATTAAGACGTGGAGCACCTGGCTGGCTCAGTCAGTGGAGCATTTGACACCTGAACTTGAGGTCATGAGTTCAAGTCCCATGTTGGGCATAAAGCTTACTTAATAAGAAAAAATTAAGACTTTTATTTTTCTATAGCAATTTTATGTTTACAGCAAAATTGAGGAGAAAGTATCAAGATTTTCCTTATAACCCCTGCCCCAACACATGCATAGCCTGCCTCATTATCATCATCACTCACCAGAATGGTAGGATGTTTTGGTTTTAAGATTTTATTTTATTTTTTTATTTTTTTTTTAATTTTTATTTATTTATGATAGTCACACAGAGAGAGAGAGAGAGGCCGAGACATAGGCAGAGGGAGAAGCAGGCTCCATGCACTGGGAGCCCGATGTGGGATTCGATCCCTGGTCTCCAGGATCGCGCCCTGGGCCAAAGGCAGGCGCTAAACCGCTGCACCACCCAGGGATCCCCTAAGATTTTATTTTTAAGTAATCTCTATATCCAATGTAAGGTTTGAACTCCTGACCTGATCAAGAGTTGCACCCTCTACGACTGAGCCAGCCAGGTATCCCTAGAATGGTACAGTTTATGGAGGGTGAACATATAATACTATATCATTATCATGCAAAGTCCGTGGTTTATGTTATGGTTTACTTTTAGTATTGTACATTCTGTGTATTTGGACCAGTGTATGAGGACATGTATCCATCATTATGGGGTCATAAAGCTTCCTTTCACTGTCCTAAAAATTCTCTGTGCTTTGCCTATTCATCTCTCTTCCCTCCCCTTTCCCTGCTTCCTCCTGACAGATACTAATCTTTACTGTCTCTTTAGTTTTGCCTTTTCCAGAATGTTGTATAGTTGGAATTATCAACTATACATTTTTTCAGATTGGCTTTTTTTGCTTAATAATATGCATTTAATGTTCCTCCATGTCTTGTCATGGCTTGATAGCTCATTTCTTTTTGGCACCAAATAATATTTCATTGTCAGGATGTATCACAGTTTATTTGTCTGTCACCTTTTGAAGGACATTTTGATTGCTTCAAACTCTGGCAATTACTAATAAAGCTGCTATAAACATGTGCAGGTGTTTGTGTAGATAAAAGCTTTCAACTGTTTTGGGTAAATACCAAGGAGTCATTGTTTCATTTTTGTAAGAAGCTGCCAAGCTCTCTTCCAAAGTGGCTGTACCATTTTGCGTTCCCACCATCAAAGAAAGAATGTTCCTGTTGTTCCTCTTCCTTGTCAGCATTTGGCATTGTCAGTGATCTGTGTTTTGGCCATTGTAATAGGTGCATAGTGGTATCTTACTGTTGTTTTAATTTGCACTTCCCAGATGACACGTGGTGTGGAGGATCTTTTTATAGGTTTATATGGGTATTAGAATATTTTCCTTGGTAAGGTGTCTGTTAAAGTCTTTGGCTGTCCCATTTATTAATCCCTTTGTGTGTTGTCTTACTGTTGACTTTCAAGAATTTATGTGTGTGTGATTTCGATAACAGTCCTGTCTTTGTATAACATATGTGTCTTTTGCAAATATTTTCTCCCAGTCTATGGCGTGTCTTTTTATTTACTTCCTTTTATGGTTATATTTAGGCATAGGAAGTTATTCTTAAATTTTTCCTCATTGGTGCCATTAGTGGGTATTTTCCTGCCCTTTTTGCCCCCATTTGGCATGATCATGACTGTTGAGGCTATGTTAGACTTACTCTGCTAGGTTCTCTCGCTTTTGGGCCTTGGCCCCTCACCCCTCATACCCTGGCTGCCTTGATAGTCTTGACCCCAGTTTTCATGTTTGCAGCTTGTTGCCTTCTGCAGGCTTTCTGTGGTATCCTGGTCTTCGCCTTCTTTAAAACTGGCATTTGATATCTTCAGTACTAGCCCACCCCTCTTCCTTGGGTCACTTTTCTTGTGCTCCTGCTTTTCGAGGTCCCTGGTGAACTTACACCCCAGGCTGTTCTCCAGTGAACCTAGAGTAAGACCATTATAATCATCTCAAAAAGAATTTGCTAAAATCCTTTGGTTTAAAAAAAAAAGTGAAAAACCAAAAACAACTTTCTCAAGTGACTTTTGCAATGAAATAAATAAAAAATAAAACACTGAAAGTCAATTGGTATTTTCATGATAATGTAAATGGCTAACTTAGCAAAATAAAATGTCAATTAAGTGTAGAATTTTAAAATTCAAGGGTCAATTTTATGTATAGAGATTTAAGATTAGAATGTCAATTTTATAGTTTTAAACTTTCAAGGATGTGTGATAAGAGTAGATGAAAGTTTGCTTTAGGGATTGACCCAAAAATTATTCCTATGAACATGGGGAAGATATTCACATTTGGATGAATGGGGGATTGAAATTCTTGGACATGAATGTGTGTTTGTATTCTTGTAGGTAGGCATAGGCCCACTGGGTGTGTGCTCACAGTTTTATAAAAATCTTCCCACGTATAATTTTAGTAGCACACATGTAACTTTACCCTTTTCTTCATTCCCTCGCACAATGAGACTACTGCTTATAAGCACTTTCGAAATTTCTGACTTGCCAGGGAACATGTAAATTTCACAGGTGATGACAATCTAACTAAAGCTTAGATCTCTGATACATCATTCATATATTATTATTTCAAATAATCTTCAAATTTTTCATTTCACACTAAACAAAATCTTGTATTAAGGACTATATCTAGCCTCTTGTAGGCATTGCCCACAACCATTTGTGAACCCTTAAGAGTTTTTGGAGATATTTAAAATAGGTGTCCTTAACCTTTGAACAGATACAAACTTCTTGGAACTCTGGTAAATTGTATACATGCTCTCTCAGAATAACATTATTAAATGGATAGAATTAAATGCATAGGTTTATAGTGGAGCCACTTACATTGCATTCATCAAAATATTAAATTTGTGATATGAGAGTACATATATGTCTTTATGAAATGTTTTAATAATAATGTCTATTGGTAGATCTAATAACTATAACAATTTTGAAGTTATAACAGTAATAGATATTTTCAGAGACCTGTAACAACTATAATGTCTGTGACTTGTATTGGCTAAAAAAAATCATAGTTACTGCTGATACTATTGTTTATTACTTAATCATAATGAAGGGAAAAGATCAATTTCAGTTAAACCTGACAATATTTTTTCCATCTGAGGTTCAGGGATCCCCTGAATTTTATCCACAGGGCTCTTGTGCTTCTGAGAACCCCAGATTAATCCCTTGTTTAAAGGCAACCCCATTCCAAGGATCCTGAATATATAATAAAAATGTAATGAATGCTATTTACCAAAGGTAAAATATTACGATTTTCTTCAGTCTATTATATTCTAGCCTCCAAACACTGTAGCTCCTTGATCTTTCCTGTGGTGCCTAAAACTATATCTTAACCTATACTGTCTAGTTTGGTTTGAACATATGAGTCTCTTGCATTCTATATTGGATCCCCATTACTTTGTTAACCCCAGAAACACCATCTCTCCCATAGAAAAGGATAGAGGGGAGAGGAGGAAGTTTCCACAAGTGTAAATTGCTATACCATATGCTTGAAGAAATCTGCCATATGCTGCATGTGATAGCCATGCTCCAAGACTGGCTATGACTGTACATTTGCTTCCAAGAACAATTCACGTTGTTGGCTTTGGTTTATAAATCCCTTATGAATTAAGTCCTGGCTACTGTCGGGTTTCTTTTTTTTTTTTTTTTTTTTTAATTTTTTCCTTTGTATTCTTTGCATCAGTCTTACCTTACAGGAAATCAAAAACAAGTCTGTTTTTATTGTTGTTGTTGATCTTACAGATGGGCCTTAGCATTTTTGTGCTTTTTTTTTTCTTTTGAATTTTGTCATATTATATGTATGTATGAGAGAGCAAGAGATAGTGGCTGTGAGTCTCAAGAGGATACCCATCGTTCATAACATTTGCTGTCCTTGGTGAGCCAATATTTATTGTAGGGTCATTCTTGCTTCTTTGAGACTATTTTAAGATTAGATGTTGAAATATTTTGACTATGTACATCAAGTGCATTGATGAAAATGACACAATGCATGATATTTCATACATTTTGATAGATTCACAAAACATTATTATCCTGAGTCTAAAGGAAGTTATTACCAAAATACAGCAAAACAGTGAAAGAGTTGTTCAAGATATGTAGTTTGGATGTATTAGATATTTGAATGTAGCATACACTGGTCACTGGGATGAAAATTTTAATACCTTTTTGCTTGATAGAGATTTGATACCTTCAATTCATTTTAATGTGAGCCTCTCTGTTACTTAGAGATCTCTAACTGCTGACTTGTTCATTTTAATTAAACCATGACTGCTAGTTCTCCTTCGGAACACAAGGACAAAGAGCAGGTCTTCTCTAAGTCAGTGGCCATTCATATCAAACTCTGTTTAAATTATTTTTTATGCATAATCAAATAATCAGCTCCAGCCATTATTCCTGAGAAACTGTGAGCTAAGTGCATGAATGCCAGTGGATTTCGGATGGCATTAAAGGAGGTTCTTTGAAAGAAGCTTTGCTTTTTGCAAGATTTCCTCCAACACCAAATTAGGAAGAATTTCTGAAAAAAAATGAAAAACTCTCAGTTATTTTTTGTTTCATAATATGTGTGTGTCTGTGTATTGGTGAGTAGAGGGGAATAGTGGTTCTGAATAATGTGATGTTTACTTAGGTATCATGAATACTTTCATCAAACACAAAGACAACACTAAGAAGATGAGAAGGTTCATTCAATGATGGGACAGATTTCAGGGACTAATGGGCAGATGTTGGCGCAGAGTGTTGCAGGGTCCATGCAAAACAGTGGGGAAAGATCAAAACAGCGGAACCAAGGCACAGATTTCATTTTGCACCTGGTTTACACAATACGCGACTGACCTCCTTTATGTTGTTATGTAATTGACTTGGAGCACAGCCTTCCCACAGACCTAAATCAAGCAAGGGAAGCCAAGAATATTTAAATAGAGCTTTCTGAAAATTAAAGAGGCTTCCAGCATATGGGCTTCAATCTTTATTAAGCTTCATGCAAAAATTATTTATCCTAACTATGTACAAATTCCTCTGTCATATTTCTGTATATAATAAATGTTTATATATTATCTCCCAGAAGTTTACAGCTCTTTTAAAAAATATTTTATTATTTGAGTGATTGATTGAGGGTGGTAGGGGGGAGGGAGAGAGAGAGAAAGAGATAGCGCAAGCCCATGAAGCAGGGAGCACAAGCTGGGGGAGGGTGAGAGAGGATCTCAAGCAGGCTGAGAAAGGAGCCAGACATTGGATTCTGTTTCACATCCCTTAGATCCTGACCTGAGCTGAAATCAATACTTGGACACTTGACCTATTGAGCCACCCAAGTCCCCTGAAGTTTATAGCTCTTTGACAAAAGCTAAGTTCTCTTAAGACCATTCTATTAATATGAGTCAAGTGTCTCCTCACAGTGAAAAGTTGTAAATACTTTCCAAAATTGAGTTTTCATTTTATTTCACTTTTGTTTCTGACATGGTAGTTCTATCATTTAGTCCTATCTTAAAGGGATAATATTCAAAATAATAGTAATATAAAAATTAATTGTAGTCACTACAGTGCCTTGCTGCAGTAGTTGCAATGAAAAATACTTAAAATGTTTTCTTCCTTAAAACTGATAGGAAAAATTGCCTTTTCTATTCAATACTGAATGTTGTGATCTTAAGCTTACCGATGACTTTGCAATGATAAATGTTCCATTATTCATCTTTTAATCCCTAATATCACATACAAATGAAGTCAACAAATACAGTAATGAATAAAAGAATTGCAGAATTCAGCTGTAAAATGGACATTATATGTCAATGTTTTACTGTTTCATATAGCTCCAAAGCCCAGTAAACCTCTATATGCACTTTGTATTTAAATATAGGAGTGACATTTATCAGCTATGAGCTAAATAAAGTTCTTTTAATTAACCTGTGCTTTGTTTGATTTCCTTATCTGGATAATGGGAAAATATTTGACCCTAGTACAAAGAGTTATGATGAAACTTAAATATATCAGTAATTGAGCATCATGGGAGGAAATGGAATCATGAATTTTAGTTCATAAAAGGCATCATAAATCATGTTTTAATTTTATTTTTTAAAAGATTTTATTTATTCATGAGAGACACAATGAGAGAGAGAGAGGCAGAGACAAAGGCATAGGGAGAAGCAAGCAGGCTCCTCACAGGGAGCCCGATATGGGACTCAATCCTGGGACTCCGGGATCATACCCTAAGCCAAAGGCAGATGCTCAACTGCTGAGCCACTCAGGCATCCCTTTATCTTCGTTTTTTTTTTAAAGCTGTTACTGTTTTGTTGGTTTCTTTACATCTTCTGGACGAAATCAGCAAAACGTAAGTTCAACTGAAACTTGTATTTGTAAACCCACCCAAATACTATCAGAATTTTAATTTATGCTCAAAATTACTGTTCAATGCTTTTATATTAGCACAATTTTTTCCATTGAGATTTCACAGTTTTTTTTTCCTTTATAAAGTGAATGTTATAGTCAAAAGCGCTATGGATTAAGAACTAGCATATATGTAAATTAACTGTTAACTCAGCTAATGGCAACTATGGAATAATTTTGGACAGGTGATTCAGTGCCCTAGCTGAGAGACAGTAATTGTAGGGCGAGCATTAGTAGATAGTGTCACCAGCTCTGTCAGCCTCACAGGACTTTTGTGATGTAGGTGCTGAAAAGGAGACATTTAAATGTTAAAAAAATGTATGTTAAAGGATGCCTGTGTGGTTCAGTGGTTGAGAGTCTGTCTTTGGCTCAGGGTGTGACGCCGGGGTCCTGGGATCAAGTCCTGCATCAGGCTTACTACAGGGAGCCTGCTTCTCCCTCTGCCTGTGTCTCTGCCTCTCTCTCTGTGTCTCTCATGAATAAATAAATAAAAACTCTTAAAAAATATGTGTATGTTAATGTGTAGATTTAAATTGTGTAACCTTCCACTAGGTCCCCATTCTTTTTCTTTCTTTCTTTCTTTTTTTTTTTTTTTTTAATTCAGAAATGCAGAGGGAGAGACAGAGGGAGAAGCGGGCTACCTGGGAGGAGCCTGATGCAGGATTCCATCTCAGGATCCCAGGATCAGGACCTGAGCTGATGGCAGATGCTCACCCACTGATCTGCCCAGGTGCCCCCAGGCCCGCATTCTTTAGTCTTCTGTCATGTTTCCCTACTAAAGTTGTTTGAGGCTCTTAAATCATAAACTAAAATGTTCTATTTTCAACTCTATTGATTCTATAGGACAGTGTGAAAAGTCCTATGGCTTTCTTGTTTAGATATGATGGGTAATATACAGAGTCACTTAACTATTAATCAGTCCATTAATGCCCTAAGAACTGAACCATTTCAAAAGTTTCAAAAGTGAATATCAGATGGCACTGTCAGTGTGTTCGAATGAGTTTGTATTTCTCTCCATTATTTTTAAATAATTTCCATTTAGTTTTCAATCACATAGAAATAAAGTTTCTTATTTGCTTATTTTACTAACTGTGGCTCTTAATTGCTTATCTGAGTAAATATACAGACGTACACCTTCTATAAGAATAGCAATATCCTCGTGTGAGCTGTGGGAATTATAATTAAACTTCCATTAACCTCAGCATTAAAGACAGAAGATTCTTCTTGTTTTTAAAGACAGAAGATTCTTAAGTATTATAGCTGATTTTTGTTTCAATTAAGGAAAGACCTACCTATTTTACTATTGATAAATAAAATATTCATTTTGTTAGAGTATTTGTATTACCATTTTTATATACCATCTTATGTGAAAACTCTTTAATATTGCCTTTTCAATTAAAAACATTTACTACAGTAAGCACATTTTATTTTATTTTTTTAAATGGATTAAATTTTTTTAACATGTTTATTTATTTATGACAGTCACAGAGAGAGAGAGAGAGGCAGAGACATAGGCAGAGGGAGAAGCAGGCTCCATGTACCGGGAGCCCGACATGGGATTCGATCCCGGGTCTCCAGGATCGCGCCCTGGGCCAAAGGCAGGCGCCAAACCGCTGCGCCACCCAGGGATCCCCAGTAAGCACATTTTAAAAAGAGCTATGCTCATAATAGAATTTTAAATGCACAAGATAGTATTGGTATGTATAACACTGTTAAGTATTGTTAATGTTATGAATAGGTATGATTAGATAGCCCAATGTTGTACAGTAAATCTCTAGACTCATTTATCTTGTATAAAAAAATTCATTTTTTGAAGAACAACTCGTAATTTCCCTATTTCACCAGTTTCTGGCCACCACCATTCTACTGTTTCTAGGAGTGTGACTGCTTTCGATAATTCATATAAGTGGAATCTTTGGTATGTGTCTTTGTTTGACTCTTTTATTTCATGTAATATAGTGTCTTCCAGGTTCATTCATGTTGCCACATGACAGAATTTCCTTGTTTTTCAAGGTGAAAATAGGATTTCTTCATTTTTAGGCTTGAATACTATCCTGCTGTATGTACATACCATATTTTTCTTTATCCATCCACCCATTGATGTACGTTGAAGTTGTTTCTATGTCTAGGCTTTTGTGAAGACTTCTGCAGTGGACCCAGGAGTGCATTTTGATATTTTGATCTTTGAGATCCACATTTCAATGTTTTTCAACACAGGTTAATTGCTTCTGCCACTCAGGCTCCCTTATTTGGCAGTTACTACTGTATGGGCCAAAGCAGGCTGCCCCAAGATGAGCCATGTTTCCATGAACATTGTTTTGAGTTAAAACAATCAAAACCCAGCCGATTCAAGAACCACTAAGTCACCCAGGTGCCCTGAGAATAAGTGATCTTTATTTTTGTTTTTTAAAGGTTTTATTTATTTACTCATGAGAGACACACAGAGAGAGGCAGAGACACAGGCAGAGGGAGAAGCAGGCTCCATGCAGGGAGCCCCACGTGGGACTCAATTCCGGGTCTCCAAGATCACGCCCTGGGCTGAAGGTGGCGCTAAACCGCTGAGCCACCCGGGCTGCCCGTAAATTATCTTTAAATCTGACTCTTAAAGATTCTCAGAAGCGGTAAAGCTTTGATCAAATATAACCAACTTTAGGGATGCCTGTGCGGCTCAGAGGTTGAGCGTCTGCCTTTGGCTCAGGTTGTGATTCTGGGGTCCTGGGATTGAGTCCAGCTTTGGGCTCCCTGCAGAGAGCCTGCTTCTCCCTCTATCTGTGTCTCTGCCCCTTTCTGCATGTTTCTCATGAAAAAATAAATAAAATCATTAAAAAAATATATATGTATAACCAACTTTATATTTCTACTCTAATTCTGACAAACTAGCAACTATTCTCAACCATTTTATTATTAATAACAAAGGTAATTGTCAAAAATGGATAATCAAGAGACAATTTGGAAGAAAATTCTTTAGGAATTTAATTCCATTCACAGGCAACTAGATCTCTTATAACTGCAAAAGTACTCTTACAATCGTATTAGTTTCCTAAGGCTGCTACAGCAAAGTACTACAGACTTTGTGGTTTGAAACAACAGAAGTGTTTTCTCTCACACTTGTGGAGTTTAGAAATCTGCAATTATGTGTGAGCAGGGCCACATCATTCAAAGTCTCTTGGGATGACTCCTCCCTTGGCTTTTTGAATTTACTGATTGCTCTTGGCATTCTTTGGTTTATGGAAGCATAATTCCAATCTCTGCTTTGAACTTCACATAGCCTCCTTCTCTTTATGTGTCTCTGTCCTCTTGGTCTGTGTGTCTCTGAGTCTAAGTCTCCTTATTCTTTCTTTTTTTTTTTTTAATAAGATTTTATTTATTTATTCATGAGAGACACAGAGAGAAAGAGAGGCAGAGACACAAGCAGAGGGAAAAGCAGGCTCCCTGCGGATTGATCCCAGGTCTCCAGGATCACACCCTGGGCAGAAGGTAGGCACTAAACCACTGAGCCACCCAAGGACCTTATTCTTTCTTTATTAAAAACATCAGGCTTTGGATTTAGGGTCTCATCTAAATCCTAGATGATTTCATCTTGACATCCTTAATTATATATGCTAAGATCCTCTTTCTCAATAAGGTTACATTCTGAGTTTCTGAGAAGTTATAAATTTTGATGGGTTACTTACTATTCAACTCTTCACATTTGGCTTGATCAGTATAAACTATGTTGATTATCTTTATTTGTTTTTACATTATTTCCCAGTGAATATTTGTTCTGAATTCACTACTAAAACAAAACTTGTTAAAGAAATTTATAATCATAAATAATAATTGGAAACAATTGAATACCCTTTGTTAGTCATAGCAAACTATAGCAAATATTAAATTCTACACTGATTTTTCTGGGTTAATGCCTTAATGATAAAACATAACAATGTGAATTGGAGATCAATGTAAAAGGCATAAAACAAACCGAAGTCAAAATAATCTCATATCCATGGGCCATTTTTGAAATATATATTTTCTGCTAATTTTAAGCAAAAAAAAATATCATAGATTATTAAAAGCTTGGTTATAAATTTAATACCAAGGTTCTGGAGTGATTTTGAACTTATAATGGTAGTGCTGCTTTTAGTAACATATATATTATTTATCAGGTTGTGAATTTAGACACCTCTTAAACTAGCCTTATTATTTCACTTGAACTAAGTATTAAAGTAAAACTAGCAAATTGTTGGCTTGTTCACATCATTAATCAGTGAATAATTTTAGTAAAACTGTACTTTTGAAAAACAAAAATCTAGCCTGTAGTTTCTAAACCAATATACTCTCCCGTTCTTTTTTCTTTTTTTTTTTTTTTAAGATTTTATTTATTCATGAGAGACACAGAGAGAGACACAGAGACATAGGTAGAGGGAGAAGCAGGCTCCTTGCAGGGAGCCTGATGCGGGACTAAGTCCCCAGAACCTGGGATCATGCCCTGAGCCAAAGGCAGATGCTCAACTGCTGAGCCACACAGGTGTCCCTACTCTTCCTTTCATGTTTGAAATTACATGAAATTACTACATGGAAATTAACAGTGGGCCAAAATTTTTCAATTTATTTGAATTATTCATCACAGTGTAATTCTGTGCATTACTGTGTTATACTTTTGTGATGATGTCAATATAGAGACCTTTTATTTTTACACAATAATTGCATTATAAACTATACCTTTGTCATTTCTTTTTCATCCCAGTGCACCAGTACTTTGGAGCTCATCATTTAGGCTATTTATAATTAGTAGAGGACTGAAGAGAAGAATGTTAATTTTTAAAAAGATTCCTTTGAAAAAACAAAATTATTGGTTCTGGCAACTGTGACAATATATGAAACATATTTAACTCACTTAGGAATTTCTCATGAAAGGTTTACTTATATTTTCCAATATTGTGAAGTACAAGTATATCATTTTGAATCAAGATGCTGGTGAAAACATTATTTGGAGGAATTTGCTACTTCATGAAACAATATCAGATTTATTTCTGCATATCTTCTAATTGTTTAAATTATGTTTCCTAACTCTCCTTGACCCAGTATGTAACAAAATAATAGACACAATAACACAATTATGAGCCATGGGAAATATAACCATTCAGATAGTTGTGTCTAAATAATTAGATGTTACTAAAAAGATAGCAATAGTCACATTTAACTGAATGTTACCATTCATTACCCATATAAATACAAATCCATTAAGATTCAATTCACAATTCTGACCTGTCTTCAGTGTTTAAAATAGTTGCAGTGATACATACATACACCACATATATTTTAATCCTCAAAAATTCAATACCATTACCAACTTCTTTTAGATTGACTCTGGATTGTTAATTTTTTTTTAGTTTTTAATATTTAAAGAAGTCAAATATATCAAAGAATAATAAATGGATTTTTTTATTTTTTATTCTTTTTAATGGACTTTAAAAAAGAATTATCTCTATTGTTGAATTATATAATTTTACTAAAGCTAAGAGCATATATTCCTAGGGATAAAAATGGTGAAGGTTTTTTTGGGGGGTTTTGTTGTTGTTTAGGAAATGAGGTGGAATATTGGTGAAAGATAGTAAAAGCTCATGTTTAAATTTTGTTTTAAATTTTAATGTGTTGGGACACCTGGGTGGCTCAGCAGTTCAGCACCTGCCTTTGGCCCTGGGTGTAATCTTGGAGTCCCAGGAGGAGTCCCGCATCAGGCTCCCTGCATGGAGCCTGCTTCTCTCTCTGCCTGTTCTCTGCCTCTCTCTCTCTCTCTGTGTCTCATGAATAAATAAATAAAATCTTTAAATAAATAAATTTTAATGTGTTATTACAATTATATTATCTTTATCAGAATTAGAGATCTAAATAGTGAAAAAAATGACCATTGTAAGAGGAGATGAAAGTTTAGTTTTAAAATACATTTGAGGACAAAACTCCTTTTAATACATATAATATGTAGCAATGCTGCATAGTCTTCATTCGGAATTACAACTTTGACTTTAACAAAAACGTGTTTTTTATAAGTGATTTGTAGAGATCTTATAGATAAATAATGTTTATAAGTTGAAAGTACCAAAAGTTCTTCATATCAGATACATATAAGCAATGCGTTTAAAACAGTTATGATGTAGGCAGACCAGATCAAGGACCCAGAGGGGGTCCTGCAGAACCACCCAAGAAGGTCCTTGGCTTTAGCACAGGATAGGAATTAAAAGTGAGCTGGTAGGAAGTGAGAGTAGAGCTTATTGAAATTATAAAGAGAAAGTGCAGATAGAAACAGAGCATCTGGGAGACTGAGAATCTCAGTTGTAGTGTTAAACATAGTGACAATCAATAGACATTAACTTTGTAAGAGGTTATTTATGGTTTCCTAAGTAAAGAAAGGAATTATAAATCACATATTATTGCATAATCAGCCATTTTCTAACAAAGCTAAAATCTTTAATACGTTTGGGAAGGAAGAATTTCCTCTGCTCCTCAAGGTCCTTGTAGCTGTACTAAGAATCAAATTGACATGAGACAGATTAGAAGGGGAAAATCAGATGTAATAACATACATATGAGTGATCCACACGGATGGAAATTCCAAAGTCTATTAGCATTAGGTGTTTAGGTGAGCTAAGGAGAGGGGTAGGAGTCAGAGAATAGAAAGGGAAGGAAAAGTGAGACCACTAGCAGAAACTTGAGATGAGATGTCTAGAAAACAGAAGTTGCCCTGTTAGGTAGATAGGTTTCTTAGATAAAGAGGTAGCTCTCTTCGTGGGTCAGGCAGGATAGTGAAGGGGAGATAAAGAGCCTTTTCTGATCTGCCTGGGTTTTGATTGCTTTTCACTCAAAATAATGTTCAAGTGGCCTTAGGGCAGTCTGCCCTTGCCCCCAATGCTATTCAGAATAGAAGAGTGAAGAACTTTACTAAGGGCAAAAATGTTTAAAAGAAGTAAATGCATCCCTTTATTCAAAATGTATTTCCCATTCCAACCTCTGTTTTTTTTTTTTTCAACCTCTTGTTTTGATCAAAGGCAGCATTATTCAGCCACTTACCAGACAAAGAGGGGCTTTTAATTTTCCTTCTCCATCATTTTTAGCTAAACAATTCTGAAATCCTTTCTTTCCTTCCTCTAATGGAAGATTTAGATTTCCTTCTCCCTCACTGCTAGGATCTTAGTTAAGGACTTTCTTACCTAATACACAAAGAACTACAAAACATAATGTTCTGCTGTCTCCTGTCTCTAATCTCTCTGTTTGAAGAACTGTTCGTTTTATGTGCTCCTGCTATATTTCTCTTTCTAAAAAAGCATCAATTTAATGATCTTTCTACCATTTTTAATATATTTTACCAGAACTTCACTGCATAGAAGATTCATTCAAATACCTAAGCCTGGATTCAAGAACCTACAAACAGTACTGTTTTTTTTTTATGTATGGTGATAGATAATTTATAAAGAGTTGTTATGTATTTTAATCACTTATCTTTAAAGTGCCTTTCAGTTGTGTGTGAAAAACAACACTATATATCTCAGATTCTACATCATTGATGATGTCTTGATTGAAGCTCAACCCCCTATTTTAAAAATTTATTTTAATTAAATTTTGCTTGTTACATTGAAGTATGATTGACAAATCAAAATTCTAAATATTTTTGCTGTAGAATGTGAATTTTTAAGAGTATCAGGTGATGATATAGTATACATTACAAAATAATTATCAGTCAAGCTAATTAACATACATACCTATCACCTCACATAATTATCATTTGTGTGTGTGTGTGGTGAGAACACTTAAAATCTACCCTTAGCAGATTTTAAGTATATAGTTCAGCAGGATTAACTTTAATCACTGTTCTATATATGTGATTTGCATTTTTTTCATGTGTCACTCCTTCCTGCTTCTAAGAAGGAACCAATCACAGCATTTGAGAAGTATAATAGGTGCTTAATCATTATGATTAGTCTTCTGAGCAACTGATTTCTTTAACCTTGATGAGTGCTGTGAGTCTGCATTTTGTCAAAAATCCTAAGAATCTGTTGATGTTAAATTTAATATCTGGATACCAAGTAGTCCAAAGTGAAATTCATTTACTCTTGAGAAAGATGAAAACTGGACGAGGAGAGAAAATCCCTGAGCTGC
This sequence comes from Canis lupus baileyi, assembly GCF_048164855.1. Lineage (NCBI taxonomy): Eukaryota > Metazoa > Chordata > Mammalia > Carnivora > Canidae > Canis > Canis lupus. The sequence goes on from NC_132876.1 coordinate 103,343,436, forward strand.
TAAACAAATTCAGCAGACTTTGAATTTCGGCTTTGTACCCTGGTTTTCGGCTTAATAACACCACCTGGAGCAAGGCTATCAAGCAATCACTTGGATCAAAGGAGAGTCAGGCTTGAGATAGTTGGGGGTAATGTATTAGGAGAGTGAAATTATCTTCAGTAGTCTTTCTTCAGTGTGAAGTAACAATGCAATTTATGTTCTCTGTTTATTATTTGAGATATTATTCTATCTCATGTGGCAACTCTCAAGTGGATTTATTTTTCTTTGCTTTAGCTTTTCTGGAAAAAATATGTGAACCCATCATTTTAAGGACCTGTTGGAATTTATATTATTGTGTTAATATTTGTTTGTTTTTGTGATGAAGAGAAGATTCCAATTTTCTCTTGAAAGTCTACTTAATCACTTCCCTCCTGTATTAACATAGATTCCCCAGAACCATAACTTGGGCAAGACATTGTGGTATAGTTGGATTATATGAGAAGAGAGCCCAGGAAGTGGAAGCAAGAAGGTAGGGAAACTGAGATGGGACAGGGGAAAAATCAGGGATGAGTTAAGAAGGGATTACTGCTTTGTGCAACAGGAGCTCAATCCCACTGTGGAAATTCTCAGGTATGATGTAGAAATGATCTCGCATCTGTCCCAAGAAGGACTGGGGAAGTTTGCACATTTATCACGGTGGAAGGATATCCATGCTGTTGCCTAACCCCTTAATGTGGGTCCATCAAAAGGTGCGTCAGAGGAAGTCTTCAGGGAAGTAAAGAGCTAAACACTGGAGGTGAGAATCTGCTTATTTGTATAGAAACTATCTACAGTGCTTGCATTTGAACTCAGAATAGGTACTAGGAGAAATTTCTCAGCAGATGAACAATGTCACATAATTAGTTTTTGCATATTTTAAATCCATACTTCCTAGGCACTTATCATATACTAAGCATGGGCAAGGTATTAGGAAGATGGAAAGTGACAAACCCAGAAACCTGGCTCCATCATCTTTATTGTCCTCCAGTCTCCACGTTTAAAAGATTTCATCCTTATGAATTTTACTCCAAAATTCCTTTTATGCCTTGCCACTTCTCTCTGTGTTTCCTACCAATGCTGTAGTTAAGGTTCTCACAATAGTCACTTATTTGGATTACTGAGGAAATCTCTTAACTGGTCTCCCTTTCAGTTTCACTCTGCTTAACATCTTTTTAAAGATTCTCCAAAAAAAAAAAAAAAAAAGAAAGAAAGAAAGAAAGAAAGAAAGAAAGAAAGAAAGAAAGAAAGAAAGAAAGAAAAAAAAAGAAAATAGAATTCAAACTCTATCCATGGCCTTCCTTGTTCAACTCCCAGTACTAGAGCTCACTTCCATCTGCAATACATGATGAATCCATGCCATGACGCTTTCAGTATCCTGACTTCTCCAGGTGATGTATAGTCTATGAGTGTATAGCTTCAGATTTCCTTCTAAAAATGAATCTCTGCCCATCAGTAGTAACTCCTACCAATGTACTTTATTTCCTAGTTAATTCCTGTTGTTGGATCAGACGACTTTTCCCAGTACTTTACTCTCCCTTTTTTGATCTCTACATAGTTCTGACTTGTTTTCTAATAATTTACTCTATATGTCCTTCATGAAATAGTTTGTCACACTATACTGTGGATATTCCATTATCTGTCTCTCCAACTAGAGAATGATTTGTGTACTTCATGTCTGTATCCATACCCCAGAGCCTGAAGTTTGTGTTCATTCATGGTAATGTTCGTGAGTGCTTATGAATTTACAAAGGAAGACAATGCTCTTAAAATCCAAGGATTTAATAGAATAAGGCATGATGTCTACCCTTAAGGAACTTGGAGTCTGAGGGCCTTTTACATTTTGGAAAGTTAACTAATTGCCGGATCAATATATGCAGTAACTGCAAATGCCTCCCCACTGAGTTCATATGCCCTTAGAATGTAATCTCTAGTCTGAAATATCTATGATAAAGCAAGTTTCCCTGGTGTTAGTGGTAGGCTTCATTCTGGGTAATTACAGTCCTAATTTTTTCCAATTATTCCTGCTTAGTCCCTCTACAACCTCGCACAGCTTTGGGCCCCACATCCTCAGACTCTGTTGAAAACCTCAACCTTGGCTTGGAGGAGCCACATGATTTATTATTCCATGGTCTTCTCTCTCTCTCTCTCTCTTTTTTTTTTTTTTTTGCCTCATTTTGTAGATGCTTGTGCCACCGGCTTTAAAAAGGCAATGAAACAACTGGGAAAATGTTTCTTTCCCTTTGCCTTTACTTAGCAATTGCTTTTGTAAAGCAGGAAAATAACATCATTTTCATGATTCACCATCTTTTTGTCTTACATTAGCACCAAAAGGAAGTAAGATGTCCGTGGATTTATTGCAATTGAAGATTGTGATAGGCAATAATGTGGGTTTTTCTGTTAGATTTACAAATTTAGACGTTTTCAATGGAAGGCTAGTCAAATATAGCAAATCTGATCAGACTAAAACAAGAATTATTGACAAGGTGATTGTGTTGATAGGACTCTGATTGACCAAACTTTACACAGAATCCTCTGAACTCTCTTCTGACTAGGCCTTGTCTTGGTCCCTATCTTCAACCTGCCTGGTCAGTTATACTAAGAATCCTTTTAGTTTAGTAAGCATCTCCACACCCTTGATATCACATTGCATAGGATATCTTATCAACCTCTCATCCCCTAATCTTGTTATCTGTTGCTCTGGCCTGCCTTCTCCAAGAATCACCTCCTGCTCCCCTACCGATGTCTCCTTTAAGCAGTTTTCCATATGCTATTCCCTTAGTCTGCTAGTTGGCTATAAATCTTCACCTGCGTCTTGCATTTGAAGTTGAGCCCCACCTCTCTTCTCTTTGGCCATAATCTTGACACCTATCACAATAGTCCTGAATCATCTTCCTTACTGTTTTTAATAAGTGTCAGAATAATTTTGTCTTTAACAGTGTTAAGCAAATGTCCGATGTGTATAAAACTTTAGACTCTCTTAGTGTTTGCTAAAATCAAATCAGAATTATTGTGCTTACTCTGGGAGTGCCTGGATGGCTCGGTCAATGGATCAGATGACTCACAACCACTAGGGTTGTGAGTTTGAGCCCCACGTTGGTTGTTGAGATTACTCAAAAATAAAATCATAAAAAAAATTATGTTCTTTCTCTTCACCCCCACACACACAAAGCACATGTTTAAATAATAGGATAGAAGCAAGTGTGCTGAAATCTGCTCAATGTACCCTAATAATACGGCTAATAATGAACTCCCCCCTACTATCTCTCGCTCTATTCACACTCTTTATCCTGTCTGGAAAATTCTTCCTCTTCCTTATCTTATCATTGTTTCTGTCTCTCTCAACCGTGTGAGTTTGGTATCCTCATCAGCCTTTCTGAATAATGCCCACCCTTCCTGTCACCATATATGAAGGGAATTTAGAACAAATGTTTATCTTCACTTAACAGTTTATTACATTTTTTCCTATTAAATAAGCCTTATGTGATATTCACTAATTTATACCCACATAATGATCTCATAATTAATTTTTGTCAAAGGAATGACTTTTTAACAAAAATGAATTATGGCATTATTGTTATTATACTGATACAAATTAGTGAATATAATATCACCATGTCTAATACCATATCGTGCAAATTACACACTAGCTTTACCACTCCCATGCCCAAAGCCCTAAGTCTATGTTATTATGTCCATTAAGCAGAAAGTTTAAGAAACTTGGATAAGATCACGTAACTAGTAAGTGATGAAGTTAAGAATTAAGCGCAGATCTTTTTAACTGCAAAGCCTGTGCATTTAACCAATCTGTGAAAACATCTCCTTAGGAGGAATTCTCGGTCATTACTTTCTGATAAAGTAGAGAATACATGTGAGTGCCCATCTGTTGCAGTGCAATTCATCGTACTAGTATTTGCATGCTATCATTGATTTGGGTGCAAAACAAAAATTTCCTGAAAGAGAAATGACATGCAACTTTTTTTCCTCAGAATGTTGCCTCTAAGGCTGCTCAGGGAGATTACATAACTAACTACCCTGATGGCTGGTTCTCGCTGATAACAGGAACAGCCTTGTAAAGGACAGATGAGGTTAGAAATCCACAGACATTCACAGTTTAGAATGAAAAGGGAGAACATTTTCATTTTTGTCCTTTGATTCTAGATATTCTTATGACAAAAATAAACATAGACTAGTCTAAAATAGCATAAAAGATTGCTAGACACACTTCTGAAGAAAATAAAACATACAGAGTTTGGAGATTTAAAGGAACCGAACATTCCTAAGATGTAATACTTTTCTTATTTATCCATCCACTTTAAAGGGTTTGAGGTGTAACTTGGAATCACAGAGAGTTGTCTACATCACGGTACATAGATAATCTTTCATGTACTGGATCTATTCACTTTCTTCTTCATTAAAACAGAAAAGTGGTTTTAGATATCTTCTATATTATAGTCTTGCTTATACAGTGGAACCAGCCCATGACATGAGTCTGCCTCCATTTTGACCTTCAACATGTCAGAGTTTAGAATGAAAAATGAAATGGACAAAAGCCATTGCACTTAGTGCCGTAAGCAACATACTCATTGAAGGGGAGCAGAATCTGCCACCCCAAAATATATTTCTTTGGCATTAAGATTATTCTGAGCTGGTTATTTTTAAGAAGCAGCAGGCACAGTAACAGCATAGAAATTACCTTATTCTTAAGAGACATGTGCATGAGGGAAATCTCCACTGGTAAAGTTGTCTCTCTCTCTGTACCAGGAATGTAGAGGTCTCTGTCAATCTCTAGAAACTCTTATCATTGTAGAAGGGAAGGACTTAAATCTGCATAGCGACCACATCCTTGTTTTCTGTGTTCTTTCTGGTAACCGAACATAACTGACTCCCCACCCCCAGTATCATCGTGTTTCTTTTTGTACAGCTTAGTGGTTTGGAAAGTTTATAAGTTATGTTATGTTCAATGCAAGTATAGCTACCACCTGTCCTATTACATTGCTGTTACATTATCATTGACTGTTTTCCTTATGCTCTCCTCTTTAGTCCCATGACTGACTTACTCATTCTATAACTAGAAGCCTGTATCTCGCTCTTCACCCATTTTGCTCAATCTCCCTACCCACCTCCCCTCTGGCAATTATCAGTTCTTATATTTATAGTTCTGATCCTGCTTTTTGTTTGTTTATGCATTTTATTTAATATTCCATTTATGAGCTGAATCATACAGTGGCATTTTCAATCTTACTTATTTCACTTAGCACAATACCCTCTAGATCCATCTATGTTGCCTCAAATGGCGCCATCTCATCCATTTTTATGGCCATGTAACATTCCATTGTGACATATGCTATATTTTCCTCATCCATTCATCTATTAATGGACATTTAGGTTGTCCTATGTCTTAGCTATAGTAAATAATGCTGCAGTAAACATAGGGGTGAGTTTTCTTTTGTTTTTAACTAAAGATGGTATTTAGGGTTATGACTTGGACCATTTCAGAGAGGAATTCAGCTTTCCTGGTGTGGCGAAGGAAAAATGATTTTCCCTCTACCATTTTAGGTCCTTACCTGAGACTCCTCCGGAATAAAAGATAGAGTAGCAGGAGAAAAAACAAATAGTATTTAAGTTTAATAACATGTATACTTCTTGTATGTATGGAAAAGTCCCAGGAGAAACTGAGGAGGTATGCATGTTATCAAACTTTTTTATTTTCCTGCTGATCTATGTTTTATTATAATGGGTTTCACCCACGAACCCAGAAGCATAGAGAGAAAATAATTTTCCATCCCTGCATCATTGAGGAAGTAAAATCACAGCCCCTTGACATCGGAATTATCCTATCATAATAAAATGTCAATGTGCAATGTGTGATAAATACTTTTAGTCAATTTTAGGCCCTAAATGTTTCTTGATCTTTAAAAATTTTATTTGTAGTTGGTTTTGTAGGAGACATTTGCCAGTAAAAACCTATGAAATAAACCATTTTAGAATTTTGTGATAATCATTTTTCATGTAGTAAAAACGTAATGTTTTTGAAAAGTAATCCAAGCACAATGAATTTAAATACCACACTGATTGTAGATCTTTCTAGGTTTCAATGGAGACAATGCACGGGTGCCATTAAAATCCCACCTCTTGGGGCACCTAGGTGGAAGAGTGTCTGCCTGCTTCTCTCTCTGCCTATGTCTCTGCCTCTCCCTCTCTGTCTCTCATGAATAAATAAATAAAATATTAAGAAAAAAATCCTACCTCTTAACTTACAGTAATGTCTTTTAAAAAATTATCACTAATTTTTTAAATAGTTTTATATCTGCTAAGTTCTTCACATTTTATTTTATTAAAACATTTCACTTACTGAAATATAAACTAATGACATGGCACTGTGTGTTTCATTTTAGCTCTTGTCATTGTCTATGTCTCTTTAAGTTTCAGAGTGCTATTCACAAATAGAATTCGAATGCATACATGATAAAATATTTTCTAATTTAACAAAATAAGATTGACTCTTGGACCTATCATTTCGGTAAAAGTATAGAGGTAAATAAGAGTGCAGAATATTCTGGGGTTTAAAAGGCCAGTTTCAAGTATGGAGCAGCCAAATGTGCCAAACAAAGCAGAAACTGATCACTGGTGATATGATGACAAATAGTTGGCATTGAGAACTTAAGATATTTTAAGCTGGTGGCTCTCAGATTGCATTTTCCAGACTATTTTTCAGGAATTTGTAGGAAATGCAAAAGTGAGCCACATCCCAGACCTATGGAATCAAACTTTGCCTTTAGACCCAGCAACCTGGGTTTTCACCAGCCCTCTGGCTAATTCTGATACAAGCTCACATTTCAGAATCATTGCTCTAGCCCATTCATTCATTTATTTATTCATTCATCTGTCACATATTTCTATCTTCCTACCACATGTTAGATACTATGTGACTATCTGGGGTAACAGAAGAACTAATGCATCAACAGTGGCCATTTGAGAGCTTATTCTTTGACGAGGCATTTTCATAACTAAGATCATTTAGTATTTCTGTTGAAATGTTAGAAATTCCCCTTTGAGAAGGCAATGGGAGCATATGGTGACAACCAGCTCTGTTGGAAAAGCACCTAGCTCTTCGTGAGAGATTTCAAGGTAGTTGCCCTGTGGAGGTGCTATCTGAATTACCCTAAAATTTGAATTTCCAGGGGATCCCTGGGTGGTTCAGGAGGTTAGCACCTGCTTTTAACCCAGGGCATGATCCTGGAGTCCGGGGATTGAGTCCTGCATCAGGCTCCCTGCATGGAGCCTGCTTCTCCCTCTGCCTGGTCTCTGCCTCTCTCTCTCTCACTCTCTCTCTCTCTCTCTCTTTCTCTGTGTCTGTCATGAATAAGTAAATAAGATCTTTAAAAAAATATTTTTTGAATTTCCAAAAAAGAGGTATGTTGAAGGAAAGTAAAAGAAGCCTACACACACACACACAAAAAAAAAAAAAAAAAAAAAAAAAAAAAAGAAAGAAACCTACAAGTTACAATATATCAGGTTATTTTCTGGGCAATTCATATTCTGTAGTCTGTTTATCACAACAATCCTTTGAGGAGATGACTAGTGATCCTCTTTTAAAAACTAAACAAAAAAAAGTTAAAAACCATGAACCTAAATGCCGAAGTGATCATTTTAAGCCACGCAACTTTCAAGTGGCACAGAAGGGTCTTTTGCCCTGTCCTGAACACAGAGCACTTTTAAATTCTCTGACGTATAAAAGGAATATATGTTCAAGAGCCTCAAGACAATTAAGACTGGTGTAGTGTGGGATCTGGGACAGAGTTTAGTGCTGAATGAAGACCTGAGTTTGGAACCGGATTCTGCAGATTTCTCCGATTACTCATGTCATGAGTCCAGATATTTGTAGTTCCGGGTTAAGGCCTCAGGGAAAGTAGGAATATACACAATAAAATGATATGACACATGTGAATTAATGTGAACTTGCTAGCTCATGGATTGGTAAACTTATATAAAAGGTACAGATACTGAATATTTTCAGGTTAGGACACTTTATTGCAACTATTCATCACTAGCACAAGTAGATCTGTAGACAATATGTAAATGTGTAAGCATGGCTATGCCACCTAAAACTTTCTTCATGCACACTGAAGTATGTATTTTACCTAATTGCCTTATGTCATTAAGTAATTTTTTCAACCATTTAAAATGAAGACCTTTTTGAGCTCATAGGGTATTCAAAAAAAGATGCAAACTAAACCTAGTCCACACGTTTGTTCATTACTTCACAACTTTCAGTAACTCATAGGAAGTTAAGGGTCAATGAGATTTTTAAGAAGAGAAAAGAGGGAAAAAAAAAAGAAAAGAGGTAAAGGGAAGGAGGAAAAACTATTTTAAGTAATGGGGGTGAGATTGGTTAAAAATGATTTAGTGCATTTATTGCTCTGAGAAAAGAACATTCCTGGGTTTACCCTTATGCCATCTTTGTGAGATTTAGAGAAATGCCCATCTTTTCAGGTGGAAGCATAGGTTTGAAAGCCAAGCTCAATTGCCCCATGGTCAATACTTTTGGTCAAGGCACATTTTGCTCAGCTCTTCATAGCAGCCCTGGATTCTTCATTATCCCTTCACCTATGTTTTCTGCCTCCCTGCAATCTCTCAGTTTTGTTTTAAGTAAACTCTATCTCATATAACAAGTACCCCTGTAGCAGAATACTACATATTAAGTACACGACCTCTTTATTTTATGTGTAGCAACAATTATTAGCCAACATTAATAAAAGTAGAACGTTAATAAAAGTACGAGTACACCATCTCCTCAAGAGATGAAACATGCTTAGGTTCTTTTTGCTGAGCTGATAGGGAAGGTTAATTAAGTGAATGCTAGAGGAGGGGTTATAACTATGAACATTGGCCTACTTTAAAAATTACAATAGAGGAGTAAGCTTCATGTAGAAATTAATAAATCCGAGTAAAGGTAAGTGCCGAGTGTCATGTTTATAGGTTGACATAAATAGAACTATAGTGTGGATGGTTAGCAGAGAAAGTTTCTTTTGGCTCAAACTGTCTGCCACAGATGGTTATTGGTTAGCAAGTTACCTTCTGAGTTATTCCTTGGAACCTTATTATACATACCTTGTTCAATAAATGTATACATTTATCATTTTATAATTTAAAACATTTGAGCCCAAGAAAATTATTTTAAAATTGTATATCTTTACCATGATGTATTTTTTCATTGAAACCAAAAATGTGTGACATTCCTTGCTTCTTTCATTCTTGAGCTTCTGTGACTGTTAAACACAAGTGGTAGTCCCATGATAATACAGAGAGGCATCACAGACTTTCACATTCTAGTATTAACTACTTTCAGATTTTTTCCCCTAATTTGAATATGTAATTTTTTTTTACAAATTGCTTCTTTTAAGCAGTAAATTCTTTATCCATGAAATAGGAATTAAAATTCCTACTTCACAGTTGTTTGTGGGAAGATTGAAGGTAGATATGGTCAAGATAGGGATTAAATTATAGATATCATAATAAAATCTCAAAACAAAAAAGAATGATCGTTGCTCATCATTTTGAATTTTCAAATCACTATGGAAAGGGTAAGCATTTATTACTATAAGTGAATCTTATACTTTGCTTGAATTATTGATAATATTTTTACTGCTTTGATATGTGACATGCCTGACATTTATGTGCTTTTGGAATTCAAGCATACTTCATTCCCTTAAGAAATTGAATGGCCTTTCCAAAAGACGGCATACTTTGTATAATATAATTACATGATAGGATGTGATGACAGAAATATTCAACAAAATTTTCCTTTTACAAATTTATAATTATTCTTTCTTAATCCACATTTATGATCTTTTCCTATGTATTGGTGAACCACATATAGTATAATTTGATACACTACCCTGTAATACCCAATCCAATGCCTTTTCTTCTTAGTAATAGAGATTCTATCATAGAAACTGATCTATTAGAATTAAATTTTCTCTGCAATTCACATTGGTAAATTTCCAGTACATCTGGCATTTTAAAACTTAACCTCATAAGAGTGATTGTATCCAATTGTTCAGACAGAAGGGGTTTTTAGCATAGGGTTGAAGAGTAATGGCAATTAAAATATTTAGGCAGAGGGGGTCCCTGGGTGGCTCAGTTGGTTAATAGTCTGCCTTCAACATACATTTCGGCATGATCTCGAGGTCTGGGAATTCACCACCCAACATCCTGACTGCAACCACTTGAGAACCTTGAGTCAGAACCACTGAGTCAAGCTCCTCTTGAATTCCTGAACTAGGAAAACTTTCAGAAATAATTAATAAACCATCGTTGGTTTGTCAGGTTACTATGTGTGGGGGTAATGTGTTATGCAGTGTCTCCTTGGACCACCATATTAACAGAAGAATCCTTTGAAAATACAAAATCAGTCGTGTTACTTATATGTTAAAACCCTTCAGTAAGCCCTTTTCATTTGCCAAATTAAAATCAAAACTCTTAGTACTCATCAAGTCTTTTTTTCCTCCATAAAATTTCTCTGAACATTCCAGATAAAATCAGTTTATTTTTTTAATATTTATTTATTCATGAGAGACACAGAGAGAGAGAGCGAGAGAGAGTGAGAGAGAGAAAGATCCAGAGACAGAGACAGGCAGAGGGAGAAGCAGGCTCCATGCAGGGAGCCCGATGTTGGACTCGATCCCGTGACTCCAGGATCACGCCCTGGGCCAAAGGCAGGCGCTAAACCACGGAGCCACCCAGGGGTCCCGTCATCAAGTCTTTCATGATCTCCTCTATATTTCTTCTATCTCATTTCCATGCATTTTGTGATCCACAAACACATGCATATACAAATGCATACACGTGTGCAAGATACCATCTTTATTCCTTGGAGTATCTTCTTTCTCTTTGGAATATCCACATGAGCATTTTCTACCTGGAGTACTTATCAGTACTAGTATCATCTTCACTCCACAGCCTTCCTGAATTTCCTGAAACACAATCCTTTAAGCCAGCATTGTACACTGAGTACTTTCCTTAGTATGTTAATTATCTTATTTTAAAATAATTTTTTTATTTCTGCTTACCCTTTACCTCCCTTATTAGTCTGTGAAGTTCTTTAGGGTCATGCCAAATACTGAACAGGTATCAATACACAGTTGTTGAATAGTTCAATTTTTTAATAACTCTTTTCTATTGTAAAGTTGTACTTAAGGGAATCCGTATATGGCTCCAATTTCCTCTGGAGACATGTAACTTACAGACTAAAAATTCCTATTCAGGTTCAAGATTATTTGTCTCCATGTGAACGAGAATAATTGTCTATATATTTTGGACTTTTCTGAATAGAGACTTTGATATTGGCCTAATTAACCCTTAGTTCCCAATTTTCATTAGCTAAGATTATGTAAAAATTCATGATTATATAACAGTTTCACTTGCTTCCTTTATGATATTTGTATGATTTGGAAGTTCTCATTAGTTCACTATATTTGATTGTCCTTGTGGACCTTAGTTGTTTTGATTTTGGCAGTTATTTTACAGTTACAGTTAAGTCTTGGCAGTCAGTTTATAAGCTTGAAATGGGGAATGTGAGCCAGAATTTGAATCTCCGTAATTTTTGCATATTACTAGTTTAAAATATTTAATCTTCTATTAGAGATGCTTTGGAAAATAGTAGCACAACAATCCTGAATAACAAAACTTAATATGATAAATGTTTACTAGTGAGGAGAAATTTGCAAAAATGAAAAATTACACTAATGTGAAAAGTTTGTTAGAAAAAGAAAAATTATTTCTAAATAAGATGAATGAGTTAGCCACCAAACTATGTATGTTAGATTATCCAGAAAATGTCAGTTTGTTTCAGGGAAGAAATTAGAACATTCACAAACCGCTCATTTAAAGATACCAAACTCCGTAGGTCATTTATTAACACATTTCCTGTAAATATGTGAACTAAAGTGTTGTACGAATCAAATGTTTTTGGTTTTTTAAGATTTTATTTATTTATTTGACAGAGAGAGGACAAAAGCTGGGGGAATGATAAGCAGTGGACGAGAGCTTAATCAACTGAGCCACACAGGTGCCCCTCAAATGTTTTTTCAAGTAGAGAAATGATATCCTCGTTTTCAGATCTCAGCAATCCAAGTTCATCCAGCTAGAAAAGAAACCCTTAGTAGACATTTCTTGTGAGCTCTCAGAGCAGTAATTAAAATCCAATCAACAAAGGATTGAAATATAAAAATACTATTTACTACAAATAACACTTTAAAATTTTATTTTAGATGTCTTGTTATGTATATTTATGTGTGGGTTTTTTTTGTTTGGTATTTGTTTTGTTTGTTTTATAAAACATAACTAGGGAGCAAAGCAAGACTTAATGTTTTTAAAAATGGTGAAAAGCCAGAATTAATAAATAGTATTACTAAACAGTTAGCATATATATATATATATACATATATATATATATTAAAATTCCTAAGTCACATGTATAGAAAATCATGGAAAATATATTTGAAAATCATGAAAGTTTACTATATTATGTATTTTTTTAAGATTCAGGAAAAAGAACAGTACTTAGCCCACTCGAAAACAAAATTATTTTCACTAACTTTCACATATTAATACATTTAGCAGTTTAGTTTCCTTATTACTACCAGCAGAACAATAAACATTGAGCAAATAAAGTACAGCTATTAATAATATTCAGAGCATGTATCAAATAGAAAGTTGAAATAAAGTTAATGTAACTATTGTACTTCATTTAATCATCTTTCTCTTTTGGGGGGCAATTCGGGATACTTACAACTTGTCAAAAGTTGATCTCTGGCTGTAAACTTAAGCACAACCTACAAAATACAAAGATATATATATAGTGATTCTATGGTTATACTTTCATAATTCACATATAAATAGTAAAGCAACTTAGCTATCATGAAATACATAATTTTAACCAGCTAAAAACATGGCTAAAAATAGGATCCATTGTTCAAATGTAAAGTGGAACCATTTGCTGATGACCCACTTACTGCCAGACTATTTGAAAAGTATATAGAATATCATGAGAAAAATGACCCTGGTCTGTTCAATTCAGTGTTACAAGTGCTTACAATTGGTACTTAATAAATATGTCATGTAATAATTGAACAATGACATGAGCCGGCAGTTACATCTAAATTGGTTTCATTATATTCTTTATAGTCATTGACTTACATGGCTTACATGGTGTTGTCTGAAATAAGTAAACATTGTGCAAGAGGGATACTTTGAAAGGACAAATACCTGTTTAAATGTTACATGCAATTTTCATTTAAACTTGCTTATAGGGGCACTTGGGTGGCTTAGTCGGTTAAGCATCTGCCTTTGGCTCTAGTCATGATCCCAGGGTCCCAGGTTCGAGTCCTGCATTGGGCTCCCTGCTTGGTGAGGAGCCTGCTTCTCCCTCTCCCTCTGCTTGTCCTTTCTCTCTGGCTCTCTCTCTCTCTCAAATAAATAAACGAGTAAAATATTTTTAAAAATAAACTTGTTTATTCAACAAATAAAGCTGTGTACCTACTATGAGGCAGGCAAACCACTATATTATGGTTCCTACTAGCCTCTTTCCAGTCTAAGATTATTCAATATATTGTTTACAGAGCAGATTAGTTGAAAATGCAATGTTCACTGAGAGCAGTTCAGATTAATATACTCATAGAAGAGCACTGAATTTGGTGAAGTACTCTCTTTATTTATTCACACACAACAATTAGTTTATATGCTTGTGCATTTTAGGCAGAGCTGTTAAGAGTTGGGGAATATTGGGATAAACTGTTACTCAAAATGTCTGGGTATATAAATGTATGTATTTCCATGTGTGTTATTACATATTGAGAAGTTTTTAAGACTAGTGTTAAAAATTATACCAGTGAGATTTTGGAGATCATTTTATATTTACAGATGCATATATGCTGGCTATGGCTTAAAAAAATGAGAGAATTAAAAGATCATTGCAAATAGGCATGAAAAATCTTTTCAGTTATTAGAAATTTTATCAAACTATTTTCCCAAGCACACATTGTCAGGGGACCAGAAATATTTACTATGTTTCTTCTAAACTTCATAAACAAGTACCCAGGGCTTTAGCAACATATTCAAAGAATTTGAGATATTGCTATTCTCAAATTGTAAATGGGCTCACCCATTGAAAATGATATTTTTCAATATTTGTTTTAGTAATGGGAAATCTCACCTTGTAATATTTAGGGAACATACACCAAATAGGGTAATAATCACAAGTAATACTATCTCAAAGAAAATTAAAACCCAAACATTCATATGGTCTTTTATTTTTATTTTTTTAAAACATTTTATTTATTTATTCATGAGACACACAGAGAGAGGCAGAGACACAGGCAGAGGGAGAAGTAGACTCCCTTCGGGGGGAGCCTGATGTGGGACTTGATCCCAGGACTCTGGGATCATGACCTGAGCCAAAGACAGTCGCTCAGCCACTGAGCCATCCACATGACTCATTCATATGGTCTTTTATTTTTTTTAATTTTTATTTTATGATAGTCACAGAGAGAGAGAGAGAGAAAGAGAGGCTGAGACACAGGCAGAGGGAGAAGCAGGCTCCATGCACCAGGAGCCCAATGTGGGACTCGATCCCAGGTCTCCAGGATCGCGCCCTGCGCCAAAGGCAGGCGCCAAACCACTGCGCCACCCAGGGATCCCTCATATGGTCTTTTAAAGGAGATTTTGTACAATACCTTCCAGCTTCCTTTGCAATTCTAACAAGTGCCGAGTCCAAGAGTGTTTTGCTATGCTTTTTCCTTGGAATCGTTACTATCCTTATTTTTGTTGACCAGTTTACTAATTCACTTCAGCAGTTTGGTTGCTGATTTATCTCTAAAAAATAAAATATTTCCTTAATGAATAATTCAAACCTTTGCTTGTTATAAAATTGCATCTTTGGCTCTCTCCTCAGCCAGCTGCTTCTTTAAAGTAGCAGATTCAAATCCCTGAGTTGGTATCATGGGTCTGACATCTGGGAGAAAAAAAAAAAAATTTTTTTAAGAGATTTATTTTTCTTTTTTTTTTCCTTTTAAAGATTTTATTTATTTATTCATAGAGACAGAGAGAGAGAGAGAGAGGCAGAGACACAGGCAGAGGGAGAAGCAGGCTCCATGCAGGGAGCCCGACATGGGACTCGATCCCAGGTCTGGGAGAAAAAAATTAAACCTGAGATTTGTTTTAAAGTTTCATTTACTCTTTACAGGTGTCAGCATTTGCTTTTTATTGTTGTTCATCCGAAAATAAAACAGTTAATGTTTTCTTCAGAGTCTGTGTTCTCAGCCTCTTTTTAAAAGTGCTCAAATTTAAAGAGGAACAAAACAGGAACAAAGTGCTGTAAAGAAATTAGTTAGGATGGAAGAACACCTGGGTGGTTCAGTGGTTGATCATCTACCTTCAGCTCAGGGTGTGATCCTGGGGCCCAGGTCCAAGGATTGAGCCCCACATAGGGCTCCCCGCAGGGAGCCTGCTTCTCCCTCTAGCTAAGTCTCTGCTTCTCTCAGTGTGATTCTCATGAATAAATAAATAATATCTTTAAAAAAATTCCTTAGGATGGAGAACATCTGCAAAATTTAAGAATATATCTTTTTGTTTTATGTAAAGGAAACAATTGCTAATTTTCACAGTATAGGATTTTTCAGTCTTCTTGAAATGTATTTTTACAATTATTTTTGCATAGATACATTTCTTCTTGCTCTCAAGTCCTTTTTTATTTTTAATCATTTTATTTTATTTAGTTTAAAGATTTTATTCATTTATTCATGAAAGACACAGAGAGAGAGGTAGAGACACAGGTAGAGGGAGAAGCAGGCTCCACACAGGGAGCCGAATGTGGGACTCGATCCCGGGTCTCCAGGATCAGGCCCTGGGCTGAAGACGGCGCTAAACCGCTGAGCTACCTGGGCTGCCCTCCTTTTTAATCATTTTAAAGATACAAAGATGAGAATTAAAACTCAGATTAAACTTATATATTCATACTTAAGTGGCCCCAAATTTATTTTACTTCCTGTCTTATCAAAAAAGAATACACACAACTTTTTTACAAAAAGTTTTGTGTATATAGAGTATTTGGTATTTATCCATTTTTCACTTAGATAAATAAATAAAGATGCCATCCCTTCCCCCCCCCCTTTTTTTTAGATTTTATTTATTTATTCATGAGAGACACAGACACACAGGCAGAGGGAAAAGCAGGCTCCATGCAGGGAGCCCGATGTGGGACTCGATCCCAGGTCTCTGGGATCACCCCCTGAGCTAAAGGTAGATGCTCAACCACTCAGCCACCCAGGCATTCCACCATCCCTTTTCTCTGAACAATATATATTTTAGTTAAACTTTCATAGCATTCTTTTAATATTGTCTTGTTCTTTAATTCAGTTTCAATTTACTTTAGAAAATACATTAATGTTTTTCTACTTGCATACAAGTATATTCCAATGTGTTTCCCTTTTTTTTTCTTTTAAGATTTATTTGTTTATTTTAGAAAGAGGGAGTGGGATCAGCACAGAGATTCTTAAGTGTACTCCATGCTGAGGAAGGAGCCCGTCGTGAGGTCAATCTCATGACCCTGAGGTCATGACCTAGCTGTAACCAAGAGTTGGACACTTAACCAACTGTGCCACCCAGGCACCCCTGTCTTTCCCTTTTAATACTTACTTGTGATGTAAAGCAGGAGTTTTCTGGATCCCATGAGTGAGAGCCAGTATTGAGTATTCAAAGGAAGTATGGGATAGTATGCTGTATAATGGAACTATCACTGTTCAACCTGCTAGGAGTACTGTGTGTAGTACAGTCTTAATTATCTTAATTTTGATTTCAGCTCTTCCTCAAATGGCCCTACATTTTATACCACTAAGAATAGGGTATGGTTAGTCATGAGTTTTTAGCTATACTTAGGTTTTATGCTGGAATAGATTTCTTCTGGCTTTCTGTAGTGTATAGTTTGATCATTTCTACCTGTAAAATACAATATATTCCAATTTTGCATAGTGCTTGTAGTTTGCAAATAGATTTGTTAGCTCTATGGCAGTTTGGGCCAAAAGATGGTTGAAACGACGTTGTTTTCAGTCCTATTGTGAGCAAGACTGTTTTTGTTTTGTTTTAGACTGTTGACACTTGGATGACTATTTTATTTTCCCCAATTTTTAACTGCTATATGTAGAATCAAGCAGATTTACTTCCTTTGGACATGACCCAAATTCTCTTTTTTCTAGCATATTACTCTTAATGACGGCAAAGCTTTTTATCTCTTGTGTGAAATGAAGCCCAGAAAACCTCTGATGGCTCTAAGAGGTAATCGTTACTGCTGGTGTTTGAGTCCCTCCAGATTAGTTCTTAATAGGATTCTACATTAACTAGCCCTTTATGGTCTGCCTTGCGCTAAAATGATATATAGGGGCCCCCACAGTGTGAATATGTGTATATGTGTGTATCTTTGGTGCTTTTGTCACATAGTGCAACTGTTTTCTCCAGTAGAAAATAAAAGAAAAAAAAAAAAGATCAAGAAACCAAAACCAAAACAAATCAGCCAAAAGGAAACAAATAAAAACCGTATTCACATTTTGGTTAGGAAGGTAGGTGCAGGCTAATGGAGAAATCTATGTGGTATTTTTTCTTTGTATACTGACAAGTGTATCTCATTACTTGAGGAAGTGAACCACAGTTCTCAGGATAGTCAATCAGCCGCTTGAGAGAACATTTGAAGTTAGAAAATCAGACAATTATACAGCTGCCATTTCTATCAGGCAATGAAGGAAGTGGTACACTAATTACCTTCATGCTTGACTTACAAAGCATTTTTTCTTCTTATTTCACATAAGTGGTATGGTATTTTGCCTTCTATTGCCATTTCTTTTTATGACATAGTTTCCCTATTCACCCAGTGACCACAGTGGTGAGATCAATGTTCTAGAATTACATTGATTCTTGAGTTACATTGATCAGAGTTGTGTTGAGGAAGATGTGTGACATTGGCAAGGTTCATAAAATGCACAAGGCCTCAAACTTGAAGTTGGAAAATAATAGAACTCAGCTCATGTTTTGTTTTGTACTGTAGGAATTAATTGAGGTAATATATGTACAATACTTCAAAAGGGGCTTGGTGTTAGGAGCACGTAGGTGGCTCAGTTGCTCTCGTGGCCAACTCTTGGTTTCAGCTCAGGTCACGTTCTCAGGATCGTGGGATGGAGCCCCGTGTCGGGCTCAGTGCTAAGCATAGAATCTCCTTGTTCCTCTCCCTCTACTCCTTTTCAGCTTGCTCTCTCTCTCAACTCACTTGCTCTCTCAAGTCAATAAATAAAATCTTAAAAAAAAAAATGTTTTAAAAATGTGCTTAGTGTTTAGCAAGTGTGCAGTACCTGTCAGCTGCTGATATCTCTAATTTCAGTGTTGCATTGACATGTCTAAAAGACCACTCCATATGTACTTATGTTATATGAACTATTTGTTGCTGGAAGCAAGGAAACTACAGTTGTTAAATACCCTCGACTAGCAGCTTTTTTTTTTTTTTTTTCGTAAATGTGATGTTCGGTAAATGTTGGGACAACTTGCATTGTCTGTTCCCCCTGGACATCAGGAATAAGCTGGAATTCTCAATAAATTTTCTTATTTTCTTTGAACTATGAATTACAGTATTAGTTCATTTGGGGAGATAATTTTAAGCACCTGGAATGGGAAAATTAGAAAAATATTTTTCCTTCTGGTTGCTGCCTTTTTTCCTAATTGTAGTGTTTATTTTGCATCTAGAAAGACATTGGTAAGAGGAGGTTCTTAATCCTTCTCCTGCCAATAATTATATGATTGTAAACAAGATAATTAGTATTTGCCTTCTTTTCTACAGCATTGGAAGCAAAATGAATGTGAAAAACAGAAAGATTTTCTTACTTTTGTGTCCTTCAACATGTTGTTAATTTGTGGGAAATTGGAGCAATTAATGGGAATTCAAAAACCTGTTCCAAAGCATAACTGTGTGTTTTGATGTAAAACTTATGTCCATGACTTTGGATAATTTAAATTTTGGATCTGTCATTTGATAATGATACATTGATTCTTTTCTAATTCCCAAAACAAACTTTGCTTGGCCAACTTTCCTCTTTTATGATTTTGCCACGTTAAGCAGAAAAATCATAAAGGTTTTAGAAATTGTTTTCCGATAAGGTAATAATGAGCAATGCTATGCCTTTCCAAAAGGACTTTAGGGAGTGAGCAGGGCTGGTGGGGAAAAAAAAAAAGACATTTTGCAGTCAATTTTGTTACATGACTACTGTATTTCCAGTGATTAATTTACCCTCTTGTTTCCACTTTTAAGGAGACAGTTACAGATAGTCACATTCCTTGTCTTAAACTCATGCCTGAAAACATAACTAACATGTATCTTATCCATTCTGTTTATTTCATTTACTCAAGATCTAACTCAACATAAAAATACGTATAATGAGGACTTACCATATGGCAAAAATAGAAACTGGGTTTGAAAAATGTACAGGAAGAAGTCCTCATCATAGGGAACTTGCCCTCTATTCCAGAAATCAGGTATTAAATGTTCCACAGGAGCATCAGGAAGTAGCAAGTGGAAGCTGCCCTGATACCTCAGAAAGAAGCTTAGGCTCTTTTAGTCATGTAGGAGGAAGAGTAGCAGAGGAGAAAATAATACAGGAGAAACATTTTAGAATATGTGCTATATAGGGATAATAGCTAGAAGAAATGTTGATTGAAAGCCAAATTGATAGGGAATTATAATGCCAAGATAAGGAATTTGGGCTTAGTCCGATTCCTCTATAATTAATAGTGGCATTAATTTTATTTCAACGTACACTTAATTAATGACCATTATATATAAGGCACTGTCCAAGCATTGGGGATATTTTCAAAATGAGCTAGGTGTGGCTTTAACCTCCATGTAGCCTACAGTATTACTTCTAAAAATATTTTAAAGATTTTATTTGTTTGAGAGAAAGAGAGTTTGCTCGTGAACAGTGGGAGGGAGATGAATAGTGGGAGAGAATCTCCAGCAGACTGCATGCTGAGTTCAGGGTCTGATGCGTGACTCCATCTCATGACCCTGAGATCATGACTCCAGCTGAAACCAAGAGTCAGATTCTTAACTGACTGAGCCACCCAGGTGCCCCTATAAAAATATTTGAAAGTTGTAATAGCTACCTTTTATTCAATAACTACTAGGTTTCTGTGTAGTATATTATTAACTGAATCATAACAAAGATGAAAAAAAAAACATAACATCAAATCATAACATTTCAGCTTGTTTTCATTTTTATAAGTGAGTAGAAACTGTAGGACAGAGAAGTTTGATGCCACCAGTAAAGACTGTACTGCTAAGAATATGTGACTCCAGGGGATCCCTGGGTGGGTCAGCAGCTTAGCGTCTGCTTTCAGCTCAGGGCGTGATCCTGGAGTCCCGGGATCGAGTCCCACATCGGGCTCCCTGCATGGAGCCTGCTTCTCCCTCTGCCTGTGTCTCTGCCTCTCTCTCTGTCTCTCTCATGAATAAATAAATACAATCTTTAAAAAAGTAATAATATATATTCTAGGTGTTGTTGATTAAGGCATGTTAAAACATTATATGTCTCTCTCTTCCTTTCTCTCTTTCTCTCTCTGTTTCTCTGCCTCTCACGAATAAAAAATAAATAGATAGATAGATAGATAGATGATAGATAGATAGATAGATAGATAGATAGATAAAATCTTTAAAAAAAATAAGTGACTCCAAGTGCCATGCTATTCCCCTTATACATTACTTACCTGCAGCACTTTGCTGATGAACCTCACTGGTAGAAACACAATTTGTTAAGTTAGAGTTTGGAGGTATTTATTAGCTTAGGGTTATATATGCTAGAACTATAGAGAACTTTAAAAACTGTCTAATTCTTATTTTGTCTTGTGTCTGAGGTCCAGCAATGCTAGGGGACCCTCCAAGTTTGGGCAATGGACAGACTGCCCTTCTATTAAGGATTCTTTCCCCCACACTGTCTATTTCATAGAAACCCAGTTATTCCAGTCCTCTTCCTCTGGAGATGAACTAGTAAGCAGAGCAGATAAAGAGTTTGTACAACCTCATGAAGCTTAGCCTCTAATGGAAGAGAACAAGATAGTTCTTGGGGTGAAACATTGTTATGTTTTCCCATGAAACTCCCCATCTTACACTAATTGGGGAGGGTTAAGACAACCCTGGAAGTAAGTTACTGTGATAAATATTATCCTCTGAAAAGTATCAATTTGACAGTGACTCTTGAGTAAGATATTTTTCTAGTAGGGTCACCTTTGTGTAATCTTTCCATGGTACCCATGGGAAATCACTTATTTTTTTCTTTCTGTCCCATCTCTTCTTTCTATCATCAAAAAACTAGATGGATGTTAGGTAAGTAGACTTACCATAGTGATCATTTCATAATGTGTGCTTATATTGAATAACTGTGTTGTATACCTGGAACAAATATAACGTTATATGTCAATTATATCTCAATTTGAAAAAAAATAGTTTTAATTTTACATGCCATATAAAAAGGGACTTGGTTTTAATTACTTTAAAAATATTAAACTGCTAAAAAAAGAATATTAAAGTGCTACTTAGGAAAATCTGCTGCTTAGATCTCCAAATACAAAATTGAGAACATACATTAATTTTAAATTGTTCTCAGTCTAATGAATGTGCTATTTGTCAGGATTGGACTTTGAATTTAGATGCATTGCTGGAAAAATTAAGCCTTTGCAGCATCGTTATATTTTTACTCAAAACGAATAAAAGCCTGTTAAGTGATTTAAGCATTAAATTCAACATGAGTAATTTTTTTCATTTTAAATTACTTAAGCATCTATTAGAAGATGGGTATTCGACTTAGGAAAAAGATAGTGCTAATTGGTATTTTATTCTCTCTTTTCTTGTAGAAGTATTCTTTGAAAAGTGATTTGAGGCCTGTAGAAAAAGAGAGAAAGAAAGTATCTCACAGATTGTCTCCAGTCATTGCTGTACTCAAGGGTGTAAGATGCTCAAGATGAGAAAGATTTACCACTGACAGACTGAGTATCTCAGTGGTCTATAGATAACACATGTTGAGAGTCAGAAATTGCTTTAGAAAATGTGACATGCCAAGGAATTATTGGAAGTAAAGTATACAGTTAAGAATATCAATCTCAAGCTACCAAATGTCATATAGACACCTCAATATAAAATAATTATTATCAAGATAGCGAACGAGTTGCTGCCAGTGGAATGCTATGCCATGAAAATAGCAAGCAAGATGCAGAAGGTTGAAACTTCTGCAACAAAACTAAAGAGGCCGAAAATCACTAGCTCTGCGTGACAATTCAAATTAGATGTGATCTTTTCCACTTGCCAAAACAGACTGTATTCAGAGGCAGGTTTTCTGCTAGCTGGATATTGTATAAGTAACCAAGTAGCTGGATGAGGTAAGCTACTTAACATTTCTCATTGGCGCATTATTTGTGCTTGTTATTTTATGTTCTGTTAGTTTGTTCTTTAGGTGAAGAAAGAATCATCATTGTTCTTGTCATGGTATTTTAGATGCTTGAAGAGTCGCAAATTTAATTAGATTACATGCCCTTTTTTAATAGGCAAACATTCACTTAGCTTTCAAATTTGATCTTGCTGGACACATATTCCCCTATCCCCCACTCAGAAATAATTGTAATATAAATATATAGATTACTTTCTCAAATCTTGTTTTTTTTTCCCATGATTTTATCAACATAGCTCTTTCAAAATTTAAGTAGATATTGGAGGTTCAGATTACTTTATTGATAATTTTCTCAAATTCCCTCCGTGATGACTTCTTACAGTGTATGAATTAATTATATGTGTACTGTTTTGTCTCTGGGAGGAATGTCCTCAGAATCTAGAAAATTTGCTTAATTCTTGTGATTTTCAGAATAGGCAATCTGATCATAAATATGGTTGTACATTCAAATAAGTATATGCACCCTAATAAGAATGCAGATGCACATGGACCAACATAAATATATTTTAGATGAATGGGTACATTGCCAACTTAATCACTATAATTTAATCAAAGCAGAGTAAACCTATAATACTGAAAAAATATATGAAACAACTCTTCTGAGACATTGGCAACAGAAAATGCAGAGTAAATATTTTTGCTTGTAGAGAGTATTTATAGTTTTTCCCAATCCACACATATATTCATGAGACCTATTTGATAAAAATTACTGTGGATTGAAATTTTCACCTTTGGAATTGAAACAGATATTCATGGGTGATTTTAAAAAGTCCACAGCCCATTCAAACCCCAGATTAACTAACTCAGGAAATATGGGGCAGGGCTCAGGCATCAGGACTTTTTCGAGTTTCCCAGTGGGCTTACAGTGTTGTCGCCATAGTTGAAATCCATGATCTTAGAGATTACCACAAAACTTGACTTGACCTCAAAAATTGACTTTGGCCTGAATAAAATGTATGATAGACACTTCTGCTTTAATCCCATAACACTTACTTTTAAGTCTTTCCTTTCTATGCTTACCACATTGCATTGAAATTCATTTATCAGTCTCCAATAGACTGAAAGCTCTTTCAAGGGAAGGCTAGTATCTTATTAATCATTGTATGCTACTTAGCATCTACTGTTCATAAATAGACATTCAAAGAGATAACTAAGGATTTTAAAAGTGAATTAAACATAACAGATTTATGCATTCAGACATGGTGGAATAATTGGTACTGGAATAGCCCCGTGACATAAAAAATATATATAAAACCGGGCAAAGTATATGGAACAACCATTTACATTGGATAACAAGTAGGATAGGACTAATAAACATGAACAAAGGCAAAGTGATTGGGTTTATGACTGGAAGCACTTTCTAGATCATTGCATAGGGCTGGAGTCCAAATGGAGCATTAAGATCTTGTGTTAACTTTGAAAGACTGAGATTGTAGTTCAGCCCTACCAACGTAGCTGGAATTTGTAGGGCAGGGTATCCAAAAAAGACGACTTTGCAAAGGTAATGAATTCCAAAAATCTGTGTAGGGATCTCCTTGAATCTTTGGCTAAACACTAAGTTGTACAGGTATAGCTTAGAATATTTTAGCTCAAGAAGAGTGAAGAAATTTGTGACCTAAAATGAGGCTAAAATTAATCAATAGAAACAGTTGTAGAAATGTAATTAGCAGAAAAGACATTTAAAAAGCTATTATAAATGCTTTATTAATTTAGATAGAATTTATGAATATAATAAGAACCTTCTAGAAAAATGAATATTATGAGAAAGAACAACATAGAAACTCTTTAACTGGATTACACAATATCTGAAATGAACAATTAATGGTACAGACTCAACACATTAGAACATTAGTATAGAAGAAAATATCTGAAGATAGGGCCTTATAAACTGTCCAAACCAGAGCACAGTGAGATAAAAGTTGAGTTAGATGGATAGACATCATGTATATAAATGTCTTTGTGTATACATACATCATGTGTATACATATATGTATAAGAAAAAGTGTACAAAAACAGTACAAAGGGCAACAGGGCAGTAAGTAGAAGTATATCAGTACCAAGTTCTTACATTATATATGAAGTGATAGAATATTGATTTGTCGTATTATATTTTAAGGATGTGTTTTATAAACTAATTTAAAAAGAAAATAGTTATTTAAATAAGTGATATGAGAAATATAATGAAATACAAAAGTAGTTAGGAACTGAACAAATATAACAGAATGTATGGGTCAAAGAGAAAATAGTATGATGACAGATTGAAATCCAAGCTTATCAGTTATTAAGTGAGATGTACATAGGCTAAGAATTCTTATTAAAACACAGAAAGTTTGAAATTAGATACAAATAGAAATAAGACTTGACTATATGTGGCTTTCACAGCATGACTATGAACCTTAAATATAAGAATATAGCTAGGATAAAAAGAAACTGATAATAAAATATACAAATCATAATAATAGGAATGCTTGAAAATCTATTTTACTGTCAGACAAAGTAGACTTCAGGAAAAAGAATATTGCTAACATTTAAGAGAGTTATTTTATAATTTCAAAATGGTGAATTCGTTAAAAATACACACCAGTCCTGGGGTGCCTGGGTGGCTCCGTTGCTTAAGCATCTGCCTTCAGCTCAAGTCATAATCTCAGGATCCTGGATCGAGCCACATGTTGTGCATCCTGCTCATCAGCAGGGAGTCTTCTGCTTCTCTCTCTCTCTCTCTCTGCCCTTCTGCCTGCTTGTGCTCAATCTCTGGTGTTCTCTCTCTTAAATAAAATCTTTAAAAAAGAAAAAACGAACCCATACACACCAGTCCTAACTGTATATGAACTATTAATAAATCTAGACATACAGGAAGCAATCACTAACAGAACTAAATGGATAAATACAGAAATCATTAGATGTTGTTATACTTTTCAACATTTCTCTCAGTAGTTTATATAACAAGACAGAAAAGCAGTAAAATTCTATAACATTTGAATTATACTAACATTCAACTTTACCAAGTGAACGGGTTTTTAAAATCTTGTATTTTTATTTTTATTTTCTTTATTTTAAGAGATAGAGGATCGGCAGAGGGAGGGGAAGAGAAACAATTGTAAGCGGATCTTTGCACAGTGTGCAGGCTGATGCAGAGCTCTATCTCACAACCCCAAAACCATGACCTGAGCTGAAATCAAGAGTCAGACATTTAACTAACTGAACCATCTAAGTGCCTCTATTTCTTTTAGAATAGCATACAAGATATGTACAGAATACATATCTTTTTCTCGTACACATGGATACACATTCACCAATATAAACTATACTCAGGGTCATAAAGGAGGCCTCACTGTACTTTAAAAAGGTTTGAAAGGATATGGGGTTTGTCACTTGGCCAAACAAATTGGAAATCAATAGGAAAATATATTTAAAAATTGCCGAATACTTGGGAATCGCACACTTTAGCATAGCTCATAGGTAACAGAGGAAATTACAAATGAAGTTAGGAAATGCTTTGAACTAAACAAAAAACTGGAAAATCAACATTTGTAGAATGCAAAAAGCACTGTCTCAAAATGTATGACCTTAATTGCTCATGTAGGACAAAATTGCAAAATTAAGTATCTACCAAATATTTAACAAAGAAATAACAATTCTAAACAAAATCTTCCAGAAAGTAGAGGCTGGATCCCTCCCTACTCATTTCATGAAGCTACCATGATCCTGATATGAACACCAGACAAAATTATGGACAAATCAAAGTATAAATAACTATACCTGATGAGCATCCAGAAATAGCTGTAAATATCATCAGAAATCATTCTGAAATAGTTTTTTAAATACCAAGTGGAAAAGCAAATTTTATCCTATGAAGTAAGGTTTTTGTATTTTAAAAAATCAAGCGATATAATTTACCATATTTATTTTGAAAAGATACCAACATAACATATGATTATCTCAATAGTTTCTGTAAAGCATCTGACAAAATGTAAAAATAATTTATTTGAAAAATTCTCAGCAATCTAAGAACAAAATTGAACATCTCCAACCTGAGAAAGAACATTTATGAAAAACCAGCAGCTAACATAGCATGTGATGAAAGAGGGAAAGCTGTATTCTGAAGATTGGTACTGAAGCTAGTATATTCCCACTTTTATTCATCATTGCGTTAGAGTTCTTAAACAATTAGTAAGTCAAGGTAAAGAAATACAAATCCATGAAGATTGCAGAGGAAGAAGTAGACATGTCTTTATCCAGAGACTACATTATTGTGTATGTACAAAATCTAAAGGATCCACATCTATTTATCTACCCATCTATCAGAACAAATCAGTGATTTTAGCAAAGTCACAGAATACCAAGGCAATATAAAAATACACAATTAAATGAAACTTAAAATATTACAATTATGCCAAAAATAAAATATTTAGAGAGAAATTTAATACGGAAATAAAACATTACGGAGAGAAATTTTAAAAGACTAACAAGTTGTGAGCTAAAACATGTTTATAGAATGGAAGACTCCATTATTAAGATAGAAGTTATTTCTGAATTGCTATATAATTCAGATGCAATCAAAGTCCTGGCAGGCTTTTAAAAATAGGAATTCACAAGTTGTTTCTAAAGCCTATGTGAAAATTCAAAGAATCTATAACAGTCAAAATATTTTTGAAAAGGAAATCTATAAAATTTACTATAAAGCTATGGTAATCAAGACAGTATGCTGTTAGCAGAAAGATAAATAGATCAAAGGAATGCAATAGAAACTACGGGAATAAAGCCACATTTATATAGTAAATAGAGTTTTGACAAAGGCAGTAAAGCAACATAATGGAGAAGTAATTTTTTCAAGTAATGATGCTGGAGCTACTATATAAAAATAGAGAGTAAAGTGAACATAAACGTCTACCAGACTCACAGAAATTAGGTCAAGATGGATCATTATTCTCCATGTGATATTTTAAAATGTGTAAAATTTATATCCTGCAACAGGAATATATTCATAAACTTGAATAGTCAAAATATTTCTTAGATAGACCTGTGCAAGTGCTAAAACTAATAGAGAAATAAAGTATTTCCTATATTTTAAAAATTTCTTTTCATTAAGAGGCAACGTTAAAATAGGGAGACTATATAGTGGGAGAAAATACAATGCATATATGTGACACACAGTTTGTATGCAGAATAAGTAAAAAAAAATTCTACAAATCAAAAATAAAACAGCAAACAGACTCACAAAAATGAGCAACAGACTTGATCAGGATTGTCCCAAAGGAAAAATTGAAGATCAACAGTAATATCAAAAAGCATTCTATATCCTAAGGCATCAGGAAGTTAGAAATTAACATAATGACACCCATTACATAGGCTTTATAGGAGCTGAAGTGAATCAGACCAACAAAACCAAGTTTTGTAAATGCTGTGAATCCGCTAAAACTTGCCTGTTTCCAGGAGGAATCTAAAATGATAGGTTGTACCTCTGACCAAATGTCTTAGTTTGCTAGTGATGTGTTTTTGGAGCAGTGTCGTTGGGGTCTGGAGCCCATGGCCAAGAAGGAATTCTTCAGACAGACATCTTTGGTGCAAAAAGGTGGTTTTACATTATATGTTCTCATTCATTTGGGGAATATAAATAATAGTGAAAGGGAATATAAAGGAAGGGAGAAGAAATGTGTGGGAAATATCAGAAAGGGAGACAGAACGTAAAGACTGCTAACTCTGGGAAACGAACTAGGGGTGGTGGAAGGGGAGGAGGGCGGGGGGTGGGAGTGAATGGGTGACGGGCACTGGGGGTTATTCTGTATGTTAGTAAATTGAACACCAATAAAAAATAAATTTAAAAAAAAAGGTGGTTTTATTAAAACATGAGGACAGGACCCCGTGGGCAGAAAGAGCTGCTGCCCTGGGATTGTGAGAGCAACTGATTATATACTTTGGGGTTGGAATAAGGGAAGTTCCAAAAGGATTTTCAAACACTAAATACTCACAGGATCCTGGAGGCCTTGGTATTGTCAAGCTAAGGTAGTCTTTCCCTCTAGCAGGGCATTAACATTAAGACAGTTGGGAGTTTCCTAGGGGAACATTATACTCTGCCTCCCTCAAGTATTTATCAACGGGTTTGGTTATAAGGACAAAAACTAAGGCTACTTAGAAGCCAAGGACAGAGACCTCAAAAGACGCCAACTCTGTGGATACCCTGGCTTCACATGATCTTTCCTCTGTGCATTGTCCTAATTTCTTTTTAGAAGGACACCAGTCATACTGGATTAAGGCCCACACGTGTGACCTCATTTTACTGTCATCACCTCTTTATAGTCTCTGTTTTCCCAATCCAGTAACATTCTGTGGCACTGGGGGTTAGGATTTCGACATGTGAATATTGGAGGTACAGAATTCAGCTTGTAACACCTAACAAAAATCACAATTCGGTGAAATCTAACTCTTTCCCCAATATAACATTAATTTCAGAGTAGTTGATGAGAATTCAAGAAGAAGACAACCACCACAGTGATTGGTCAGATGAACCCTTCTTAATTCCCAGAAGTCATACCATTTTCCACTACTCCTTTTATTCCGACTGTCGTAACAACTCTTTCATACCTTCCCTTCATCCAATACCTCAACCCTCCCTTGTATTTTGTCTTAGTTATCAGCCTTTAGTTTTATTTCACTGAGCACTTGAGCCTATCCTGAAGAATATTCATCATCTCCATAACATTCACTCACCTACCTACAGCTTTGCACCTCCCTTTGGCCTCCCCTCCTGTTATTCCTGGATGAGGGTCCTCTGTTCCCAACACAGGACAACAGGTGTGGCCCGTTAAAGTTTCCATCTAGATTACTTACTCAAGGCCATTATTTCAGCATTTTTTATGGTTGTTTTCCTGCATCATCCTCTTCCCCTCTGAGCTTGCTTGTTCTGTTGATCCCATGATCATGCTGATAATGGTTTCAGCTTAAAACTTTTCTCTTGTCGAATCTGTTTGTTTCTCTCGATTTCATTCTATCTCTCTTCTTCCTTTTATGTATCCCAGTTCTTGAAAGTGCCCTGCATATGCTCATTATCTGCATTGTTTTTCCTCCTGATGGCTGGCGAATCCACTCCCAGTTAGGTTTTTCAATCACTACACTTCCACAACTACTTTTGTAAAGTCATTGATGATCTACACATTGTTAAATCTGGTATGCTGATCTTTCGTAACTGAGCCGCTGTATTTGACAAAGGCTCATGCTCTCCTTGAAAAGCTTTTTCCCCTAGTTTTAGTGAGGTGCAGTTGACATACAGCATTGTGGAAGTTTAAAGTCTATAACATGATGACTTCATACATGTATATATTGTGAAATGATTAGGTTTTTTAGAACATCTGTCACCTCCAAAATCTCTTTGTGTGTGTGTGTGCGTGTGTGTAGTCAGAACATTTAAGACCTCCTTTCTTAGCATCTTTCAAGTATATAATGCAATATTGCTAACTATAGTCACCGTGTTCGTTGGTCCCCAGAATTTCTCTAATAATTGGAAGTTTCTAGCCTTAGCCAACCTCTCCCCGTTCTCCCCAACCTCTAGCCCCTGGAAACCACTATTCTACCCTCTGTTTTATCAATTAGACTAAAACAAAACAAAACAAAACAAAAAACTTGACTACAGGGAACTCATTATCTCATCTCAGTCACTTTTGAGAGCTGCATGAGTATTCCTTCTCAGGTCTTTGGCTTCTAATGTAGGGCTGTCATTAAACCTCTTCCCTTTTAAACCCTTCAACTTTGGTGTCAGAGAGCTTTGAAAGTAATCTCTGAGTTGACAATTTTATGATTTATAACTCCAGCCTGAGTGTTTTCTCTGAACTCCTCTGCTATACCCAACTGATTACTCAGCATCTCCATTTGGATGGTTAGGAAAAATTTTGCCCTTAATATGAATAAAACTCACCTGTTCATCTTGCCTCACAAACCTGTACTTCAGTCTTTCTCATGACAATTACTGGCACCTCCATGTTTCTAGTTATTTAGGCTAAAAATCTTGGAGTCAGTTTGAACTCCTCTATTTTCCCTATGTCCTTTATGCAACCTGTTAGCAAACTTTATGGGATAGAAATGCAAAGTGTGTGCAGAACCTCATCAATTCTCATCCCTTTCATTGCCAAGTCCAAGGCATCAGTATTTCTCATGTGGATCACTGCAGTTGTCTCCTCAATATTCTCCTCTTCTAGCCTCATTCCCATCTCTTCTCAGTACAGCATGCACAGTGACCTTGAAAAATAGATCGGGTTGTGTTGTTTCTCGATTCAATCAGACTAGAAGCCCATGCCATTCTAGAGGGCAACGAGTGTCACAAATGTTTCCCTTTACAAGTCCCTGACCTTATAGTCCTTTACCTTCATCTTGATTTCTCTTCTCTGGGAACTTGCTCTCTTTGTGATTCCTTAAGCTCTCTAAATATGGTACCCCCTTACGTTCTTAGCACTTGCTGTTGCCTCTGCCTATATTGTTCATTTCTGCAAATGTACATACCTGGCTCCTTCATCAACTTTTCATTTGTATTTAAGTACCACTCTCTAAATAGTGCCTTTCTTGGCCATCCTCTTTAAAAACATCAAACCTTCCTCAGTGTCCCCTCTTCTTCTTCCATGATTTCCGTTCCTCCATAATTCTTACTGCCATCAATCAAGAGATAATGTTTTATTTTCTTTATTTTTTTCTTCTCCCACAACAGAATTTAAGTTCCATGAAAGTAAAGAATTAATAAATACTAAAGATCTTTATTTTTTGATTATTGCCTTTATTATAGTGTCTACAACAGTGTATCTGTCACACAGTATTCATTCAATAGATATTCTTTGAATGAATGTAGTACAATCCTCCAATTTGAAGGAATAGTTTACTTAGGCTTTTTCTTTAACAGTCTCTCTAGATGGATTTGATCCACATTGAATCTCGGTGTGGAAATACAATGAAGTGAGTCTAACTGATTTGTGTAATTTTTATATGTTAATAAAATTAATCTATAAGATATAAAAATATGGGTCATTGGTTTGCAGGAAACAGTATTTTTTCCAGTTTTACAACAGACGTTAATAGCTATTTTACACTTTGTATTTAAGGAAATTAATTTAAAAATGCATTTGTAAACAAAGTGTAATTCATCACAAGGCAAATCACTGCATCCTATTTTATAAACCCCCACCAAACGAATTCAAGCTATAAATATTGAAAGTGACCCCTTACTTTAAGCAACACAGATTGAACTACTGTGATAATCATATTCACAAATCTCAGCCAATAGAGGGAGCAAAAATTATAATGGTGCATATTATTCATGACTTTTCAACAGAGAAAATGAAACCATCTTTAAGCTAAATAAACATTTAACATATTATGTCTGTTGACTTTTTCAACTGATAACATTCAGATCTTTGATTAATTCAGACAAAATGACAACTGAATTATATGTGTCATTAGTTCTAATTGAACAACAAATATTGAAGGATAGTTATATATATAATATGTAAATATATACTTTAAAATGTTGTTTAGAGTTGTCCAAATAATTTAAGGCTGTTTCAAGAAGCAGAAACAATATTGATTTAAGAATCACAAGGTCTGGATTTTTTTTTTTAACTGCCACTGTTTGACTTGACCTGTTAGAAGCCGAGCACATTGTATGGATCTTAGGTCTCCAGTCTTTCTGTTTGTAAATGTTAAGCCAGTTTTCTCATCCAACTATTATATGATTGGTTTTTTTGCCATATTTACAAAGTTTGAATCTCTGAAATCAAATTGTACATTTCTCCTGTAGTCATTTTATTTTTTGTAATCTTCATGACAAATCTAAGAAATAGAAATTTTGAATGTTTTCTGAGAAAATACTTTAACTTTTTCCCCAAATTCCTCTTCCCTTAGTTAATTCTTGCTCATCTTTCAGTTCTCAATTTATTTGTCACTTCCTAAAGGAAAATTTTTCTAATCTCATTTTATTTATTATTCTCTATCAGCATTATCCATTAGTGCTTTCTGAGATGATGGATATGTTCTATATTTTGCTTTCCAATACGGTAACCAGTAGCCACATTTAGCTTTTGAGATTATGAGATGCGGCTAATGTGATTGAGCAAAGGTTTTAATTTTATTTATTTTTACTAAATTCAAGCTTAAATGTACTAAATCATAGATAGCTAGTGTTTATCATATTGGACAGCACAATTCTAGACCATAACCCTCTCCTTCATTGTACTTGGCATCATTTTGACCTTGCATTTCTTAGTGTAATTACTTGACTAATTTCTCACTCCATCATTAAAGTTTAATCATCATATTCAAATAGGACCATGTATATTTTTACTCATTTTTGGATCTTCAGCACCTAGCCTAATAAATGGTAAAAAGCAAGTGGTCAATTAATAAATGATCGTGGTATGGCTGATGCATTATGCAGCTTAAGGGACACCTTTCCTTTACTATATGTAAATGTGCGTGGCATGGAATTGTTTGGTGCATTGTGGCCAATGGAGTGATATCACAGGATGTGGGACCAGGATAGGGAAGGGAGGAGAGTTTAGTGATAGTGAAATGTATTACAGAGAAAGGGCCATTGTGCATGCTTCCATTTCTAAGAATTCAGTAATTAACAGTGAAGTATTAAGATGTATTAATTGAGCCTCTAAGATTATTTAGAGTTTTTTTTTTTTAATATTTTATTTATTCTCAAGAGACACACAGTGAGAGGCAGAGACATAGGCAGAGGGAGAAGCAGGCTCCTTGCAGGGAGCCCGATACTGGACTCAGGGCGGGGATCACGCCCTGAGCCAAAGGCAAGATGCTCAACTGCTGAGCCATCCAGGTGTCCCTAGAGTTTGTTTTTAGAGTTTATTTGAAGATCACCCATTCATTGACTTAGATAAGTAAACACTGATTAGTGAATTGTCAAATTTTAAGTTCAATGCAATTTCTTGACAGCATGCTTTAATATAGGGATTCTCAGTAAATACAAGAAAGCTTGAAAAGAAAAAAACAACAGAATTTGAATCACAGTTTTCCTTAACGTGTGTAGCATTCAGTCATGAACTATGTGATTTGTTTCTTTTGCTTTTATATAGCTTCCTTTAGATAAAATTCTATATTTCTAATACAGACTCCAAGGGGACTTCCATAGAGGTAAACAAATGCTGTTGAAAGGTCAGAAGCTCTCTTACTTGGGCCTTCAATACACGTATGTTTATGTATATAATTCCACATTAGATTTTTTTTTTTGCTATTCTTAATATAATCCCTTTAATAGATGCACTTTTTGTTTAGAATAAAAATTAAGTTGCTGACCAGAGGTCCTCTTCTGTGACTGTTAATTTTCTAAGAAGTAAGCACCTTTTAAAATTTTTTTTCAGGATACTTGTAGCATATCTTTTGGTCCCAAATTCCTTCTTTTTGACCTTGCTCTCTGACTCATTCTACCATCACCTACCAGATCTGTCAAGAAAAGGAAAGTTAATAACCAGGTTCCAAGCCAAGAATGAGATTAGATTCACACTCAAGCGAGGGAAGGTGAGTTTTGAATTTTGAAAAGAAGCCCTTCAAGGGTCATGTAATTACTAGGGTGTTATCAAAAAATTATTACTGCTGCATATTCCTCATTTGGGAAGCGAGTGCCACGATGCCACAGGGCAGTGGAAAGTTATAAATGGTGACATGCAAATGAGTCAGGAAAGCACAGACATTGGTGTTCTCCTGCCCCATTTGCTAATGGAAAATGCAACATCAGAAAGCATGCCTTTCATGGAGAATGACATATCTAGGACATTGGCTGGGATTTATAGTCAACCATCTTTCTGCTGCTTCATTGGCTTTTACAATTCATTTCAATTCTCACTTATAGGAAAAAATCATGGTGCATAGATTAGCATATATCCCCGTCATGCTTCTTTTGGCTGCTTCTTTTACTTGTGATTAATTTTTAAAATTCAGCTAATTTATTTATGTGATAGTTCTGAGAATCATGACTTGGAAAGTAATTTTGCCTTCATCAAGGCTTGTCTCCATAACAATACTCTTACATGCTTTCACTAAGCAGTTGTTCTGCTCTTCAAATTCTACCTTGATTTAAACATCCACTCTCTTGTTTTAATTAAAGAGTCCTGGTTCAGATTTTTTATTGTCTAGAGAAAGGAAAAGAAGGATAAATTAAAAAAAAAAATAACATGCCTCAGGACTAATGTATAAAAGGTCTGGAAATCACAAATCACTTGGTACTTCCTATATTAGAACATTAATTCTTAGGAAAATGTTTTATTCAGATTTAATCAGCACCTTGGAGATATCATCTGAATCTTTTGAGATTTTTGCAACCCTTATTTCTGACCCAGTTTTTAAAATTTTTCAGGTGTTAAGGAACTACTACCTTCTGCACGTAAATAGGAAATCAAAACTATTTAGAATAGATTCTATCTTGTTACCTCCTTGACTGGTAGGTTTAAGCATTTTATTTTACTTTCATCTGTGGTAACAGTGATGCCACAGATTATATATCCTGGAACCAAATAATTGTGAAAAGACTAATTTTACTTACAGAGGCTTTTTCTAAAGCTCTAAGAACACATAGTATGTGAATTTAAATTAAATCATTGGTGGTGTTGCTATTACATTATACTTCTGAACATAGTATTATAGTATAATTTCAATAATTACTTAAACCTTTCTAAACCTTTTTTGTTCTGTATAAATAATCAAACACATAAAAAAGTACAAAATCATCCTTTTTTGATCTATGTGATCTACAGTCATATATAACAGCTAGTAAAGAATTTTAAAATAATAATAATCTTAGTATCTAAGATACAGTATGTTTTTTAGGATGCCACTTTCCATGGTAATACTTAATGTTACAACAACCATATGAGTTTCAAATTACTCAAAGTTATAGATTATGAAAGTGACATTTAGTTTAATATTTTTATAATCCATACCTCGTAAGTAGCAAAAGTGGAAGCCATACTCATGTCTTTTTACTCCAGAGCCCACACTGTTTACCATTCTATTTCAAGGTCTTGACCTATTTTTTTTTAATTGCATAAAGAGCCAGATTCAGTATTTTCAAAGACTGACAGCTGTATTGCTGAAGAAACATTGTCACAGTAGAACTAAAAATAGAATACTCATCATAGGACTTGCTAGCAGTGCTTCCCTTTCATAGGTATTAGACCAATGGTATAACTCTTATAAAGACAAATGTTTCGAGAAAGATGAGGAGCTACCCAGGACTTAAGGAATAGAATGGAACTTGACAGCAGTAACCGACAGCAGGTGTAAGAGACTATTCCTAGCCTTCTAAAAGGAAACCTCCAATCTTAGTGTCCATTTGGTCCAACAAATACCTGACCTCCTATTTCTGATGGCTTCTTACAAGACTCACACCATCAGTAATCCTACTTCTTTTGTGCCTTTGATCATTCTCTTCCATTGTCGCCTTCACGTAAGCTCAAATATCCTCAGAACAGGAAATTTATTTTTTAACCAGCACTACCATATATAATTTTCCCTTAAATATCAGATTCTTGAAAATGAGAATCTGGGGATCCCTGGGTGGCGCAGCGGTTTGGCGCCTGCCTTTGGCCCAGGGCGCGATCCTGGAGACCCGGGATCGAATCCCACGTCGGGCTCCCGGTGCATGGAGCCTGCTTCTCCCTCTGCCTGTGTCTCTGCCTCTCTCTCTCTCTCTGTATGACTATCATAAATAAATAAAAATAAAAAAGAAAGAAAATGGGAATCTATTCTTCCCATTCATTCCTCAGTCTTCTGCAATTAGGGGCCAATTTCCAGCACTTTAAAAATGCTGTAAAATCTATCCAGAGGAGATCTAACTCCCCACCCACTTCTATTCTCAAGTTGGACCCTACCATCTTATTTATTAGTTATGTTCCTAGGAAATTCATACCATTGAGCTCAGTAGTATAAACATTACTTAATGGAAAAAGGAGAGCAGCATGATAAAAAAAAAAAGTTTTATGGGTGTCAAAATCCTCTTATTTTAAAATGCCTGTGTGGCTTTGTCAGTAGAGCACATGACACTTGATCACAGAATTCACGCCCCATGTTGGGCAGGGAACCTACTTAAAAAAAAAATTGTAAAACAATAGAAACAACCTTTTTATAATCCTTTTATTCTGTAAGGAATTTAAATATGTGTATAGTGATAATGTCTAAAAATTATTATGGAAGTCTAGAGTTTTTATGATTTATAGGTAGCTTATTAAAAACAAAACAAAGGAACAAAAATCTAAGAGAAGTAAACTATTTTTCCAATACCATTCAGTAATAGATCCAAGAGTCATGCTAATGGAATAACTCCAGTTTGCTCTAGATTTTCATCGGGCTCTCTTTATTTTCCTATCAACATTACACAGCTTAATAATGCTGACCATGCATTATATTTACAAAACACAACATCTCTTAGGCATTGTCTTTGATTTGCTCCTGTACTTTTTTTCTGAGCGTTGATGTCAGTTCACCATGGTCATCTTATTCCACAGTGTATTGCTTTATTAATTGATTGTGTTTTTGCTCAGCTCTTAACATGACTATACCTATTGAAGATAAATTCTTATATGATACTTCAGTAACACATTACTATTTATCATCTTTTTCTATTGAAATTTTCCTCCTTTGCTCTCCTAATATCACTCTTCACTTAATTACCTTCCTAAATGTCAAAACTCCTTTGGCCATTCTCTTCTAATGCCCTATTTTTCCTTTCCTATAACTTAAAGTCTTATACTATATTGACAAGTACCAAAGGACAAAAAAGCTGTAAATATTGAATGACTCTCAAGTTTTAGTGCCAAGTGACAAGAATATTATGATTCTCTTAAGCTGGATTGTGGATTGATGTTATGAGTTGAGTTGTGACCACTAAAGAGTTATGTTGAAATCCTAACCACTACCACCTGCCCCTACCCGCAACTTATGGAAGCATCCTTGTTTGGAAATAGGGTCTTTGCAGATGTAATGCAATGAAGATGGATCTTTAGGATGAGTCCTAACCTACTATAACTAGTTTCCTTATAAATAGAGAAAAACACCATATAAAGACAGAGATACACAGGGAGAATGCTATATGATGACAGAAGCAGAGATTGGAGTGGTGCATTTGCAAGCCAAGGAATGCCAAATGTTAATATTTACCACCATAAACTAGGATGTAGAAGGAAAGATTCTCTCCTAAAGTTTTCAATGGGAATGTGGCCTGCTAATGCCTTCTTTTTTCTTTCCTTACCTTTTCTTTTCTCTTCTTTCCCTTTCTCTTTCTTTATTTCTTTCATTCATTCATTCATTCATTCATTATTTTAAGACCGTTATTAGCAGATGCTTGCCACTTGTTGACTTTTTTTAAAAAAAATGAAGTTGTAAATTTTAATTACAAATTTAAAAAGAGAGGGCAGCCCGGGTGGCTCAGCAGTTTAGTGCCGCCTTCGGCCTGGGGTGTGATCCTGGAGACCCGGTATCGAGTCCCACGTCAGGCTCCCTGCATGGAGCCTGCTTCTCCCTCTGTCTGTGTCTCTGCCTCTCTCTCTCTCTCTCTCTCTCTCTCAATCTCTCTCTCTGATGAATAAATAAATAAAATCTTTTAAAAAATTAAAAAAATTTAAAAAGAGGTTCTTAAAATCTCAGATATAAAACAAGTTAAAAACCTTTAAAGGTGTATTGAGAAAAACTAGGTTTCAAAAAAAGTACATTTGTTGTTCACAAAAAGGATTTCTATATGTAAAAATGATTTTAAAAAAACATGCTTCATAGATAATGCAGATAGTTCTAGTTGTATGCTCAGTGGGCAAAAAGCAAGCACATAATGTCTTCAGCTCCAGCCTTTTGTTCATTTCTTATTGCTGGAATTTCATATTCTTTTCTTCTCATTGAGTGACTAAAGTAGATGATGTCAGAAATGGTAAGCTGGCATTTATTCAGTTCCCACCTTCTCTGCTTCCAAGAGCAGCAGGTGGGTTGCCTGGTTTTGCCTACCTGCCACCTTGTTGTTCAGGCATTTTCGGGCATCTGTATGGGAAACTAAATTTGTGGTGGTACCGACGTTGAGTGCTGACCTTGTGCTTCTCTGATTTTCCTTACCTTCTTTTTTTTTTTTCCTTACCTTCTTCATTGCCCTTTCTAGACTGTCTTGATGAGGAGGACCTAGTAGAATCATAGTCTATAACCCCCATACAGAATCTTTCCCTCTGGTCTGTCTTGCTGTCCTGCATCCTGGTTGTTGGCACCATCCATCCCTTCTCCCTGCACAGGAGGGTTGGAAAACTCTTGTCACTGCCCTTAAGGTCTCCCCATGGAATAAGGTGGGAATAATCGCCCATAGTAGGGCTTGTGCTATTTGTCCTGGCCTTGGAGAATACTCACTGACCCCTCATTCTTTTCCCTGCTCTCAATATTCTGCTAATGCTGCTTGTATTTGCCTGGAGGACCCCAGTGACTTAATGTCCTTCATGGTTAAGGTGTGCTGCATAGTAACTGTCTCCTGCTGTAGCTCCACCTTGGCCTGTAACATTTGCTGCCTTGACACTCTTTTGGCCTCAAGCACCCTCAGACTCCGCTCTTGCTCTGTGTCCTATACTGTTAAGGTACTTCCTTGAGTTATTCTCATTTAGAGAATAGTGTATAGAAACACATCTTCTTTGGTATCATTCTTATTGATCAAACCATGTGTTTCTTACATCAAAACATTGTACTGTTCCCAAAACCTTTATGAGTAGTTTTTTGATACTACCAACAAGCACTACTGATGTGAGTCCACCAGGGCCGCTGCTCCCACAGCAGTGGCGGGGGCGGGGGGGGGGGGAGGGTTCAACGGAAGGTGATGCTGTCTGGCCTCACTGCTCATGTTTGTGGTATGGTGACCAGGGCCGACTTTGGCAGCTGATGCAGTGACAGTGGTGGTGGGGCTGCTTAGGGCTCTCTTTGGTCCACTCTTCTCACACTAGGCCCTGATACCTTTATTTCATTAAGACTTCTAGCCCCCAAAACTATAAGACAATAGTCTATAGTTGCAATATACTATCGTCTTATAGTTTCTGTTGCTTGAAGTCACCCAGTTTGTGGTACTTTGTCACAGAAGCCCTAGGAAACTGATCGAGGTGTTGACTTTGGCTTACATTTCATAAATTCTATATTTTAGGGTCTGTTGGAACACCCATGGGAAGATGGACCCATTTGGGAGATGAAGAGCACACCATAAGAAGTACAAATCCAGTGTTTAGGGGACAGGTCAAGGTTAGAAATGTGTCTCTGTGAAACTTCAGTTCATCAGCCATAGTTGAAATCCTGTAGAGAGGATACACGTATTGCATTAATTAAAGTCATCAGTGCTAGTCACTGTAACAAAAATAATCCAAAAATCTATGATAATATAATCAAGTTTTCCGATTTAGTTAATAGTTTATTTTTCTAAGTATCTTTTTTTTTTTTAAAAGACTTTATTTATTGACAAGAGACACACAGAGAGTGAGAGGCAGAGACACAGGCAGAGGGAGAAGCGGGCTCCATGCAGGGAGCCCGACGCGGGACTTGATCCTGGGACTCCAGGATCATGCCCTGGGCTGAAGGCATGCTCTAAACCGCTGAGCCACCCAGGGATCCCCTACTTAATAGTTTAAATAGGGTTTCATCAGGGAGTCTTCCACAAGGTGAGCCAGGAATCCACTATCTTAAAGGGACCCTTCAGATTCTTTTTTGGATTCTTTGTAGTCAGTAGTCCAATGAGCCGAAAAAGTAGGATCATATAAGATACTTTATGAACCAGGCCTAATTTCTACTAGCTAGAGCTCAGGCACTTTCCCCAAGCTTAACTACTGAGGAGTGTGGGAAATAAAATCTCTCTGCTTCATCAGATGAACATCTCTTTCAATTCTATCACAGATATGCACAGAAACAAGTGTATGCAAGATGGGAAATGACCTGCACATTTAAGCAAGCACAGACAGGATTCTAGTATGTTCAGAAGAGAGGGAGAGTAAGTCCATTTGGGGCTATGTGAAATCAGAAAGTACAGCACTATTTGTGTAGAATATTGAAGAAACAGTACAATTTGACCAAACAGTAATAGAAGGAAAATGACCGAGAGGAAGAAATTTGAATTATTAGAGCCACAGAATCCTGGATCACAGGATTTCTTTGCAAAATAACATTTGGACAGTTTAGTTAAGGCATATAAACCAGAATCCGGTTAAAATCAAAAGAGGATCTTTATATATCTCTAGTTAATGCCCAGATCAGTAGTAGGTTCACCCTTTCACTTTACCTTTGCCAAGTGGATTTTAAATTCTGCAGACTCTAATTTATTAAAATTTACTACTGAAGTGAGAATGACAGTTATTTCTTTCCACTTCTCAGTATGGGACCACAGTTTTATTAGAATGCTTGCCCTCTGAGCTCAGCAAGGAACATGTTATAATTAGATGAGTATTACAATAGAGATTCTGTTAATGGGATTTTTGAGACATAGTAAAAAAGAAAACCTACAAGAGTGTCTCCATTAGACTCTATATAAGAAAGGGAAACCTGTCTTAGGAGACCACTAAAGAAATCAGCAGGAGTTAGTTAACTGAAGGTCAAACAAAATGACATGATAAGCCTTGGGGGATATTGTTAAAAGTAATCATGGCAGGTAAGAGACTGAGTACCTATGCATATTACAAAGACGAAAAGGAAGATGGGAATTAAAACATCAGAAATGCCCTCTTTCTTTTTGTATAAACTTGAATTCCACCTCTCAGTAAACAACATGAACATATGTTCTCCTGTACCCTGAAAATGTGAACCACAGGGCACCCTTTAATGTACATGTTCCACAGACAGTATTTAGAAGACGAATCTCACTTGAGCTCATGTAGCCTCTGCCTACTTTTTAAGTGTATACAATTTTTCTGAATGCATAAAGAATATGCTCATTGTTAAAAAAACAACTTAGAAAAGGAAGAAAACATAAGATAAAGCACATAAAATGCCACAGATCCAAAAAACTCTCATTTTTGTTTTTCTATTAACTATTCATATATAACATATGAGTGTATCCACTGTGATTATTTATATCTATTTTTCTTTCCAGTGTTTTTCATTGAATATTTTGAATTGGTTGGTCCTTTTTTTTTTTTCATTGACTTCACTTTTTTCATTATCTTAGAAAAACCATGTGAAACAGCTTTAAAAATAATTACAGGAACTTCCATCTGATCTGTCTGAATTTCCTCAAAGGGAAGGTAAAGAAAATGAAGTCAATTATTTTTTACTCATTCAGCACAAGTCTGTACTGTCCTTGTTCGGATACAGAAAATAATATTCCCAAAGAAGAGAAAGCACACATAGGATGAGGGAGCTCCACGTGGGTTGAAGCCTTCCTTCTTCTCCATGGGCCTGCCCTTCGGCCTTGTAGGGATTTCTCTAAATACCCTTCACTTAGAAGAGGGCAAGGTGAGAAAGGGCAGGAATGAGCGGAAACCTTATCCCTTGTTCACTTTGTAGATTTCTACCTCCGAACCCAGGCTAACTGGAATGAAACTCTGCTCATAAATGCTGACCTTTCTACATATTCAACTCCTGTCCTCAAGATTAAAAGAGTTCTCTCTGAATTTGCTCTTGCCCTAGCATTTATCTCTGAGTAACCACAGGCAATTGATCCTGGTATTCAAACTGACATGACTTTAGGATTTCATGCTGTACAATGCTTGTAATAATTTACAGCAACAGGGAAAAAAGGAAATAACAGAATTGCCGCAACATCAGTGTTGTGCTTTTTCCCATTTGACCTGGCAAGAAATTATCAACTCAGCCACAAAAGAGGACAACTAAGGTGTCAGGAAGGTGAAAAAATGCTGTTCTAGTGCCGCCATTTATCCCAATAATGGGATGAGTGTAGACTGTTTGTCCTGTTGGATTATAGTCTAGATTTCAGCAGGATTCCTTTTTCTGCCCCTTTCAGACTTGGATTGTTTTTGTGTAGGACTAATACAGAAAAGACTAACATAGAATGAAAGCACATCTTTTTTTTTTTTTTTTTCCGAATGCCTTCATAGACCTAAAATAAAGTATGTATGAAAAAAATACTTCCATATATGCTGTCTTGAGCCATAAGCATATATGAAAATTAGTCTTACTTTAATAATCAATTGTTAATATGTCCCCAGGAAGATTTACTGCCAGATTTAGAAGGACAGAAATAAGTGATAAATTTAGAAATTCTGGGATCCCTGGGTGGCGCAGCGGTTTGGCGCCTGCCTTTGGCCCAGGGCGCGATCCTGGAGACCCGGGATCGAATCCCACGTCAGGCTCCCGGTGCATGGAGCCTGCTTCTCCCTCTGCCTATGTCTCTGCCTCTCTCTCTCTCTATGTGACTATCATAAATAAATAAAATTAAAAAAAAAAAAAAGAAATTCTGCTGACTTAATTTTGAAGGGATTGGTTCATACGTTTTTTCATATCCTGATTTGAGGGTTAAAAAGTTAATAGGTTGAT
The DNA here is from genome assembly GCF_048164855.1 of Canis lupus baileyi. Taxonomy (NCBI): domain Eukaryota; kingdom Metazoa; phylum Chordata; class Mammalia; order Carnivora; family Canidae; genus Canis; species Canis lupus. The sequence continues at coordinate 103,386,458 of NC_132876.1, forward strand.
TATGGTTGCATCAAGTCAGATGATAAAATTTTTCTTATAAAAAGTGGGTGATAACAACACACTTGGATATGTACAGGATTAATAATTGAGAATTACTTACATGCATGATTTCCATACATGATTCATGACCCGTAACTGTGCCCAAGAATTGCATGACAGTTGATCAAGATTTGAAATATGGTTCCTGTCGTTTGCAAATGGTCTTTGATCACAAATTACTTCAGTTGGCAAATATTACAGTCTGTTTTTTCTTGTCTGCTTTATTTACATTTTTTTCACCATAATGCTTTGTGTTTGTTTTGGTGGTGTTCTGCTTATTTATTTTTAAATACATAAATGAGCAAGTTCTCTGATAGAAGGGGAATCAAGGTTTTCAAGCTGATTTTTCCACCTCAAATGAAAATAATTAAAGTGGACACTAAATAGCAATGAACATGATCCTCATTTGACCCATTTATTCTTTTGGTGTCCTGAGATAGATCCTCAATAACTACATGACATTGTGTGCTATTCTTCATAATTTTTAGGGTTATACATTATACAATTTTAAAAGAAATTTTTAGATATATCCTCTAAACTGATAGCCATCACCATTTCTCCTCTGGTGGGTTAAGTTTTCCATTGCAGAAGACAGAGTAAAATCAGATAGATAGGGGATTGACTTATTTCACTCAGCATAATACCCTCCAGTTCCATCCACGTCGAAGCAAATGGTGGGTATTTGTCGTTTCTAATGGCTGAGTAATATTCCATTGTATACATAAACCACATCTTCTTTATCTATTCATCTTTTGATGGACACCGAGGCTCCTTCCACAGTTTGGCTATTGTGGACATTGCTGCTAGAAACATCGGGGTGAAGGTGTCCTGGCAAAACCCCTGGTTCTTATAAATCATGATATACAATGGCTTCAACTAAAGTCCTTGCTAAATTTAATCAAGAACATTCTGCACAAATGACTATCCTTTATGCAGCAGTAGGCACTAATGGCTGGCTTGCATAGGTGCATTTATCCTGGTATTAACAGTGAGGTATTGGTGTCTACGTGCTGTATTTCTTGAGCTTTAAAACATGCAGACAAGAAGCAATCCAAACAGTTTATTTCCACATAACTGAGTAAAGTAGCATCAGATCCTAAAATGTAGTCCTTGCCCGCTCTCTAATGGTATGACCCAATCTAGGAAATGACCACAAAGCTCTTAGATGTGCTTTTAATATGAATAGTGGCCCTACTTTATAAATAGCATTCCATGATATTACTTTCTGATTAGACTACTGCAGGATTTTTTTTCAAGTAATTTTTTTTTAATAGTTAAACTGAACTATTTTCAGGCTTTTCTCCATGCAAAGCAGGAGAAATATAAAGGCTCTTTTTGATCTGGTGTCTTGTATTAATTTAAATTGAATCTTCACTATTTGAATTTATTGCAGCAGATGTCCTCAGCTACCCAATTATTTTAGCACAATTTGGCACATATATAATTTTAAAAGATCTTGTATCTAGGCGAAGCATTTAATTTCCTACCAAATTAATCCCTTTGGAACATTACGTTGGATGCCATGGTGATTAAAAACAAGACTCTTTCGTAACAGCAAGTTGCTCCAGTAAATACCCAGTACTGTGCACAAATGGAAGATTTGCATTTATTTCCTCTGTTATATATGGTGCAGGTTTTCTTATTACTAATTATGTACTCTTTCTCAGCTATTTTTAATAACAATGTACGCTGTGCCCTTTCCTAATTCTGGGTTTTCCTCTTCCATTTAAAGGAGATGATATGCTTTTCTTGACCCTAAAATGCAATGAATGTTGGGTTAATCCAGAATTCTTCAGCAATGTGGTCAGGAAAAGGAATGATAATAGAACTTTATGTTTAAGATTTTGCTTAGCTAAGTGACCTATACCTCAATATGTATTTTTAGCAATTAATGAAAATAAGTTAATGTGTCCCAGTTACTATTGCTGTGTAACAAATCATTCTAAGACTTTTTAGAGTGAAACAACCATTTTATTATATGCACAGATTCTGTGGATTAGATTCTTAGGTACAGCATAGCACAGATGGTTTGACTGTGATCCATGATGTCTGGGCCCTCAGCTGGCAAGACTCAAAGCTTAGAGATGACTTCATGGCTGAGAGCTCTGCAAATCTGGAATTTCTTTCATATACATGTTTGACACAGAGTCTGGTATTATCAAGGTCTGGAAATTCAGCTGGGAATGTTGGCTTTAATACCTATATGCAGCCTTCCCTGGTATTTTTTTTTATTTTAATACCATGGTGGCTTGTTTTTGAGGTAAAGGATCTTAGAGGAAGGCATGCCAAGATCAAGCATTCCAAGAGTACCAGGTAACAGAACCTCAGAATTCACATGGCATTATTCCCTCCAAATAGCTATATGCCCATCCCAGGAGTCAGTTTAGATTCAAGGAGAAAAGACAGACCCCACCACTTAATAAGAGAAGTTGAAATAACTTGTGGACATACTTTAAAACCACAACAAATGTGTCATCTAATAGAGTCAATAGATGATAATCTTTTGTGTATGTTTAAGATTGTTGTGGTCCCTATATAACATTACACATCCCTGGACTGTTAAGAGATGTGAAGTTCAGGTAGATTACACAACAAACTATTCCCCATATATGTTATGGTCAACTTTGCTGCTTTTGTTTTTTGCTTTAAAAATATTTTATTTTGGGGGCTTTGTCATTTAAGCATCTGCCTTTGGCTCAGGTCATGATCTTAGGGTCCTGGGATCCAGCCTTGAGTCACGCTACCTGCTCAGTGGAAAGTCTGCTTCTCCCTCTCCCTCTGCCCCTCCCCCCAACCCTTTCCCCTGACTGCCCTCTGACCCCTCCCTCTGTCTTTCCCTCTGCCCCTCCCCCACCCTTTTCTCTCTGACCCCTCCCTCTATCTCTCCGCCCCTCCCTCTCCCTTCTCTCTGACCCCTCCCTCTACCTTCTCCCTCTGGTCTTCTCTCTGACCCCTCCCTCTACCTTCTCGGTCTGGTCCTCCGTCTGGCCCTCCATCTGCCCCTCCCTCTGCCCCTTCCCTCTGACCCCTCCCTGAGCCCCCCTTGCCTCCCTCCCTCTGCCCCCCTCCCTCTCTCCGTCTGACCTCTCCCTCTGCCCCAACTCCCTACTTACACCTGTGACTACTCCCTCTGAAATAAAATCTTAAAAAAAAAAAAATACCCCAGGCCAAAAAGAATAAGAAAAAATAAAAAAGACAAGTGTTCTATTGAATATAGTTCTGCATGAGTATCTTTATTAACTGCTAATGAAAATTAGGACTTTCTGGGGATTCTGGTAAGATTTTTAAGATGTTCTCTCCTTAGCAAAGCCATCTTTGGAGTTAGTCATTATTCTCACGATCACGGTTATCTCAACTTCAGCCTGATAGTTGTCTTCCTTTGGTCCAGACACTCAAATGCTAAAAGTAGCTTCAAGTTAAGGAAAAGTCATTTTTCACCATTCAGTTCTCTGAAAAACTTCCATCTCCCACTGAGAATCATAGTCCAGGAGTGAAGTAGTCACATGCCAGAACTTCAGGGCCAGTTGGAAAGTCATTTTGATCATTGGCATCGGTGGATCGTCTTTATCACCGGCCTGAAAATGCACAGCCCTGGAAAGAGTGGCCTCTCTGTGCACATAGGTGATTGTTAAAAAGGTGAGGCCGATATAACAGGAGCTAAGGTTTGATGACCAAAAACCAGCACAATGAAAACGAATAATCATGAATATTGGGCACTAGAATTCAAATTATCAGATACCTTTAAAGGGATGTGGTGTCCGTTTTTAATTCCATCGTGAACACCACATTATTAAAGAACTATATTTAGAAATAGAAGAGTGTTGAGGGGAAGGGGAAAAAGCCAGAAGAATTTCTAAATCCTTGCGTGATCCTCTACTTGTTCCTGGTAGACTCGGATCACATCATCTTCCTCCATGTTCAGTTCTTTTGGGGTGTGATTATCAGCGATTCTCTGCCCATCAAAGAGAAACCTGAGCGTATTGATGGTAACACCCACCCTTTGACAGTACAACTCTTTGAGTTTCTTCAGATGGGTCGTCATTTTCAGTTTGAAGTGAACCTCACTGTTGTCTTGTCCAACGACTGTGAGTTTGATGTATTTTCCTTCCTTCTTGCCCCCCAAGTCCTTGTTGGAAGAGCTTGCCTCCTGGACCTCCATCGCGGCGGTGGGCTTCGCCCAGGGTCCCCCTCGGCAGGCACGACCCTCGGTGCGGCACCTTGCGGACTCCTCTCTGCACGACCAGCACGACGCCCGGCCTGGCCCGCTCTGCCGGCCTTTGAGCCCCGCTTCAGAATTCTTCATTACGTGTCGTCATTTTCCTTTATGACCCGTCGGGGGGCGTGGGCCGCGTCCTACCTTGGCTACCAATGGCTACAACTCAGCAGCGAGCTGAGATTTAAACAGTCACGGGAAGGCGATAAAAGGGAAGCGCAGAAATTGGCAGTGTTGATGAATGTCTCTTTGCCACCTGTGCCCTGTGCTTCCCCCCAAAACTAGATAGCGGGGAAAGGACTGCTTTTCCTTGCATGTAGTTTATTTGGGAGGCCCTTCGCCTGGGGCCCAGTGTGCCGCACTCCGGCCGAGATACCACAGTACCGTGCCCCGGAATCACTGGGCTAGATGCATAAGAAGCAGGGACGTTTTACCACCTACAGCTGTACCCATAGTTTGAGATTTGGGACCAGGGGTATCAGGGATGCCACAGTTAGCCATGGTTTTTTTTTTTGTTTTGTTTTTGTTTTTTTTTGGTTTTTGTTTGTTTGTTTGTTTGTTTGTGGGTAGCATCATCCCCTGCTGCCTAGAAAACCCTTAGAGAAGATGGGCCACCCTAGCCCTTGAGGGAGGGAGCTGTCCAACCGGGTGTAGGAATCATCTACCAGAGATGCCAGGTGACTCATTCGGGCCATAGGGGATATGCGATTGGACATGGGATCTATATCTCCTCCATCTTGTTGGGGTTTTTTTATGATTATGTTTTCATAAATGTGTTATATTTATTTAGTTTAATAAAAGCAAAGAATCCGAAAGGCTTACAAAAACCAAAAGTGTAGCTGCTTGTGCCACCTTTTCCCTGTCCTCACACCTTCTCCCTCTAGAGGCAGTCCTTTACAATTCATATCATTCTCTTCATTTACTTACTTCCATATTTCTAAATAATACGTATGTTGTGATTTATCCATTTTATGACTTGTACATTGCCATTGTTTTCCTGTTATGGCCATTCTGCAGGTTTTTTTTTTTTTTTTTTTTAAGATTTTGCTGATTTATGAGAAAGAGCACAAGTAGAGGGAAGAAACGGGGATGCAGGCTCCCTACTGAGCCAACATGGGGCTCAATTCCAGGACCCCGGGATCATGACCTGAGCCAAAGGCAGATGCTCCCCCAGGCGCCCCTGCCACCGAGAATTTGATGTTTCATATTGTCTCACCTCACCGCCTTCCAATTTTCCCTCCCTTCCTTTTTCCTATCTCATTATATCACAATTTGGGGGTAACTCAATATTCATACCATTTTGACATTACATAAATTTTCCATTAGTAAGACAAATTATATATAATGATAACAGATCCTTGCTTATAAAACTTGATTTTCCTAAGGAAAAGTGCTTTCATTTTTTATTTGCTTTTTGAATGTACCTACTAGTAATTCTTTCCACATGCTCTATAAGCTCTGTAAGATGTATTTTAGCAATATCGTTCATATAGTTAAATACATTTCCATTTTCTTTATGGATTCATCTTCATTGGTGACCTCTGTTCAGTTTACTCATGACTTGCCTACTGTACAACAGTCATCCTGTCATTCCCCTTAATCTTTATTCTAGAACTTCTCTTTGCTCTCATGTTAGGGGACTTGCTTTCTGGCTCCAAGAATTCATGTCTTCTCTCTTGGTGTGTTACCTTCCTTTAGTGGATTACATCCCACATTAGGTTCTTGAGAGTTTCTATGGATGGGAAATTGTTCTGAGGTGAATTGTATCTTTTTTTTTTTTAATTTATTTTTTATTGGTGTTCAATTTACTAACATACAGAATAACACCCAGTGCCCGTCACCCATTCACTCCCACCCCCCGCCCTCCTCCCCTTCTACCACCCCTAGTTCGTTTCCCAGAGTTAGCAGTCTTTACATTCTGTCTCCCTTTCTGATATTTCCCACACATTTCTTCTCCCTTCCCTTATATTGAATTGTATCTTTAAGTGTTAAAATGTCTTTATTTTACTTTGACATTTTTTTGCCATTTTGATGTCATTATAACATTCTAGCTTGAAAATCATTTTTTTCAGAATTCTGAAATCATGCACAAGTTGTCTTCTAGTTTCCAGATGTTAATACTGGGAATTTCTGTGCAATGATAATCTCCAGCCTTTTGTAGTTAACCCATTCTATGTGCTGTTGCTCTTGGCTTAGTTTTAGTTTTCTTCCTGAAAGATTTTGCCTTTTTTCCTTTATCCTTTGTGTATTAATATCTTGTGATGGTAGTACGTGGGCTCGGTGGGTCCATTAATGTAATATTTATGCCTCTACTTTCTGGCTAACATGGTATTTGTCTCTCTTAGTGGGTTTTTTTTTTTTTCCATTTGCACTCCTTTTTTAAAGAACTTTTTACAAGTCAAGTATGAACTTCCTGGTTTGGCCCTTTGATAGTGTTCCCAGTTCTCTCCTTTCTACCTCTTTTTGCCTTCTTTCTGCTTTGGGGGATATTTTATTGACTTCATTTTATTGAGTTTCTATTTTGGTGCTGTTATTTTTTATTTCCAAGACATATTTTTTCTTCATATCCTTCTTTATATGCATTCTCTTCTGATTCCCTGTACATAGTGTCTCTAGTGAATGTTAGCTCATTAACATTTGCTCTGATTTCTCTGAAGACATTAACTATATTTATTTGTCTTCCTGTGCCTGCTTTATCTTGTTTTCTACATCAGTTTTATCTATTTTGTGTTTGCTTTTGTCTCTTTCATGTTGGAAGTTTTCTTCAAGTATTTGTTCTTTGGCTATTCCTATAAAGAATGAGACATACCTTCATTGCACACCTAAGAATAGCATTTTTACATAAACATGGCCAGAGGGTAGGTAAGAGACCAGAGAAATGGTAATATCCTCCACAGTTGCTAAATGGCACAGAAGATCTTCTCTGATTAGGATTTGTGATGAAACTTCCATAGATCCTTGAGCTCTTTGATATTTAACACATAAGTTTAGATTTTAGTACATTTTATTTCCAAGAGGAAGGTCCATAACATCAATCAGTTCTTGAAACATAGCATCCTCTCAAAAGATTAACTGGCCTTGAGGTATAAGATGCTAGAGATACACCACAGCTGTTGAAATGGCAATTGTCTTTATTTGAGTGACGTGTTGGTGTAGCGTTACTGGAAATAACACAAATCTAAAGATTCATTGTAATACTGAAGCAGGGAAAAATTGGTTTGACATTCTTTAAAATGTTTATTAAGTCCTCTGGTACTACTACTTCTAAGATGAAGTCAGGGACAGAATTTATTGTTTCACCAGAAACAATTCAGAAGCAATTCTTTAAAAATGATTTTGAAGACATTGGATACCAGACAGGAAATTACATTGATTCCTGAGAAGTGATGGACAAGCAAGGTGATCTCTGTGATTATCCTGGGTTATTGCCTCTAGAAACTGTCTGAACCCTGGTAAAGGGATGGGAACTGACATAGAACTTACTAGACTTCTTGTATTTCAGAGATGGAACTAAGAGTCCAGAGAGAGCAGGGTGGCTAAGGTCTAGCAGGGAAGACTAATGCAGATAAAGTAGCTGCACAAAGAATCTTTACGGGGTTCCTATTCAAGTAAGGGTTCCTCAAGAATACTTATCAGTACTTGCATGGGGGGAAACTACCCTAGGCCATGTGAAAAACCATCCGAGAGGATAGCAAGAAACAGTGCTCAGATCTCTCACAGGCTCAGGAATAGTGCTTCTTCCCATCAACTAGGCTGGGAAAGCATAATTCATAGGACAAAGGGAGATTAATCTGAAGGATTTTGTCTCAGTTGTGGGGAAAATTAGTCCTAAGCTAAACGCTGCTCTGACCTTGCCTGGTGAAACTTACCTTTGGAGAGCAGGAAAGCCTTACTGATTGGGAGAAGGCAGAAAGGAAATTATAATATGCTAAGTAATATTCTATTTATTGAGCTGGGATATAGTTGTGAGAGTTGTGATATCATCAAGCTGAATATTTTTTTAAAGCTGAAAATCAGTGAGTGAAACATCTATTACTTAAAAGAGAATAAAACAAGCCCCAAAAAAAGTGCAAAGAGAAATAAGAAGGATAGTTAATGGTAGGCATGCACACATAAAATAGAGGATCAGCAATGCCAGAAGCTGGTTCTTAGCAAAAAGTTGGGAAACTGACAAACTAATAGTTAGATTGACAGGGGGAAGGGGCGGAGAGGGAGAGGGAGAGAGAGGGAGCAGGAGAGTATGAGAGCTATATCAAGAATGGAAAAGGTGATGTAACTACATCTGATGAAAGCACTAAAAAAAATAACAAAGACATTTGATCAACTCAGTGACTTTTAATTTGAAAAATTGATAAAACATCTAACCAAAAAAAAAAAACCCCACAATAAGTAAAATGACCTGAATTTCACATACTCAGTAATTTCCAGCTTCTATTTACACATACAATTCTATGTTTAGATCAGATTAGATGCATAAAAAAAGAAGAGGGGAAAAAAGATTATTTTTTGTTTTTTTAACTAAAAGTTTTATTTGTTTAATTATTAGCACAAATGGTCTCCCATTTCCCTGGGAAGTAAGGCATCTTAGATATAGGGAGATAATGGTGTGCTGGTCAACCTCTTAAAGTGGCCCCTCTCTCCTGATATCCACTCCCCGTGTAACCCTTTCTTATTGTGTAGCCTGTACCTCGTGACTTCTAACAACCAAATAATAAAATACAGAACAGATGAGATGAGATGTCACTTCCAAGATGAGATCTTAAAGGACTCCAGCTTCTGTCTTGCTTACCCGCTCTCTTGCTCTTTCCTGCTCTGTTGTAGCCAGCTGCTGTGTTGGCAGGTGCCTTATGGAGAGGCCTGCGTATAACAGAACTGAGGGAGGTTCCTGGTCAACAGCCAGAGATGAACTGATGGCTCACAATGACAGTGGGGATGAGCTTGGAAAGAGATCTCTCCCAATTCGAGCCGGGAGATGATGACAGGCCTAGTTGACACTTTGCAGCCTGTGACAGCCCCTGAGCCAAGTCATCCAGCTAAGCCGTGCCTGGATTCCTGTGCCACAGAAATTGTGAGATCCTAAGTGTTATCTGAAGACGCTAAGTGTTGGGGCAATTTTGGGTGCAGTAATAGATAAGTAATTGATTAAGAGACATCTACGATTTGCTGAAGGTGACATCTGTGAGTGAAATAAGGCTCCTAAATACTGTAGATGGAAGAAATTGATAAAATTAGGAGGCAGCGTGGCAGGCTTCCTAGTGAGGCTTCAGAGATTTCCAATAGTTCCCATTCCATTGGTTGTTGGCATCTGCCATAAACTATCATCACTGAGTTCCTATGCATTATAAAATACCAATGTCAAAACCAATTTTCTCAAGTCTTGCTATAAAACCACTCTATGGAAACCAAGAACAGAAGCAGCAGCTGATATATCTACAGGCCATGTACCAATCGGGAATTGCTTGTTCCATTTTTAGCAAATTCTACACATAGCACAAGAGACAGCAGGCAGTGTCCTACCTTTCCAAAAATGCCCATCACTGTTAATGAAAACAAAATCACCCCTACTTTCTGGCTGAAAAGACAGAAAGTCCACATTTATATATGGGGGCATAAAGTTATCTGACATAACACACATGCGTGCGCACACACCTAGTGGATTCCAATAGAAGTGGTAGGTTGCTTGTGTGTGTGTGTGTGTATGTGTGTATTCATTTGTTTGTATAAATAGGGAGGAGTAAGTGAAGGACATTTACGAGACTGCAAGTGTTTATTCCTTAGGAAAGAGGGCAGCGTGGGGGAGGTAGAGACAGACATTATTAAACCTTCCCATTTCTGGGACACCTGGGTGCCTCAGCGGTTGAGTGTCTGCCTTCGGCCCAGGGCATGATCCCAGAGTCCCAGGATCGAGTCCCACATCGGGTTCCCTGCATGGAGCCTGCTTCTCTCCCTCTGCCTATGTCTCTGCCTCTCTCTCTGTGTGTCTCTCATGAATAAATAAATAAAATCTTTTATTTATTTATTTATTTATTTATTTATTTATTTATTTATTTATTTAAATTTATGATAGTCACAGAGAGAGAGAGTGAGAGAGAGAGAGGCAGAGACATAGGCAGAGGAAGAAGCAGGCTCCATGCACCGGGAGCCCGACATGGGATTTGATCCTGGGTCTCCAGGATCGCACCCTGGGCCAAAGGCAGGTGCTAAACCGCTGCGCCACCCAGGGATCCCAATCTTTTAAATAAAAAAACTTCCCTTTTCCATCTCCTTATAAAAAAAGTATTACTGTTTTAATTATATGAAATAACAAAGATATTTTAATGGAAATAAAGTTTAAATTACTGTGACTACATTATTTTGGAGGACTTTGCTGTTACTTTTTTTTTAACATGGTCTTTGAATAGCCTAACTTTGTAGACATACTCAACAGAGACAGGTGGTAGAAAAGGAATGTAAGACGCTTGGGGTGGGCTTGCATGCAGGGTAGTTAACCAACCAAAGCAGTCATCTACTGCAAACATATGGAGTGGCTTTATTTCCTTTGAAAGATCTAAAGTCATCCTCCCTTAAGCCATTTTGAAAAGTTGCAAAAACTTGACTAGAGGAATCAATTAACAGAATAATAATGAATCTGAGGTGATATATTCTCATTTTATTTAAATTTATTCACTGATGTAAGAAGTTACTTCAACTTTTTTTTACTTCCTCTTTTTTATGTGATCTTTGGCATTACATAAAAGCCATGCAATTGAAGCCTTAGCAGAAATTGCACGGGGTTTTGAGTTCTACTAGAGAATATAACAGTCCTAAGGGAAATATTTAGGCAATGGGCATCAGAGTGCTAAGTAATTATGGTGCTTTGTTCAATTTTCAGTTACTTCACTGAAATATAATGAAATCCAAATAAGAGGTCTAAAATCCTACATGTTTTTCTTAAGCAATGTGATCCTAAAGTTTTGGGGGGGGGTTTTTGGTGCTTTTTTCTTTTTTAATGTTTTCATTTCATAATGATTTCATTGAATCATTTCAATTGCTTGGCAATTGAAATGATTGTTTTTAACTGAACTTTATCATTTAGTAATTAGTTTCAAAAAACTATGATTTATTTACTAAGAAAACATCTCATGGTGTTGTATGTGGAGAGTGTCTTAAGAATTTTCTTAATGATCATCTAGAGCACAAGTCTATTTTTATTTCATCTTGTGATGATTCTGAGAGTTCTTTCGGTAAACAAGTAATATGTTTAAAAACTGTGACAAGATTTCTGGGATTTGAGAAATCTTTGGATTTTTCAACTAGACTTTGGTCTTGATAATGATATTTGGATAATTTATTATCTGTTGCCACATAACAAATCCTCCAAAATTAATGGTTTAAAACAACAAAAATTTATCAACTCCGTTTCTGAAGCTCAAGAATTTGGGAGTGAGTTTGCTGTGTGGTTTTGGCTCAGCATCTCTCATGAGGTCAGCATCAAGCTATTGGCTGATGCCATAGTCACCTCCGCCTTGACAGGGGATAGAGTGTCTACTCCCAAGGTCACTCATGTGGCTATTGACAGGACACTTCAGCTTCTCAAAAATGCAAGCCTTTCCTTAGGGTTCCTTGTGAGGAATCCTGCTTTCCTCCTATAGAAAGTAATCCCAGAAAGAAGGAGAGGGAGCAAGAAGCCACAGTACCCATTCTGGCCTCCTGCTTCCAAAGGTATACGTGGTCACTTACGTTTTATTCTATTTGTTACACAGGCCAACCCTGAAACTATGTGGAGGGGGCCCACATGTGGGTTTGAATTGCAGGATGTGGAGGGCCACCGGGGACAGTCTTGGAGGCAGGTGACCATAGACAGTGTGAGTCAAGGCATGGGCAGACATGCAAACCCATGAGGAGTGATACAGAATAGGGGACCCAGTTTAGTATTCTATATTGTGTTAGCATGGATGTTGGATGGACAAGTCTCTCTAAGGCTCCTGCTTCTGTATCTAGTGTTGTGCCTGAACTTAGCCAGTGAGAGAGAACAAGGCAAACTGGAATTTACAAGGACCGACTGGGCACAGTAGAATCTGTGTGGATAAACCGGAGAAGATAAAGACAAACTAGAATGAATGCTTGTGTTTTATCAGCTCCGACTCTGGTGATATGGGTGGCCCCGGGATCAGCTGGGCCCCTTTAGCACAGAACAGTCCCCAAACCTGGCTTAGGATCTACTGAAGAAGGACATGGCAATTTAAAAAGTTGCATGCCTGGCTGCCACCCCACCCCACCATGGTGAACCAGTACCTCAGTAACACACTACATAAGTGAGAAGAAGCCCTACCTCTGATCATCCTTTCGAGCATACCAATGTGTGTGCATTCACTTCGGCCTTCTAGATAATGTGCACATTTTCACTGGTCCAATACCAAATTGGAAATACATAGTAAAGGGAGGGATGCCTGAATAAATAAATCTTAAAAAAAAAAATACATAGCAAAGGGAAATCATAGAAATAGTTTCAGGTAACCTAAATTAATATGGTACAAAGCCATTCTAGCTAGGAAAAAAAATAAAATATAAGGGGACCAGAACAAGAATATGGCTATGTTTCCTGAGCACATTTTTTAAAAGATCTTTCTTTCTTTCTTATTTATTTATTTATTTATTCATTCATTCATTCATTCATTCATTCACTCATTCATCCATCCATCTATTCATAAGAGAGATAGAGACATAGGCAGTGGGCCGGGATCACACCTGGAGCCAAAGGCAGACACTCAACCACTCAGCCACCCGGGTGCCCTGCTTGAGCATATTTTTTAAAGAAACTTCTCAGCAAACGTTAATGAAAATATCTATAGCTGATAACACTGTACTGTGTAATTGAAATTTGCCGATATTAGAAATCAAATGTTCTCACCAAAAAGTTTTTTTTAAAGATATATATGAGACCTAATGGTTATATTAATTAACTAGAGGGGAGTCTTCCGTTCTCATAGTAAACATATTAAATTATTGTGATGTACATTTTAAACATCTTGTAAGCTGAAGGACAAGAGGAAAATATGTTGGTCTCATGCGCACAGTGGTAGGATCAGTATTTTGTGCTCCCTCTCCCTGATGGTGCAGTTAAGGGGAAGAATTTAGGTGGATGTTACAGACATGGGTAGAAGAATCACCCCAAAAAAGTGGACTGAGAAAGGAAAGGGAAATGGAATGTACTCGAAGGCATAGTGGAGGTTTCAAACTCATCAGTTGAGAACCACTGGCCAGGGTAGCTGTTTTTTGTCTCAGCAGAGAGAAGAGTTGAATTATACGTAGGGTCCTGCAATGTACATGGTCGAAAACATAGCTTTTTCTTGACTGACAAGAAGCTAAAACCAGTGGAGCATTGCAAACACATAGATCAGGGGCAGAATGCCTAAGGAATCCGACAGGGGCTCCCTCAACCAGTGGTTTTGCTCAGATCATAGAACAGCACATATCCTTATGAAATTGTGCAGGTGACAAGTGCATTGTAACGTCATGGGATCGTCACCACAAATGTGCCTATTTGGCAGGTCAGATGTTAATATCCTCTGCATTTTATGGAGCTTGGTTGAGTATGAGTAAGTTTAAGGTCATAAAGATTGTGAAGACAGAAATGGTTGTAATCATGCAGTTGATAAAGCTTTAAAAAACAATACACCGCCGTTTGCACCTCTTTAGAATACTAAATCCATTTTATTAAGTAATAGAAGACTCAGGACACTCATGCTGGTTTTCTACTCTTGTCACATTCCAGGAAAATAATTACAACTTACATTAATTTAATTTTTAATTTCACTACCACGGGAAGTAGCCAGATACATACACAATTTTTTTAATTGCATGAGTTGTGTTCTTATTGTAGGTTATTGTATAGTGATGAAACAGTAAATACTTCCTGATATCATCTTGTCTTTTACATTTCAATCTTCTTGTCTAGTCCTTGTCTGTATGAATTCATATGAAGATGTTACATAGCCCTAGCAACATTTCTTTTCCTGCTTCCCTGTCTTAGTATGTCATGAAATAATATCTGAATTTCCACCATCTATTGGGTCTTGCTGATGGCTGCTAATAATCCATCATGTACTCCTATTTACTCATTATTTTGTATTCATTTTGTGATAGGTAGTTCACAACCAAAAGAGGTAATCCTTTTTCTTTTGTTACTGGTTATTTAACATTTAAATATACTCAAAAGAAAAGCCAAAAGTCTGCTAATTCATTTCAAAGCATTTTAAAACATTTATTACCATGTCTTCAGATTTCCATGTGCAGTGTGAAGTTTAAGTAAATGCAATGCATTTTTGCTAAAAGTGTCTCCTTATATTTATTATTTATGTTGAATATATGTAATAATTAACTGTAGCAGAATCTCATCCCAGACATTCGGAGAAAATTGAGATTTTCTCTAAATATTAACATCAGTTCTAATATCCATAATGCCATCCATGGTGTCCTTATGAAATCTCCAGTCTTCCCTCTCCACAGGTTCACTGAAAGGCATGCTTTGCTTTTCTTCTCCATTGCCGGGAAATGTATATGCAGCTCATATGACAAGATGTACACCACACCAGTGGATGGAATAAAAGTCATAACCTTGAGTTTCCCAAAATAGATCTTCCTTTAAGTGGGAAAGCAAACGTTTTCTCCCTATATTTTCATGTTGTAGTAGATTACATGTCTTCACTTTCAGATTTTCAGACGTGACTCTTTTTTTTTCTTTTTTAAGTATTACTGAGCCTGTTGGGGAGCATTTGAGTATCTAGTGGAAAATGGATGTCCTGGACTATTTTGCATGTCTGGATCTGTCGAATAGAAACCAGTCTTGAGTTCCTCCCTCAGTGGCAAATTTAGAGTGCTAATCACAATTTTTATTTTATGAAATAATGGAACTCCAGAAACCAGTGTACTTTGAGCCCAGAGAGGGAGTCGACTTACCAGTATGAACTACTTTTTCCAAAGCAGAAATTGTACATAAAACATCAGGATTCTCGCAAAATGTCTTCGCTGTGAATGCATCTACTTCGAAAATAGGAGGCTTCATTTTCTTTGCAGTCTTTTTTGCAAGCTCTCAAATTGCTGGGATTTTTGCCCTATTACCAACATAATAGATTTTTAAAATCTCTTTTTCATTTGCATTTCTTGCATTGCTCGGAACAATCTATATGCTCCATGCAGGTAGAACCTTTTGTTGAGCACATAATGTTTATTTCTTGCAATGCTCAGCTGGGACTGGACTACCCTGGGGGTGGTATTTGGAATGATTGACAGCTGACAGTGCCTCTCCCTCCTGCTTTGGGTGGGACTTCTCATATGGTGTCCAAGAGTACCTCCGGTTCACAAGTTATGCTGGAGAATCATTGATTAATTTGATGTAAAACCGAAAATATATAGGATGATTACTATGTCAGACACAATACAGTATTTCAAAGAAAACAGATACACTAATGTTCTGTGATATTTTTCCATAAAGCAAATCTGAGCTGCAATGGAAGATTAATTAAAAAATCAAAATTTCACACCTTTTTATTATAGTACCTTGAGGTTGTGGATGATGTGTATTTGTGTAATACAGGGCTTGCTTGGAATTAATAAGACAAGCAAATAAAAGTTGAAAAAGCACTTAGTTGCAATGTGTTGTATTTGTTTTCAAAGTATTATTTTTCAGCAGCCATTAGCACAAGAGCATGATAGAGTACCTTCTGAATATCTTTTCCTTCATTATAATATTTTACTAAATAGATATTTTCCTCTTAGATCATCATAACTGCATAAATAGAAGAAAATATTGATTCTTAATTATAACAATTTGAGTACAAACCACTGTCTGTGGCTTCAGAATAATTGGAATATAACTCCTTTAAAAGGGGATGGTAAAACCGACATTAGCAGCTAGGGCACTGGTGAAATTGTTTCAAAGAGCTCAGAAAAATGCAGGAAATTGCAATAATTGCTATTTCTCTTTTCACTAAATCACAACAATCAGTCAACAAAGGAGAACCAAAATACTGCAAGGCCTAGCTTCACTGAATTTCCCTAAAGTTTTATTTCACATTTTTAGTGAAAGTGTTGTTGTTGTTTAGGGAGAAAACAACCTTATTCCTTTTACGTTGACAACCAGTTTAGCTCATGTTTGGCTAGATCCATTTCGCCTCACTGCCAACAACCTGAGGATCTAGGTTTTATTGTTTATTTCACCTGAGCTTACAGTTAAAAAATAATGCTTGAGTCTTGTAATCTATAGTCAAGATATTGCACCCACTATTCAACCAATGCTAAATTTGAGAAAATATGGAATTTAAGACTACAATTATTGAAATTATAATTCCTTAAACATAGGAAAATTATTTGGCTTTTCAACTATCAAGAATGTGTTAAGAGCCTTTCATTAAGTCACTAAGTCATATCAATATGCACCATATTCAAACTTCAAATGGCTTATAGAATCCTGTTTCTGCAAATATATCCTGGATATTTACTTGGATGGAGGAGAATAATTGCTCAGTTAGTTTCAGCTACATTTAAGAGGATGAACTTCCTCATCCAATTTAAAAATGTGAATGCAATTTTAGAATTTTTATTTTTTTAAAAGATTTTATTTATTTATTCATGATAGAGAGAGAGATAGGCAGAGACACAGGCAGAGGAAGAAGCAGGCTCCATGCATGGAGCCTGACATGGGACTCGATCCCGGGACCCCAGGATCACGCCCTGGGCTGAAGGTGGTGCTAAACCGCTGAGTCACCCAGGCTGCCCCAATTTTAGAATTTTTAAAGGAAGTTATTTTTAAGCAAAACCTACTTGAGGTAGCAAAGGTTTTGTGTTTTATTTTGTAGGAATATTAAAACATAATCATTTTGAATCCATATCAAAGTTTCTCTTAATCCAGGTACTTCAAAAATATTTCCTGACCTACCATCAGTCCTAATACTAATTAAATGAATGTCGAATATATCTTATCCATTACTTGTTTAAAATTTTTAAGATACATAATAACCACTGTTGTGTTGATTAGGCACATAAATACACCATTGGTGAGAATATCAGTTGAGGCATTATGCCAGGAAGGAAAAAGGTGTTAACAGGATCTATAAAATAAAATAAAAGGAACACACCTTAAAGTCAGTTATTTCACTTCCAGAAATCTTTTTTTTTTTTAAAGGGAAACCTTTTATTTATTTTTTTTTAAGATTTTATTTATTTATTCATGAGAGAGAGAGAGAAGCAGAGACATAGGCTGAGAGAGAAGCAGGCTCCATGCAGGGAGCCGGATGTGGGACTCAATCCAGGAACTCCAGGATCCCACCCTGAGCCAAAGGCAGGCGCTTAACCGCTGAGCCACCCAGGTGTGCCGAAATCTTTCTTTTAGAAATAACTTACATACATACTATTATATTTTTGTTTACTATTTTTTTAGTGAAAATAAGGAATTAAGTTGATTATCCATCTAGATGACCCTGATCAAGTAAAATAAGGGAAATTCGTACAGTGGAATACTCCTAAACATTTAAGGGAATAAGGTATATCTCCCAAAGGAAGAACTCTTTACAAAGTATTTATTTGTCTTAGACTTTTAAATGAGTCTATGTTCTGGTTATTTATTGCTATATAACAAATTACCTCAAAATGTAGTGAAGCAAAACAACTGTTTTATTTTGTTAACGCATCTGTAGGTCAGGATGTGTGGAAATAATCCCTGAGTAGTTCTTCCCTGGGAACTCTCCTCTATGATCTGGGGGCTACAGTCATCTGAAATCTCTACTTGCTGGACATCCAAAATGACACATTTTACAAGGTTGGTAGTTGATACTGATTTGTCTGCTTGCAGCTTAGTTAGGATTGTGAACTGGAGCACCTTAAGAACCTTCCCTTGCATGGTGATCTCCTTTGGGATCTATGTCAGTTGTAATAAAAGTCCAATCTTTTTCACTTTCTTAATTTCCATTTATATGGGAGAGTAGTCAGTTTAGTCTAATCCGTTTTTATAAGGGAGCATCCACTTTGGATTCTTTGGCTAATATTCTTCATGGGGATCAGATTAACTTAGGCAAAGTTACCTCAGTATTCACCTTTATTTTATTCTTCACCACCCTATGGAGAGATCTCTTAGACACTGAATATGGTCATGTTTCACTCTTTTTTTTTTCCCCTTGCCTTTTACTTTCTATAAAATATTTACTGTACCAAATCAATATTGGCTCTCAGCTACTTATGCTTATATCAGTTTCTCCAAAAGTCAAAATGATTGAAAAATACTCTTGTCAGACTTAGTAATAATTCATAGTGGCAAAAAACTGTATTTTCTGTATCTCTCTCTCCTCCACATTTATATTACTGACTGAAAACCATTCTGAATGGGCTATTTGTATTTCCTGTCCATTGAGGTGAATAGGAAAATGGTTATTTTCCTATAGAATAATGGTATGGGTTTTCACCTTGCCTGCTATTTAATCATCATTAGAAAGAATCACATATCCAACTCTTTTAAAATAAAAAAATCATTTTTGGGGACGCCTGAGTGGCTCAGTGGTTTAGAGCCTGCCTTCAGCCCAGGGCGTGATCTCTGAGTCCCAGGATCGAGTCCCACATCGGGCTGCATGGAGCCTGCTTCTCCTTCTGCCTGTGTCTCTGCCTCTCTTCCTCTCTCTCTCTCTCTCTCTCTCTCTCTCTCTCATGAAAGAATAAATTTTTCTAAAAATTATTTTTGACACAGTTCTCAAATATTATTTATATTTACCAACTTTCTGTGGTAGGTCAGATCATTTTATCTAAGAATAGAATTTGCAAGCAGATTATCTTGAGAGATTCATTAAATCTTATAATACTCAAATCAGATGATTGATGAATAGTTTATAGTCCTAGAAATTGATGGGTTACATATACATTAAATATTTTAACCTAAAATTATTGTGATCACTCTTTATACATGAGAACTTTTGTATCCTAAATTCCCACTTGTCTCTGTGTGGAGAAAAAGACTCATTTGATGTCTCAAGGAAAATGTTGATTCTGACTACCGATAGTTCTTGTTGGGCCAACTCTTATGCATAGGTCATGTTACCATATGTACAGGCAGGTCTCGGATTTAGGCTATTCAGTTCTTGTATAAGGTTTTTCATGTACATTTTGCTCATTTACAAAGTATATAGATATGTTTAAATTTAGCCACAAAGGATATCTTCTTGCTGTGTTCTTGTAATAGAATGTAACCTTAAATACCTTTATTAGTCATAATCTATTAAAAGCACAAATGATAAAATAAGATTTATGAAAGAGAAACGGAAGGATTTGCATATCATTTATTTTACTAGATTCTTTACCCTATAAAGTTCCACTGTTCGATACTGTAGTCACTAGCCACATGCGGTAATGGAACACTTGAAATGTGGCCAGTCCGAATTGAGATATTTTATGTGTATAATTAGACACATTTGAAATTCATTGGATTTTATAGACTTAATACAAAAATGTGAAGTGTTACATTAATATTTTATGTTGATTATGTAATAAAATGATAATACTTCATATACATTGGGTTAAAAATTATTAAAATTAATTTTACATGTTACTCATATTTGTAGTTTTAATTTTCTGTTTTATAGCAGTTCTATATAAAGCTTTTATTCATACTACTGACCTTTTTAAAAATACTGGTTGTTAGGGTTGTTGTTGAGGATAACCATATTAATCTAGCATATTCTTATGAGGACTCTGTCAGCATAGGTTGGTCATACTACATAAGAAACAATGTCCAAAATCTCAGTGGCTTGAAATAAAAGCGCATTTCTCCTCTAGGTTTTATGTTCATGACAGGTTGAAAGAATGGTTCTTGTTCATCTGAGTGAGTCACTTAAAGAATAAGACAGATAAAGCATCTACCATCTCAGATGTTCATCTCTGAGCTTAAGGGCAAGAAATCTCTTGAGGATTTTATACAGCTGCGTTGGGCTCCCGGCATGGAGTCTGCTTCTCCCTCTGCCTGTGTCTCTGCCTCTCTCTATGTCTATCATAAATAAATAAAAATAAATTAAAAAAAAAACTGATGGATTACAACTGGCTGTAGTGTCCTATTCAAAGTTATGGAATCAAGAAATTTCAGATTCCCCTGTACTCAGAAGAAGAGAAATAGATATCAGAGAACAGCTGTAATGATTATTACAACAGCCTGTCAAATTTCCCTCATGTATCAAAGCTTAAAAAAGTAAAATAGAGGTGCCTGGGTGGCTCAGATCATGATCCTGGGTCCTGGGTTGTAGCCCCAAGTCCTTCTTGCTCAGCAGGGAGCCTGTTACTCCATCTGCTCTACACCCACCCCCCCCACACACACACACACACTTTCTCTCTCTCTCAAATAAATAAATGAAATCTTAAAAAAAAAAAAAAAAAAAAGGGCAGCCCGGGTGGCTCAGGGGTTTAGCACCGCCTTCAGCCCAGGGCGTGATCCTGGAGACAAGGGATCCAGTCCCACGTCAGGCTCCCTTCTCCCTCTGCCTGTGTCTCTGCCTCTCTCTCTCATTCTCTCTCTCTCTCTCTCTCTCTGTCATGAATGAATGAATGAATGAATGAATGAATGAATAAATAAAATTATTAAAAGTTAAATACTCAACTTTTTTTAGTTATCTTTGGATTATATATTTGGTTAGATTAAAAATAGCTTCTCTGGCAGCAGGGGATCCCTGGGTGGCGCAGCGGTTTGGCGCCTGCCTTTGGCCCAGGGCGCGATCCTGGAGACCCAGGATCGAATCCCACGTCAGGCTCCCAGTGCATGGAGCCTGCTTCTCCCTCTGCCTGTGTCTCTGCCTCTCTCTCTCTCTCTCTGTGACTATCATAAATAAATTTTAAAAAAAATTAAAAAAAAAAAAGCTTGCGCTGCTATTGTGTTGGTCTTCAGGATAACATTCAGAACCCATGGAATTTGTACTGTTCTGCATTCAGCTTTTCTTCTTCCATAGTTTTTCATTCATTTTTTACATACATCTCTGTAAAACTTTGAAACCACTTTTGGAATAAAATAATTGTATTCACACTTATACATGAAGGAAAGATTTTAAGGTAATTATTAGTGAGTAATTAGCACTCTGGTTTGTGAAATTATACTAAATAATCCTCGTAAGTTCAATAATTAAATCTCCAAGTTCTAGTGCTTAGTGTTTTAAATATATATTGATAGTTAATTTACCCACTTATACTCTAAGAAGAAACAGTATTCCTTCTCAATGGTTAGCACTTCATTATTCCCCACTTATTCTATCCCAAAGGAATGACTCAATTTTCAATATTTTTTTCAAAGAGAAATATTTCATTTTTGTTTCACTAAATGTATTTCTATACTACTTGAGAATAAAAACTCAATTATTTTATGAATGAATAGAAATAAATGTTACGGAATTAGAGTGTAATTTACTCACATGGCTCATACAAATGCAGTTTCACCTTGCTTTAGTGTTGGTTTTGAGATCAAATCCCATGCCAACCAGTGATAATTGTTTCATCCAAAATTATGATCTCTTATTTGACCCCCTTTATGTACATATCATGAAATTTATTCCAGTCTTAGTATTAATCTTTCTAAATAGTTACAATAACATCTACTGCATAGGATTAACATACATAAAAATAGAAAATATCCCTCTAACCCTAGGAGTATGGGCCAGTGGTACTTAAAAACATGAACGCATACCTTTCAATGACTAAATTTTGTTTATAAAATTGCTTTATTGTAACTAGTAAATATATTAGACTTTTTTTAAAGAAATCCTATGGAGAGGGATCCCTGGGTGGCGCAGTGGTTTAGCGCCTGCCTTTGGCCCAGGGCGCGATCCTGGAGACCCAGGATCGAATCCCACATCGGGCTCCCGGTGCATGGAGCCTGCTTCTCCCTCTGCCTATGTCTCTGCCTCTCTCTCTCTCTCTCTCTCTCTCTCTCTGTGACTATCATAAATAAATAAAAATTTAAAAAATTAAAAAAAAAGGAAATCCTATGGAGAGATTGTCATATGGCACATATTTCAAAGGATGGTAAGCCACACCCGCAAATAGAGGAACATTGGTTCCTTAAATGTGTGCTAATTAATAATCATGACAGTTAACTGACAGTAGCTCCCCTGTGATCATAACAAGTCATGGCCATTTATCAAGGCGTACTTTGATTTTTTAATCTTTCCTAATAGCTTACCTTTCTACATCTAATGATCACATTTTATGAAGTAGAGACATCGATAGGAAGTTTCTTAAATGAGGGGCACCTGGGTGGCTCTTTGGTTGAGTGACTGCCTTTGGCTCAGGTCGTTATCCTGGGGTCCTGGGATAGAATCCCACATCAGGCTCCCCACAGAGAGCCTGCTTCTCTTTCTGCCTGTGCCTCTGCCTCTCTCTATATATCTCTTATGAATAGATAAATAAAATCTTTTTTAGAAAAGTTACTTGAATGAAACTCAGTCCATAGTTTAGGGCTAGAGAAATAAACTTTAGGTGACGAGATTTCTTTTGTAGCAGTCAGTTTGTGTTATATTATGCTGCAGTCACAAACAAGCCCAATGTTTCGGTGGCTTACCACAACTGAATAGTTTATTTCCTGCTTCTGTTATTTTTGGAAAGAGAGACAGCTGTGGCTCTGTTGGGCTTTGCTTAGCCTTCTTCTATACATCTTCATTCTCTGAATTAGGCTGAAGGAATAGCTAATAATGGGTAATCCTAGCTTAAAAGCAATGAAAAAATGTGGAAGAAACTTTGTGGAAACACACATTTTTTAAATTGTTTACCCTTCATTGGCATTCATTACTCCTGTTCACATTTTCTTGTTAATGTAAGTCATATGGAAGAGGAAAGTATATTCTGCACACAAGGTAGCACCGCCTGTCACCTGGCAGTGGTCAGCAATAAATAATCTTATTAGTAGCAAAGGAGAAGTAGACATTTGGGAACAATTATTCAGTGCACATCATATAAGCTTATAATAAAGTTGGGGAATAAGAGAAGGGCAGAGTACTGACCCTAGAACACTACGACATGAAGATCAAGCATAAAATGGAGGTGGCAAAAGAAGGAATAATAGATTAGGAACATCATGCAAGTCTTGTGATCAAAATCAGAGGGTTTTTCAAATAGAATAGTTTGGTCAAATGCATTTGGTGTCTCCAGTTAGCCCAATAGAGGATGATATGCATAATTCGTCACTGTATTTATCAATATGATCTAGGCTAGTGTCCTTAGCAAGTGCATTTCTTTTAAAGATTTCATTTATTTATTCATGAGAGACAGAGAAGAGAGAGAGAGAGACAGAGACATAGGCAGAGGGAGCCTGATGTGGGACTCAATCCCACACCCAGTATCACACCCTGAGCCAAAGGCAGACTCTCAAGCACTGAGCCACCCAGGTATCTCAACAAGTGCATTTTAAGTATTACTTTCAAAGCGAGAGTCAAGGAAGTGGAGGAATGAATGGGGATTTCTTGTTCTTACGTAGGACAGTCAGAATCAACATAAAACTTCTCCCATACTATAAAGTCTTAAAAATCCTTGATGAAGTATAACAGTAGCACATTGAATTGCTGAATTTGGAAGAAATAAACAAAAATCCCCAAGTTCCAGAAACAAAGAATAAATGAAAAGACAGGGCCATAGCCCTGAACTATTTATTGGGTTGGTGATAGGCAATGTGGAAAGAGTTTTATAGAACTTATGAACTCATGCTAAAGCTAATACTTGTTTTAAAGCCTGCCAAGATACATCAAAAAGAATGTCTTGCTCCAGCATGACACTGGAAGTTTGGAAAAATGTCCCTAAATCAGCATAGACTCTCTGGCTAGCAATAAAATAGCCCATATAAAAATTGAAATCCATATCTATGGCCAAAAATACTTTGATTTGCTAGCTTGGGCTAATGGGTACCTAGATGTTACATTATTCTCAAAACTCTTTTGTATCTTTGAAGTATTTCGTATTTAACATGATGCTAGTTGGGAAGTACTGACAGATGTTGAAATATAAAAGTTACCAGCCAAAGTGAGTTGTGAGAAATTTCACATGGAGGTTGTCAAGGAAAATTGTTTTATTTTAATCTTTAAAAAAGATTTTATTTATTTATTCATGAGAAACACACAGAGAGAGGCAGAGACATAGGCAGGGGGAGAAACAGACTCCCCATGGGGAACCCAATGTGGAACTCAATCCCAGGACTCCGGGATCACGGCCTAAGCTGAAGGCAGACACTCAACCGCTGAGCCACACAGGTGTCCCAGAAAATTGTTTTAAATCTAAAATGTATCTGCAGATATCCAAAAATAAGGTGCGTGACTTCAAGAGAACAACAAACAAACAAAAAACCCTCCATGCCCCCCAGTAGGATATATAGGGTTGGAGAAACAGGAAATGTCTAAGAATCTATGAAGAGAATTTTCTGGATAGAGTTGTCATAGTGTTGGGAGTCCATGCCTCCTTCCTTCACAAAAGGAGAGGTGTAGAGGATGTCGTCTTCCACCCGCAAAAGTGTTCATAGAGTGCTTTAAGAGAACTGCTCTGATAGCTTGATACATATTCATTATATTTCCTAAACATGATAAAATGGTTTCTGTTACAGTCTGGACATTCTTCAGTCAAAAGCCTGAAGAGATGAAAGCTGCTGAGGAGAGAAAAAGGACAGATAGTTGTTTGGGGCAAAGTATTAACTTCTCCTAGTTAGATTGATTTTTAATGATTATCAGCCTTTTTGAGATTCGCACAACATCTAATGGAATTTGATCCCCTTTATGAAACAGCAACGGTTTAGAGAGAACAGTGGCCTCCACAGAGCTCCTGAAACCAGAGAGAAATAGCAATTTTAGAGCTTTCCACCAGGGGGCGACAGTGCCAGATGGGGCTGCTGCACCTGTCGCCTAAAACTGTTACTGCAACTGATCCTCCCTTCCCTTCAGCCTTAATATGATGATTTAAAATAAATATACACCTATGCCCACAGTAGTGTTAGTAGAACAAACTAAATGCTACATTAGGATGAAGAGGGGTAGTAAACCAAAGCACTCTCCTGCTACTGGCTCTGTAACATAATCGTACTGTGACTGGACAAGGGGGAGATTTCATAGTTAAATCAGTTTCAGAGTTTTTATTATTACCAGGGTTTAGACACACATATTAGTTTCTGTGTATTACCAATTAAAATGGCTCTTGGCCTGTTTGTTTCTTAGAGAATATAATGGCTTTTTTTTTTTTAAGATTTTTATTTATTTATTTGAGAGAGAGAAAGAGCATGATGGGGGGGGGGTTGAAAGAGAGGCAGACTCCCCACTGAGTAGGGAGCCCCAGTGTGAAGCTCGATCCCAGCACCTTGGGATCACGACCTGAGCCAAAGGCAGACGCTTAACTGACTGAGCCACCCAGGTGCCCATAAAGAATATAATGGGGTTTTAATGAAATAAGGAATTGTTTGAATAAGAGTAACTAAATAAATGCACATGACTAGAGGTTGTGATACTCTGACATGATGTTTAAAGTATCGTAATTATTGGTGACACCAACATTTAGGGTGTGCTCATGAGATTGGGGCACTAAAATAACGTGTAGGTAAAGATTACGGAGTGACAGGTAAAGGAGGAGGGAGGCTGGGAGCTTGAATTGAACATCCACTGTGTCAGGTCACTTCTGCTATGCCCACAGTGTTGTGCAGTTTGGAGTCCTAGAGCATTATTGGGGAGGACAGTTCCTGTGAGAGAGGAGACAAGATTGGAACACAAAGCATTTCTGACACATTGGAAGGAAAAGAGAGAAGGAGCAAAACCCAGAGAGAGCCTCAGACTCTGATGTGGTTGTGATGACGCTTTGGCTAACCTAATAGGTCTGGAGCAAAGATTGACCCTTATAGGAGTCCTGCCTTAGTCAGAAAGGGCAAGGACCAACGCTTAGAGGCTGCTTCTCTGGAAGAATATGGCCTCAAGGCAAATACTACAGTAGATACTAACCTTGGGGCAGCTATAGGTTGTCAGTCAACTGTCTTCTCCACAAGCGAGTGGCATGTTATTTCTTAATGCGTTATCTGAGAGTCCAGCTCCATGGTTTTCACATTTCCTTTTATACTGAAATCATCCAGAAATAGTTCTAACAGTGGAGGAATCTAGAGAAACAGGAGCTAAATCTTCAATGTGTGGCTGTTGGGGGAAAGGGGGTGAGGGGGCCAGGATAGCTAGTGAAGTGGGTGAAAGCAAGGAAGATTGGTATTGTCTAATGGTGTGGGCCACAAAAGATCTGTGGTTACAAATGAGGAAAGTAGAAAAACTATTGCAAATGATAATTTGAAGTAAGGGAGAATGATTCTCATTTCCCAGGAGTGAGCTACCTGTGTTGGGAAGGAAACAAATACAGAAACTAAAACCAGTTTTATTGTGATATGTTTATGGAAGAGCTAGTGGTAGAAAGACGAGATTTCAGCTAAAGCCAGAAGTTAAAAGTTGTGCATATAATGCAGTTTGTCCATTGGAGACCTGGAGACTGAGAGGCATTACGATGGGTTTGGGGTAGGAAGAGTGGTATGGGCAGTGGGGAGGCTGAATCACATTTGGAAATAGTGGAAGGTGTAATAGTCTGGGTGATGACAATGAGTATTGGTTCCCTTTTGAAAGTAGAGAAAGATGGATAATCAGTTGAGAACATGTAGCCTTTGTTCTTAATCCTGGGCATGCTTGGTACTTCTCACACCTCCCTATGCGGATCAAAAGATTGGTGATGAGCTCTATTTGAATGCCAGATAAATTTTTTGACCCACCAAAGGTTAGACATTACAGGCACAAGTATATTAGTATAAAATCAAAGGTGTTAAGTAATTTCAACAAAGTTGAAACCAGGTAATGAGACTGATAAAAACGTGCCTGATTTTATAAGGTTATACTCTCTTTACAATGAGAGCTTTCATAAAGTGAAAGCCATGCTTAGTTTTTTTACAACATCAAAAGGTGTTGTATTTATCTGAAGTGGTCACAGGATAAAGTACAGAAGAGACATCATTGAAATGATTGTTAAAATGTGTACCTTCTAGAAGACCTATGAAGTGTTGTATATCTATACAATGAAATATTATTCAGCCATAGAAAGGAAAGGAGTAGTAATAAATAATACAATATGAAGGAACCTAGAAAACATGATGCCTAGTGACAGAAGCCAGGCACAAAACATTACCTGTTGTGTGATTCCATTTATAGGAAACATCTTTACTAGATAAATACATAGAAACAGAAAGCAAATTGTTGGTCGCCAGAGCCTGGGGAGACTGGGGATTGGGGTGCAACTGCTTAATGGATATAGGGTTTCCTATTCGGGTGACAGCAATGTTGTGGAGCTAGATAGATGAGGTGATTATATAGCCTTGTGAATGTACTGAATGTCACTGAATTGTTTGTGTTAAAATGATCATATTGATCTAATGTGAATTCCACCTCAATTTTAAAAAGATATAGTAAGAATCACTTTAAATGGTTTAAAATGTATTAATTCTTAGTGTTGGAGAGTAGTGAGGACATGAGCACTCATACTCTACAGGAGTGGTGTGAAACTTTAAGAGCAATATATCAACATATTTCAGAAATATATTATCCCATACATTATTTACTGGCAATCCCAATTTTAGATATTAATCCTACAAATATATTTCCATAGTTTTAGTCCAGATATTTCATACTCCAGAGACAGCTTGAAATTGTTGGACAGAAATAGTTGACAGTAATGGTCAGCTCTTATATATTTTGGAACAGTTATCTTTTAAATATGGATATTCTAGTTTTCTTTATGCTCCACAAAATTTTGAAATATGGTTTTTAAATGTTTAGGATTTCAAAATGTGAAGGAATCTCAAGTACTGCCAAAGCCATCTCCCCAACATCTCTAAGAAGAGATCTTCTAGACCATTCTAGAAAGACATTTAAGGACACAATGCTCACTACTTACCATGGCTACCCTTTCTGGACAAGCTTACTTTAAAGAGTATCTTCCCTCTGCTGTTTCATCTGCTTTCTCGTGCCTTTAAATTTTGGGGGTTTTTTGTTTTGTTTTGTTTTGTTTAAGTAATCACTACACCCAACATGGGGCTCAAACTCACGACCCCCCAAATCAAGAGTCCCCTGCTCTTCTGGCTGACCCAGCCAGGCGCCCTTGGTTTTCTCATGCTTTTAATTCACACATTCCAGCCATGTCCAAACCGGGCAAGTCCACTACCTATTGAATCTGAAATTCCTTGGAAGACAGTTGTCCTCCAGATCGAACATCCCTGGTTCCTTGACTATGCATACTCAAGGCATGCATTTTTTGAAATATATTATCTGCAGTCTAGGGAAATATATACACAAACTCTTGCAATTCAGAAAGCCAATCACAAGACATTTAGTTACTTCCATATGCTAAAGAAAAAAATCCATTGCAATAGCTACTAGGCTGAAAAATAGTATCAAACGAAGAGAGTTACACTGTGTCACTTCCTTTTAATTCAAATTTGCTTTATTTTAAGATCAAAATAGAACCCTTGCATCCTGTGAGTTTGTGAGCCAAGTTATATATTGGGAATGATTATTATGTTAAATTATGAATCCCTGAAAATAAAGCTTTACAAAAGAAAAGCTGGAACAATCTTAATTGCAGTTCAAAATGTTGACATTTTAATCTATATAAATACTCTAATAATATCCTCTTTTTGTGTGTATGTAAGCTGGTAGAGCTATTTAAAGGCCTTGGTATTTATATGTTGTAGGTTTGTAGGACCCTTGTGAAAGAAATCCTTGTCAGAACAAAATCGTTCATTTGGGCTGACTAGATGAAAAGCAAGCGCAAACAAGTTCTCTGATCCAGCTGGTTGTTCCCTCAGCATCATGATTATATGCGTTTTATAAAGTCCAGTACCAGCGGGAGCTAGAAAAGCGCTTTCTAGAACTGCTGGTGTTTGGATATATTCCCTAGTTCCACCTCTATGTGTAAAAACACCTTTATTTGCATTTTCTGCTAAAACTTTTTTTAATGCTGTGCATGTGCATGCCACCCATATTCTCACTGAATTCTGCTTTTATGTATGTTCTTAATTAAAGAGGTAGTTTTGTTTAATTTGTTTTTTCAAAAGGAAACCCAAGGAATGGTATAATCTAGTGGATGATGTAACACTTTCAGCTTCCTGGCAAAAATTCATGAAACCCACTCCTACTGTGTACTGCCCTTAGCATCAGACATTTGGAAATGGCAGTGGGAAAAAAAAAAAAAAAAGATAATTGGGCAGCCTGGGTGGCTCAGCGCTGCCTTCAGCCCAGGGTGTGATCCTGGAGACCCGGGATCGAGTCCCATGTCGGGCTCCCTGCATGGAGCCTACTTCTCCCTCTGCCTGTGTCTCTCTCTCTGTGTCTCTCATGAATAAATAAATAAAATCTTAAAAAAAAAAAAAAGGTACAAGATTCTGTCTCATTCGAGTGTTGTATAAACATTTCAGGAGACAACAAATAAAATTTGAGAAGATTATCCTAAAACTATACCATTGATAAATGTACACAGTCTAAATCACGTGGACATTTCTGATGTTACATGACTGTCTTTTTTTAATAATAACCATAAATAATAAAAATAAAGGTTACCACAATATGCTCATAATCTACTCTCTGGTTCAGTATCTGACCTTTCCAGGCCTTGCCTTTTTGTCCAACAATAATTTTACATTTTAGGATCCCAATCTTTTAAAATACTGAGCTCAATCACTTTTTATTATACTAAGGGAATTACAACCAAAGTCTTTTGATTATGTTTTGTTGTATTTTAAATGTTTTGTTTTTATTTTTAAATGTTATTATCTTGAGGCCCAAATTATATAGAGTAAAATACACAAATTATAAATTTACAACTAAATGACTTATTTTTCATTAATGCACAGTATTTTTAGAACAGTATTAGAATTACAGAAAATTGAGCAAACCATACAGAGGGTTTCCCTCCTTCACACTATCATTTATCACCATCTTCTTATGCCAGTGTGGTGTATTTCTTACAAGTAATGAACTATTATTGATACATTATTCATAGCTGATGTACATAGTTTACATTAAGATGCGCTTTTGGTTTCATGCTGTTATATGGGTTCTCACAAATGTATGATGTTATGTATCTACCATTACAGCATATGAAGCAGTTTTGTTACCCTAAAAATCCTCATGCTTTCCCTATTCATCTCTTCTCTCTCCGTGAACCCCTAGCAAGCATTGATTTTTTTTTTTTTTAACTCTCTGGTTTCACCTTTCCCAGTGTTACATAGTTGTAATCATATCATATATAGCTGTTTTAGATTGACGTCTTTCACTTACATATATATGTATATTTATGGTTCCTTCAATTTTCATGGCTTCATAGCTCATTTCCTTTTTTAATTTCTGAATAATATTCCACTGTTGATGAACACCGTTCATTTCATTCACTTCCTGAAAAATATCTTTGTTCCTTCTTGTATTTGGCAGTTTTGAGGAAGGTTGCTGTAAATCATGTGCAGGTTTTTGTGTGGATTTGAGAGTGTTTTGTAAAAATTTATTTATTTTTAAAGAGAGAGCAGGCAGCCTGGGTGGCTCAGCGGTTTAGCGCCACCTTTGGCCCAGGGTGTGATCCTGGAGTCCCAGGATCGAGTCCCACATCAGGCTCCCTGCATGGAGCCTGCTTCTCCCTCTGCCTGTGTCTCTGTGTCCCTCATGGATAAATAAATAAAATCTTAAAAAGAGAGAGAGAGAGAGAGAGCATGTGGTGGAAGGTCAGAGGTTGAGAATCTTCAAGCAGATTCCCCACTGAGCATGGAGCCCACTGTGGGGGGCTCGATTTTATGACCCATGAGATTACGATCTGTGCCAAAACCAAGAGTCAAACAACCAACTTAGCCACCCAGGCGCTCCTTGTGTGGATATGAATTTTTATATCAGTAGAGTGAATATCTAGGAACATGAATGCCAGATCATATTATAAGTTTAGGTTTCTCTTTGTGGGAACCTACCCAAATGTTTTCCAAAGTGACTGTACCATTTTGCTTCTCAGTAGCGCTGAGAGGGAATCCTGCAGCTCAACATCCTGGCCCATGTGTGGTGTGATCAGTGTTTGGATCTAAGCCATTTTAATAGATACACTGGCATCCCACTATTGTTTTAATTTGCAATTCTCTAATGACACATGGTGTTGCACATCCTTTCACACGCTTCTTTGCCATCTGTAGATCTTTGGTGAGTTGTCTATTAGGATCTTTTGTTCATGTTTTAATTGGGCTACTTGTTTTCTTATCCTTAAGTTTTTAGAGTTCTTTGTAAATTTAGGACATAATCTTCTATCAGATGAGTTTTACAAATATTTTCGCCAGCCTATGACTTGTCTTTTCATTCTTTTATTTTTTTTTAATTTTTATTTATTTATGATAGTCACAGAGAGAGAGAGAGAGAGGCAGAGACACAGGCAGAGGGAGAAGCAGGCTCCATACACCGGGAGCCTGACGTGGGATTCGATCCCAGGTCTCCGGGATCGCGCTCTGGGCCAAAGGCAGGGGCCAAACCGCTGCGCCACCCAGGGATCCCTCATTCTTTTAATAATACCTTTCACACAGAAGATATTTCTAACTTCAACAGATTCCTACTTATCAATATTATTTCTTTAATGGGTCATGCTTTTGGTGTTATATATGTGAATTATAGTCATAACCAAGGTCCCCTGAATTTTCCCTTATATTCCAGAATTTTGTTTTTAGTTTGCAGTTAACATTTCTATAATCCAGGTTGAGTTAATTTGTGTGAAAGGTGTATAGTCTTTATATGGATTCTATTTGTTTTTCATATGGATGTCCACTCATTCCAGTACCATCTGTTGAAAAGACAATGAATTGTTCCTTTGTTCATTGAATTGCCTTTGAGCCTTTGTTAAAACTCAATAGACTGTTTTTGTGGAAGTCTATTTCTGGGTACACTGTTCTGCCTCGCTGATCTATTTATGTGTTCTTTTGCCAGTACCACAATGTCATAATTATATTAGCTTTCGAGTAAATCTTGAAGTCATATAGTGTCAGTCTTCCAACCTCGTTGTCCTACAGTATTGTGTTCGCTATCCTGCGTGTTTGGCCTTTCTGTTTAAACATTAGAATCAGTTTGTCAATACCTGCAACATAAGTTAGTGGCATTTTTTTTTTTTTTTGTTAGTGGCATTTTGACTGAAATTGAATTATGAGGTGAATACAGGTTAAGACGGGTAAATAAATAAATAAATAAATAAATAAGACTGGTTCATGTTCTTGGAAAACGGACTCGTCTTTCATTATGTAATGCCCCTTCTTATACGTGATAATTTTCCTCGCTCTGAGGTATGCTTCGTCTGAAATTAATGTAGACACTCCAGCTTTCTTAGCATGTTATGTCTTTCTCCATACTTGTACTTTTTTATCTTTCTGTCTTTACATTTAAAATGAGTTTCTTGTAGGGCAGCCCCGGTGGCTCAGCGGTTTAGCGCTGCCTTCAGCCGAGGGCGGGATCCTGGAGACTGAGGATCGAGTCCCACATCGTGCTTCCTGCATGGAGCCTGCTTCTCCCTCTACCTATCTCTCTGTGTTCTCATGAATGAATGAATGAATGAATAAATAAATAAATAAATAAATAAATAAATAAATAAACAAACAAACAAACAAACTTAAAAAAAAAGATAAAATGAGTTTCTTGTAAACAACGTCAGGTTCAATCTTTTCTTTTATCCCCTCTATGTATTTTAATTGGTGTTCCCAGGACATATCATTTTAACAGGATAATTTAAATAGTTTGAGTAAAATTTACCGTATTTCTAAACATTTTCAACTGACAGCACTTTGTTTTGCTTCCTCATCCTTTCTGCTTTCTCCTTTAATTGAGCATTTTTTGCGTGTGATTCCATGTTCTGTGTCCCAGCATATAAGTAACTCATTTCTTATGTTTTAAATTTTTTTCCCCTAGAGTTGCAACATATATTTACAACCAATCTAAGTCCACTTTCAAATAACCCTACATCACTCCCTGGTAGTGCAGATACCTTGTAATGGTATTCCTGTTTTCTCCCTCCCAGTCCTTGTAACACCGCTGCCATTCATCTTGTGTATCTGTTTGACATAATCACCAAATATGTTGTTGGTATTATTTCTTTAAACAAATGGTTATCTCTTGGATCAATTAAGAAAAAGGCAAAACAGCACATTTATGTTGCCTTCATTTATCCCTTAGCTCACAATCTTACTTCCTTTATATACATCTGAATTTCTGACATTTATCATTTATGTTCTCCTTGAAGAACTTTTTAAACTATTTCTTATGAGACAGGGCTAATGCTCACATATTCCCTCATTTTTTATTTGTCATGGAAAGTCCGTTTCTCCTTCACATTTGTCTAATGTAAAAAAAAACATGAGTTCTTCCATCTTGACACATTTTGAAGTTTATAACACAGTATCATTAATGATAAGCACATTTTTGTACTGCAGATCCCTAGAATGTTTTTGTCTTGCATCACTGAAATTCTTTACTCCTTGAACACCACTCACCCATCGTTCCTTCCTCACTGCCCTGGCAATCACCACTCTACTTTCTGTTTGCACAAGTTTGACTATATTGGATACTTCCTATAAGCGGAATTAGGCCGTATTTGTTGTTCTGTGATTGGTTTACTTCACTTAACGTAATATCCTCAAGGTTCATCCCTGTTGTAGCATTTGATAGGAGTTCCTTCCTTCTTATGGCTAAATACCATTCCACTGTATGTATATACCACATTTTCTTTATCCACTTATCTGTCGGCATACATTTAACTGGTTTCCACTTCACAGCTATTGTGAATAATGTTGCAACGAATATGAGAATGCAAATATCTGAGAACAAGATTTCATTTATTTTATTTTTTGGAATTTTATTTTATTGAAATTCAATGAATGTATAGGGTATTACTAGTTTAAGAGGTAGACTTCATTGATTCATCAGTTGCATATAACACCCAGTGCTCATTACATCATGTGCCCTCATTTAATACCCATTAGCCCATTACCCAGTTACCTCATACCCCCACCTGCCTCCCCTCCAACTATTATATTAGATATATACCTACACATGGCCAAGCATTACCCTCCCTCTATTTCTCATTAGCTCCATAGATGCCTAGCATGTACTGCCTCACAGTAATGCAGTCTCAGAATAATCAAAGTTCTTAGGTGGAAGCTTTGGGCTCTGAGAGATTGAAAGTAGAAACTCCTGTCCTCTTAAACGCTAGGCCTAGAAATGGTATAACGTCACTTCCACCTTAACTCATTTGGTTACAGTAGTTGAAGTCCAGCCTAGATTCAAGGGAAGGATGCAGAACTCCACCTCTCCGTTAGAAGTATATCTACAATTTTGTTTTGTTTTGTTTTGTTTTGTTTTTGAGTAGGTTTCATGCCCAGCTCCTGGCCCTGAGATCAAGACATGAGCCGAGATCAAGAGTCAGATGCTTAGTTGACTGAGTCACCAACTTGCCCCTACGATTTGATTTTAATTTAACTTTCTTCTGCTGAGTTTACATATAACATTTTACCATGCTTCAGTTTCTTCATTTGAAAAACTACGAAGTTCTATCTTGTTTTACACTTCACTACAGTTGTTTTGTTGTGATATGTATATCTTAATGAGAAGACTTTTCATTCTCTTTATGATAGACATACAATGATATAATTTCTGATATATGACAGAGCTGTCACAATTACATAATTAATGTGTTTGTAGATGTGTATTTATTAAGTCCAGTTACTACACAAGAAGAAATATCAAATTATCATGTTTCCTTGGTATTCTCATTTTTTATAAAAATGGAATAGTCTGGTAATTAGCACAAGTTATTCAAAAACAATGCACCAATTAAAAAATAACATCTTACAGAGCACAAAATAGTAACCCACAGCAAAGTATTGTCTCATCCAAAATATTAATAGTGCTAAGGTTGAGAAACGTGCTCTAAAATTCAGTACTAAGTGGGATGCCTGGGTGGCTCAGTGGTTGAGAATCTGCTTTCAGCTCAGGGTGAGATCCCAGGTCCGGGAATCGAGTCCCGCATTGGGCTCCCTGCAAAGAGCCTGCTTCTCCCTCTATGTCTCTGCCTCTCTCTGTGTGTGTCTCTCATGAATAAATAAATAAAATCTTTAAAAAACATTGGTACTAAGAGGTAAAATGTCACTACAGTACCTCAGTTATGAACTAAAGTATAAACTTTGTTATGAACTATATGTAGAGTTACATTAAAGAGCAATGACTATGAACAATGAACTAAAATACACAAAATATTGATTATGAAAACATTAGCCGCTGATTCTTTTATAATAGTATGAATGCAAATTGCCAATAAGCATATGAAGAGTCTACATTACTACTACTAGTAATAAAGGCAAAAACCGTAAAAATTTTTTCTTCCCTGATGAAACTGCTAAGAATAAAAATGATACCTTGAGTGATCTCAAGGCTGTGGTGAAGAGTTCCTCTTATGTACTATTTTCTGATGCATCCACTGAAGTCACTTTGGGAAAGCAATGTGGAAATTCCTATGAGGAGCCAAAGCAATATCTACCATTCCACTGGTCATTTTATTTCTATGGATTTATCTAAGAAAATAAAGATATGGGAAAAGGTTTAATACAGAGAGATGTAGTTATAATTGTAAAAATTGAATATAATTTGAAAATGTGAAATTGGGAAATCATCTATTATAGATCTACATTTAGATTGTGTGATACTAGGATATTTATTTACTTATTTATTTATTTTTAGACATGGGGCTTGATCCCTATGACCCAAGCCAACTGACTTATCCACCCAGGTGCCCCGATACTAGGGTACTTAATAATGTGGATAAATGTGAATGATATCAATTTAAATGGTGTTATAGGCTGTATTGTATCCTCCTAAAATTAATATATTGATGTCCTAACTCCTAGTGATGAAGTTTTGGAATATAGGTGAGGTTTGGTGGGGTGGTCCAGAGCCAACGACCAAGAAAGAATTCTTCAGATGTCTTTGGTGTAAAATGATGGTTTTATTAAAGCATGGGGACAGGACCCATGGGCAGGAAGAGCTGCTGCCCTAGGCCTGTGAGGGGTGGCTGATTATATACCTGGGAGTAGGAAGGGGCTTGAAGATAGTGTACACTCTAAGGAATTTTGGAAGCAAGGTTTCTAGGACCTTGAGGGTGCTAGCTATTGTTGGGAAAAGGTCACTTATTACCGTCTAATAAAACGAGTCATGAGACCCTTCAGACGTGTATCAGTGGACCATGTGCTTGGGGGATGATTGCCAACATGTATCTTAGGGGGTAGAGATAAAAGAAAATTTTTTTTTAAAGATTTTATTCATCCATTCACGAGAGACACAGAGAGAGAGAGAGAGAGAGAGAGAGAGAGGTGCAGAACAGGCAGAGGGAGAAGCAAGCTCTGTGCAGGGAGCCCAACGTGGAACTCGATCCCGGGTCTCTAGGATCAGGCCCTGGGCCAAAGGCAGCGCTAAACTGCTGAACCACAGAGGCTGCCCCAAGATAAAAGAAATTTCTTTTCTTTCTTTTTTTTTTTTTTTTTGATAAAAGAAATTTCTAAAGGAATTTTTTTAAAGGAATTTTTATATGTTAAAGTAGACTTACAGGACCCTGGGGGTTGGGCTAAGATTGCTTTTTGCCCTTAGCAAAATATGAATATCGAGGCACTTGGGTCCATAGAAGAAGGTCCCTCTGCCTGTTTCAAGGACTTGTCAATGTGCTGCCCCCAGCTTGTGCTTTGTCCTCAGCTAGCCCTGTTCCCCCATCACTAGTACCCCAAAATGTGACTATGTTTGGAAATAGAATCTTTAAAGAGATAATTGAGTTAAAATGAGATCATGAGAGTGGGCCCTAATCCAATATGACTGTTGTCTTTGTAAGATGAACAAATTTGGAAATACACATGTGCAGATGGAAGACCATATGAAGACACATGGAGAAGATAGCTATGTACAAGCCAAAGAAAGAGACCTCAGAAGAAACCAATTCTGTCTACACTATGACCTTGGACTTCAAGCTTCCTGAATTGTGGGAAAATTAATTCCTGTTGCTTAGCTACCCAGTTCCTTGTCAAGGCAGGCCTAGCCAACTAATACCAGTAGAAAAATACGTTTTTAAAAAACGACTTATGTGTGCATGCCTGTACTTGGTCTGTGTATATTTGAACTATGACATCAATTTTGTGAATGTATATCTATACTAGCATTAATGCACTAGAAATAAATATGCCAAAATGTTAGTGGAGATAATTCTGGGTAGTCATTTATATTTTCTTCTCTAAATTTTATAGTTTTTTCTTTTTTCCCCACCAAATTGTGGTTTCTACGTAACTTACTACAAATACTTGAAATATAATAAATTGTCATTAGTGGGACCCCTTCGATTTCAGAATTTAGAAATATGTTGGTTAAGAATGATTTAAAGCCTCCTTTTCATCATATAAGAAAAATATGCTAATTAAGCATAATTTTGAGGGATCTGTGTAGTTACCTAAAATTATTTTTAAAGTAGTTGATTTGAGATAATCTAAATAGCAAACTCATGTTAGCTATTATTAGCTAGCTAACCAAATTATGTTAGCCTTTACACTACTGTAGTGTTAGCAAAATTTAAATTGAAGATTTATTGCTGCATAAACTTATCCTTTATTACATCAGATTGGATGTTTCCTGTCATCCTAAGGACTACATTTTATTAAGGAGTATTTAAGTGTCCTAACCAGTTGGAAAAGATAAAGCAGAAGTCTTGGAAACCCCTTAATATTAATTTTTGAAAGGGATAGATAAATCTTACTAAGAGCAATCAATCACCTTCTGCAAATTCAAAGTAATTAACATTTCAGTTGGAGATACATACATTCCAAATAAAATAAATCATTGGTTCTTCCTTTAAAGGCTTCTGATCTTTTGTCATATGATTTAGGCTTGTGAATTTCAAATGGAAGTGGCATTCCAGAAAGGTTCAGGGATAGTACTAATTTGCAGCTCTTTTCAACCTAAATAAAAGTCCTCTCCTATGCCTTGTAGTGAATAATCTAAACTAAACTACCTGACATTTCCACTCAGTCCAAAGAACCGAGTGAAAATGCTGAATTGTCAGCTAAGCTTTGATGTAAATCAGTAGTCACAGGAGACTGCAAAGAAGAACATAATGTTACCTTCAGCTCATCAAAGGGAAGCTTTCTTCTTTTCAAGGAAAAAAATTGCTGTCGTGCTTCCTCTGAATTGAAGAATCCTTTGGCCTCATTATTTAAGATACAGTTTCCTCCCCAATAGATATCAAGATAATTAACAGTGAAAAGCTCCTCTTTTTCTCATTGATCTAACAGAATTATAAAAATACAAATGAGAAACAAACTGTTGGTTTGCATGTTAGACTTTCTTTTTAAAATTTTTTAAGCATTCTTTAAGCTCATGATTATCTCCCAAGGATCAAAGTAAAATAAAAGTAAGGCAAAAAAAAAAAAAAAAAAAAAAAACAAACTTAAGCATACTTTTGAAATCATTTTCTTGGCAAAGCCAAGAGCTCATTTTTTCCCCTCTGTAGTCTGTATATAGTCTGTATGTCTATGTGTTTTCTACACAAACCATGATCTTCACACTAGGCAACATTGACATCACTTTGAAGATTGCCAGGAAATGCATATTCTCAGGGCTTATCTCCTACTAACTGAATCAGAATCTGTGATTTGACGTGATTCTTCTGTGATTTGTGTGCACATTAAAGATTGACACATGCTATTCTACATGATAAAGGATACTTTTCAGAAGTAAGGATTCATTGTATTTTAGTATTTTGTTCAAACTAGTTAAGTCCCAAAGCATGGGTCAACAGTACTTTGTAAACCAGGGTTACTTTGCCTATGATCTTTGCATTTAATAGAGCTATGTTCCAGGTAGCTTGAAGTCTAAGAAGTAACATATTTTTCTAGTTGGAGGGAAGAAAATGTAAAGATGAAATGCCTTTTCATACAAGGCAAGATGCTTTTCTATAGTATAGGTGCTGTGTCAGTAAAGATGCATTCATTTGTAAATCATGAAGAACTCAGTAAGAAGGACATAAACGAGTACTTTTTTATTATTATTATTAAACAAACAAGGTCCTGCATTAGGAAGATCACCTTTGGCAAATTCTCTGTCTTGACACTATCATTAAGAACCCAAATTCTTGGGCAGCCCAGGTGGCTCAGCGGTTTAGCGCCATTTTCAGCCCAAGGCCCGATCCTGGGCACCCAGGATCGAGTCCCATGTCAGGCTCCTTGCATGGAGCCTGCTTCTCCCTCTGTCTGTGTCTCTACCTCTCTCTCTCTCTCTCTCTCTCTCTCTCTCTGTGTGTGTGTGTCTCATGAATAAATAAATCTTAAAAAAAAAAAAAAAAGATCCCAAATTCTTCTGATAGACTCCAAGCATTGACCTTGGCTTTAAGCTAGCTCCCTGATGGTCACAAAAGGACTGAACCATGAGAAAAAATATTGCCTAGCTTTTCATACAAGCTCACCCTTAATTCTCATGGAGTATGTTGGAATTACATGTAGCAAGGACCAAAAAATTGTCATGATTGGTGTTTGACTTAGCAGGATTCACACATGAATTCTATTTGGAGAGAGGAGTATGGTGGTAAGCTTCAAGATGCTTCCAAAAGATTCCAACTCCAAGCATTGATACCTCTGTGTAATCCTCACCCCTATCTACTACCCCCTTGAGTGTTAGAACAAATGATTTGCTCCTAATACATGAATTATGGTGAAAGTAACAAGACATCCCTTTCCAAATTGGGTTACGAGAATAATTTAGCTTCTGTCTTGCCGATTTCTTTCTCTTTCTCTTGCCCACCTTAATATGTTTCAACTCTCATGTTGCAAGTAAGGCCACTATGAGCATCTAGGAGCTAAGGGTGAATTCCACCCAACAACCAGCAAAAAAGCCAGAATGCTTTAGTCCTACAACTACAAGTGAAGTAAATTCCTTCCAAAATGTGAGCCTACAAGTGGGTCCTTTCCTAATCAAGCCTCCAGATGAGAACGCATACTTTGCTAATAGCCTGTGAGACTTTAAGCAGCAGACCCAGTTAGCCATACCTGGACTCCAAACCTGTGAAAACTGAGATAATACAAGTGTGCTGTTACAAGTTGCTTTGTCTTAATTTTTTACACACACACACACACACACACACACACAAAAAAAAAATATCCTAGTTATAAGTAGATAAATGAACAATGTCTTTTATAGATACAGAGAACTAAATCCAAAGACTGTGAGTCCTGTATTCCTCAATGTCTACTATTTCATAGTTGCACGGTTGAATTTGCTAGAAAATAATTTCAAATGATGAATTATGCCATACAAATATAAATCTTCATTTGAACCGTATGAAATTGCCATTTTTTGCAGGTCAAAAATGATTTACCATTGGTGATTTCACATGGTTCAACCTGTATATGTAACAGTTTTTAATGGAATTGTATTCAGTATTAATAATCTTCAAACTGAGACACTGACTGTAAATGCACTGGTATTAGGGGACAGGTATTTCTCCTTTGGTAAGACCATTTTCCTTAAGTAAATGCAGAATTACTAATTTCAATTTTTGAATTCTAGGAATATTTTTTTAATTCCTCAAACATTTTCCAAGTATGTTTGAATATTTTTCAAAAACTCATTTGGGGGATCCCTGGGTGGCGCAGCGGTTTGGCGCCTGCCTTTGGCCCAGGGCGCGATCCTGGAGACCCGGGATCGAATCCCACGTCGGGCTCCCTGGTGCATGGAGCCTGCTTCTCCCTCTGCCTGTGTCTCTGCCTCTCTCTCTCTCTGTGACTATCGTAAAAAAAAAAAAAAAAAAAAAAGTTTAAAAAAAAAAAACTCATTTGGTAGTTTGATCCTTTTAGTTTATTTTGTTCTTTTGTTAAAATGCATAGTTATTATTTGGGGTTGTAGAAATATAATTCAAGCAGTTATCAGTTATTCGTGTCTTGTGAAGGAATTTTTGGTTCTTTCTTGAGATCTTTGAGCCTTTTTTTTTTTTAAAGATTTTATTTATTTGAGAGAGAGAAAGAGAATGAGGGGAGAGAGGGGCAGAGGGGGAGGGAGAAGCCGACTCCCTGCTGAGCAGGGACCTGGATGAGTGGGGACCCAG
The DNA here is from genome assembly GCF_048164855.1 of Canis lupus baileyi. NCBI lineage: Eukaryota > Metazoa > Chordata > Mammalia > Carnivora > Canidae > Canis > Canis lupus. The sequence continues at coordinate 103,427,865 of NC_132876.1, forward strand.
ATGCAGGGTACCATCCTAGGACCCTGAGATAGTGACCTGAACCAAAGGCAGACACTTAACTGACTAAGCCACCCAGGTGCTCCTCTGTGAGCACTTTTTTTAAGGTTAATAGGAAATGAACTTTCTGTTCTAAGACTTATCTGGATCCTTGGTTTACTGACATAATGGCAAATTTCAAAAATTGATCTTTCAGTAAATGCTATTCGCATGATATGTATTTAATATACTCTTAATAGTTCTCTATCACTTGTGCCTTGTGAAAGTAAAAATTTTAAATTACTGCAGTACATTCTCTAAAGCTAGACATTCTTACTGAAACCATACTACTTACCTTTAAAAAATGAAACATTCTAACAATTGTTTTAATATATGCATTAAGTACTTTCAGTAGGTTCCTGGTTTTTCCTATCAACACATATTGCAACTGAAACTTCCTTGTGAATCTCTTGACCATTACTGCAATAAGGATTTTATCCTCATAATCTTTCAATTTCTGTGGAATTTAGAGGGCTTTTTTTTTTTTAATTGCTCTATGGTTGTCACACAATGTTACATTAGTTTCAGGTGTACGACATAGTGATTTGATAAATCTATCCACTATGTTTTGCTCACCGTCCGTATAGCTACCATCTGTTCCCCTATAACGCTATTATAATTCCATTGACTATATTCCCTATGGTCTATCTTTTATTCACGTATCTTTTTCATTCCATAACTGGAAGCCTGTATCTCCCACTCTCTCTCACCCATTTTGACCATCTTCCAACCCTCCTCTCCTCTGGCAGCCATCAGTTTGTTCTCTGTATTCAAGACTCTTGTTTGGGGGCACTTGGGTGATTCAGTGGTTGAAATCTTTGCCTTCAGCTCAGGTCCTGATCCCAGGGTCCCGGGATCAAGTCCTGTATCAGGCTCCCCACCCGGAGCCTGCTTCTCCCTCTGCCTAGGTCACTGACTCTCTCTTTCTCTCATGAATAAATTTGAAAAATCTTTTTAAAAAGAGAGAGATTCTGTTTTTTTTGGAGGGAGAGTTGTTCCTTTCTTTCTTCATTCATTTTACTTGATAGATTCCATACTTAAATGAAATCATGTTACTTGTCTTTGACTTATTTTACTGAATGCTTTTTTTACACCCATGAAACTTGAGTAAACTTTAAAAATGTCAATATATTTTATAGCTTTTGTTGAAGATGATTATTTGCAGGTATTATAAACAAGAAAATGAAGTATGACATTCTATGTCCATTCTAGTTTTGTCCATCCCTGGCCCCTTTCTCATTGTGGAGAACCAAACATTTTATTCCAGCACTGAAGCTCTGTTTTCCTTTAGTTGTAAGTTGTATATGTACAGTCATACCTCTCTACTATTCTTATTTCTGGCCTAAGTCTCAAACACACAATAAATAAAACATTTAAACAGTTAATAAACCCTCTCACAGATAAAACTGGAGCCTAAGTCATAAGAAATGGACTTTTTAACCAAGTATTTTAGCAGACCTACTATACTCACCAATATTTCTATGTATTTCTATAAGTATCTACCTATGTATCTACTATTATCTTCTACAGCCACAAACATCACTCATATTTTGTTAAACTGGCAATAATTACAATGTCTGTTAATATAACCCAGTGGTATAGTGACTCTGTAATATAAAATTGAGAACTAAACACACACACACTTCTTGTTGACTGATATTTTAGTATTCCGTATTACTTAAAAAGTAATTTAAGTATACAAAGTCTAATTCACTCTGCTTAATATTATCCCACAATCTTAAAGATGAATGAAGACAGTGAAAATTATAAGTAAGCTATATATACCACACAATGTAATTATTATTAACATAAAAATCATTTGTCACAATTATGATTCAACTTAATTGAACACATAATTTTAAGTTTTCAATAATCTTAAACATGTGGAAATGATGTCATATCTAACTTCTAAAGTATAAAAGTTTACACATAAACTTTTAGGTATAAACTTTTTTTTTTTTTTTTTAATTCATAGAGACACAGAGAAAGAGGAAGGCAGAGACACAGGCAGAGGGAGAAGCAGGCTCCATGCAGGGAGCCCGACAGGGGCACCTGGTGGCTCAGTTGGTTGAGTTTGGTTGGTCCAACTCTTGGCTCAGGTCATGACCTCATGGGTTGTGGGATTGAGCCCTGTGTGGAGCTTTCCACTCAGCAGGGAGTCAGCCTGAGATTCTCCCTCTGCCCCTTACCACACCTTCACACACTCCCTCAAATAAATAAATCTTTTTTAAAAAGACATAAATGTTCTAAAATTTATTCATGTTTTTATTTCCCTCACTTATATAATTGTCTACTATATGAAAAATATGAGCAATACTGTGAACCAAAACCAATTTACTGTGTTGAATATCTTTCATATACCAATCCAGACTTTTCTATCCATCTTGCTCTAGCCTGCTCTGTGATTGAAAGGCTGAACCACATGGACTCTATCAGCAGGCCCCTTGTCTTCTGCCTTTCAGCTGCCTTTGCTCTAACTCTAAGCGGCTTATCCTTTTGTTACTTAGCAATCTTTGTCTCATTACTTCTGGGCCATGCTGATAGCTTCTTCCTCTCGTCCCTTCTCCTCACCTCTTTAGGGCTAAATATAATGGGTACCCACATATTATTAGTCACAGGAACAGAACTGTCCCTTTCTTTTACTCCTTTTCCAGCATCTTGGTATATACTTTCTTTGCACATACTTCTTGAATTAACAAATTTTAAGTGGCATCTCTTTCCTGCAAGGACTCATACATAGAAAAAAAAAAAGGAATGGCCAGAAAAAATATTAAAAGAAAATGGGGCCCTAGACCTAAGTAATAACAAAATTACTTTAAAATTAAATGATTAGGGACACCTGGGTGGCTCAGCGGTTGAGAGCCTACCTTTGGCCCAGGGCGTGACCCTGGAGTCCCAGGATTGAGTCCCACATTGGGCTCCCTGCCGGGAGCCTGCTTCTTTCTCTGCCTGTGTCTCTGCCTCTCTCTCTCTGTGTGTCTCTCATGAATAAATAAATAAAATCTTTTTCAAAAATGAAACTAAATAATTAGAAACAGTGAAGTCATGTTTCATAAATAGAGAAACCCAGATCACTGTGTAGGTGTATTAAAATTTATGTATATATGTAGGACTGCCATAATATGAAGTTAGCTATTTAAAACAGTAACAAAAATACCTTTGAAAGAGTTGGAAATTTACATCATGCTGTACACCAGAATAATTTCCAAAGGAATCAAGGATATCTATGTAAAAAATGAAATAATAAACTATTAAAGGAGACAACAAGAGATTTATTTTCCTCATCCTTAAAAAATCCTTTCTAAGTATAACACCAGTCCCAGAATGTACAAAAGGGGGAAAAAAAGTGTTACATTTCACTACATAAAATCTAAATGCATAGTGTACTTAAAAAAACCTTTCTCATGCTGGCATACAGCCAAAGTAGGCACCAAGAAGGGAAACAGGCATAAGAACTGATGATCCCCTTTGCTGGAGGCTCCCTGTAGGGGAGAAAAGAGGTGCCATGGTTCTGGCTCTCCTAGCTTGGTGGAGACCCACTACTCAAGCAGCTACAACATCTCCAGAAAGATTCTGCTACAAAGCAGCTTGCTGTCCTCTGGACCTAGCTCTTGGGACCCCATGGTGAGAGTCCAGAGCTCTGAGGTTGCCACTTAGGAAACGTCTTCAAGATTATTTGCACGTGGCACGCCTGGGTGGCAGAGTTAGCTGGGTGTTGGACTCTTGGTTTCGACTCAGGGCCCACATCTCAGGGTCTTGAGATTGAGCCCCTCCTCGGGCTCTGCGCTTAGCACAGAGTCCCATTGAGATTCTCTCGCTCCCTCTCCCTCTCTGCCCCTTTGGCTCATATTCTGTCTCTGTCTCTCTCTAAAATAAATAAATCTTAAAAAAAAAATAGATTGTTTGCACCTGTGTAGCTTTTACCACCAGACCAGCCAGCACCAGCTAAACATCCCTGTTTTGAGTACTAACCTAAAGGTGTCCTTTGCCTTAGCAGCCTTCTATTTGCCTCGTGCTTTAGAAGGGTCATCAGAGGCCATATGCCAGATGCTCTCTTCTGAATGCAATGGACTTGATTCAGTTCACAAACACCGTGTAGACTTCTCACATTTCTGTTGGGTTTGTCCCTTATCCCTTTAAACCATGAATGTTCTTTGGTTAATGTTGCTGTGTATGTTACATAAGATAGAACAAATAGAGACAGTTCTAGTTTCTATGAATGAGAATAACTGAAAATTGGCTTGAGTTACTTTAGCTTACTGTCAAACCACAAAGGAGGCAGTGCAAAGAATACATGCACAATTAAGGGGACCAGGAGAGTTGGACCTCCAGTAACTCCCTTTGTTGCATGTGAAGTAACTCTAGTTTATGATTTCACCAGGTAATAAAGAATAAGGGATGCATCTTGTCAGAGGAGGCAAGAACCTGGCCTCTTGTCTTTCTTTCCATATTATATTAGGTGAAAGATGTCACCATTAAAAAGTTAGCCTTCGAGGCACCTGGGTGGCTCAGTTGGTTGAGTATCCAACTCTTGGTTTCCTCTCAGTTTGTGATCTCATGGGTTGTGGGATGGAGCCCTGCTTCAGGCTCCTCTCTTAGCAGGGAGTCTGCTTGAAAGATTCTTGCCCGCTGCCCCTTTCCCCACTTGTTCTCTCTCCTATATGTCTCTCAAATAAATAAATCTTTAAAAAGGTAGCCTTATTAACATAGAAGTAAATATTTTAGTGCTGCCACACCAAACCTTTTTATTTTTAATTTTGTTTTCAGTGCAGAAGACTGCTCATGGCCTGCAGTAAAGCTTTGGTCCTCTTGGCATTTAAAGACACTGCAGCCTGAAAGCTGTCTTACCATCATTTGTCACACTGTTTACCCATCCCAAACATAAACACACAGTTCCTATATCAGAATTACTGTTTAGAGGAGAAACCTAGTGAAAAAAGATCTGCATTCACAATGTACGGGAACTGTATGCCAGTCAATTAGGCCTTCGGGGACTGGCATGATCCATGCTAAGGACGATCACGCAGTTAAAGAAATCACACTTTTTTTTTTACAAAAAAAAAAAAAAAAAGGATAAAAGTAATGAAAAGAAAAGTGGATGTCAAAGGTAATAGAGTTAATTATTCATGTATAGGGGAAGTTAGGAAAAACTGCTTTATTTTTATTTCAGAGCACTTAAATGGGAAAGTTCTATCGAAACAAGGTGCTGTATAAAACAGTGATTATAAAATAGGGTTCATAGTAGTTAAAATTATAATTGCTAAAATAAAATGATGAGAGAGAGAATTTCACTTTGAGAGTATCTCCTAGAAAGTAGCTTTAAAAATCAAGCTATGAAAAGTATTAGAAATATGCAAAATGTAGAATATTTGCTTAAATTCTTGAATATGTGGTGTGTTTTCTTTAGAAAGATAAAACCAAGAAATTGGAGAATAAAATATCAAAAGTATCCTATTACAGAAAAAGAGGATATCTTCAGGCCGTCAGGGCTTGTTGAATACTGACTTCAATAAAAGAAGAAACAAGACCCACACATAAACATGTCACGATTTCATAACACCAATGATAAAAAGTTCTTGAAGAGTTTTAAAGGAGAAAAAAAGAAACCCTAGTACTTGTTATTGGCAATACTGCATGAAGAGCACATAGGAACAGCGATTCGAAACGTTCTAAGAAAAGCATTTAAAATCTAGAATTACCTAACCAGCAAAATGAATATATTTTGAGATATGCAATGAATTATGTAGTTTACTTTCAAAGCATACTTTTTGAGAACTTACTGTAAGTTTTTCTTCAGCAAAATGAGATTAAAATGAAGAGAAAGGAAGGCATGTAATTCAGGAAGCAGTAGGTAGATCACAGGATAGGAGGTTAAGAAATTCTCTTTAACAATGTGTACCAGTTCTGAAAAACGCACTTCCTTGAAGCAGGAGGACAAAGGCCTTGGGGAAAGATGTCTTTGTAGAATGAAAGGCAACACCCTCCATTAGGCAGCATGACTCAGAGGATAGAAGCACTCAGGTATATAATTGATTTTTTTTTTTTTTTTTTTTTTTTTATGCAGTGAATATTTCTTGAGCACAACTTTATTCTACGCACTTCTGTATGCACGGCCGTGTGGGGAGGGGCACACAGAAAATGTTTTTTCAGGATTAGGAAAATCTGTCTTGTAGGAGATAGAATACACAAACAGATAACCTAAAGTGTGTTATATTGGATGGTATTCCAATGGATGTGAAGGGCAAAGCAAACATAGTGAGCGAACGACAGCCCTGATATTCAATAGTTCGGATGGAGACATTGTCCTAACCACTACCTTGGGCTGAAATCTCAAGTTGTGGGGAGAACATGAGAGAGGACAGTGCACTTGTAGTATGGAGAATAAGACAGAGTGCTGGAAGAGAAGAAAATAGAAACCTAACACAGGACCTCACGTGACCAGAAGGCCATAATAAATCCTGGATTCAACTCCCAAATGAGAGCGGAGACCATTGGATGACTTTGATTGGGTCACTCAGTTGTATATAAAATGGATTGTTAAAGTGAAAGAGTAGGAGAAGAAAAACCAATAAAGGGACTTTTAAAATAATTGTGAGGGAAGATGATAGTTACTTGGAATAGAGTTTCAACAAGGAAAATGACAAGAGACAGATTTGAAATGTGATTTAAAGGTATAGCTGACAGGAGTTTTGGCTCTGTTGGATGTGTAGGAGAGAAAAAGAGAAGAGTCAAGATTGAAAGCCAAGTGTGGCATGTGAAGAACTCGAACAACACAGTGTCCATTTAGTGGGACAAAGAGAGTGAATAAGAAGCAAATTTGTGGGGGCAGGGGACATATATAGTTGGATATATATAAGGCTGGAGTTCATGAGAGGTATTCAGGATAGAAATAAATCTCTTTCTCTTTTTTTCTTCAAGAAAAAAGTGAAAACATTTCTAAAATTCAGAGGGAAAAACAGTGTCACAAGGCAGCCATGGTCCAAATATGTATATGTAATCTTCATGACTGTAATGTTTTACTTCAGATAACTTGGGGTCAATACATTTTATCCGGAAGAAAGGCTGGTAATCCTGACACACTGTTCAACTGGTCAGTAAACACTATCTCTGCAGTCATAGTACTTGTGTTCTATTGAATTTGCAGTGAGTTTAATTTTAAGCTTTGAAGATTTATAGGCAAGGCAAGTTACGATTACAGTTGAAGAAGAAAATGTAGGATTTAACAACCCTGACAAGTGTAAAAGTAAAGCTGTAGGTGACAGATGGTGGGAGATGAGAGAGGAAAAGAATGTGGGGGGATGCATGGAGGCAGTGACATCCTTATCCTACATGGAAGAGAGTCAAAAGCCTTAAGGAAATTTTATAGCGCAAGAAATTGAGGAGTGAAGACATTACTTAACATTGTAATGTTTCCCAGCGCAAGAACTAGTTATGGCCATCAGCTGTAGGCAATAGCATAAGTCAAAACTTGAAATTTCCTCTTGAGGAGCTAATAGTCTGGTTTTTTTTTTTTTCTAAAACTAATCAAGACATGGGATTATAAGTATACACTAAGGTTTCATGTGTTAGAGTTTAAATTTTGGAAATTCCAGAAAAGTTATATGGGGAGTCCATTGTAAGCTAGGGAGTGGTGAAGAAGACATTTTCTATATGTATTTCAGATTAAGCCCTGTTCCATTTTGACTTTTAACATAAATATAAAATGTTTAAAAATTGATTAGAAAGTTACATTATAAGTAATCTATAAACCTTTACTAAATACTAGGAAGAATAAAGTAGAATTCGGAAAGATATAAGAAATTTAAAATGTTTCAGTTTACAGAGTACAAAATTTTAATTCTTTCTCTATCAAAATGTTTCCTAGGACTGCCAAGATTTGTACCATTTCACATTCATTCAATAACCTAGACAGGTGCACTTAACCATCAGAAGTTATAGGCCATAAACTTTGACCAAATGTCATTATAAAATTGTAGTACTGTATTTGATATAAAGCCCTGTGAAAACAGAAATAATCTTATGGCCCTATGTACTTGAAAAATGTTAAGTGCTATGTTGAAACTCCTCAGCATTATAAAGAAGACAAGACTATCATGTTTACGTTCTTGTAATCACAAACAAAAGGCCCTGTTCACATTACCCACTTGGAGCCGTCTCAAGCAAGATAACAGTCTGTATGCCTTCATACATAGACACACCACATATGTAACAGTGCTCGTTGTTCTCACGCTTACAGTTCCTCTCCCTGTGTTGACTAAAATAAAGCAAAGATTTGCAAGAGAACAATTTACAGTCTTTTACCCACACAGTTTGTAAGGTTTAATCACTTTGGATAGCAATAAGAACAAAAAGTATGGAGAGGCTAGTCTCAAGTAATCAAATTTGCCCATATAAATATTGGGTGACTCCTTTGTGGAACAGAGAGTGTGATATTCTCGTTAGTCTGACATGGTACTGCTGCAGCGGTGATGTTAGAGGTGCCTCTAGCATTTCTGATTCTAACGTAGCCTAGAATTTCATTTCTTCTGTAACTTCATGGAGATCTTTGCCTGGATTTTTGCATCCCCCACACTTGGTGTAATTGGAATTCACACTTGGTGTGATTGGAATACCTACCTCATGTTCTATTCCTGATTTTAAGTATGATCTTCCATGTCAGGCTCAATTAACATCTTCTAACATCTCCATTTTTAAGATGAAATTGCTTCTCCATATAATGATCCTGTTAAACTAGTAGATCAGTTGGGCTTGTTCTTAATACCTGAATTCTTTAACTTCCTTGTCTCATACTGTAATCTTAATACAGTATTTTCCTATAGTTATTTGTATATTTTAACTCTTCCTTGCACACCATTGTCTTTTGGACCTAGCTCATCTTTTCTGTCAGAACTGGAACAATCGGTAGGCAACTATTATACAACATAAATTTGCAAGCAGCTGCATTATAATCGATTTTGTTCAGAGTTAACACATCCTTGTTTTGTTTTTTGTTGTACTGTTAAAAAGTTCAGCAAGATTGATAAAATCAAATTTGGTCAGACCTTTTTTTAAAAAGTAAGTTATCATCAATATGGGGGTGCAGGTATCTCTTCAAGATGTTGATTTCATTTCCTTTGGATATATGTCCAGGAGCTCAACAGCTGGGACATAGGATATTTCTAGTTGTATTTGTAATTTTTTGAGAAACAGTCATACTGTTTTCTATAATAGTTGTACCAGTTGACATTCCCACCAAAAATGTAGAAGGGTTTCCTTTTCTCTAAATCTTCACCAACATTTGTTATCTTTTGTTGTTTTCTTTTTAATACTAGTCACCTTTCCTGTATAAGAAATGATTTTATTGTAGTTTTGATTAGCATACCCTAATGATTAGTGATGTTGAGCATCTTTTCATGTACCTATTGGTCAACACAGCTGCTCTTTAGAAAAATATCTGTTTGGGGGCACCTGAGTGGCTCAGTGGTTGAGTGTCTGCCTTTGGCTTAGGTCATGATCCCGGGGATCAAGTTCTGCATTGGGCTCCCAGTAGGAAGCCTGCTTTTCCCTCTGTCTATGTCTCTGCCTCTGTGTGTATGTCTCTCATGAATAAATAAATAAAAATCTTTAAAAAAGAAAAATATCTGTTTTGCTCCTTTGCCTCTTTTTAATTGAATTAACTTTTTTGCTATTGAGTGGTATGTATTCTTTTTATATTTTGAATATGAACCCCTTAGCAGCTAGATAGTTTGTCTCCCATTTTGTAGATTGCCTTTTCAATTTATTGTTTGCTTTACAGGAGCGCTTTAGTTTGGTGCAGTCTCAGCATTTGTTGTCTGTTGTTTTGGTATCTTATCTAAGAAAGCATTGCCAAGACCACTATCAAAGAGCTTTTTCCCTGTTTTCCTCTAGGTCCTTTACGGTTTCAGGTTTTACGTTTAAGTTTTTCATCTATTTTCAGTTAATTTTTGTAAGCATAAGATAGGGGTCTGGTTTGATTCTTCTGCATGTGGATATCCAGTTTTCTCAACACCATGAACTGAAGAGCCTATCCTTCTACATTATGTGTTCTTGGCATTCCCATGTTCATTGTAGCATTATTCGTAACAGTCAAGATGTAGAAACCATATGTTCCTTGCCTGATGGATAAGGGTAATGGGATATACATAAGGGAATCTTAGCCATAAAAAAGAAGGATATCCTGCCATTTGTGACAGCATAGGTGAAATTGGAGGCCATTATGGTAAGTGAAATAAGCCACACAGAGAAAGATAAATGCTGCATGGCATCACTTTTATATGGACTCTCAAAACAACAACAACAACAACAACAAACAAAACCTTTTTTATAGAAATAGAGACTAGAATGGTGGTTGCCTGGGGCTGGGGAGAGTAGCAAGTAGGGAAATGTAGGTCAAAGGGTGCAATCTTTCAGTTATAAGAATAAGTTCTGAGCATTTAATATAAAGCACGATTACTATAGCTAATAATATGATCGTATATCTGAAAATTGCTAAGAATAAATCTTGAGCATTGTTTTTTTGTTTGTTTGTTTTTAAAGATTTTATTTATTCATTTATGAGAGACCGAGAGAGGGAGAGAGAGGCAGAGACACAGGCAGAGGGAGAAGCAGGCTCCATGCAGGGAGCCTGACATGGGACTTGATCCTGGGTCTCCAGGATCATGACCTGAGCCAAAGGCAGACGCTTAACCACTCAGCCACACAGGCATCCCAATCTTGAGCATTGTTACCACACATCCCAAAAAAAGAGTTAATTATATGAGATCATTGATTTGTTAATTGTCTTGATCTTGGTAATCATTCCACAATGTATATATCGAGTCATCATGTTATACACTTTAATAAATATAATGATATTTTTCAGTCACTCCTCAATAAAGTCAGGGAAAAAGGAATTTATCAGATACTATGGAAAATAACCTTGCTTTTTCAGAGAGGGTATAATTCATATTTTTGATAGCTCCTTAAATGAAATATGGTCACGGATAGATGTGGAATTGGTGCATGCTGCTTGATATCTCACCTTGACACTGCCCTTCAGATTTGGGTGTTTCAAATATGTTAAAGACATTACAAAGTTGTTTTAAACAGAATTGAAAATCAGCGTCTCCGCTTCAAGAAAACTGGGCTAGTTCAACAAAACATGACTCAAAGTCTGAACTCATATTCTTTTTTTTCAAAGATTGTATTTATTTATTCATGAGAGACACAAAGAAAGAGAGAAGCAGAGACATAGGCAGAGGGAGAAGCAGACTTCCTGTGAGGAGCGTGATGCGGGTCTCTATCCCAGGACCCCGGGATCACGCCCTGAGCCGAAGGCAGATGTACAACTGCTGAGCCACCCAGGCGTCCCTGAACTCATATTCTTAATATGCCCTCTGTTCTGTGTTACTGGATTCACATAAGAGCCTCTATTTCTCATTTTAGCATATTAATATACTAAGGATGGAAACACAAAATACCATTCCAAAAGAGAATTTTAATTTAATTCTATGTCTTCCCTTCATTAGGATAGGTCTTAGTTTCCCCAAAAGGACTGAAAACAAACTGAGGCACTATTTTTAAAAATGTTTAATACCCTCTGTTGATTCTTTCATTCATTTTAGACACCTCTGCTCTCATAGAGGCCTAATTGGGAGTTACATATTCTCTTTGGAATTCCCTCAGTGTCTTATTTCTTTTTCTAGGACATATGCCACCTTCCATGTTATTAAGAATTTCCATTAAAAAAAAAGAATTTCTAGGACATATGCCACCTTCCATGTTATTAAGAATTTCCATTAAAAAAAAAGAATTTACATTTTATAATCATCACACTTTTTTGCAATGGGATTAAAAGTTATTTGAAAATGGATACCGTTTCTTATTCATCTATGTACCTCAGTCACCAGTGAACCAAATATATGGTGTTAGAAAAATACTGAACTGAGCTTAAACTTTCACCTTCCTTTTAGACCTCATTAATATCTTCTGAATTGTAGTGATAATTTTACATATCAGCTTAAACATTGTTGTCTTTTTCTTTAGTATTATCTATAATTAGTATAGTTCTTTGACTTAAACTGGTGAAAATAATAGGGCAAGCAAAGATTTTGCTCAGGTCAGTCCAATGTTTCTCATCTATAATAAATACCTTCTGAAGAATATTCCTAAAGTGCTATACAGATGTGTAAGAATGTCAAGGGAAAGTACATCACTGTTGATTTTACATAAAATCATTTAGCTTATTCCTAAAATCAGGCTATAAATTCTTAAAAATTTATCCAAGACAAAATCAAATTTCTATTTTCTTGAATTTGGGGGGGACTGTGTTGTCATAAAACTTCGTATTTAAGTGTATGAACAGATCATAGCTGTAAGATTCAAAGTAATTGCCCATATAGGACAAGTCATTGTGAAACTACCAATATTCTAAAACAAGCTATTGTCATTTGAGTATTTTGAATTAACTGTTTCTCGACATAAGATATAACTACATTTTTACTAATGTGACAAACCAAGGATAAACAACACCACAAGTTCACTGCCTTTTACAACCTGAAATTTGATATCTTATTTCCTCACACATCATATATACAAAATAAAGTTAGGAAACCTTTAAATGGCATTTATCCAAGATATGAAACACAGTTCAAGATAATTAAGAATGTTAAATATAATACAGTTTTTACCAAATTTGTTTATTAAATTATTCATTCATGAAATATATATCCTGTAACTATTTTGTGCCATAAACCTATTAGACTTTATCCTCACTTTCATGGAATCCATACCGCAGCAGAGAAAGTAGATATTGCACAAGTAATAAGAAATCTGATAAACACTAACAAAGAGAACTGTGGATAATTATTATCATCAATGTGCATGGGGTTTTTTTCTATAATATTAAATATGTGGAAGGCATTTATGGATTTTTTTTTTGCATTTATGGATTTTTTAAAGCACCTAGTCACACTGTCTTGTAAATAGATGATAAATATTTGTTAAATGAGCAAAGAAATCAATATATAACTGGAAGAGTCATGTTGAGTGCCTAAAGGCTATAATGGTAAATGAGGAATGGCATGCAGAAGTATTTTACATAGGGCTAGAATGCCTGCTCTCAAATTTTATTAGAAACAGAAAAAGGGGGGATCCCTGGGTGGCTCAGCAGTTTAGCACCTGCCTTCAGCTCAGGGCATGATCCTGGAGTCCCAGGATAGAGTCCCTCATCGGGCTCCCTGCATGGAGCCTGCTTCTTCCTCTGCCTGTGCCTCTGCCTCTCTCTATCTGTCTCTCATGAATAAATAAATAAAATCTTAAAAAAAAAAAAAAAGAAACAGAAAAAGAAAAATTCAGATTTTCAAGTAAAGAGTGCAGGATTTAGAATAGATGTAGGAAAGCTTTCCAAAGAGTTGGTAGTCATTAAATATTATAATTTATTTCCAAAAGAAGTTGTCAAATTCTTTTCACATGTCTTTGAGAATAAGATAGGAGTTTCATCTGTTCAGGATACTTTAATTGTCTCTACATTATGCCAAAACATCTGCTAGTTTCATTCAATAGTCAAAACTCCATACTGTCAATTCAAAGAATAAAATCAGCTCAATCATTTTTCTGGCATCTTATAGCTCAAACAAACCTGTTGATTGACGTTTTTATTTTTCTTCAAATTATTCTAGCTTAATGATAACTTCAGGGCTCTTGTAGTTCTGAGTGGGCTAGATTAAGTAAAATTTCTAAATCCCTTTTCTGTTCTATATGAATAAAACTGTTGTTTATTTATGATTTATGAGTATAAAATATATGTTACCTTTATATAATTTGAATGAAGCATACTTTACCTTTAAAAGCATTTAAAGTGAGAAAATGCTAATGTCTATATTTAAATTATAATGAAAGTTGCTAGAACTTAAAGAGGTTGTACTAAATATTCAAAGGTGAATGCATTCTATATATTTCACTACAGTACATAGCAACATGCAGTGAAAAAACTTTGGGAAGAATACCAGTTAGAGTAAAAGTGAGGAAAATGAGAAGGAAACTGCTGTTTATAATTTGGGGGTAGAAATTAGAGTTTGGTTGATGCTCAATATTCATTGGATAGATTAATTATTGACTCACTGCTTTATATGGTGAGACACTGATCTGTTGTATATAGGATAAGAAGTAGTATTCTTAATCTTAATTCAATTAGCCTAAAACAATACTTAATCTGCTAAGGGTTTTTCCAGTGAGAAGAGGAAAATGAACAACAGTGGTATATGGGAGAGAAAATGGTTGTCACAACCCTGAGATCATAACCTGAGCTGAAATCAAGAGTCAGACACTTAACCCACTAAGCCACTCAGGCACCCCATCACATGGTTTTTACAAGCTGCTTCTTGCTTGTGTAAATCAGGAACCATGATATTTTGGTAACAATCAAAATGATATATATAAAAATCTTAATAGGCTTATTTTCTATTTGATTCCAAGTAGTTCCTATGTCTTTACTACATTGAAATTATTTTCTAGACAGAACTAGAATATGATCTATTCATTGGTTCTTTACTGATGGTATGTTGGTGGTTTCCTAAGCATTAAATCTCTTCACGTTACAATAGGTTCATTTGCAAAGCAAGGATTAACATAGTAACTGTTTTAGAGAATTAACATGTGGATTAAATATGAAAATGTATATAAATCATTTAGCTCATGGCCAGATAAACTAAAAATATTGAAAAATTTTTAGCTGTTGATTACAGAGTACTCTTTCTGTTTGAATTACCAACATTGCAAATTACCCTCACTAAACCCTCTTAAACTTTGGATGTGGAGGCTGTTGTATTCATGCTGATCTCATTTATCCAGCACTTTTTTACTCCACTGATAAAATGAAGAATTTAATTTACATTTTACTTCACTGCCAAATGCTGGTGTTTTCCGTATTTGTTTTTAGGAAGTCCATTATATTTTCATTTCCATAATTTTTCTTCATAACAGTTTTCTGATGTATAAGCAAAGAATTAAAAACAAACCGAAACCTTCCAAAAAACAAGAAGAGTAATCACAACTTGGAAGAGAGAAAATGCCATGCCATCCACGAAGATCATTTTCTACTCTGATTTATGTGATAGTAGAATAAAATTCTAGAAATGCCTGGGTGAAACCTGGCAGAACAATGAACAATTAACATTTCTAGAGATATTATTATATGCCAGGCATGTATGTAAGGAACATTTAAAATGCTGATATACATGTACCCATTCTGTATTCACAAACACCTTAGGAATCAACTACTAGGGATCCCTGGGTGGCGCAGCGGTTTGGCGCCTGCCTTTGGCCCAGGGCGCGATCCTGGAGACCCGGGATCGAATCCCACGTCGGGCTCCCGGTGCATGGAGCCTGCTTCTCCCTCTGCCTGTGTCTCTGCCTCTCTCTCTCTCTGTGTGACTATCATAAATAAAAAAAAAAAAAAAAAAAGGAATCAACTACTATTATTATACCAATTCTACAAGTAACCAAATTGTGGCATGACAAATAGTTGTGCGAGATGAAAAGGGACTAATTCAAATATGGTAGAGGGTTCTCAGTTTTCCCTTTGTCTTCTACGTTTGGTCTTTTTTCTTTCTTTTTAAATTTCTGTCTTTGAAATTTGACAAGACAGTAAACCAAAAGGCTTGCAAAAATAGTCATGGAACATACTATTTTGCTGATTATTGTAACCTGAAGAAGGAGAATAAAGTTTGGAACAATCTTGAGCCATCAGTTTGGGTTCAAGTAAAAAACTGCTCTATAAGTCAAAACATGAAGGATATGTACTCACCTTCCCCCATCCTATAAAATTCTCCCCCAGTTGAGGAGTTACCTGTTCTGCTAATGGTCCCGTTTATGCATCTGTTAAATATGGAAGACCTTAACCTCTATTAAGTCACTTAAATGATTTACCTTTGACAAAGATGGCAATGTAAGTGGCAGACCAGGATTGGCAAGGACACAGTCCAGCTCAAGCTTTGATACTCTATGCACTCAGTGCCTCTTTTCTTTTTAAACATTTTTATGGAAATTTTTAAGTATATGCAAAAGCAGATAGAGTCCTATAATGAATGAAATCCCATGCATCCATCACTCAGTTTCAAAAAGTATCAACTTGATGTCATTATTTCATGTGTTCTTCACCTTCATATACATTGTTTGTTTGCTGTAGTATTTTAAAGAAAATCCCAGATATCATGTCATGTCAGTTTCTGCAGTAAAAAAATCATTAGACATCACTAAATAATAAAAACATTGTTAGTATAACAAAAAAGCTACTAGCATACATTAGTATTAACAACAGTTAATATCATGTAACATTCAGTCTGTAACTCACTAGCGGTGTCAAATTTCACCAATGGTCTCAAAGTTATCTTTTTACCATTGAATTGTAAAAATCAACATCCACACATGCTCATATATTGCCTTTGGTTGTTTTGATTCTTAAAAAATGAATTATATGGTTACAGTCTCTCCTGTTTTTTTGTGCCATTTATTGGTAGAAGGATACATGTCATTTGTCTTGTGGAATGTTCTATATTTAGATTTGCCAGATTGCTACTTCAAGTTGTCTTTTACCTTGTTTCTCTTTCTCCTATATTTTCAGTAAACTGATAGTTAAATACAGAGTCCTGATTTTATTCATATTTCATTTTTAGCAAAAGCACATCTTCATTTCACTACTACTTACTTCTTACTGCATCACATCATGAGACACATAAAGTCTAGTTGTCCAGCTTGAGTGAATCTAATGTTATCATTGATTTCCCGTGGTCTGAGTATGATGTTTCCATTATAAATTTTTTCCATCAAGCTTTCATGTAAAAAATATTACCATTCTTTGATGATAGTTGGGTTCAATATCTCATCAGAGATTGGAAAATGTTGATATTCTAATCTTTTATTAGGACAATTTATTCTAAAAACGACATTCCTTCATCCACTCTTTGGTTACCTTGAAGCACAGTTTACACAAGAAACTCAGAGAAAAATGTGTGATTCAACTTCACTAGTTAAAATTTTTAGAGAAATGAGTCTTTCCTCAAAAACTCCACTGAGGAGTAATAAGACAGAATAATGTGTAATGTAGTAGAGTTGTGAATTCATGGATTTTTATATACTTCAAATATTTGCAGTTATTCTATTTGATCATCAATATACTCTGCCTTATACCTGTAGAAGACCCTTCCACATTGACTCATGGTGGTGAGATGGACTCCTCATCAGGCTCTAGGCCCAG
The DNA here is from genome assembly GCF_048164855.1 of Canis lupus baileyi. Lineage (NCBI taxonomy): Eukaryota > Metazoa > Chordata > Mammalia > Carnivora > Canidae > Canis > Canis lupus. The sequence goes on from NC_132876.1 coordinate 103,445,134, forward strand.
CACAGAGTCTGCTTGAGATTCTCTCTCTCGCTCTCCCTCTGCCCCTCCCTTGACACTCACATTCTCTCTCTGTTTCTCAATAAATAAATTAATTAAGTCTTATAAAGCTTTTCATGTTTTCTTTTGTCTTTTGAGTATAACCCAAAAAGAATGTATGTGAAAGTATTGGTTTTTAGAATTAATTAAATAATTTCTCCCTATGGCCAGCCCACCACCTATATACAATTAAATATGTTTGTTTACTTTGGATTAGGTTTTCAGAACTTGTTTCTGTTCCAATTTAATATTTGTAAATATTTAGAAAATATATGATTCCATCGTAAAAATTATGTTGGAGATCAAAAGTTTTACTCTACCCTCCAATGTTTTTCTAGTTGGTCTAAGATTTAAATTGACAGGTGCCTGGGTGGCCTACTCAGTTAAACATATGACTTGATTTCAGCTCAGGTCATGATCTCAGAATCTTGGGATCAAGCCCCACGTCATGCTCCACACCCAGCATAATTTACTATATTTAAAGACATTTTGTATTGAGGGCAATATTTCTTTTTTTGTATTTTCTTATATTTCCAATGGGCTTTTCGTCTTTTTCTTTTCTTTTCTTTTCTTTTAATGATTTTATTTATCAGTTCATGAGAGACAGAGAGGCAGAGACATAGGCAAAGGGAGAAGCAGGCTCCCTGTGGGGAGCCTGATGCAGGATTTGATCCCAGGACCCTGGGATTGTGACCTGAGCCAAAGGCAGATGCTCAACCACTGAGCCACCCACGTGCCCTGCTTTTGGTCTTTTTCTTTACAATTTTAAAAATATCTTTATGCAATGGCAATATTAGCAGTTTGTGAAAAAACACCAATTGTCTCACAAGATTTTTATTGGATTTTAGATTTTTGAAAATTTTACATCATTCAAGAAATTAATCACAATCTGCTTTAATTACTATATGTGGTTTCTAGGGGAGAAATGAATGCAAAAAATATGTATAGCTTCTTTATTGTATATATTTTACAATGTTATATATGTCAATTATTTTCATTATTCTCTGTCTACACATTTTTTGTTGTGGATTTGGGTTCCATTTTAAACATATAAATCTTAGAGTGGGCTGTTCACCAGCTTTGCCCATTTTTCTAAAGGATTGTCTCTTTTTTTCCTTGTGGGGTTTTAAAAATCAATTATGAATATGAATCCTTTATCTCTTATGTAAGCTACACATATCTTCTGCTTGGTATCTTACTTTTTAACTTTCTCAGAAGTGTTTCTTGTTCATTTTGTTTATGAATAGAAGTTCTTAATTTTAATGAAGTTTAATTTATCAAAATTTCTTTAATGCTTGGATATTTTTATATCATATTTATGAAATACTTACATCCTTCAAATATGCATAAAAGTTCTTGTAGGAGTTTTCCAAAAAGTTTTATTACCTTTTTTACATACATCTTAAACCCATTTGGAATTGACTTTCTTTATGGAATGAGGTAAAGGTAATTATTGACTGAAATTGACTAGTTCAATTTATCAATAAGATGAACATTGCTATAATAATATCACCTTTGTCATGAATCAGGTGACTGTTGGTCTTTTTCTGGATTTGATTCTATTCTGTTTATCTATTTGTCTGTTTGGAAGTAATAACATGAATTCACTCCCTTGGTGAGTCATAGATAGAAACTGCTACAGGTGGAGTTGCAAGCAAGGAGACCATGGGAAATAATTTCCAAAGTCTTGACTCCCTGATCAAGGGTGAGTGGATTCCCTTTTTTACAGATAGGATGGATATTAGAAAGGGGAGCCTTGTCATCCTGTGTAGAGGTGGACATGAGGTTGTACATGTGCCTTAAGATTATATACCAATACATATATTGCTATGTCAATGAGGGTGTGTTCCTCATTGGGCAGAGATTCTAGTATTACAATGAGGTAAGGGTAATTGTCGGTTACTCCATCGGTTACTCTATAATCCATCTGTGAAGGTGTGATTCAAGCTTAAGTTCAAACTGGTCTGGGTGGTCTGGGCCAGCCAGAACTCTTTCTCCAGGCAGTTATTGCTCAAGGGGTAGTTTCAGACAAGATAAACTAGAAAGAAGAGCTGAAGGGAAAATGTGGGACAAAGGTGGTGAGAACAAGCAGGTGAGCAGTAAAGGTCAGTTCTTGGGGTCCAGCTGGTGACCCCAAGTCTCTCCTCTAGTTTTATTCTGTTCCTCATTCTTGAGGGGCATGGGACAATAGTTTATCTTCTGTAGCTACTTCCTCCTGGACAAAGATGTAGTCATCATGAGGTATACAGGTGCAGAGTTTAGATAGTTTAGGGTCATCATGTTTAACCCCAATCCATCCATACCTGCATATTACCATTTGTAATTTTATGGTCTGTGTATAGTTGGACACAGATTACATCAGTTAAGTATGAAAGGTCAAACAGTAATAAGAGAAGTCTTTAGTTTATTTCCTTCATTAGATTCTTACTGATACTTACTAGGGGATCTAGTTCCCAGGGATGTTCCAGCGTGTTTATAGCTTTTGGCATTTCTAGGATTATCGTGACCAGAACTAACATCAAAAAGGTGTTAATTTAAAATCACACCAAGATGGGAGAGGACTAGAACATCATCTATTTTGCCATGTACTACCAATAAGCTGGGACATTCATTATCGAACAGTCACAGAGAATGATTTAATCTATTTAAGGGGCCTGGCAGCAAACAAGAAGATTGAAGAAACCAGAACAGTAGAACTAGTATCCTCCAAATAGGGATTATTATAGTTTAACTGTGAGAACCCTTATTTGCTGAGGTGCCACTCATTTTGAGGATGTCTCTGGAACAGAATTCTCAGGGCAGTGAGTAGCTTACAGGAACATTTGCTGTCATCCAGTGCTGATAGAATCTCCTCCTGGGGCCTTGATACGTTAGTGTGGTGAATCCAAGGTACAACTCTAATTTTAAGGAAAAGTGTGTGATTTCTGGTACTAGGCAGGGCCCTGTCCATGTAGGATATAGCCGATCCTAGAATAACCTATTTTTCCAAATTTCGAGATATATCCAGTCCCCAGGTTCATTTGGGTAAAGCTTAATTTTAGTGGGTTGAGGGAGGCAAAAATTTCCATACTTGTTGATCACCTGTCAGTGATTAGTTATGTGCTCAATGGCTGGAGCAACGTCCAGTCTGGAGGTGAGGAGTCAGAGCCTTTTGGAAAAACCTCCCATAAGTCATTTCAAATGGGATGAAATTTCAGTTTGCCTTTTGAGGCTGCTCTCATTCTAGTGAGAGCTACCGGCAGTAACCTTGACCAGTTTTCCTGTGTTTCCTGGCACAACTTTGCCAGGGTCTTTTTCAGGGTTTTGTTAGCACGTTCTGTCTTCCCTGAAGCCCGAGATCTCCAGGCAGCTTAGAACCTCCACTTTGGTATTTGAAGCCTTGGTTATCTCAGAAATAATTTGTGTTATAAAGGCTGACCCATTCTCATCTTGGGTTGACCTTGGTAATCCAAATCAAGGAATTGTCTCTTAATAAAAGATCTTTGTTACTCTTTTAGCTCTTTCTGTCCTACAGGGAGAGGCTTTAATGGATCCAGTAAATCTATCTATAAACACCAAAAAGTATTTGAACCCTCCAGAGGCTGTAGGTATTATGGTAAAGTTTGCCAATCCTTCCCTGGCATTGCACCCCCGATTTGAGTTGCTCTAACTAGAGGGGATACTGGAAGTCTGGTTTGTACGTTATTGGTCTGGCATTAGGCGCATCAGTCTGTTGTTTTCTCGAGAGTTCGCTTCATTATTTGGACTTTGACAGTCTTTATTAACTGTAGGTATAAAGCTCCTTTAACATAATGAGTTGAGTCACGTGTAGACTTAAGGATTCCTCAAACAGTCTGCTTAGGCACCCACCTTATCCTATTGTTATTTGTCATCCATCCTTTGACTATCAGGGACCACTGATAGGCCAGTTTTGCAGCCTCTTTTTGTCTCATTCTAGAAGTAGGATGGTGTGAACTCACATAGTGGTAGAGAGGGAATTAGAGGCACTTGAAAAATCTCCCCAGGCTTGGCAGACTGTTTGGTGACCGCATTAGCCAAGTTCTTTCCCTCTGTTACTTCTCAATTTCCCTTTTGATGGCCTCTACAATGAGCCATTGCCAATTCTTGAGGTTTATGTACAGCTACTATCAGTCTGTGGATTTCCTTGCCATATTGAAATTCTCTGTTTTTCACTTTTTACAAGTGCCCCAACCCTCCAGATGGCTCCATGGGCATGAATTACAGAGAAGGCATATTCTGAATCACTATAAATAGTTAACACCTTGTCCTTACTCAATTCTAATATTCTGGTGAAGTGCAATTTTTTCTGTCTTTTAGGCTGAGGAGCCCGGGGCCAGTCTTTGAGCCTTTACAAGCATTTAGGGGCTACTACAGCATAGCTTGCCCTTTACTGTACATTTTCCATAAACCGCTACCATCTATAAACCAGATTTCCTCTGCATTGGACAGAGCTTCACTCTGGAGTTGTTTGTGGCTAGCATAAAGTTGATCAAGTACTTGATGATGGGGGAGGAGTGTGGCAGCTGTAATGGGGGGGGGGGGTGATGGTTATCTCTCAGCATGGCCTGATGTTGTAACATTCTGTTTTGTGATAGCCACAGATGTCCCTAGGTTTCCAGTAAAACGGAAACCTGGTGTAGGGTCCAAACAGTCATAGGTTGGCTCATAGCTAGTTTTTCTGCTTCTTTTACCAAGAGGCATGTGGCTGCCGCTGCTCTTAGGCGAAGGAGCCAACCCCTGGCAACCATGTCCATTTGTTTAGAAAAAAATTAGCCACCATTCTTTGCAAGGGCCCTAGCAACTGGGTTAATATTCATACAGTTATTCCTTGCCTTTCATGTATATACAAATCAAACAGCTTGTCACAATCAGATAATACAAAGTCTGGAGCCTTCCTAAAGTAGGCTTTGAGTTGCCTAGCTTCAGTTTGCAGGGCTGTAGGGCAAAGGGCAGTTTTAGTTCTCAATGATTCCAAGTCAAGAGAATGAAAGAAAACTAGAAACCTTAGTTTGGCAAGTCATAGCCAGATATTTAAAGAAATGAGGTGAATTCAGGATCCAGACCAGTTTTATAGGCAAATAACAAACTAGAAGATATCAGAACTAGAATCTAACACTCACAAAGAAGTGTTATTGAAACATGATTTTTCTCTGAAATCACCCAATTTCCCTCAAAGATAGCCAAATTGAGACTAAATCATTTGTAATACAAGTCCAATTTTTTAAAAACTTGGCCTAATTATTCATAAAAGCTCAGCAAGACTAACAATTGACCATATATGTTTTTTTAACTTGTTTTACTGGAACTTTTATGAGGAATTTCTTTTTTTTAAGATTTTATTTATTTATTCATGAGAGGCAGAGAGAGAGAGAGGCAGAGACATAGGCAGATGGAGAAGCAGTCTCCCCGCAGGGAACCTGTTGTGGGACTTGATCCCAGGACCCCAGGATCACGACCTGAGCCAAAGGCAGATGTTCAACCACTGAGCCACCTAGGTGCCCCTTATGAGGAATTTCAAATTGAACTTTTAATAGCCTCTCGAGGCCAGAAGCTAAGCCAAATATTTGACTTCTGAGTTGCCTGCAATACCTGCAGATTTGGGTGAATTCCTCTTCTCCAGGTTTTCAAAATATCTTAACATGTCCTGCATCTGCCAGGAAGTGACCTCCTTTACTCACCTGGTAAGGCTACTTGGAGCTCTGAGTATTTCCAAGGGGCTTTATTGGCTTCATCAAGTCAACCTTAGTTCCTAATAGCTGTCAGGTCATACCTGAGTCTATGCATATGTTTCTCAAATATGTCATTCCAGTCAAAGCCTAGGTAATAGAATCAATGTTTCCAATGGTGTTCTCTTACAAAGAGAACAGATTCTCCTTGAACTTAGGGAAATAATTATAGTTGCTCTAAAAGGAAGAATACCCATTGAGCATTTCTGAATTCTGGAGGGTTCAGGAAGGGAGAAAATAAAATGTTTCAGTTTGGTAATAAAAATATTTTATTGTAGAATCCTCAAATCTGAAAGAGTGGACATTGGAAAGAGTGGACAGTGTTTCAAAAAGGTTCATAAAACTATAATCAACTTCCTCACTTCATTTAGTCCCATGTCATTAATTGCTCTGTTTGAATGCAGCTTTATCATTAGTTCTGGAAATTCTTGCTCAGCATAATTTTAAGATCTTAAAGATATAAAAAAAAAAAAACATGTTTGTCAAAAAGTCCTTTTCATGAATCTCCTTGAAAATGAAACACATTTTGCAAGAGCATGAGAACAAGAAGTATAAATAACAAAAAATACTAAAAAATGGACATGGTTAAAGATCTAATAAGAGTTCATTATAATGTGGTTGACAAGGCATTCTGGATATTTCTATGACACACGCCCTTTCAATAATTAGAAAATTGAGTGGTGATCCTATACTAGGACATAGTAAAACTTTGGGAATTTCATATAACTTCTAGAACAGTTATAGCATTTTTGCATAAAATATGACCTAAGAAGGTTTATCACTTTTTGATAGTGTCTCCCACATAGCATAACATACCAAATAAACAAGCCTAATTAGTCAAAAAGACTTCATTTAGAATTTGAATCTTGGTAATTCTGTTAAAAACCTGACAAGGTTTTAACACACGTGCCTAAATAGGATTATAAATTATTATAAAACGTAATATTTGATTGTCCATTTAACCAAGCTGACATTAAGAGATTCTACAGAAGATTATATACTTGTTAGCAAAACTAAGCTTCTTTAATATTGAAAAGTTTTAACTTTTGTAACTAATCAAAGACCTGATAAAGACAAAGCATTGAATTTTTGTTTTTCTGGGCAGATAAGGAAAAATTTTCTTTACAACTTCTAATGAAGAATAGACCAATAATCTAAGAAAACTTTGTCTTTTCAACAGAGAAAAACCAAATCTCCATCTAATACCAGTGTACTCTTAAAACTCATTCATTCCTGACATGCATACATTTTTTTAAAAAAGATTCCCCTCACAAACCTGTTCTAGCTTTCTTTTTCATTTATATTTTGTCTTAAGCCTTCTGTCTTTAATAACCAGTCTCATTTTACAACAAAATTACTTTTTTTTACTTCAACAAAAATGTATTCCATTTTTTATATCTTTCTTATCAAAAATACATCTTACTTTACTTCCATACAGAGTTGTTTCTCTTACTATCTCTGGCAGTCTCAATTATATTTATCAGAATTTTTACTCTTAGGAGCCTTAGTCTCCAGTGAAAACTGAATACTAAGCAATTGTGAATTGTGTGTTATGCCAGAACTTTTTAGATCGGAAATTTATGAATATATTTCACAATTTCTAGAATCTTTTTTTTTATAGTACAGCCTTTTAATAAAGCATAAAACATGTTTACTAACAGACCCAAGTATCCTCAGTTCCCTGCAGAAGAAGCCAAAAGCAGACATATAATCAGTAATCAATGCTTTAGTATTGTCTCTTATTTGAAAAAACTTAGATACCCAATGAATTCAACCCAATTTATCATTTAAGTTAAATGATAAATGATGCTACATTAGCAAAACTTTGAAGTTTCAGGTCACCAAAGATTTCGAAAGTTATTTAAAGGTTTTATCTACAAACCTTTTTACCTATTCAGTCTACTTGTTTTTAACAATTACCCACGAAAACTTCATGAGACAGACAAGATCAACCATCTAAGTCATTTTTGCTGACACATTGCAAAAGATACAATATGAATTTAATAAATTCAGATAGAATAAAAGTTGATCATTATATTTGATGTTGATAACACCAAAAGACAGGTTAATTTACCAAACATCATCGCAAATCACGTGAACTTGAAAAACATTTGAGTTAGCTTTTGTATTTCTGGGTCTTAGAATGCCCAGTTCTTACAAGCACTTTTCTTTTAACCAACTAAATAGAGATCTTACCTGTTCTGGGTGTATGCTTCCAGTGACCCAAGAACCTGTTGCCTCCTTTGTCTGTGGTCGTAAGGGAAGGAGAAGGTACACCAGAGCCAAGTAGCAAGGGTGGAGATTTAAACAGGGAAAAACAACAAACAGAACAGCAACAGACAGATCAAACATCCAGGTGGGAAAGAGATTTCTTTGAACCTCCTAGGCCTTGCCCAACAACCAGTCTGGATGGAGGTTTCTTTTAATCTCCCAGACCCTAGACTAGTCTTTGTTAGATCACTCTCATTTTGCCAGGCTGGAGCATCCAAGCCTCTAATGGCCAGATCATGTGATCTTCTGTCATCCAGGGATGTCTAGACTGGAGTCTAATCAGAATGTTCAATCTTCCAGAGTATTTACTAGAAAGGCCTTGTCATTTCCCCAAGTATTCTGACTATTACGCTGGCTTGCCCAGGCTTTGTAAAACAACTTGAGTTTTACCTCTAAAAGTTGCACCACAGGCCTGGTGTAACTTATTCCAACAGAAATCCTTCTGAATAAACGTAATCAGACTCACCACTGGATTTGAGGTAAGGACAGAATGCCAGGCTGGTGGTCAGAAGTACCAAAAAGGGAGAGTTCCCTCCAAGGACTCCACTCCTGGTCCCAGTAGCTTGAACAGGATAACCTGGGCAAGCTCTCCCTATCCACTGCTCTGTTGGAAACCAGGGAACTGGAGAGCAGAACCTCAAAAGGACATCTATCTGGGTCACCAAATTTGTAGCTTAGCTAATGTGAATTCGCTCCTTGGTGAGTCACAAATAGAATCTGTCACAGGCGAGTTGTTGCACAAAGTTAACTTTATTTGAAACTGATAAGAAGTTGTGACAAAGTTGTGACTCCTCAATCACGGTGAATACCCATATATTTAGGGTGATGAGACGTATTTTGAAAGGAGAGCCTTGTCATCCTATGTAGAGCCTGGCATAAGGTCACACGTGCGCCTTAGAGAAACATGCCTATACATACATTGTACATCACGCAAGTGAGGTTTGTGCTCCTCCTTGGGCAGAGATTTCCATATTATAATGAAGTAAAAGTAATTGTTGGTCACTCCACAGGTCACTCCATGGTCCATCTACACAAGCATGAATCTGGGGATAAGTTCAAACTGGTCTGGGACATCTGGCCAGTATGAGTTCTTCCTCCAAGTAGTCATTATTGCTTGAGGGGTAGTTTGGTTTCCATCATGGGATGTTCTACCTCTCTGGTCTTTTGCCCAAGTTACAAGATAACCTGGAATGAAGAGGTTACGGGAGGATGTGGGACAAAGTCGGGCAGTAAGGTCAGGTCTTGGTGTCTAGCCAGTGACAATTCCTGCAGTGGTTTCCAATACAATAATTTTACCCCCTGCTCAGTGCTTTCTGTTTACTATCTTCGTACCTGCCCCAGGTGTCTTTTCTCCTCTACAACATTTCCTTAACTTTTATAGTAAGAAAGGGAGGGGGGAGGGAGAGCTGCCCTAAGATTTTCTTCTCCCTCTGTCCAGAAACCATTTCCTCATGTTGAGTTTTTTAATTGCCCCCAAAGAAAAGACAAATCAATCATAGTGTCGGGGAGGAAAAATAATTTTCCCTCTACTCTTTCTTAACAGAAAAACACAATTTAAAAAGATGTATACCTCCTGTATACATGGGAGATACATAGGAAAACTGAGCACTCCCCACACTGGCCCCAGCCACCATGTTAAATACCATTTCTAGCCAAAGATTAAAGAAAGATGTTGGTGGGGGAGGGAGTGGCCAGTTATGGAAAGTTTTCATGCAAAGCACAGTAATCAAGGGTGAAGTTCTTATGCAGATTCAAGTTATGACTTTCTACTGATAAGAGTTTTTAGATTTTTTTTTCATCATCCTATTTCTGATACAGAGAGGGTGACACCCTTACAAATGTATATGTCGGGATCCCTGGGTGGCGCAGCGGTTTGGCGCCTGCCTTTGGCCCAGGGCGCGATCCTGGAGACCCGGGATCGAATCCCACATCGGGCTCCCGGTACATGGAGCCTGCTTCTCCCTCTGCCTGTGTCTCTGCCTCTCTCTCTCTCTGTGACTATCATAAATAAATTTAAAAATTTTAAAAAAATTTTTTTAAAAATGTATATGTCTTTTAAAAAAGCATAATTTCTTCTCATGTTCAGGGCTTTTCCTATGTCTGCTGCTTCTTTAAAATAAGCTGCTCAAAACAATCCTTAAAACAAAGGGGTATATTTGGGAGTTGCTTATTCTGCTCCCCTTAACTAATTTCAATGAAGTCAAACATGTTGCCAACCACACCCCTTCTCTTTACATTTTTGGCTCTGACTCAGGAGGTCATCTTTTTTACATAAAAACTATGAAATAAATCAGCTGTTTGGATCTTTCATATGAACTTGGTACCCGACTATTATCCAGCTCACAAATAAATGTAACCCCACCCCAAGATCTTAGAGCACTGTACTTGTCCATTGTCTATACACATTTTCTTCCATCTTTTTAAAAGAGATTTCAGAGAAAACAGTTTTTTAATGTTTTTGACAAAGTTTCATGCCTAAATTATGTTTTAATTTTCTACTTTTAATGTACCTGATCCTAAGAAGAAATTTATGTCTGTAATCCGGTTCTTTAAATGCCATGTAGTTGTTCTTAAACTAACAAATTGGTACTGAGTTTCTCTTTCTTGGCAGAATAAATGCTGAATTTATAGAGGGCCCACTGTTTCCTTCTGGCAGTATACCAACCATCTGAAATTCTGCACTTACAGAGATGGTTTTGTTGTCAAGATTCTTCAGTATCTTGTTTAGATTTTAAAAAGGGGTGTCCAGAATTAAAGGAAGAAACAAGGAGCTTTGTGTGATGAAGTAGATCTCTGGACTCCAGATGTTTATATTGTTAAAGGAGGTTTATTTGGTGAGGAAGAGTTGTGTGCATTCCCTTTGTGGATGACTGGTCAAGCCTTGTGGCCAATTATGTGGAAAGGAGCAAAAAGTCAAGGGAGTTCAAGAAGTACTTTCTAGATTCCTTCATTGCTGTTATTCAAAACTCTGTTGAGGCGACAACAGTTGCCAAACTTTAGGAGGCACAGAATCACCGGGATGGTTTCTTAGAAAAGATTTCCAATAAATTTCATTTCTAACAAGTTCCCAAATATTACCAGTGTTACTGGTACTGAAAATACCATTGATCTAGGATCCCCCAAATAGATTTGAAATCCCCAGGGTCCAGACTATACCTCAGATATATCCAATGGCTCATCTTCTCAGTATACCAGGTGAGGTAATGCTGCAGTGACAGTAACTTCCCAGGTAGGGAAGTGTTGAGGTTGAATTTTCGTGTATGGAGAAGAAAGCCTAGAGGACAGATGTTTTAAAGTTCCTGACCTGGTTTCCCCTGAAAAGACTGGTTGGTGAGGAGGAAGGCCTTGGGGAAGCATAAAACAAGTTCAATTATTACCTTAAAAGTTACCTAATTTTATTTTAATATGGAAAATATTTTTTGCTTTTTCCACCTTCCCATCTGCAAGAGAGTTTTGGTTCTGAATTTCCACATCTGCCAGTGACACCTTCCAGACTGATGTTTCTTTGAAGTAAAACAACTGAATAATTTGTATACTACTGTTCTTCTATATTAGGGAAGTACGTCACTGCCGCAGAAGTAATTATCGTAATAATCGACACATTTCTATTTAAATAAATGCATAGACGTCTTTCTTGTTTCTTGGATGAAATTCAGTGTTGAGAGGAGCATTTCCTTAACAGGATCAAGCAACAAGTCTGATCTTTGACCAAGTATTTCTGCAAATAATTCCTGCCTGATTTTCAAGGTCTAAGAGTCCCCCCTCCCCCCGCAGTATCATTTACCCATTTTTAAAAATACAGCATTTTCTTGTTTTAGGCATTAACTCTTTATAAAATCTTTGCATATATTAAAGGTTTAATTCTTTGACTACTATATATGTTGGATATATTTTTCCAGCTCACTTATCCTTTTACATATATTTTTATATGTAAAGCATTGTTTCTTTATCTGAACAGATTTATTAATTTTCCCTTTTATGTTTCTATATCTAGACCAAACTTTAAAAATATAATCCTAATCTAAATATCAGATAGGGATGCCTGGGTGGCTCAGAGGTTGAGCATCTGCCTTCATCTCAGGGCATGATCCTGGGGTCTAGGATTGAGTCCCACATCAGGCTCCTTGCAGGGACCAGCTTCTCCCTCTGCCTATGTCTCTGCCTCTCTCTTTCTTTCTCTCTCTCTCTCTCTCTCTGTCTATCATGAATAAATAAATAAAATTTTTTTAAAAAATAAAAATAATAAAAAATAAATATCAGATAAATATTCATATACATTAAGTTCTGGGTTTTTTTCTTCCTTGTTTTTATTTTTCACCTTTACATTTGTTAAGATGTAAATTGAAATGTACTTTATTCTAAGGTGTGAGGTGGTTTTCTAAATTTCTTTTTTCCCTCAAATGTACTTTTCTTTATATGATTTTTATTTTATTTTTTAATAATTTTTAAATATTTTATTTATATATTTATTCATGAGAGACACAGAGAGAGAGAAAGGCAGAGACATAGGCAGAGGGAGAAGCAGGCTCCATGCAGGGAGCCCGATGTAAGATTCGATCCCAGGACCCTGGGATCACACCCCTGAGTCAAAGGCAGACGCTTAACCGCTGAGCCACCCAGGTGCCCGGCATATGACCATTTTAAAGATGAACTTTGAAATGATTTGGAAGGGATAGCTTATTTAAAAATCATAGAAAGAGGGATGCCTGGGTGGCTCAGTGGTTGAGTGTCTGCCTTTGACTCAGGCATGATCCTGGAGGCCCAGGATCGAGTCCCACATCAGGCTCCCTGCATGGAGCCTGCTTCTCCCTCTGCCTGTGTCTCTGCCTCTCTCTATGTGTCTCTCGTGAATAAATATATAAATGTTTTTAAAAAATGAAATAAAATAAAATGGTCATATGCCTGAAAATCTATACTTTATTCAAGTATTTATTTTTTAATGTTTTGAAATGATAGAGAGTAAGTCATCATCCATTCTCTTTTTGCAAACTATACTTGAGTATTTCATCTCTTTCCCAGGAAATCTAGTCTCTTATTGTAACATTACTTTCCATTTCCCTAAATCATAATTGGTATTTATTTTTAATTACTTTGACAATAATTGAGATCATACAAATAACAAAATTTATCTTTCAGAAAAAAATTATTTCTTCTTTTCCTTTGTGTATTATTGCATGGTCCTTGGTATAGAATTTCATACCTTTCTTATCTTAATATAAGAGCCCTTATATATTTTTTTGTATATTTTTTCATTGGAGTTCCATTTGCCAACATACAGCATAACACCATAACACCCTTATATTATATTTAAAGCATAGTAAGCATTGTGTTTGTATAAATCAGTGGACATATTTCTTAGTCAATTAAGATTGCTTAATAAAATACCAGAGACTGGGAGGGCTTATAAATAACAGAAATGTGTTCTTACATTTCTAGGGGCTGGCAAGTCTGAGATCAGGTTGCCACCATGGTCCGCACATCAGGGCCCTCTTATTTGTTAGGTTCTCTTCTGGTGGAAGGGGCGATGAGCCACTTTTGGGCCTCTTTAATAAAAGCATTAATCTCATTTAGAATCCTCAGTGACCTAATCACCTCCCAAAGGCCTCACCTAATATCATCATACTGGGCATTAGGATTGCAACATGAGTTTTGGAGGGAAACATTCAGTCCACAGCATTGTAGGAATGGAAAACATTACCATTATTTTAATTAAATTTTACCTATTGGCAGTTACAATACAATATATGAATATATTCTCATTTTCAAAAGTCACTGTTACAGATCGAATCTTCCTTGAATAACGCTACCAAACCAGCCCCTTCCCTTTCCTGGATTGATACGTATCAGCCAGACATTTCCCACAGGTTTAATTTAGCTTGTCTTTACCAGAAGTCATTTGATGTTTTTAATATAACTTGTAATCATTTTACACTTGCTTTTTGATTTCCCAGTAAGTTACCTTGATTAATATATTTACAAATCAATACACATATATCATTCACAAACATTTTAAGGGCTCCCGAGTATTCCATTGTCAGTACCCTCTCGATGAACGTTTAGCTTTTATTCCATTTGTCATAGCTACAGATATCAATGCAAATAAATAAACACTTTTGTGCATGCCTCTTAAGGGACATGTGTGAATATCTCCTCTAAATACTCAGAAGTGGAATTGTTTGGTCATAAAATATGTGCCTTCTTATTTTAATGTATTCTAATAATTGCTCCTCAAAGTGGTTTTAGAAATTGACTCTCCAAGCTGCAGAGCATTAAATCATTTGTTTTTCACACATCACTCTGTCTTCAGTATTATTAAACTTTCAAAAATGTGGGTTTTTTTTTTCATTTTTTTCATAGTGGAAGTGAACATTTTTATTACTGAGTGAGTGGACATTAGAAAGAAGTAATATGAGAGTTCACAGTTTGAGATGATCTATTTTACACTGTTATTCTTTACAGGATATTATTACTTAGCAGGTGTTTTTTTCAGGTAGTATGCACATTTCATTCTGTAGCTATGTAAACCGGTATCTAATACATACTTGGTTGATGTAGGAGTGGTTAACAAGTTCTCAGTTAATGCTTCTCACACATGAAGTTTTCTTTTTTTCCAGTAACTTGCCCAGTTGGAATTAGTGTCAAACAGAGACAAAAACCTTTGGCTTCTGATACTCAGAGCAATGTTGTCTCCAGCCATAAGGAGTGTTTTTGGACCTAAGTAATCTATGCAGAACTAAAAATTACACTGTTCTTTGTGATGTGGTGGCAATCCTATTCCTTTTTTTAATTCTAGTAATTCTCAAAAGCCAGAAGTGGGTAAGATTATTGATATTTAACAAGTAGTTTATTCTTATTTATTCTATAGGCATGGGGTCCAAAGATCGTATTCCTGATTAATTACTTAAGCAACAATTGTTAAGCTTTTAATTGTTAATTAAATTGTTATGCTTAATTGATTGTTTAATGATGTTTTATTTGTTTATATTTAGTAATTTTTTTTATTTTATAAGTAATGCAAATCCATTGTTGGTAACACAGGAAATATTCAGAATTGTATTGTTTATGTTCTCCGATAATACAACCATTTATTGCGCATCACTAACATTTTTTTTTCACTAACATTTTAATTCATTATTTTTGTGTATGGTTGTGTGTATAACATATCCATACATGTTTACATATTCTTCAGCATTACTTTATAATCAGTGTGGCTTTTCATTCTTGTCCTCATACACACTTATATGAATAAGCAAATGTGTACATATATACATATATATGCGTATAGATTTACATACATGTACAAAGCATATAGAGTTCAGTATATGCATATATACCTATAAACTTATACATACATATTACTTTGATATACATACATATGTATGCATCTATACATACATACAGAACTAAGAAATATCTGTCCATAGATATGTAGATACGTTCCTGCATTGTTATATCTAGTCTTAAATGGAGGATGCGATGTAGAGTTGTTAAAAACAAAGCATATAAAAGCTTTGTTTTGACTCTTGGCTTAATTACTTACTGGTTACTCTTCACCTTCATGATGCTACATGTCATGTAATCTTGTTAGCATTACAGAATGGTAGGGAGTGTTACTTAATTGGGTGCTGATCATTGTTGAATAGGTTAGGCATAATATTTTTCCATTTTCTTCTTGATTCAATTTGTGCTGTCTTCCAAGAAGCATGAGTCCTGCCAGGGTGCCTTTACTTTGTTTAAAAACAAAGTTGCATTTTTTTCCCTAAACTACATTTTTGGACTAATGGATGGGGAACTTCCCTGCATCTTTATTTTCAGGTATTTAATTGCTCATATGTGATTGCATCTGTTTTTCATAGAGTTATACTTGATACAGAACATTATATTAGTTTCAGCTATATAACATAATGATTCTATATCTGTATATATTGTGAATAATCACCTCAAGTCTCATTAATGCCCATCACCACATATACATACCAATTTTTTTTTCTTGTGAGAACTTTGAAGATTCAGCAATTTTCAAATATACAGTGTAGTTTTATTATTTAGAATCACTTTGGGGGCGCCTGGTGGCTCAGTTGGTTGAGCATGTGTCTCTTGGTTTTGGCTCAGGTCATGATCTCAATGTCATGAGATCAAGCCTCAAGCAGGGCTCTGTGCTCAGGGCAGAGTGCTTGAAATTCTGTCTCTTTCTCTCCATCTGCCCCTCCCCCTCTCACATGCTCTCTCTATAATAAATAAATCTTTAAAATATTATAATCACTGTATA
Organism: Canis lupus baileyi; assembly: GCF_048164855.1. Lineage (NCBI taxonomy): Eukaryota > Metazoa > Chordata > Mammalia > Carnivora > Canidae > Canis > Canis lupus. Next base: position 103,461,436 of record NC_132876.1, read on the forward strand.
TTACATCCGCATGACTTATTTATTTTATAACTGGAATTTTGTAAGTTTTGACCATTTTTACCCATTTTGCCAACCCTTCCCCCGTACCTCTGGCAACCACCAGTCTCTAGTTCCCTGTGTCTACAAGTTCTTTTTTATTATTATTATTTTTAGTTTTCCCCATATAAGTTATATCATCTAGTATTTGCCTTTCTCCATCTGACTTCTTTCATTTAATATGATGCACTCAGGGTCCATCCATGTTGTCAAACATTGCCAGGTTTCCTTCTTTTGTATGCTTGTATAATATTCTATTATATATATATTTCATATGTAACCAATACTATTAATTAATATTTAAATAAAAACATATAAAAATATTACTATATATTTGCTTTATCCATTCATCCATTGATAGATACTTAGGTTGCTTCCATGTCTTGGCTGTTATAAGTAATGCTATAATGGACATTGGTATGCGCATATCTTTTCAAGCTAGTGTTCAATTTCCTTTCACTAAATACTCAGAAGTGGAATTATTGGATCTTATGGTAGTTCTATTTTAATTTTTTGAGGAACCTCCACACTGTTTTCCATAGTGTCTGCACCAATTTACATTCTCACTGACAGTGCACAAGGGTTCCATCTTCTCCACATCCTTGCCAACACTTACCACTTCATTTTGATATAGCCATTCTAAGAAGTGTGTGGTGATATTCCAGTTTTGATTTGCATTTCCATAATGATTAGTGACATTGAGCACCTTTTCTTGTACCTGTTGGTTAATTGTATACTTCTGGTTATATCTCTTCAATGAAATTTTTCTTGACTGTTTGATCTGAAAGTTGGAGTTTTCTGTCTTCTCAGGGATTTTTTTCTCTTATATATAGTCACCTGTGCTCCAATTCTTCTGGGGTTTCTTTCTCCCCTCAAGGACACTGACACTTTGTAGAGTCATTATTCACTTTCTTTTGTTCAAAACTACCTGTTTCAATTCATCTCTTCTTGTTCTCATTTTTGTACTTTTCTTCTGTCTTTTATGCTAATGGATTTATTCCCTGTCATGCCGATGCTGGTCTTCATGTCTTTTTTTTTTTTTTTTTTGAAAGATTTTATTTATTTATTCATGAGAGACACAGAGAGAGAGGCAAAGACATAGGCAGAGGGAGAAGCAGGCTCCCTACAGGGAGCCTGATGCAGGACTCAATCCCAGGACTCTGGAATCACACCCTGAGCCAAAGGCAGATGCTGAACCGCTGAGCCACCCAGGCATCCCAGTGTTCATGTCTTATAGTAAGTTTTATTTTTCCTTTTGTTGTTGTTTTCTCTGGATTATCTTATTTTCTCTTACCATTCCTTTTCCAACTCTGTGTTTATTTAATTCTGTTAAATTTTATCTACCAATTGGGATGCCTGAGTGGCTCAGTTGGTTAAGCATCTGCCTTCAGCTCAGGTCATAATCCTGGGGTCCTGGGATTTAGCCCTGCTTTGGGCTCAGTGGGGAGTCTCTTCTCCCTCTCCCTCTGCTCCTTCCCTCCCCCCGCTAATGGTCTCTCACTCCTTCCCTCCCTCAAATAAATAAATAAAATCTTTTTAAAAATTTTTATTTACCAATTAATAATGGAATGATTTTAACTTGAAGGTAGCATAACTATATGTGCATTTGCAATTTAAAATAAAGAAGAAGGGGATCCCTGAGTGGCTCAGTGGTTTGGTGCCTGCCTTTGGCCCAGGGCGTGATGCTGGAGACCCGGGATCGAGTCCCACATCAGGCTCCTGCATGGAGCCTGCTTCTCCCTCTGCCTGTATCTCTGCCTCTCTCTCTCTCTGTATCTATCATGAATAAATAAATAAAATCTTTAAAAATAAATAAATAAAATACAGAAGAAAAAATAGGGTAATTTTTAAAGCAATGAAAATGTCCAACAAGAATCAAGTATAGAATCATAAATGCAAGTTATCAGCTATAGCACAATGGTGAACTTAAAGAATTATTGTAATATTTGATTTATGAAACTTAGGCTTTTCCTGATTAGTAAATATGATCTAATGTAATCAGATATATGAAATACACTAAGAACATTAAAATTATTATTGTGAACTTAATTCTAAAGTTTTTTTAACATTTCCTTTTAAAAATATATGTAATATGCCTGATTTCATTTGGAAACTGTTACATAATTGGGATTCCTTGTGGAACACAAAGCAGGTGCTGATTATGAAATCAGAGCCTTCTGAGAATCTAGTATGCATAGATCAGTACTGATGAGAGTAGGCCATCCCGAATATTTTCACAACAGGAGATATAATTGGTGTTTATGCTTCAACCATAAGTCATCAACTTGAGTAGACTGAAGATGCTGATAAAGCCATCTGGCAACTTTATGGATTTATTGGTAAAAAGCAGATTTTGTTCTTTTATTTGAAACATAATAATTTTAACATTTATAGTAGGGAGGATGTAAAAGAACAGAAGGTACCATTCACACTTCAGATTTAGAGTGTAACCTAAACTAAAAGTGGAACTATGCCAAACCAAACCTGATCTATAGAGACTACAACTGGCTGATGGTGACAAGCAAGCAGACACTTGGATGGAAAGAAGTTTATTGGATTGAAGCCAAAATACATTGTGCATATTTTGAACAAATATATCTGATGACTTGGCTTCAGGTTGCAAAATTTAAAACATACACAGAATGAAAATATAAACACTAATCAAAATTTGTGCTTGGTACCCGGTATATGAAGATTCATGAAATCATATACGAATCAGAACTAAGGAATCACTTTTGAAAAATGTTTAAGGGAACAGATCAAGATTATTCTTACTGAATTTTTGAACGTGTTCAGGATGAAAAATACATTTTATATCATCCTTGAACATGATCTTTTAGGCTAGTAGTTATATTTTTGGATACAGGCCTTAGGGGTATACCCCAAAAATAGCAAACATTAAAATGAAGATCATTTTATTTTCTAACAATAGGGACAAAAAAAAAAGTAATGATGAGTTGTATTTATGAATTACATAAAAGAATTGAAATACAAGAGCAGGGATCCCTGGGTGGCTCAGTGGTTTAGTGCCTGTCTTCGGCCCAGGGCGTGATCCTGGAGTTCCAGGATCAAGTCCCACATCGGGTTCCCTGCATGGAGCCTGCTTCTCCCTCTGCCTGTGTCTCTGCCTCTCTCTCTGTATCTATCATGAATAAATAAATAAAATCTATAAACACACACACACACACACACAAAACTTTGAAATACAAGAGCAAGCAAGAAAAGCAACAAAAATATACTGATATTTGGCTTTAATAAATATTCAAGTGAGACAAAGACATCTTCCTGGCTTTCAACATAATAGTGATTCAGATTAATTGACATTATCTTTGAAGATGCTGGTGAAAATAGCAGAAAGACAGGGACATATAAATATTTTTCTTGATATGAAGCGTCTATTTTCCTACCTGGAGATGAGAAGATCCTGATAATTTCCTTCCAGGTTTCTTTTTAAGGCTTATTTATTTTAGAGGGGAGGAGGGGCAGAGGGAGAGAATCCAAAAGGAGACTCCCACTGAGCTTGAAGCCTGAAGACTCCATCCCACCACCCATGAGATCATGACCTGAATAGAAACCAAGAGTTAAACATTTAACCAGCTGAGCCACCCAGGTGCCTCTCCTTCCAGATTTATAATTGTGGAATTTATATATCTAAATCTATGCTTTCATAAAAATCATACAGAAATTCAAATAGTTTGTCTATAAGCTAAATGTAAATGAAGAAAAAGATTCTTGGTCTTTTCTGAAGGCTTTAGACAAAAGGAAAAAGAAAAGGTGAAAAAAAATTATTTGACCTTTAATTACTTTTGTTATTGACTTACAAATCTAGTCCAAAGAAGAAAGTTTCCTGGGGAAGTGTTTACAGGTGCCATCCTGATTTCTATAGTACCAGAGAGAAAGGTATAAAAGACACTAATGAAATATCCAATCATCAGAGTAGAGACTCCAGCATTCCCCCTGGAGATGTGGAGAATCTATTATTCATTCCCTTGACATAAGAGACTAAAAAGAAAATGACATCATATAATAATGATGCTTTGTAGCAAATAAATACCTATCACTCCCAATCATTCCACATAATAAGAGAAAAACAAAACTATCCCTAGGAATTATTTTTTCCTATATTGTTTTTGTTTTAATACAATCAGCTTAAGGATATATGGTGAGTAGAGTGATCTCATAAAAGTCTGTGACATTTTTGTACCTTATACAACACGTAATAGCCGGCCTCATAGGGTTGACGAGTAAATTAGCAGAATGCCTTGAACAGTGACTGGCAAAAACTAAATGCAACCAAACTGAAGGGGTTCGTTGCTCAGGGTGCATCTCATTGAATATATCCAAGGAAGTGTTGAAAGCAAAGGATTTTGATTACTTATTACAAGTACAGAGACAGGGAGATAGCGCTAAAAGCACTCTCCACCTGGAGTTAGTACAAGAAGTTTTTATTCAGTGTTTTACAGAGTAGGGGCAGGGAGCTTGCGAAGGCACTTTCAGTGCATGTGCCTGGCACGGCTACATGCTAGTGCATAATACATCCTATGTTCAGAAGATGGTGGAAAACCCCAGCCACGAGAGGAATTCTGAGTATTACAATGAGTTGTAGGTAACTTCAGGTCACCTCAAGGGCCTTCTGCCCCTGTCCTCAGCTCCAGTCCAGCTCAAACTGGCTCACAGAAGCTATCAGGGCAGACACACCTGGCAAGGGGCTATCAGGTGAAAGACCTAGTTGGGTGTCTCCTTGGCTGGAACTGTTCCACAAAACAAAACACGCCCCTTCCCTGCTTTTCTCCCTTTTCCTTTTTCCTGAGAACTATATCAGTCCTCTTATTTGAATAATTTCCCATTGCATCTAGTTAACATGGCATTGCATATGTTTGCTTATTGAATATATATATTTTTAAAGTCAGTCAACAGTAAATTAATTTGTAACAAAATCTGCCTGTTATTACTTTATTATTCAAATCAACTTTTCGGATTCATATAGACTGATATATTCAAAACTACACCAATGGTAGAAGCTGTAATTTTAAGAGCAAAGCAACTGGGTCTCTCCCCTCTCCCCCACTAAATTTATTTATGTATGTGGATTTAGCACACATTGAACATAACTGTTTTAACTGGTAGCAAAGATACCAACTTTCCATTTGGACTACTTATAAAAATACAAAAGGGAATTTTAAAAGTCAACAAAAGATCAGACAGATGGTATATAGATATAACAAATAGAAAAATGTTACATGCAATCCTGTAGAAAAAAAAAATGTAAATAGGTCACAGAGTTGCAAATCCAAAGAGACAACAGACATATGCAAAGAGGCTCAAATTCACCAGCAGTGGGGGAAATTCCAATGAGAGTAACAATGTAATACCATTCTATCTCTTAAATGGCTAAAACTAGAAAGAGCTACAACCTTGTGGTGATGGTAAATGAGGAAACAGCTACTCTCATAATTGCTGGTGAAATTTTGATGCATTAAAAGCTTTCTGAAAGTAACTTGGCAGCATACATTAAAATTAAAAATACATGTACCCATTCGGGGATCCCATCCCATAGAAGTAAAGCACGTAAGAACACATGCATGTGAAAGTTTATTGCTGTGGTATTTTTTTAAAAACTAAACAAAAAACCCAAACTTGAAAAAACAATGGTGTATCTCCATCAAGAAATGTCAGGATACATTGTGGCATATCCATACTCTCAATTATTGTTATTTGAAATACTGAATTAGAACTTTACTGGTTGTGTTAGGGTGTTTTTCATGAGGTATTGAGATACCAAGATCCAAACATATGTACAATTTAATGACACTGTTAAAAAAATCAGTAGTAATGGGCACCTGGGTTGCTCAGTGGTTGAGTGTGTCTGCCTTTGGCTCAGGTTGTGATCCCAGGGTCCTGGGATTGAGTCCTGCATTGGGTTCCCCACAGGGAGCCTGCTTCTCCCCTGCCTAGGTCTCTGCCTCTCTCTCTGTGTCTCTCATTAATAAGTGAAACATTTTTTAAAAAATTAAATCAGTAGTAACAAATGTTATCCTTATATACATAGATATGTACACCTATTTATACAGGACATGTAAGGATGCAGACTATGATTTCCTGGTCATCTTGAAGGCAGAAAAGGGGGCATTTACTGATTTGAGGGGAGGGAGAAGAGGAGGGCCAAACAAAAGATAAAATGTAAAAAAAAAAAAAAAAAAAAAAAGGCTACACCAGAAATAAGATGTCTATATCCATTATAATCATATATTTTAAATGACCTTTTTCAACATATTTAATAAAATCAAAAGTACAAAGATATTTAAATATATCAATAACACAGGTAAATCAATGCTTTTTTTTAACCAACTCCTTCTCATTCGTTCTTAGGTATATAATAACCTTCAAAATGCAAATTTTTATATTTCCATACTGTATTGCATCTGAGGAGTAACTGGATCTGGTGGAGGCCAGTAGCACATGTAGTGAAAAAATTTACCCAAGGCAAAACAAAGGAGATTGAAGTTTATCGAATACACTGCTAGGGAGCAGCTGCAGGACAACAAAGGAGAGACTTTTTGCCAGGAGGCAGTGGGGGGGAACTCTAGCTAATGGGGGAGTGAGGAGGATCATATATTATTTTCCTTTTTTTGGTACTTGTGCCGGCTTGTAAGTAGACCATTGGTCAGCTAGGGCCTATGGGTATTTTGAGGTAGGTCACCTAATAAGCCTGTTTGTGTTCAGCTTAGTGGCTGGCTATGGGCCCTTTCACCTTACTCAGGACACCATTGCTCAAGCCTGCTGCCTAAAAGTGGCCTCTACAGCATCTGTGGTTATTTGAAACCACTCACTGCCAAAAACGGACTTGTCACTGACCCATTTGGACATGGTTTACATTGGCATAGGTTTCATTCATGTTCTCTTTTATCATTAATATCCTCAATATTCCTTATTGTGCTTCCTAAACTATCTATTGGATTTGCTGGGGAGGAAAAAAATTTGTCTTCTATCCTTCTAGGTTCTTTGGATGGTCTAATAATTAAAAACATAAGATAGATGAACAGTAGTAAAGCAAATATAATTAGATGTCAATGGGGGCCACATTAAGTATATGGACTCAAAGACTAGTCAGTCAGACAACTGAGGTTATATACCCTCTTCAGGTAAGAAATGGGATGGAGGTCTGATGATTTTAAAAAGAAAAAAAAAAAAGCAGATGCTTGGTAATTAGACCTTTGTCTTGCTCTCTAGATAGGTCGTTCAGATAGCAAAGTCATCTCTTGGTAATAAATCTCTTTCTAGGCCAGTATTCCTATCTAAATTCTTTTAGGTATGGGGCACCTGACTCCCAGGTAAAGCATGTAACTCTTAATTTCAGGGTTGTGAGTTCAAGCCCCACGATGAGCATGGAGCCTACTTGAAAAAAAATTAAACAAAAAAAAATTATTTTAGTTTAAGGGAGAGGTAAAATTTTTTCTTGAGTCAGTTGGGTCTTGATTGCCTTTGGCTCAAGATAGTCCACATGCCAAAGTGGCACATTTTGGGAAACTTGTTCTGCACTCCTTCGGGTTCATTCTAAAATGCATCTTCCTTTCGTGATGGTTTCTTTCATCCTAATGATGTTCCTCAGCTTTGCCAACTTCATTTTCATCTTATCATTTTCTTGTCTCTTTCCCCCTGCTTTATTGTATTTCTGTCCTGGGTCATCAGTCAAATATTTGGATGTTTGGTTATATTTTCTTCATTAATTACAAAATATTTGATGACTCCTTGTGTTTTCTCTGTGGCAACATGTTTCTAGTGGGTCTTCTTCGTATGTTAATTAATGACGATTTTCTTGATGTCACATTTCAATAGTGTCTTCATATAGCTGCTGTGTTAGTTCCCTTTTTTGTTGTTAGTTCCCTTTTTAAATAGTCTGTTAGCATTGTTATCCCAGAAGTTAGCAATAAAATGAGGATTCATACTTTCCTCTTGTTATCTTTATTTTGGTGGTTAAAAAAAATATCTTGGAATTCTTTTATTTTTTTTAATAACAAATTTATTTTTTATTGGTGTTCAATTTGCCAACATACAGAATAACACCCAGTGCTCATCCCGTCAAGTGCCCCCCTCAGTGCCCGTCACCCATTCACCCCCACCCCCCGCCCTCCTCCCCTTCCACCACCCCTAGTTCGTTTCCCAGAGTTAGGAGTCTTCATGTTCTGTCTCCCTTTCTGATATTTCCTACCCATTTCTTCTCCCTTCCCTTCTATTGCCTTTCACTATTATTTATATTCCCCAAAGGAATGAGAACATATGTTTGTCCTTCTCCAATTGACTTACTTCACTCAGCATAATACCCTCCAGTTCCATCCACGTCGAAGCAAATGGTGGGTATTTGTCGTTTCTAATGGCTGAGGAATATTCCATTGTATACATAGACCACAGCGTCTTTATCCATTCATCTTTCGATGGACACCGAGGCTCCTTCCACAGTTTGGCTATTGTGGATGTTGCTGCTAGAAATATCGGGGTGCAGGTGTCCCGGCGTTTCATTGCATCTGTATCTTTGGGGTAAATCCCCAGCAGTGCACTTGCTGGGTCATAGGGCAGGTCTATTTTTAACTCTCTGAGGAACCTCCACGCAGTTTTCCAGAGTGGCTGCACCAGTTCACATTCCCACCAACAGTGTAAGAGGGTTCCCCTTTCTCCACATCCTCTCCAACATTTGTGGTTTCCTGCCTTGTTAATTTGCCCCATTCTCACTGGTGTGAGGTGGTATCTCATGGTGGTTTTGATTTGTATTTCCCTGATGGCAAGTGATGCAGAGCATTTCTCATGTGCGTGTTGGCCATGTCTATGTCTTCCTCTGTGAGATTTCTGTTCATGTCTTTTGCCCATTTCATGATTGGATTGTTTGTTTCTTTGGTGTTGAGTTTAATAAGTTCTTTATAGATCTTGGAAACTAGCCCTTTATCTGATATGTCATTTGCAAATATCTTCTCCCATTCTGTAGGTTGTCTCTTAGTTTTGTTGACTGTATCCTTTGCTATGCAAAAGCTTTTTATCTTGATGAAGTCCCAATAGTTCATTTTTGCTTTTGTTTCTTTTGCCTTCGTGGATGTATCTTGCAAGTAGTTACTGTGGCCAAGTTCAAAAAGGGTGTTGCTTGTGTGCTCCTCTAGGATTTTGATGGAATCTTGTCTCACATCGTATCAGCAAGAGAAAAACCAAGAACCATATGATCCTCTCATTAGATGCAGAGAAAGCATTTGACAAAATACAGCATCCATTCCTGATCAAAACTCTTCAGAGTGTAGGGATAGAGGGAACATTCCTCGACATCTTAAAAGCCATCTACGAAAAGCCCACAGCAAATATCATTCTCAATGGGGAAACACTAGAAGCCTTTCTCCTAAGATCAGGAACAAGACAGGGATGTCCGCTCTCACCACTGCTATTCAACATAGTACTGGAAGTCCTAGCCTCAGCAATCAAACAACAAAAAGACATTAAAGGCATTCAAATTGGCAAGGAATTCTTTTATCATCCATCTTGATTACAGTCTTTCAATTGCCAGACTGGATGAAGCAGTTTGTGTGGACTGTTTTTTGCACTTGGCAATTTATACGATAACTAGTGTTGTGCCCAAGATTGCAAATCCAAGAAACCACCAAAGAGCTGATGACGATGCAAGCAAATGAGGGTTTATTAGCAAGCTCCAGCTTGGATCCAAGTAGATCCAACACAGTGGAGCAGGGACTTGGACCCCTGAGGTGGGTTCCAGCTGGGTTTTTATGGGCTGGTCTAGGGGACCTCCAGAAGGGGTGGAGGAATTTCTTAAGCTCTGTTTTCATTCTGATATGGGGCTTTTAAGGATGTTAAGTGGTTTTTTCCTGTAACTGAAGTAAGGTAAAGTTCAGCTCTTATTCATAGGGGCCTGAGATGGCTGTACTTGTGCTAACACTGAACTTAAGGTGGAATGGCCTTAATTTTCTCAGCCTCCACACTAGTAATTAAATACTATTTCCAAAATGGTAATAGTGTTTCCAAAGCAGTAAAACAAAATGAGCAAAATGAAGTATGCGATGAAATGTTTGTTTTAAGAAATATGCCTTTTCAGGGGAGGAAAAGTGACTTTCTTTCTGTCCTATGTTCTTAGCTGAGAACCCAAATGAAACGGTAACAGGAGAAAAAAAAAGATAAATAGGAGAAAAATTAAGTTTGATAACTTAATATTTTAAAAAGTTTGATAAATGTGTACCTCATGTATACATGGGAGATACCCAGGAAAACTGAATTAATTCTTCTTCTGAATGGCTCAAGTCATCACCATAAGTGACTTTTCCAGCTAAAGACAAAAGAACACGTTGTGAAGAGTGGAGGAGGGGAAGCCTGTTATGGGAGGTTACAAAGAAAAGAACAGTAATAAAGGTTATGGTTGTTAGGCCAATTTACATCCTCACGTTCTCCAATGCTAAAGAGTTTCTAGAGATTTAGAATCCTCTGTCTCTTCCAAGTACAGAAAGGGAGACATCCTTACAAATGGAGATTTCCCTTGTAAATATCTATTACAAAAAGGGTAGCTTTAGATCAATTTTCAGAGCTGCTGCTTTGTCCAAATTTCATAAAAAATAATCTGCTCAAAATAATCTTGACAAAGAGACAAGTTTTGGTATGGCAAATTCTGCTCCCCTTCACTTTAAAAGAGGAGAAGAAAGTGACGTCCATCACAGAAACCTCTTTGGCATTTTAGAACGAGATACTCTAATGCAATAAGTGGAATTGATATAAATAGTCATTACTTTTGTCTCACATTGAAAGCTTTTTTTAACATCAGTTTTGTTACCTGAACACTGACTTCACAGTCCAGAGCTATAATTTCTAAATGATTTGTTTCTTTAGTTTGTTGAATGGGTTTTTGTCATTACCATATAGCTTTATTTTATAGAATACATCAAGTCAAAGAGGCAATTTAAAATGTAACCGCTTTCTAGTACCTTTTTGGTCCCTTACACTTCTCACATTCTATGGATATCTGTTGTGAAAGTTCAAAGGTGTTTTAGTCATTTGCTCTGCATAGTATTTTTTCTATTACCTGGCTTGGAAGAATAATGGAATTTCAAGATTAAGTTGATATTCTGGTTAAAGGAATGAACACAAATCCCATCCAGGACTAACTTATTTCCATTGGAATATGATTCAGTATAGTAATGCCAACCAAAATTGAATGTGTTATGCAATTAATCAGTTGATGTGCCTATTTTCAAACATTTATTGAATATTGATAGTATGCTTGATACTGTACAGAATACTCAGAGGTATCCTTCCAAGGGAAATTTATATCATTTAATATACTTTGTTAATATTAAGTATCAGCACTTTGAGGTCTATCGGGACCACTTTTAATAAGAATTTCATTAAATTATTGAATAATTCGCGGTATTTCTGTTATTTTCAAAATATCACAGCAATGTCAATACAAAAAAGATCATAAGTCATCCTTTCCTTTGTTATTTTTGCCACTTAATGCTTTTTATTATCAGGCTAAATGATCAGATAAAATTGTAGCCAAATTACAATTAAGCATAATCATTACAATCTACATAAATAATATTTGTACTCTGTGTTTGGTATGGTCTGATAAAAATGATAACTTGTGTAATGCACAACCTTTGTAATGCAGTACTTTTACTTTGTAAGGAGTAATGTGGCATTTATTTGAAAGCTTTTATTAAATTAAGGAATTCACTTATTCTTAGTCTGCTATAATTTTTTAAAGAATTCCCACCTCACTACATATAAGAATTTATGCTAGACAAACTGCAAATCAAAAAATGTTAAATCTTACTTGCCAGATACACAATTCTCCATTTGTAAAAGCTAGAAAAAAAAGTATTTTGAAGGTCTGAAAGTCTATTTAATAAGTATGATCACATGAGTGACAGGCAAAGGAGGAAATTTTAGCTTCTGTGTCTTACACTGTTCCAAAGACATTATTTCTCTCGAAGAAATTTTATACACCACTGGACCGTATCATGAACTAGTCACATTTAATTTAAAAAAAATAATCTTAGTATAATGTGAACTATTCCAACAATACTTATATGCCAAACTTTTAAATTTCCAAATACTGTTTTAAGAGCAGTATTGTCTCCTAGCAAGTGGCTTGGACCCATGCAGTATTTTAGCATAGTGCTTTAAATATCACTTTTCACAAACTGCTTTTCATGAAGTGAAAGCAATTGTATATATTAATTCTTATGAGAACCCCATCAGTATTCATTATATGAATTCTTTGTAAGAATGGGCATTACTATTTTATTATCTGGTATGCATGCATAAACCTCAAGGTACCAAAGTAGTTTTTTTGAAATCAATATTTCAAAATGTTGTATTTTCTAATAATTACGTATAAGTTACATTGTGCAGAGGTTACTTTTGTTGCATAACCTGTCTGTGGTCACACTGTAGCTGTTCCCATCGATGTCCAAGGAAAATGAATGAGTTCATGATTTTTTAGGCTATGTCATTATGGATAAAATTTATAACATTAATGTCATTACTACTTCTATGTGACATTTTGCAAACCACTTAGCTGTGCATTTATTGTGTCTGGGGAAAAGTTAAAAAAAGATGACAAAAATAAGTCACAGTAAAGAATTTATGATCTTATAAAAAATATTTAGAAATGCTATGTGTTGGGGCACTGGGGTGGCTCAGTGGCTGAGCTTCTGCCTTTGTTTGGCTCAGCATGTGATCCCAGGATCCTAGGATCTAGTCCCATGCATCTAGTCCCTGCATGGAGCCTGCTTCTCCCTCTGCCTGTGTCTCTGCCTCTCTCTCTCTGTCTCTCATGAATGAATAAATAAAATGTTTTTAAAAAATTATTTTCCAGTTTTACTGAGGTATGAATGACAAATACACATTGTATTTATTTAATGTGTATAATTGATGTCTTAGTATACATACATATACCTTGTGAAATGATTCCCCCAATTAAGTTCATTAACCTTAAAAAATCACAAAAGGCAGAAAAAAAAGAGCATAAGTCAAAAATAGGAAAATAGAAAAGGGTCAACAAATAGAAAACAGTGGGATGCCTGGGTGGCTCAGTGGTTGAGCATCTGCCTTTGGCCCAGGGCGTGATCCTGGAGACCCGGGATCGAGTCCCACATTGGGCTCCCTGCGTGGAGCCTGCTTCTCCCTCTGCCTGTGTCTCTGCCTCCCTCTGTGTGTCTCTCATGAATAAATAAATAAAATCTTTATTAAAAAAAACAAATAGAAAACAGTAACAAATAGGGTAGATATTAATCTAATCATTTCAATAATAATTTTCAATATCAGCAATCTGAAAATACCAATTAAAAGAAGAGCTGTATGAATCAGGAAACAAATCTCAACTACATGTTGTTTACAACAAATTCATTTTAAATATAAATATTAAAAATAGATATAATTAAATATAAATATGTGTTGAGTGAACTGGGCATCTGCCTGGGCAGAAGACCACACATTTATTAAGTGAAGCCTCAGCACTTAGTTGTCAGATCTGATGCTGGGTGTGTGCTCTTCCTAGGAATCTCAGGGAGGAAGTGTTGAGTCTGTTTGCAGATGAGAAAACTGAAGCCCAGAGAAGCTGAGGATGAGCCTGTGTTCCCGGGTTCTTGAGGGGCAGAACTGGCATGGATTAAAAATTAAGAGATGAAGAAAGATATACCATGATCTTATTAACCAAAGGAAAACGGGAGTAGGTGTGTTAATTTCACACAGAGCAAAGTTCAGATCGAGGGGAGTTACCAGGGTTAGAGAAGGGCATTACATAATAAAGTGCTAACTCTCTTAGATTACATAACGGTACTTAATGAGGATGTGCCTAAAAACAGAATATCATGAGATATTCTGTATGAGACAAAAATTATAAGAAAAAGTAGATGAATCCATTATACTAGAGACTTCTACAACTTTACATATTAGAAATGAAAAGATCTAGCAGGCAGAAAATTAGTAGGGACATAGTTGAACTCCTTAACATGATAAGTTAACAGGATATGATTAACATCTACGGACTACTTCATCCAACTGCAGAATACACATTCTTGTCAAGCTCACATGGGGCACTCACCGAGATTAACCACATTCTGGGCCATAAAGCACATCTAAGAAATATTTCAAAAATGGAAATCATGTAGTTTCTATCTCAGACAATAATGGAATTAAACTTGAAACCACCAACAAAACGATGACTGGAAAATCCTCAAAGCATGAAGATTAAATACGACACTAATAAATTACACGAGTATAAAAAGAAAACTCAAGAGAAATTAAAAAAAAAAAATATCTTCAATGGCTCAGCAGTTTACCACCGCCTTCAGCCCAGGGCATGATCCTGGGGACCCGGGATCGGAGTCCCACGTCGGGCTCCCTGCACGGAGCCTGCTTCTCCCTCTACCCCCCACCCCCCGTCTCTCATGAATGAATGAATGAATGAGTGAATGGATAAATAAATAAATAATACCTTCAATGAAATGAAATGATAAGACAACTTATCAAAAATTGTGCGGATTTTTGTATGGGCATGAGATATAGGACTTTGCACACTGTATTCAAATGCAGTGAAAAGGGGCCCAGAACACGTGCCTTACCTCTGTCAATGGAAAGTTTCTTTGTAGTTTATCCAGGCTTCAAAAGTCATTTACATGCCAAGCTTAAGTCTCTCAGTCCTTCCGCACATTCTGTGAAGAACTGGCCCCCTCCCACAGTCTTTAACCCACATTGCTAAACCTAGACTTCAATCGCACTGAAAAACATGCAGTTTCCCAAACATACTTGCAACATTTGCTCCTACCTACCACCTCACTGCACTCATCTTGACTCTGGCATCCTCACTCTCTATTTTTTTAAAGATACATTTATTGGGCGGCCCAGTTGGCTCAGCGGTTTAGCACCGCCTTCAGCCCAGGGCGTGATCCTGAAGACCCGGGATCGAGTCCCACGTCCGGCTCCCTGCATGGAGCCTACTTCTCCCTCTGCCTGTGTCTCTGCCTCTGTGTGTGTGTGTGTGTGTGTGTGTGTGTCTTAAATAAATAAATAAATAAATAAATAAATAAAAATCTTTTTTAAAAAAATAAAGATTTTTTTATTTTACAGAGAGAGAGAGCATGTGATGGGGGAGAGGGCAAAGGGAGAGAAAGAAGCAGAATCCCTACTGAGCACAGAGCTCAATGCAGGGCTCAATCCCACAACCCTGAGATGATGACCTCAGTGTAAATCAAGAGTTGGAGGCTTAATCAAATGAGCCACCCAGGCACCCCTCCCCACCTTTTTTAAAGATTTATTTATTTATATCTAAGTTTTTTTTATATCTAAGATTTTTTTAAAGATTTTTTATTTATTTATATCTACTCCTAGACATCTCCCCCCCAAAAATCATGACATCTCCAGCAGTAGCACAGTGTATTTCCAAAAGTAGATGCTTGATTAATATTAAGGGAATAAATGAGCCAGTGAGCATATTTTCCAACTTATTAAGATTTAATTTCTTATAAATGCTTAAGTAAACTGAGCAAATCCAGGTATGTGTTATTAAATTTTACTGAACAATAGGCTAAACGAGATAAGATGGGAATTGATAATCTTTTACTTTATTCTGCTCTTTTTATTGACCCAAATAATTTTATTACTGAGTTATTTTATATTTCCAAAGTAATACCAATGCCTGTCCTATTCTGGATTCAAAATAATTGGGAAGATTTTCCAATTTGATTCACAAAATATAAAAACTCCTACTTGTAAACTTGATACATGTTAACAAATGTATGAAGAAAATGATTCATAAATTTATATTCAGAAGGTATTTAAACCATTTATTAAAAGGTTTAACATTTGAAGTCAGTCTCAGGTGTGCTGAGAGAGAGGAAAATCAAGATCTCCATACTACCACATAAACAGGTATATAAAGATGATATATATCCATGGTGAAGCAAGTGACCATTAGAGACTTGAAATGCTCTAAGTTCAGACAAAAGGAGGTGATACAGGTTTTCAGCTCCACTAAGAAGACAGTGCAGCTATCAGAGGAGGCCATAAGGAAGGACTTGTCAGCAGGTCAGTTTCCAGAGTTGGGAGGGCATCCTGGGGAAGTCACAAATGAAGGGCTCTGTAATAATGGAAGGTGCTGGAACCGGACAAAATACCAGGTCCAGGGCAGAGTTAGCTCTCAGTAGGATCCTAGGAAAAGGAAACTCAAAGACAATCCCCAAATTATTATTTATTTTCATATCTACCTTCCCTTCAATAGGCCTGCTTTTAGTATTTTGGTTTCAAGTGCCTTTGTACTGCCTGAGATATATTTGGAATAGGGAGTGTATAAATAAATTAAGAGACAGTAGGTTGGCCTTGGGTTGAGAGGAGAACCATGTTACCTTTAGGCAAATTCAAACCAGAGGTCTAGTCCCAGCTCTGCTAGTGACCATTCTTGTGAACTTGAAAAAAATTGCAAGTTCTTCATCACCAAGTGAGTTTGATAAGCTCCATTATTTGGAATGTATATATGTAACCACATGACAAGATGACTGGAAAATATTACCCAATATTTAAAGAGTAGCAATTAATATTATTTTGATCCCAAATGATACTACCCACCTCCTTTGATGTTTTTTTTCCAGGAAGTGTCAGAGAATATGTGGTATTCTTGGATAAAGAACACCAAATCAACCAAAAAAAAAAAAAAAATTATCCTAGCTAGTAAAAGTAAGTAAATTTTCCCCATTAGAACATCTTCATTTAATTTAGGCATGGAGTTTTCTTTCTCAGCTGGTTGTAACTCAAGTTCCTAGAATTGGTGTCAAGGTACAAGTCCTCCCATCCCTTCCAGGTGCCCTTCCAATCAAATGACCTCTGTTAACATTCAATACACCCTCATCAAAAGCCAGCCCTTGCTCAGAGTTTGCCAAATTACATCCAAGATAATCTAATTAAAACACCCTTTTAATGAAGCAGGCTCTGGCTCTCCCAGCTTGGGGCAAGCAGTGCCGGCACTGTGGCATCTTGCCTGAAGGGGGTATCACCCTTATTTCTGAGAAAGTCCACAAGGATGTCATGTATAGATCATCTAATTTGCATGCTGCATTCATCTGCACTGGAATAGGAACAAAGGACACCTTCCTTTCCTATCCCAGGTGATGATTTCTCTTTGGTTGACCCACAATCCCACAGTAACTCCTAGCACCAGTTTTGTTATAAAGACTGACTGCTTTTGTCCCTTTTCACCAAATGCCTATGTTGAAGCCCTAACACCTAGTGTGAAGGTAATTGGAGGTAGAATCTTTGGGAGATAATTTGGTTTAGATGAGGTCATGAGGATAGCATACTCATGATGTGATTAGTGTTCTCCTAAGAGCAAAAGAAACCAGAACTTTCTCCCTGTACTATGTGAGGACACATGGAGAAGGTGGCCATCTGTAAGGTAGGAAAAGGCCTCTCACAAGAAATCGAGTCTGCTGGCACCTTGTTTGTAAACTTCCCAGCCTCCTTAACTGTGAAAATGTCTGTTGTTTACGTCGTCGGATCCATGGTATGTTGTTATAGCGGCCAGACAGACTAACACAGGGTGATGTCTCACAGTTCTCAAGTATACCGTTGAGGGGTTCTGGCCTCTACCCACCGATTCCACAATCTCAGCTAGTCCACCACACACTGTAAATGAGAATTACATCCCACTGAGGCCTGGCAGGTTCCTAAAGTCCCAAACTGCATGGCTCAGGAAATTTCCACATAATTATCTCAAAAAGATGACCCTCCTCCTCACTCATTCCTTTGACTCGACCTGTGGGCCACAGAGGTTATTTCAATGCTCACTTGTCTGAGTGGAGCTCACAGGCTCTCAAATTCTGAGTAAAGGCTGGATTTCCTTTATATTTGCATCTGAAGTACTAACACTGAGCCTACCCATGAGCAGATATTCACTGTGACAAACAACCAGTAAACATAAACTACAGTTTCTTGAGATTTAATTTCTTTCTTGAACAAATTAACAAAATCGAAGAATAAATCCTTTAATTTTGTAAAACTAAAGACTAAATGAACAAATAAAACTGAATTAATCATGTTTAATTTTTTTCCATTCCATTATTCTTACTATTTTATCATGAGATTCTTTCATATTGCTAATAATATAATTCCTATTGTGATGTTATATTTTCTTATCTAGATAATAACAAAACTCAGGTTTCACTAAGGGTGGAAAGATATTCCAGGGCATAGCCCTGGAAGATGCAATGACTTTGGCAATAGCGCTAGCTCTGGCCTCCTCATCTCGCAGAGCTTCTTCATAATAAGATGGGAAAGCACTGGGGATGGTATCGTTGACTTTTGCCAGAAATTCGAGGACTTGCATCTTGCTGGTTTCAGCTTGAGCTTTCGGACCCCACAGTAGCTCATAGCGTGGAGGATCACTGTTAGACACCTGGCGGTATTCTAGGTACTGCAGCCTCACCAAGTCTTTGGTGATGAGCTTCCTGGGCTCTCCGTAGATGAAGTGCTTCCTCCCGGCATATACTTGCATCATACCCAGGAACTTCCAGATGTCTTCCTCAGCAGCGCAGTTGCCCTTCATGAAGATCATTCCCAGGATATTCATCAGCAGACCGGTCTTGGGTAACCCCCTGCCAGCACGCACCCTCCCGTTGTTGGGGAGTTTGAGTTTGCTGATAAGGTCATACGATTGTCTGGTTGAGTCAATTTCCTTCAGGTCGACTGCGAAGACAATCTCAATGCGCTCAGAGGCTTTCTTGAGGATCTCAGGAAATTGGTCTTCATAATGATGGCCGATAATCTTCAGCATGTCTTCCTTCAAAATGGGTTGCTTCATTTTATACTTGTACAGAAGGAACTGCTCCAGCAGGCCAGGCTTCCTGGTCAAAGAATCTTCACCTACGTTCTCAGTGTAGTAGGCGGCCTCGTAGGCATTTGCTCTATCATAATCTTGGTTGTTGTACTCTGCATCAGATCTAGCCCAAGAAGCACCTACAGAAGTAAAGGTGGTGGCTTGTGCTCTTCGATACCACTGGGAAGTGCTACTTGCCCTAACAGGAGGCAGAATCTGGGCAGTATCTTCGTACTGAGGAGGAAAGGAGGGAGTGGACTCCTTTTCTACTGCTGCTGTGGCCTGAGCATTCTCACCAGCCTGAGCCTCAGCTTGAGCCTGGCGGCGTTTCTCAGAAGCCTGGAGCTTACTCTTCTGACTCCGAGGCATGATGCACTATGGTGACAAGCAGCAGGCAGGTGTATGAACAGGAGATCAGGAGATGTGAGCACTTGGAGGAAAGAGAATGAGATGATGTAAGCACCTTCGGTAGGGAGTTTCTACGTTGGCTTTAACTGAGGCTGCTTCTGCGGGTTTACTCGAGGGCACTGCTCCGTGGACCCACAAGGTTCCTGTTCTAATCAGGCTGTCCTCTGAGAACCCTGTAGAGGAAGGGGACCTTTCACTGCTGTCTGCCAGCCCCGCCTGGGGTATACTGGGGTGACATCAGAGGCTGCCAGTGGGGAACTTCTGTTCTGGGCTCGTGGAGGAGTCTTCTCTGTTTAACTTCAGGATCATCTTCTCAACCCTCGGCAGGTCCTGGGCCTCCTCTATTCTACTGCTGTGAAGTCGATACCTCAAACCAAAGCCAGAGACCCCAGAGGAATAAGTAAAGTAGTAGTTCCTTACTCCCTGTCCCTGTCAGGGGCATCCGCCTGAGATCTACGTGGAGCTCTCTCCTTCATGAGCTGTTTTGGCCCTTAGTTCTCATTCAGGGTGCTCACTTGGTCTCTAGCTAGTGCCTGGTACACCTCCCTCCTGCTCACTGGTGGCTGTACCATCACACTAAAGATCTCTTGTCTCTGAGATTTAATATAAATAAATGAGAGTAAGGCTTGGCCTGACCACCCTGCCCTGAACCTGCAAGTGCTGAATGCAAATATGGGGATCTGATTTTTTGTTATCTTTTTATGTTCAGTGGTCCCCTCCATCTTTCCCTTGTCCCCTGCTCATTGAAAAGCAAGGAGCAGATAAAAAAAGGAAGGTTATGTGTGCACGCATATGGGAGAAACCAGAAACCAAGGGGTAGGGGTGGATGCTTCATTCTCCTTGCTGAACAGGACACAGAAGGGGCTGGTTCAGTTTGCTAGCTAGGGGCCCTCTGATGACCTTGACTGGTGGTCTCAAGAAGGGCTGGTAGGCAGCAGATACCACATCACTGGAGATTGAGGAGATAATGGTGGGGGGGGGGCAGTAGAGAAGCTATAAGAGTGCATATAAATCCAGTAAGAAGCTCAACTAGGAGGGAAAGAGATAAGGCTGGGGAAGATGCAGTGGCCAGGAAGGCTGGATTTGGTTCTGTTTTGAAGATAAGAAAGGCTTGACCTTATGTGCCTGTGCCCCTGCCCCAGGGCGCCCCAGGATTGTTGGCTGCTGTAAGTTCTATGCCACCTCCATGTTGTAGAATTGTTGATCCCCTCAGATCTCAACTCGGAGTTCTGCAGCCTTGATTTCCTTCAAGATATGATGGCCTTCCCGAGATCAAGGCTTTCAGCTTCCTGATCCTTCAAATATTGAAGGAAGCCTCACGCCCACCTGACCGCCACGCTTGGTTCCCCCGGGAGCCTCTAGTCAGAATGGAACCCCCTACTCCCCCAACTTCCCCATTCCCGCTGGTGAACTGGCAGCTCCCACCAAAGCCCGCACCTTCTTGTGACCCTCCAGGCAGAAATCTACCTCAGCCTGACTCCTCTGCTGTGGGGCGGGAGGACTGGGGGGTGGAGGCTGAGGGGTAGTGAGCGGGGGACACGGAGGCGGTGGAGGCTGGGGGGTTAGGGAGTGGAGAGGAGGGGGTGGGGCCGGGGGAGTAGGGAGGAAGGGAGATGGGGGCTGGGGAAAGGAGGGCGCGAGAGGGTGGTAGAGGCTGGGGGGTGGGGAGTGGGAGGTTCGAAGAGGGGGAGGGGGGGCTCGGGGGTAGGGAGTGGAGAGGGGGTTTAGGGCTGGGGAGTGGGGGTGGGAGAGGGGGTTGGGGGGTAGGGAATGGAGGAACATATCAAAATGGGAGGTTCGCCTCAGAGGAGTGAGGGCAGGGAATGGGGGGTAGGCAATGGTGGAACATATCAAGATGGGGGTTCGGCTCAGAGGAGAGGGGGCTGGGGGTAGGGAATAGTGGAACATATCAAAATGGGAGGTTCGCCTCAGAGGAGTGGGGGCGGGGAATGGGGACATGAGGGATGGGGTGGCATGAGGTGGGGATGGCACTTTTGGGGGGCGAGGGCATTCTGGTATTTTTTAGTCAGGTTCCTCACCTTGACTTGTGCTCGGGTCTGAAAGATTCCTCACTCGCCAGGCCCAAGGCAGCTGCCGAAGCAAAGTCACGCACCTCCTCAGGCATCCCAAGAGGAAGTGAGGCTGTTCTTCCTGTCACCAACGACAGGGCCTCTCAAGGCTGGCAGCAGGGGTGGGATCTCTGGTGCCCCCTCTGTTCTGGGGTGGAGAGCACACTCAGTTTCATACAGGACTGTCCCTTGGCCCTCATCTATGACCTTGGGCTCTTCCACCCCCCCTCCTTGCGATGCCCTCCCTCCCATCCTTGAGAACTTTCTTGTGGAGATGTCACTCCGACAGCATAGACGGAAGAGTGGGGGGGGGGGGGGTCGCTGCATGACTGCCCAGGTGACTGTATGTTGCTGGGGTCAGCCTCCACTCATAGTTCCCATCTGGGCTCCTGTCTCTAACGAAAGGCTTCCAGAGCAGGGCCACAGCCCGCCAAGCCCTTGAGTCGTCTCTCTAGTGCAAATCGTACAGATGAGTCTGTGTCCCAGGAGTGATATGACACGGGGAAGGTCTTAGCTTGGCCTATGGAATATCTGTAAAAAAAAAAACCCGCCCATATATCCCTTCTCTTTACTACCCAGACTTGGCATCTTCGGTAACTTCTGTTCTAAAATACTTACCATGGGAAAAGACGGAGCCACATAATTTCATGAGACTGACATCTTTTTCTTTTTCTTTTTCTTTTTCTTTTTCTTTTAGGCTGCTATCTTTGGAAGTTAAACAACACTACATATTGTTAGCAGATATTATATCTTCCTGTCATCATTCATACCTCTTATTTATTTTGATATTTTTATTGCTCCGGTCATATATTCCTTTTTTTTTTTTTTTTTTTTTACCTAATTGGCTGAGATATATTTTGGAGTAGTGACAAAGTGAATACACGTTCACAAGGTTGACTTCAGGGTGGGAGTGGTAGGCCAGTGTATGCCCTGGATGGATTCACATCAGGGCTTTGGTCTAGCTCTGACATTTACCACCTTGTGAATAGGAGACTGAAGTTTTTTATATGCCAACTGAGTTTGATAAACTATATTTTAAGACTTTGAGAATGTAGGCACTGTATATAAAGCATCTGTCAAGATGACTGGCTAATACTGGGCATTCAATGAAAGGCAGTGATGATGATTTTTACCTAAATAGTATCATCCTCCTACGGAGGAATGTTTTTTAAATCCAGGGTCTGTCCTTCAAAATGCAATACAAAAGAATATTAAATCAGCCAAAAATTCACTTTAGCAAGTAAAATTAACTATCTTTTCCCTATTAGAGTATCTAGTATTTCATTTGGGGGTGTGGCTTTTCTTTCCATGGATGCCGCTCAGAACTCCTTGCATGTTGTCAAAACCCCACTCTTTTTCTTCCCAGTTCTTCTTCCATTCAAATCACCTCAATTTTCATTTGTTTTGTCCCCACCAAAATCTAGCCTTCTCTTAGAATTTGCAAACTATAGTCAAGAAAACCTAATTAAAATACTTTTTTAAAAAAGATTTATTTATTTATTTATTTATTTATTTATTTATTTATTTATTTATTTGAGACAGAGAGAGAGGCAGAGACACAGGCAGAGGGAGAAGCAGGCACCATGCAGGGAGCCTGACGTGGAACTCCATCCTGGGTCCCCAGGATCGCGCCCTGGGCCAAATGCAGGCACTAAACCGCTGAGCCACCCAAGGATTCCCTAATTAAAGTGGTATTTTAGGGCAGCCCCAGTGGCTCAGCGGTTTAGTGCTGCCTTCCGCCCAAGGCGTGATCCTGGGGACCCAGGATGGAGTTCCACGTCAGGCTCCCTCCATGGAGCCTGCTTCTCTCTCTACCCAGGTCTCTGCCTCTCTCTCTCTGTGTGTCTCTCATGAGTAAATAAATAAAATCTTAAAAAATAAATAAATAAAATAAAATGCTGTTTTAATGCAGTGGATCCTGACTGTACCAGTTCAAAGCAGAAAGTGTCAATACAGTGGCTTCTGTGTGTGTCATCTCAAGGGAGTTCACCCTTTTATCTTGAAACTCCCTGGAGACCATGTGTTTAGAATGCCTATTTGTGCACTACATTCTTCTTTTTTGAGATAGTAACAAAGACACTTTTGATTCTTGCCTTTTCGGGGCTGAATTGCGTCCACCAAAAATTCATGTTGAAGCCATAACCCCTTCCCCCCCTCCTCAGAATGTGACTCTAGTTGGAGATGAGGCCATAAAAGAGATGGTTAAATTAAAATTAGGCCATTAGGGTGGGCCATAACCCAGTCTGACTGGTTTGCTTATGATAAAAGACTAGGACCCACAAAAAGATACCAGAGATTCATGCACACAAAAGGACAACCAAATAAAGAGGGTGGCTATATGGGAGCCCAGGAGAGGAACCTCAGAGGAAACCAATCTTGCCAGCAACTTGGCATTGGACTTCTAGCCTCCAGATCTATGAGAAAATAAATTTTGTTTTAAACTGCCCAGTCGGGAAGCCTGGGTGGCTCAGCAGTTGAGCGCCTGCCTTTGGCCCAGGGCATGATCCTGGAGTACCGGAATCGAGTCCCACATCGGGCTCCCTGCATGGAGCCTGCTTCTCCTTCTGCTTATGTCTCTGCCTCTCTCTCTCTCTCTCTCTGTGTCTCTCATGAATAAATAAATAAAATCGTTAAAAAATAAATATAAAAATAAACTGCCCAGTCTGTGTTATTTTGTTATGGCATTCCTAACAGGTTAATACACTGCCCCAGGTAAAGGTTTCTTTCTGGATTATCTATGATGCCAAAGTGATTGACCAGAGCTTGTTTTAATGGCCTCCTTTTCATCCCACTAGGTGAGGAAAGAACTTTCATACTGTGGTTCTATGGACTTCAAATACACGCCACTGGACACTGTAGAGATGAGACAGACATCTGGTTTTGAATCATGGGTACTCACTTGGCTGGAGGAGAAAGGCATTGCGTGCTACACAGCACAAAATGGGGGCTACACCTAGGAACACAACGCATGAACGAGTCTTTGGAAGGCAGTATTTGGTGTCAAGAGTTTGAGGTGACCTTTAGTTCCCATGGTACCATGCAATCAGCTTCTTTGAATAATTCTGCAAGCTGATTGGGAACAAAAAACTGCTACTTAGGAATAAGCAAGATATTAGGTGCCTTGTCCCCTTGATAAAGATGGTTGTTTGATAGTGGACCTTATCTGCAAGTGCACAGTATGGAGGGGAGCTTTCATTTAGTCAATTTGAGGCCCTGTCGGTTTCACTCAACGTCAAGGAGACTGTAATACTGAATCTTCATTTTAGACCTTCTGGCAGCACAGTGTAAAATTCCATTCAAAGATATTTCTTTTCTCTCAACTCGGAGATGCATCATCTTAGGGTATGGCCTCTATCACCATTCCCGCGACCTTAGTCTAGCCCATCATGTAGCTTAATTTGAAATTACATCACACAGATTGACCCTACAATATCCCGAAACTTAAACTGCCTTGTTTCGGGGAATACACACGCTACTCTGCCCTGAGACACCTCCTTTCTGTTTTTTGGTGTGTGTGTGTGTGTTTTTTTTAACTTTCTTATAAGACAGAGAGGGTATCTTAGTATTTTCCTTTTGATCATAGCTACTAGTTTCTAAAGTTCTATAGGAGAGGCTGGGTCTTTATCTTAGCATCCCCAGTCCTAGCATGGAGCCTTCCAGAAAGCAGATTACTTACTAGACATTTGGGGAATAAAAGAGTATGAGGTCTACGTTGTAATGATATAATATTTCCTGAATTCTTTAATAAATAAAACACATTGAAGTATAAATCCCTTAATTTTATAAAACAAAAGACTGAAGAGTCAAGAGCATCAAAGCTGACCCTGTTTTATTATTTTTTTATATTCCATTGTTGCAGTAAATGGGATTCTTTCACATATCCATGAAAATCCCTATTGTGATGTCATATTTTCCTTAGATGATTGGGAAAAAACCCTCAGGTATCAGTAGAGGCGAGAAAAGCTGCTGGTTGTGCCCCTATAACACATACTGGCTGTAGCAGTAGTGCCTGGCCGAACGCCTGGCTTGGACTCTCTCTTCCTCATCTCGCAGAGCTTCTTCATATCTTGTTGAGAAAGCACTGGGAACTGTATCACTAACCTTGGCTAAAAATTCCAGGACTTGCATCTTGCTGGTTTCAGCTTGAGCTTTCGGACCCCACAGTAGCTCATAGCGTGGAGGATCACTGTTAGACACCTGGCGGTACTCTAGGTACTGCAGCCTCACCAAGTCTTTGGTGATGAGCTTCCTGGGCTCTCCGTAGATGAAGTGCTTCCTCCCGGCATATACTCGCATCATACCCAGGAACTTCCAGATGTCTTCCTCAGCAGCGCAGTTGCCCTTCATGAAGATCACACCCAGGACTGTCATGAGCAGGCCGGTCTTGGGTAACCCCCTGCCAGCACGCACCCTCCCATTGTTGGGTAGCTTCACTTTGCTGACCAGGTCGTAAGAGTGGCCGGTTGAATCAATTTCTTTCAAGTCGACTGCAAAGATAATCTCTATGTGCTCAGAGGCTTGCTTAAGGATCTCAGAATAATGGTCTTTGTAATTTTGGCCAATAATATTCAGTATATCTTCCTTCATGATGGGTTGTTTCATTTTATATCTATACAGAAGAAACTGTTCCAACAAACTCACTTTCATAGTTAGAATATCAAGGCATTCGCTCTCACTAGAAGGTAAGGGCTCAGAGAAATAGAGATTTTCCTCATCTTGACTGTTCTCACCTTCATCAGATCTTGTACCAGAAATATCAGAAGTAATAATGGTGGTAGATGAGGCTCTGCAAGACTCCTGGAAAGTGCTAGTTGACTCAGGAGCTGATAAACTCTGGGTATTCCCCTCCAAAGCAGGAGAAGAGGAGATGGGGGACTCTTCCTGTGCTTCAGGGCTCTGAACTCCCTCGTTACTCTGGGAGTCACCATGAGACTGGTGGCGTTTCTCACGAGTGTGAGTGCGAGTGCGAGTGCGGTGCTTACTCTTCTGACCCCGAGGCATACTGAGTATGATCAGGGACAATGGTCAGAATGTGAGTAGGAGAGAAAGTGATGAGGAACATCGACAGGATGTCACCTTCAGCAGGGAAATAGCACCTTGGCTGGTGGTATGTGAAGGAGGCTACATTTGCAGTTTTCCTCAAGGGCACTTCGCTACAAATCCACAGGGCTCCCCTCCACCTAGTCAGCCTATCCTTTGGAAAACCTGTGAAGGAAGGTAAAGTGAGGTTTAGGCTGCTTCCCGCCAGACCTGCCTCAGGCATCCTGGGGTGACAGTGGGGGCTGCTTGGGGTTGAGGAGTCTCTTATTCAAGACCATCATTCAACTAGTGGCAGGTCACGGCTTTTTTTCCCTCTGTTCTTCCGAGGTTGACATCACAAACCTCCCTGGCACCCACAGTAAGGAATTGATGGGGGTCCTCAGCTTGTAATTCCTGTCTAGGTCTGAATGTTCAGGGGGAACTTTTCTATCCTGGCCGCCGTGGGGTCCTCGAGTCCTCATTAAGGGTCCTAACTTTGGATCTGTATGGGGCCTGGCTCCCCCACCCCTTTCAGTGAATGGTAGCCACGCCTCCAAACTAAGGATTTCATTCCCTGTAAATATGATATAATTAAATGTTGAGGGAGTTTCGACTTGATAGCCTGGCCCTGGTTCTTAAGGACTAAAACCAGAGGTGGAGTCAGATTTTTGGTTACTCTTTCTATTTAGTGGTGGGTAGTCCCTTGGTCCTTGCTTCCAACTTTGACCCTTTTTATGGCTTGAAATTGCTCCCTCCCTCACCCTTAGGCCTGCCCCTCATATCAAGGCCTGTACCACCCTGAAACCCCTAGAAGAAAAAGATCTCCTTACCTGACCATACCTGTCCTTGGTCTCCTAAGAAATTAACACTATCATGCTCCTACTATTAGGGGTACGTGGCTCCTTTTGTCCTCAGGGTATTCACTTCAGCCTCTGGAAACACCAAGAAAGCTTTCCACTGCTATCACTTTAGCCATACCCCTTATACCAAGTCTCTCACCTCTTTGTGACACCCTAGGGTGAAGTGACTATGTCACATTATGTCAACAATGCCCAGGTATCTGAGGATTTCCAGCAAAGGCAGGATTGTATATGAGTCTCAGTTCTGAGGGAAAAGGTTTCCCTAATTTGTGAGACTACTTCCTTTGCTTGCCTGAGGTCCCTTCCCGTACACCAAGGCCCTCACATTTCTGACACTTTTCTGGCAGTGTCAGCCTGACCGCCTTGTCTGAGGCATGCCACGGTTGCAGGGGCAATCTCTGTGCCACCTCACTATTCTGGGGTCTGTGATCCCCACAGTCACCACCCAGGACTCTTCCCTTGATGCCTGGCAGTGCCTGAGATTCCTCCCTCTATTGTCCAAGGTCTCAAAGCCACAGACCCAGCCCATCACTCCCTTAGGTGCCAGAGACAAGTCTTGTATGGATGGAAGTTTCTGTAATTGTCCTGCACAACCACCCACCCCAACCCGCGGGTACACAGGCAGGATGTTATTTGTGAGGCTTCTGCTTCATGAGTGACCTCGGGAGCCTGGTTAGTTGACATTAGGTGGCCTCCAGGTCAGAACTGGTCTTCTGGTTGGGATGCCAAGAGCTATAAATTTTGCTTTACATACCCCCTGGCTTCAAGCCAGGCTGCCTCCCCGCCCCCAGAATGAAATCCAGGAGGGGAGGCAACCACACCTAGCCTGGGCTCCTTGAAGCTATAAAGACATGATAACATAGGAACACAGCTCGTGCCACACTGCATGTAGGCAAGCAAATGTTTAACTTAAGACCCCATCATTTGCCCTATAAATACAGCCGTGATGGGGATGGTCAGTTGGAAGTCTCACCTGAGGGGAGGATGGTCTCCTCACACTTCTCCATCCAGACTCCAGTTTGGCTGACTCCACAGGGCTTCCCCAGCTAGTGAGAGGCTGGATGTTGTAAGTGCCCGATTTGATGTAACTTTGGCTTATTCTCCTTTACTGCTTACTATTGCCCTCATCTATGCGTCGATTTCCCTTTTCATCTTTCTATTAGATTTTTATAATATCAATAAGGTGTTTCTTCCCCTTCAAACACAAGAGTAGGACAGCCGTGAATCTTTTCTTTACAGCAGGAGGGAAAGTCAGGGAATGCTGCATGAAGCTACTCCTGCCTGTGCCTTTCCAGGTATGTTATGAGGATTCAGCTTCTTCTTTTTTTTTAAAGAAGATTTTATGTATTTATTCATGAGAGATACAGAGAGAGAGAGAGAGGCAGAGAGAGAAGCAGGCTCCATGCAGGGAGCCCGATGCGGGACTCGATCCCGGGACTTCAGGATCATGCTGTGGGCCGAAGGCAGGCACTAAACAGTTGAGCCACCCAGGGACCCCCGAGGATTCAGGCTTCTTAAGGCCTTCTCTGATCCCCATAGGAGTTTGCCGCTAATATTCACTTAGGATCTTTACCTTGACTCCTAGCAGACCTTGGTTTTCCACTTTCTTTCAACTTAAGATCACCCATGTAGACCAAAGCTCTTGTAGCCCTGAGAACCCTGAAAATAAGTGAAGAAAATCTTGGCAGCTCTGCCTTGGCCTCCTAGGTCTCAGAGGAGTCACAGGCCAGTCTTCCCATGATTTTAGTTCTTATGTAGCCCTGAGAACCCTGAAGATCGGTGAAGGAATGCTTATCTTGGCAGCTCTGCCTTGGCCTCCGAGGTCTCAGAGGGGTCAGGCCAGGCTTCCCTTGATTCTAGTTATCGTGGGGTGTTTGCCTCCTTAGTCCTCATTCATCAGAATTTTCATATTGACTCCTGTCTCTTCTTTGAAAGGCTTCTGGGAAATACCTCATCCTTCCAAACTCTTGCTCTGCCTCCCTACTGCAAAGCTGGCAGCGAATGGGTTGATCGCCAGAGGTGATGTGAGATGAAGGAGCTAGAGGAAAGATGGGGGCCAGGACAGGTGGTGTGCTGTCATAGAAAGCAAGCTCATTTCTTCATTCTCTTCAAGGACCTAGCCTCTTAACATAATTCCTCTTCTAACAAATTTACTTTCTGCAGTGAAGGGACTGAGTCACATGACACTGTGATTCCCTGATCATTTGGGGTTTACTGATACTTCCTTTGTTGATAATGTTGTTACTGAATATTGTCTCTTTCTCTATTCATTCTACACACCTTGATTTTTCTATTTTTATTGCTTATTCCTCAGGCTATGTATTCCAGAACCATACTGTGGTATGAAGTTGTGCTTTTTAACACCTGAAGTACATTTTGGAATAGTGAGCAGAAAAATGAAGTAAGTGACACAGGTGTGCCTCGGGCTGGGAGGAGCAGTGTGGGCTCTAGAGGAATTCAGAACCAGGGTCTAGGCCAGGACAGTCACTTGCCAGCCTTGAATTTGAGACTATTCTAAATAATTTATCTCCAAAGTGACTCTGATAATATTTATCATATAGGACCATAGAAATATATGTGATGATGTATTTAACATCTAGCACAGTATTAGGCAAAGTTCAATGCTTTTTAAAAAAAATTTTTTTAAAGATTTTATTTATTTGAGAGAAAGAGAGCATGAGCAGGAAGAGGGTCAGAGGGAGAAGGAAAAGCAGACTCCCAGCTGAGCAGGGAGCCTGATGAAGGGCTCAATCCCATGACCCTGAGATCACGACCTGAGCTGAAGTTGGATGCTTAACCAGCTGAGCCACCTAGGTACCCCCTAAGTTTGGTACCTTGTTTTTTTTTTTTTTTTTAATAAAGATTTTATATATTTATTCATGGGAGACACAGAGAGAGGCAGATACAGAAGCAGGCTGCCTGTGGGAAGCCTGATGTGGGACTCAATCCCAGGACCTTGGGATCATTACCCATGCTAAAGACAGACACTCAGCCACTGAGCCACCCAGGTGCCCCAAGTTTGGTACTTTTAATGAATGGAAGTTATTACTGATGATTTTGACCCCACATAATAACACTGTTTCCTCACATAATTTTATATCGAGCCTGTATCAAAGAATAAACAACTTCTGGGATCCCTGGGTGGTGCAGTGGTTTAGCGCCTGCCTTTGGCCCAGGGCGCAATCCTGGAGACCCGGGATCAAGTCCCATGTCGGGCTCCCGGTGCATGGAGCCTGCTTCTCCCTCTGCCTGTATCTCTGCCTCTCTCTCTCTCTCTGTGTGACTATTATAAATAAATAAAAATGAAAAAAAAAAAACTTAAAAAAAAAAGAATATACAACTTCAAACAATAGAAATCCAAATCCACTGAAATGCTGCTGGGCAAATAAAATGCAGTAGTATTTCTCCACTAGACCATCTGTTTTTTAATATGGGTATGGGGTTGTCTTCTCCAGTTGTATGCAACTAAAAGTTCCTATTTGTGTCAAGGTCAAACAACTTCCCTCCTGGGTCCATTTTCATCCAAACCACCCCCTATTTTCATTCATTTTATTACTACCAAAATTTGAGCTCTCCCTTAAGAGTTTGACAAATTATACTCAAAATAACTTAGTTAAAATGCCCTTTTAATGGAGTGAGCTCTTACTTATCCTGCAAAAAGTGGTAAAGTCCAGGTGCTTCTTGGAATCTCACTTAAATGGAATATTACCCTTAATACTCGGAAACTCGCTGGACATTCTATGCCTCAAAAACCTTATTTGTGTACTGCTACCTGCACTGGGGCAAGCATATAGGACTCCTTCCATCCAGCCTTCAGCCCAGGACTGTCACTGGTTTTCCCAAAATTCCAAAGTAACTGTGAAAATCTATTTTCCTTTCTAGACCTAGTCTCTCAACTCAGAACCACCGACTAACGACCTGGTCCCTCCCAGTCCACCAATTCTACCCAGCCCATTGCACAGCCTGGCTTGAAATGACCTCCCCCCAAGGGACTGGCATTTTACCAAGGCCAACAGAGCCTTGATCAAGTAACTTACATTAGACTGTTATCATCTAGGACCTCCCCTCCCCTTATATACCTCTTTATTTTACTTCTCATTTATTTATTTCTCAGAATGTATCTCACCATCTTCATTGTATGAAAACTGCTGCTAGAGTATACATTTCTATGTGCGAGGGTTCAATGTTATTTTTCTTACCATCCAGTGCGATTAAGGACTATTCCAAAGAGCAGATGCTCAATGCTGGAGGAAAGAGGGAACGAGCAAGAAGTTTATTTGATTTAATTTCTTATACATTTTGAATTCGCTACATATACTCAGGTATATATTATTTAATTTTACAAGCAAAGTGCACAGAGAATAAGGCAATGAGTTAACCACCCTTTATATATGTGTCACCATTTTTTATCACAAATATTTTCCTATGAGGTTCCTTCATATTCCCATGAAATAAATTCATTCCAGTGCCATGCTACCTTGTTCTATAGCAAAAACAAAATACTAAAGGCTTTTCAGCTTGTTTACAAAAAACGAAACTCTTAATCTTAAACCCGAATGGGAATAAATTTCCATTCCATGAAAATACCTATTGCAGTGCCATGTTATCTGCTTTTCGATCATAAATACAATATAGATGCTTTGTGACTTTCAAATACCAAAAATGTAGCTCTGCTGTGTTAAACAGCAATAAATATTACATTAAAACCTAAGTAAGCTATTATAAGAAAAAACATTTGAAAACACCAAAATAAATATAACTGTCTATGTGTTTCTAGAAGTTACCTGTTTAGAACAAGTACGAGGAAGAGCTTTTCTCTTCCTTCCAGCCCCGAGGACTCTGCACGTGTTAAAAGAGCAAGGACTGGAGAGCTATGCCATCCGTAAGTGTACAGTCTAAAGCTAAATGAGCTAAGAGAAAAATTGAAAACACCGAAATAAATATAACCGTATGTGTGTTTCTAGAAGTTACCAGCTTAGAACAAGTATGAGGAAGAGCTTTTGTGTGCCCTCCATCCCTAGGCCTGCACCACTCACAAGGTGGACCGCCCGCCCCGCTGCAGCCCCGAGGAGGAGCCGCCGCCGCCCCGAGCGCCTCCCTGGAGGCGGAGGAAGCCCAGCGCCGCCTCCAGGGCAGGCGGCCAGGCCGTGGCTGTGGCCGCGGCCGCGGCGGCCGAGGCCCCCCTGGCCGAGGCCAAGGCCCACCTGGCCGTGGCCGTGGTCGCGGTGGCCGAGGCCCCCATGGCCGAGGCAGCGGCAGCCGAGGCCCCCATGGCCGAGGCCGCCCTGGCCGTGGCCGAGGCCCCCCTGGCCGAGGCCCTGGGCCCCGCGCGCTCCTCCTGGTCTAGCAGAGCCTCGGCGTAGAGCTCGGGGAAGCAGCTGGGCACGGTGTCGTTGATCTTGGCGAGGACCTGCAGCACCTGCATCTTGCTGGTCTCGGCGCGGGCTCGCGGGCCCCACAGGAACTCGTGGCGCGGGGGGTCGCTGGCCGGCACCTGGCGGTACTCCAGGTAGCCCTGGCGCACCAGGTCTTGGGTGAGGAGCTTCCGGGGCTCCCCGAAGATCAGGTGCCACCTGCCCTCGTAGACGCCCAGCATGTGCAGGAACTCCCAGATGTCCTCCTCGGCGGCGCGGTTGCCCTTCATGAAGATGACGCCCAGCAGCGTCATGAGGAGGCCGGTCTTGGGCAGCTCCCGGGTGCTGGTGGCGGCGGCGGCCAGGCCCAGCTTGCTGACCAGCGCGTACGACTGGCTGCGGGCGTCGACCTCCCTGAGCTCCAGGCCGAAGACCAGCTCCAGGCGCTCGGCGGCGCACCGGAAGATCTCGGGGAAGTGCTCGCGGTACTTCCTGCCCACCGTCTTCTGCAGCGCGGCCCGCGGGACGGGCTCCCCGCTGCTGTGCTTCTCCAGCAGGAGCTGCACCAGCATGCTGGCCTTGCGGCTGAGGGGGTCCCTGCGGGCGCTGGGGCCGGGGGACCCGGCGGGGCTCCCGGCGCCCTGCTCCCGCGGCGACCCCGAGGCGGAGGCGGAGGCGCAGGCGGAGGCGGAGGCGCCGGGAGACCCGGGCTGCGGGGGGGGCGCCGCCGCCGCCTCGGGGGCGCGCGGGGGACTCCCCTGCAGGCTCAGCGAGGGGATGCGGGGGGCCTCCTCGGCCGCCGCCGCCTCCGCCGCCTCCGCCGCCTCCGCCGCCTCCACCTCCGCCGCCTCCGCCGCCTCCGCCTCCACCTCCGCCACCGCCGCTGCGGCCGCCGCCACCCCGACACTCTCCTCCCCGTGGCCCTCGTGGCGTTTCTTGCGGGCACGGAGCTTGCTCTTTTGGCCCCGAGGCATGGCGACCCTGGGCAGGGCTGGCGGGCAGCGGGGGCACCTGGAGAGCGGGACAGTGAGGCGGGGTGAGCCCCTTGGCGGCGGGGCCCGGGGTGCGCCCTGCCTGGGGGTCACTGGGGGCGACGGTGGAGACCCGTGTCCGGGTGCGGGGCGGGGGAGGCCCTCTCCGGTCACGTGCAAGATCGGCAGGTGAGTTGTTGGCAAGCTCCGGGTCCCCCCACCCCGGCCCTCCTCCCCCCCCCCCGCAGCCCGCCCTCGGGGTCCGCCGGCCCTCGGGGCCCGCCCTCCCTCCCTCCCTCGGGGTCCGCCCTCCCGGGCCTGCTGCCTCGCCCTGACGCTGGCCACTCAGGCCCACGGCGGCAGGGCCTCGAGACTGACTAGGAGCGAGCGAGGCTGACCACGCAGCCCCACGTGCCCGACACCGACGCCGACGCCGACACCAGCGAGCCTGAAAGCTGCGGCAGACGCGCCGAGGCTCCCTGGCCCGCGCCCCGCTGTCCCCCCTCGGGCGGTCCCCGGGAGCCCGCCTGCCGCCCCGTGCCCCCCCGTCCCGGGCCCGCAGCTCCGGGGCCCACAGCAGGGCGCGTGTTCTGAGGTGCGCTCGTTCCGGGGAGGGCGGCCTCACCCCGACTCCCCGCGAGGCCCGGAACGGCCCCGGCGGCCGACCTGCTGCCTGCCCCCGACCAAGGAAGGCCCCACGTCCCCGGGTCCCCGGAGCACCCACCGCCACCAGGAGCGGGGCCTCCGCGTGGCCCCCGGGGTGGGTATGGAGCCCCCCCCCCCAGCCCTCACGAAGGCCCTCCTTCTCGCCAGCGGGCCTGGGACTTCTCCCCGCGCTGCGCGGAGCCACGGTCCAGCAGCAGCCTCGGGCCAAGCCTGCAGTCCCTGAGCCCCCGCGGGGGCAGCAGCCATGGGGGCAGCCATGTTGGGGCCTCCGAGGCGCGGGAGCAGGGGCCGAGCGGGGCAGGGTGTGTGTGGACCCCCTTTCCCAGGGCAGATGGGGCCGGGGCTTGTCGGGGCGGCGTGCCCGCGGCCTTAACCCGGGACTCCTGGCTCCTGGCCGCGGACGGGCGCG
This sequence comes from Canis lupus baileyi, assembly GCF_048164855.1. Taxonomy (NCBI): domain Eukaryota; kingdom Metazoa; phylum Chordata; class Mammalia; order Carnivora; family Canidae; genus Canis; species Canis lupus. Next base: position 103,496,075 of record NC_132876.1, read on the forward strand.
TGGGACCCCCGTCTGGGCTCACCCTAGGCAGGAGCGGTCCGACTAGGCCTCGCCGCCCACCGCGTGGTCAGGAGGAAGTCGTCGAGGGCCACTTCCGGTCATGTGGGTCCGGGCCCCCGGGAAGCCCGCGTGGGCGGGAGGGCTGCGGCGTGCTGGGCGTGTGCTGGGGCGCAGGAGAGCGGCCTGCAGTTTGGCGCGCGCGGGCTTCCGCTGCCTCTGAGCAGCTCGGGGGCCTTCTCCCTCCGCTGCGCTGACGCCACTGCCCTCGGACCGAGGGTCTCATGTCCCTCCCAGCGTCCCCCCGTAGGAAGTGTTTGGGGGCCTCCTCGTGCCTGCCAGGCCTGGTCCTTCCCCAATGTGATAGCACACATACTCTTTCTACGCCGCTTATGTGACCCGGGGCACCCCTCATCTCATATCTCTGTGTCTTACTTCACTTCTACTAGGCCTTTGGCTACGTCCAATCAGCTGACCTACTGCCAACTCTTCACACCAAAGACATTAGGTCTGTGAGCTTCCTGATATGAATTCCAGGTACACCTCCTTGGCCACTCCTGCCTGAGGCTCCCCAGAAATGGCTGCCTTAAGGTGAGAATCTTGTTGGGTTCCCTCTTCTGGGTGGAGAAGCCCATCGTATTTCATTCAGGGAACTTGCAGTGAGTTAGCAGGTCTGCAATTCCTTCCTTTTCTCACTTGGTACCTCCCCCCACGCCCCATCAAGGCCCTTAGGAATCCCGTGGGCAAGTGGAGTGCCCTTTAGCCTGACCAACTTCTCAGGGCTTCTTTTAGCTGACATCATTTTCATCGCTCCAAGTTCCTGGAGTGAATTTCGATCATTATGTGCAATTATTGTGATACTTGCCAGTCTATTTTGGTTTGTGCCTTGTACCTTTTATTCTATTAAGATGTTAAAAAAAGGCCAGTCCACATTCATTGGTAAATTTTCAAGTGGTTATTAGCACAGCCTGTGGACTCATACTGCCACAACCAACCCATAGTTTATTATAGTCCTGATATTACCCTTTGGTCCTGGCACTTAGGCTCTGAGGGGCTGCCTCCGTTCCCTTTATTGAGGCTGTAGAAATTCATTATCTCAGGGAATTATTGGAAGAGTCAAGGGCTGAACTGAAAACTTTCCGTCTAGTCAGTCCTGTCATTGGCCTCTCTTGCAGGCCAGGTACCGCTCTCAATCCCAGAGCTGGCCTCCACCAGCTCACACAGAGGCTCTAGTTCAATACACAATTAGTATTCCTCAGGAGCTTTTCAGTTTTGTTGTTTTGTTCTTGTTGATATTGGTTTTTTATTTCTTTTTAAGATTTTCAGGGTTGATTTTGATTATGGGAAAAAGCAACCTGAGTTGGTGACATTTTTGTAGCTATAGGTAAGGCAATGAATCTTTAAATATGTTAAAGAGAATTAACGTCTTTATAATATTCCCTCACATATGAATAAACATAGTAAACTGCTTTTTTCAAAAATTCTTTTTCCTTTCAGTAAGTTTTTAAAAAAGTTTTTATTTAAATTCAATTTAATTAACATATAGTGTATTATTAATTTCAGAGGTAGAATTTAATGATTAATCAGTTGCATATAACACCTAGTGCTCATTCCATCAAGTGCCTCCTTAATGCCCATCACCCAGTTACCCATTCCCCCACCCGCCTCCACTCCAGCAACCCTCAGTTTGTTTACTGTATTTAAGTATCTCTTATGGTTTGTCTCCCTGTTTTCATCTTATTGTATTTTTCCTTCCCTTCCCCTATGTTCGTCTGTTTTGTTTCTTAAATTCTACATATGAGTGAAATTATATGGTCTTTGTCTGTCTCTGACTTACATATTTCACTTAGCATAATGCACTCTAGCTCCATCTATGTCATTCCAAGTGGCAAGATTTCATTCTGATGGCTGAGTAATATTCCATTGTATATATACACTACCTCTTCTTTATCTGTTTATCTGTTGATGGACATCTGGGCTCTTTCCACAGTTTGGCTATTGTGGACATTGCTGTTATAAACATTGGGGTGAATGTGCCCCTTCAAAATATTATTTTTGTATGCTTTGTTTAAATATCTTGTTATGCAGTTCCTGAGTCTTTTGGGTAGTTCTATCTTGAACTTTCTGAGGAACCTCCATACTGTTCTCCAGAGTGGTTGAACCAGCTTGCATTCACACCAACAGTGTAAGAGGGTTCTCTTTTCTCCACGTCCTTGCCAACAGCTCTTGTTTCCTGAGTTGTTAATTTTAACCATTTTGACTGGTATAAGGTGGTATCTCATTGTGGTTTTGATTTGTGTTAGTCTATCAGTATGTTTTTATAGTTATCTCCTAAAGAATTTGTAGGCATCTGGTTTTGTATTAGGTATATCTTGGAGATTATTATTGTTTTCAGTGATATATTTTCCATTACGTGTTGTAATTTGTTAGTGATTTTGTTTTATCACATTCCTTAATTTGCTATCTTGATCTTTTATACACCATCTTCCTGAAGTTGCTTATGTATCTTAATAATTTCTGTACCAATTACTTGGAACTTTTAAATTAAGAGATCATATTGTTACCATTGTTACCTCTTTCTTTTCATTATTCTTTCCTCTGATTTACTTTGGTATTCATATTCTTGTATAATAGTTGTGTACTGTGTATGTATTTTCATCCAATTGTAGACAGTGGAATTGATACCACATATCTTTGTTTTCTTGTCAAACCTATTGAGTATGTTTGCAGTGGTTCCCATTTAGTAAATCCATTGTAGATTTTAGAAAATGGACATTTTTTTCTTTCTTTTTTTTTTCAATATGGAATGCTTAACAAATTTGCATGTCACCCTTGCACAGAGGCCATGCTAGTCTTCTCTGTATTGTTCCAGTTTTAATATATTTGGTGCCAAAATGAGCACGGAAATTCTTTTGCAATGCAAGCTTGCCAAAACTTATTATCATTAACAAGTTTTACTTATTTATTTTGTCAAAGGCTTTTTCTTTACCCTTACACATAGTCCAATCCTTTTCCCCTCTTTTTTTGCTAACATAGTTATTTCCATCTGGCAGCATTTTCTAGTGTTAATTCACTGCTATATTGGAAATACTATGAATTTATTTAAGGTATTTATCTCTATGCATGTGAGCTTGGCTTGATATTTTATGGGAAGATTCTTACCTGGTCTTTGTATCAAGAAGAGGTAGCGTATTTTAATGGTTGATAACTCCCTAAATTTTTGTATAATTTTTAAAAGTTTACATGAGGTAGTGATTACTTTTTCCTTTACCATTTTGTGTAACAAGCCCTAAGGCCTGGATAGCCCTAGAGTCTTTTGCTGTTGCCTTGGATTGGACTGCTGTTTCAATTTCTATTTTGTTGATTGAAGGGGTCTGTCTCTCTGTGGACCTATTTAGTCATTTATATTATGTTGACCTTAAAAATAAGCATCCAGTTATCTTACCTAGAAAATGAGTTTATTTGGAAATAGTAGGAAATTTCAGTTTGGAACTTGAAAGCTATTGCACAATCATAGGCAAGTCTAAGAACAAAGGAGAGGAATACTCTTATAGACGGAAAGAGGAGTTGGAGGAGCTCTTATAAAGTCCACTGGAAAAATAAATAAATAAATAAAGTCCACTGGAATAAACTGGGAGTTTGAAATGGCTTTTCATTGGCTGAGTTGTGACCGTCTCTTATTGGCTGGGCCAGGAAAAATTCTTTTCTCCTTCTGCTCTTGTACTGAAGTATGTATGACCTTCTTCCTATTGGGAATACATTTCTACCTGTCTGCAATTGAAGACAAGTGGTAAATTATGAGAGCTCCCCTTTTCTGGCCTCCCAATTCCGTTTTAAATGAGTTTTCCTTTATTTAATTTCACAATATTTTGATGAAAATGCTCCATTTTACAGGCATATCTCAAAGATATTGCAGGTTCAATTCCACACTACCATAATAAAGCTAATACATATTGCAATAAAGCAAGTCACATGAATTTTTTAGTTCCCAGTGCATCTAAAAGTTGTATTCACACTCTACTGTAGTCTATTACTTTTGCAAAAGCATTATGTCTAGAAAAAAAAAAAACAGTGTGCATACTTTAATTTAAAAATAGCTTAATGAAAATGCCAAGCTCATGTAGTTCTGTTTATGTGGGACAGATTAAGTGAAATTTCTAAATGCCTTTTCAGCTATAAATGCATTAAACTAGTATTTATTCATGATGTATTAGTATAAAATATGTGTTACTTTTATGCAATTTGAAGGATACTTGAAGTACATTTAAATTATTTAAAGTGAGAAGATTGTAATTTCCATATTGAAATTATAACTCAACTTGCTAGGACTTTAAGAAGTTGTACTATGTATTCAAAGGTGAGTGTGTTTTAAATAGTCATCAAAGATGGTGATATGTAGGGAAAAAACTTCAAATACTGATTATACTAGAAGTGAGGAAAATGAGGAAATTGCTTTTTAATTACTTCTGAAGAAAATTAGAGCTTGATTGATGCTCAAAGAATATCTATTGGATAGATTGACTGGCTGTTTTATATGGTGAGACAACTGAGATATATATGATAAGATGTGGTATAAGGCATACCTTGGAGATACTGCGGATTTGGTTCCAGACTACTAGAATAAAGCAAATATTGTGACAAAGAGAGTCCATTTAATTTCTTATTTTCCCAGTTCATATGGAAGTTATGTTTACACTATATTGTAGTCTTTTCAATGTACAATACGTTTTGTCTCTAGGAAGTACATATCATTATATGGGGCACCTGAGTGGAACAGTCTGTTGGGCACCAGACTCTTGGTTTTGGCTCAGGTCATAATCTCAGGGATGTCAGATTAGCCCCACGTCAGACTCTGCTGGGCATGGAGCCTGCTTAAGCCTCTCTCTGCCCCTCTCCCCTGTGTACACATGCTCTAACTCTTTCTCAAATAACTAAATCTTTAAAAAAATTAAAAGTACATATCATAATAAAGAAGTACCTTATTACTAATATAATATTGTTAGATATAATTTGGGCTTTCAACGAGTCATAATCTTTTTGTTGGTAAGAAGGTCTTGCCTTGATGTTGATGATGGCTGACTGATGAGGCTTGTGGTTTCTAAAGGTTGGGGTGGCTGTGGCAATGTCTTAAAATAAGACGACAATAAAGTTTGCCGGATCGACTGACTCTTCTCCCACGCACAGTTTCTCTGTAACATGTGCTGCTGTTTGATAGCATCTTCACCAGGAGTAGATTTCATTTCATAAAATCCCTTTCTTTGCTCATCCATAGGAAGCAAATCCTTATCCATTCAAGTTATATCATGAGATGGCAGCATTTCAGTCATATCTTCAGGCTCCACTTAATTCTAGTCCCCTTCCTTTTTCACCACATCTGCAATTGCTTCCTCCACTGAAGTCTTGAAACCCACAAAGTTATCCATAAGGACTGGAATAACTTTTTCCAGACTCCCATTAATATTGATATTTTTACCTCTTTTCGTGAATCATCAGTGTCCCTAATAGCACCTAGAATGGCACATCCTTTACAGAAGGTTTTCAGTTGGCACTGCCCTGATCCATCAGGGGATTCACTAGCTATGGCAGCTGGAGCCTTATGAAATGTATTTCTTAAACCATAAGACTTAAAAGTTGAAATTAACTCCTTTATCCATGGGCCGCAGAAGGGATATTGTATCAGCAGGCATGAAAAAAAAAAAAAAAAACATTAATGTCCTTGCTCCTCTCCCTGAGAGCTCTCAAGTGCCTGGGTACATTGCCAATAAGCAGTCATATTTTGAAAGGAAACTTTTTTCGGAGCAGTAGGTCTCAACAGTGGGCTTAAAGTGTTCAGTAAGCAGGTGTGCTGTCATCCAGGCTTTGTTTTTCCATTTATGAGCACAGACAGAATGCATTTAGCATAGTTCTTAAGGGCCTGAGGATTTTGGGAATGGGAAATGGGCTTTGGCTTCACCTTACAGTCACCAGCTACATTAGTCCCTAAGAAGAGAGTCAGCTAGTCCTTTGAAGCTTTGAAGCCAGGCTTTGAGTTCTCTTCTCTAGCTGTGAAAGTCCTGGATGGCATCTGCTTCCAATGGAAAGCTGTGGATATATATCATCCACACTGAAAATCTGTTTAGTGTAGCCACCTTCATAAATGATCTTAGCTAGATCTAGGGAATAACTTCCTGTCGCTTCTACATTAGCACTTGGTGCTTTTCCTTTATACCGTTATGTTGTGCAGATGGCTTCTTTCCTTAAACCTCATGAACCAACCTCTGATAGCTTCAGATTTTCGCTTGTGCAGCGAAAATCTCTCTCTCAACATTCAAAGAATTGAAGAAAGTTAGGGCCTTGCCCTGGATTAGGCTTTAGCTTAAGGGTATGTATGTATATTGTGACAGGTTTGATCTCCTATCCAGACCCCTGAAACTTTATCCATTTCACTTTTGTGGGTTCATTGTAGTAGTACTTTTAATTTTCTTCAAGGACTTTTCCTCTGAATTTACTGTTTGACTGTTTGGTGCAAGAACCTGAGCTTTCAGCCTGTCTTGGCTTTTTTTTTTTTTTTTTAAAGATTTTATTTATTCATTTATGAGAGACACAAAGAGAGAGGCAGAGACGTAGGCAGAGGGAGAAGCAGGCTTCTCTCAGAGAACCTGATGAGGTGCTTGATCCCAAGACCTCAGGACCACACCCTGAGCAAAAAAAAAAAGGTAGACACTCGGCCTTCTTGGGTGGCTCAACATTTTAGTGCCGCCTTCAGCCCAGGGCGTGATCCTGGAGTCCCGGGATCGAGTCCCACATCAGGCTCCCTGCATGGAGCCTGCTTCTCCCTCTGCCTGTGTCACTGTCTCTCTCTCTCTCTCTCCCCCTCTGTGTCTCTCATAAATAAATAAAATCTTAAAAAAAAAAAGGTAGACACTCAATCACTGAGCCACCCAGGTGTCCCCTATCTTGGTTTTTGACATGCCTTCCTCACTAAGCTTAATAATTGCTAGCTTTTGATTTAAAGTGAAGGATGTAGAAATCTCCCCTTCATTTAAACACTTAGAAGCCATCGTGGGGTTACTAATTGGCCTAATTTCAATATTGTTGTGTTTCAGAATAGAAGAAGGAGAGATGGCGAGAAACTGGTCAGTGGGAGAGTCAGAACACACATAACATTGATTAAGTTTGCCATCTTATGGGTATGATTCTTGGCACCTCAAAACAATTACAGTAGTCACATCAAAGATTATTGATCATATTACCATAACACATATAAGAATCATGAAAAAGTTTGAAATATTGTGAGAATTACCAAAATGTAACACAGAAATATGAAGTGAGGAAATTGTGTTGAAAAAATGGCGCCAATAGTCTTACTTTACCCAGAGTTGCCATAAAACTTCACTTGGTAGAAAACATGATCTGAGAATTGCCATAAAATGAGATCTGCCTGTACATCACTTTTCTTTTCTTTTAAGGATTTATTTATGTATTTTTAGAGAGAGAGAGAGAGCGCACAAGCAGGAGGGGCAAGAGGGAGAGGAAAAGAGAACCTCAAGCAGGTTCTGTGCTGAGCACAGAGCCTGATGCGGGGCTCTATCATATGACCCTGAGATCACGACCTGAGCTGAAACCAAGAGTTGGACATTTAATTGGCTGTGCCACACAGGTGCCCCATCTCACATTTCATATTAAAGGCAGGATATTTAAATAGAGCCCTTTTATTATAGAAATTCTCAAATATATACAAGAGTGAACCCAGTTACCTAACATTAATCCACAGCAAGTCTCGATTTTTATAGATAGAATCCTGTTCAGATTAAGGTTTAGGTGTTTGTTTATTGGCAAATACACTCCAGGGGTAAAAATCTGCACTTCCATCAAGATGTGTATGATATCTGTTGTCTCCTTTGTGGTAATATTGGCAGTCATATTCTTTTAATATCCATTAAATCCATTAAAGGTGGCAGGATGGTAATTTTCTTTTCTTTTTTAAAAGATTTTATTTATTTATTCATGAGAGACTCAGAAAGAAAGAGGCAGAGACAGGCAGAAGGAGAAGCAGGCTCCAGGGGAGCCTGATGGTGGGACTCGATCCCGGGACTCCAGAATCATACCCTGAGCCAAAGGCAGGCGCTTAATTGCTAATTGCAGGCGCTGCTAATTGCAGGCGCTGAACCACCCAGGCGTCCCAGAATGGTTGTTTTCTAATTCCAAAATTCCTGAGTTTTTTTTATCTGAAATTCTTCTTTAGGTGGGACTTCTATGTCCATCATTTATCTTGAGATATTGGTAATACTTATTTGTAGTGTTAATTTATCATTGCCATATCTCTTCTCCACCTAAATTGGCTCCATGCAGGGAGCTCAATGTGGGACTCAATCCTGGGACTCCAGGATCATGCCCTGGGCCAAAGGCAGGCGCTCAATTGCTCAGCCACCCAGGCGTCTCTGATCACTTAAAAAAAAAAAAAAAAAAAAAGTTTTTATTTGTTTATTTGAGAAAGAGAGAAAGAGAGAAAGAAAAAACAGAGGCAGAGGAAGAAGCAAACTCCCTGCTGAGCAGAGAGCCTGATGTGGAGCTCAATCCCAGGACCTGAGCTGAAGGTAGACACATAACTGACTGAGCCATCCATATACCTCTAACTGATCACTTTTGCATTCATCTGAACTGTTTTCTACCTTTGCCTCTTTGTGTTTAGTATGCTGTTCTTTCTCTAGCTTCTTGAATTCTTTGTTTTAAACATGTTTGTAATAAATCTAATTAATGTAATAAATATCCTGGAAGTACCCCCTTGGGCGATTTCACACAGTAGAGTGCTATAAGAGCTTTATATGTAGTGCTTCTATTTTTTACAAGTTGAACATACCTGTCAATGTTTTTGTGATTTTTTGAGTGTGTGTGTGTGTGTGGGTGTGTGTGTGTGTTTATGCATAGAAGCCTAGGACCAAAACGGTTATTTAGAGGACGTTTCAGGTTTCAGAGTTCATGGGGTATTTTGCTTTATGTTTTACTTCTTAATGACAGAAGGAATTTGAGCAAATTTAACTTAATTAGTAAAAAAGTTGCTTCCCCCGCCCCAGAAGAGGAAGTAAGGTTTCAAATGAGAAAATCAATAAAAATAATTGGCCAACTGCAACATTTAGATTATCCAGGAAAACAAAAACTACTCTAAGTATATAATTCTGAGGGGATGTTTATTTATTCAAAAGCTTTATTTTTTCATGCTCTTTCAGGTTTATAGAAAAATAGGGTGGAAAGTACAGAGCTCCCATATATTCTCTCAGCCCCTTACACAGTTTCTCCTATTATTTACAACTTATTAGTTTAGTGTGCTAGTTATAATTAATAAACCAATATCAATACATTATTAGTAAGTAAAGTAGATAGTATACATTAGGGTTCACTCTTTGTGTTGTATATCTATGGATTTTGACAAATGTATAATCATTATGGTATTATAAAAATTAGTTCCACAGCACTAAAAATCCCCTGTGCTCCACGAGGCACCATCCCTTCCGTCCCCTGAACCCCTAATCTTCCTACCGTCGCCATAGTTTTACCTTTTCAAGAATGTCATGTGTTTGAAATAATAGGGTAAGGAGGAGGGGCAAGATGGCGGAAGAGCAGGGTCCCCAATCACCTGTCTCCACCAAATTACCTAGATAACCTTCAAATCATCCTGAAAATCTACGGATTCGGCCTGAGATTTAAAGAGAGACCAGCTGGAACGCTACAGTGAGAAGAGTTCGCGCTTCTATCAAGGTAGGAAGACGGGGAAAAAGAAATAAACAAAGGCCTCCAAGGGGGAGGGGCCCCGCGAGGAGCCGGGCTGAGGCCGGGGCGAGTGTCCCCAGGACAGGAGAGCCCCGTCCCGGAGACGCAGGAGCTGCACCGACCTGCCCGGGGGAAAGGGGCTCGTGGGGAGTTGGAGCAGGACCCAGGAGGGCGGGGATGCCCTCGGGCTCCCGGGGACAGTAACAGCAACTGCGCGCCCAGGAGAGTGCGCCGAGCTCCCTAAGGGCTGCAGCGCCCAACGCGGGACCTGGCGGGACCAGGAGCAGCTCGGAGGGGTTCGAGCGGCGGCTCCGCGGAGGGGGCTGCACGGCCCCGGGAGCAGCTCGGGGGGCTCGGACAGAGGAAGAGGCTCCGTGCGGAGGGGGCTGCGCGGTTCCAGGAGCAGCTCGGAGGGGCTCGGGCGGCAGCTCCGCGGAGGGGGCTGCGCGGCGGCGGCCCGGGAGCGCGAATCCACCAGCGCAGGCTCCGGAGCACAGGGCGCCGGGACACAGCCCAGGATCCGGCCTCCCCCCGGGACAGGCAGAGGCCGGGAGGGCCCAGGACAGCAAGGAAGCTCCTGCCCCAGCTGAGCAGATCAGCGGCCCCGCCCCGGAGCCTCCAGGCCCTGCAGACGGAGAGCTCCGGAGTTCCTGCGGGGGCTGAATCCAGGATCCCAGAGCTGGCCCCGCCCCTGCGGTTGTTCCTCCTGGGGCCTCACGGGGTACACAACCCCCACTGAGCCCTGCACCAGGCAGGGGGCAGAGCAGCTCCCCCAAGTGCTAACACCTGAAAATCAGCACAGCAGGCCCCTCCCCCAGAAGACCAGCTAGACGGACAAGTTCCAGGGGAAGTCAAGGGACTTAAAGTATACAGAATCAGAAGATACTCCCCCGTGGTTTTTTTGTTTTTTGTTTTTTATTTTTTTGTTTTTTTGTTTTTTTGTTTTTTTTGCTTTTTGATTTCTGTTTGATTCCCCCACCCTTTTTTTCTTTCTTTCTTTTTCTTTCTCTTCTTCTTCTCTTTTTTCTTTTTTCTTCCTTTTTTCTTTTTTCTTTTTCTCTTTTCTTTCCTTCTTTCTCTCTCTTTTTCTCCTTTTCCCAAAACAACTTGTTTTTGGCCATTCTGCACTGAGCAAAATGACTAGAAGGAAAACCTCATCTCAAAAGAAAGAATCAGAAACAGTCCTCTTTCCCACACAGTTACAAAATCTGGATTACAATTCAATGTCAGAAAGCCAATTCCGAAGCACTATTATACAGCTACTGCTGGCTCTAGAAAAAAGCCTAAAGGACTCAAGAGACTTCATGACTGCAGAATTTAGATCCAATCAAGCAGAAATTAAAAATCAATTGAATGAGATGCAATCCAAACTAGAAGTCCTAACAATGAGGGTTAACGAGGTGGAAGAACGAGTGAGTGACATAGAAAACAAGTTGATGGCAAAGAGGGAAACTGAGGAAAAAAGAGACAATTAAAAGACCATGAAGACAGACTAAGGGAAATAAACGACAGCCTGATGAAGAAAAACCTACGTTTAATTGGGGTTCCCGAGGGCGCCGAAAGGGCCAGAGGGCCAGAATATGTATTTGAACAAATCCTAGCTGAAAACTTTCCTAATCTGGGAAGGGAAACAGGCATTCAGATCCAGGAAATAGAGAGATCCCCCCTAAAATCAATAAAAACCGTTCAGCACCTCGACATCTAATAGTGAAGCTTGCAAATTCCAAAGATAAAGAGAAGATCCTTAAAGCAGCAAGAGAAAAGAAATCCCTGACTTTTATGGGGAGGAGTATTAGGGTAACAGCAGACCTCTCCACAGAGACCTGGCAGGCCAGAAAGGGCTGGCAGGATATATTCAGGGTCCTAAATGAGAAGAACATGCAACCAAGAATACTTTATCCAGCAAGGCTCTCATTCAAAAGGGAAGGAGAGATAAAGAGCTTTCAAGACAGGCAGGAACTGAAAGAATATGTGACCTCCAAACCAGCTCTGCAAGAAATTTTAAGGGGGACTCTTAAAATTCCCCTTTAAGAAGAAGTTCAGTGGAACAATCCACAAAAACAAGGACTGAATAGATATCATGATGACACTAAACTCATATCTGTCAATGGTAACTCTGAACGTGAACGGGCTTAATGACCCCATCAAAAGGCGTAGGGTTTCAGACTGGATAAAAAAGCAGGACCCATCTATTTGCTGTCTACAAGAGACTCATTTTAGACAGAAGGACACCTACAACCTGAAAATAAAAGTTTGGAGAACCATTTACCATTCAAATGGTCCTCAAAAGAAAGCAGGGGTAGCCATCCTTATATCAGATAAACTAAATGTTACCCCGAAGACTGTAGTGAGAGATGAAGAGGGACACTATCTCATACTTAAAGGATCTATCCAACAAGAGGATTTAACAATCCTCAATATGTATGCCCTGAATGTGGGAGCTGCTAAACATTTAAACCAATTAATAACCAAAGTGAAGAAATACTTAGATAATAATACACTTATACTTGGTGACTTCAATCTAGCTCTTTCTATACTCGATAGGTCTTCTAAGCACAACATCTCCAAAGAAACGAGAACTTTAAATGATACACTGGACCAGATGGATTTCACAGATATCTACAGAACTTTACATCCAAACTCAACTGAATACACATTCTTCTCAAGTGCACATGAAACTTTCTCCAGAATAGACCACATACTGGGTCACAAATCGGGTCTGAACTGATACCAAAAGATTGGGATCGTCCCCTGCATATTCTCAGACCATAATGCCTTGAAATTAGAACTAAATCACAAGAAGTTTGGAAGACCTCAAACACGTGGAGGTTAAGGACCATCCTGCTAAAAGATGAAAGGGTCAACCAGGAAATTAAGGAAGAATTAAAAAGATTCATGGAAACTAATGAGAATGAAGATACAACCATTCAAAATCTTTGGAATGCAGCAAAAGCAGTCCTAAGGGGGAAATACATCACAATACAAGCATCCATTCAAAAACTGGAAAGAACTCAAATACAAAAGCTAACCTTACACATAAAGGAGCTAGAGAAAAAACAGCAGATGGACCCTACGCCCAGCAGAAGAAGAGAGTTAATTAAAATTCGAGCAGAACTCAACAAAATCGAGACCAGAAGAACTGTGGAACAGATCAACAGAACCAGGAGTTGGTTCTTTGAAAGAATCAATAAGATAGATAAACCATTAGCCAACCTTATTAAAAAGAAGAGAGAGAAGACTCAAATGAATAAAATCATGAATGAGAAAGGAGAGATCACTACCAACACCAAGGAAATACAAACGATTTTAAAAACATATTATGAACAGTTATACGCCAATAAATTAAGCAATCTAGAAGAAATGGACGCATTCCTGGAAAGCCAAACTACCAAAACTGGAACAGGAAGAAATAGAAAACCTGAACAGGCCAATAACCAGGGAGGAAATGGAAGCAGTCACCAAAACCTCCCAAGACACAAGAGTCCAGGGCCAGATGGCTTCCCAGGGGAATTCTATCAAACGTTTAAAGAAGAAACCATACCTATTCTACTAAAGCTGTTTGGAAAGATAGAAAGAGATGGAGTACTTCCAAATTCGTTCTATGAGGCCAGCGTCACCTTAATTCCAAAACCAGACAAAGACCCCACCAAAAAGGAGAATTACAGACCAATATCCCTGATGAGCATGGATGCAAAAATTCTCAACAAGATACTAGCCAATAGGATCCAACAACACATTAAGAAAATTATTCACCATGACCAAGTAGGATTTATCCCCGGGACACAAGGCTGGTTCAACACTAGTAAAACAATCAATGTGATTCATCATATCAGCAAGAGAAAAACCAAGAACCATATGATCCTCTCATTAGATGCAGAGAAAGCATTTGACAAAATACAACATCCATTCCTGATCAAAACTCTTCAGAGTGTAGGGATAGAGGGAACTTTCCTCGACATCTTAAAAGCCATCTATGAAAAGCCCACAGCAAATATCACTCTCAATGGGGAAGCACTGGGAGCCTTTCCCCTAAGATCAGGAACAAGACAGGGATGTCCACTCTCACCACTGCTATTCAACATAGTGTTGGAGGTCCTAGCCTCAGCAATCAGACAACAAAAAGACATTAAAGGCATTCAAATTGGCAAAGAAGAAGTCAAACTCTCCCTCTTCGCCGATGACATGATACTCTACATAGAAAACCCAAAAGCCTCCACCCCAAGATTGCTAGAACTCCTACAGCAATTCGGTAGCGTGGCAGGATACAAAATCAATGCCCAGAAATCAATGGCATTTCTATACACTAACAATGAGACTGAAGAAAGAGAAATGAAGGAGTCAATCCCATTTACAATTGCACCCAAAAGCATAAGATACCTAGGAATAAACCTAATCAAAGAGGTAAAGGATCTATACCCTAAAAACTATAGAACACTTCTGAAAGAAATTGAGGAAGACACAAAGAGATGGAAAAATATTCCATGCTCATGGATTGGCAGAATTAATATTGTGAAAATGTCAATGTTACCCAGGGCAATTTACACGTTTAATGCAATCCCTATCAAAATACCATGGACTTTCCTCAGAGAGTTAGAACAAATTATTTTAAGATTTGTGTGGAATCAGAAAAGACCCCGAATAGCCAGGGGAATATTACAAAAGAAAACCATAGCTGGGGGCATCACAATGCCAGATTTCAGGTTGTACTACAAAGCTGTGGTCATCAAGACAGTGTGGTACTGGCACAAAAACAGACACATAGATCAATGGAACAGAATAAAGAACCCAGAAGTGGACCCCGAACTTTATGGTCAACTAATATTCGATAAAGGAGGAAAGACTATCCATTGGAAGAAAGACAGTCTCTTCAATAAATGGTGCTGGGAAAATTGGACATCCACATGCAGAAGAATGAAACTAGACCACTCTCTTACACCATACACAGAGATAAACTCAAAATGGATGAAAGATCTAAATGTGAGACAAGATTCCATCAAAATCCTAGAGGAGAACACAGGCAACACCCTTTTTGAACTGGGCCACAGTAACTTCTTGCAAGATACATCCACGAAGGCAAAAGAAACAAAAGCAAAAATGAACTATTGGGACTTCATCAAGATAAGAAGCTTTTACACAGCAAAGGATACAGTCAACAAAACTAAAAGACAACCTACAGAATGGGAGAAGATATTTGCAAATGACCTATCAGATAAAGGGCTAGTTTCCAAAATCTATAAAGAACTTATTAAACTTAATCCCAAAGAAACAAACAATCCAATCATGAAATGGGAAAAAGACATGAGCAGAAATCTCACAGAGGAAGACATAGACATGGCCAACACGCACATGAGAAAATGCTCTGCATCACTTGCCATCAGGGAAATGCAAATCAAAACCACAATGAGATACCACCTCACACCAGTGGGAATGGGGAGAATTAACAAAGCAGGAAACCACAAATGTTGGAGAGGATGTGGAGAAAAGGGAACCCTCTTACATTGTTGGTGGGAATGTGAACTGGTGCAGCCACTCTGGAAAACTGTGTGGAGGTTCCTCAAAGAGTTAAAAATAGACCTGCCCTACGACCCAGCAATTGCACTGTTGGGGATTTACCCCAAAGATACAGATGCAATGAAACGCCGGGACACCTGCACCCCGATGTTTCTAGCAGCAATGTCCACAATAGCCAAACTGTGGAAGGAGCCTCGGTGTCCATCGAAAGATGAATGGATAAAGAAGATGTGGTCTATGTATACAATGGAATATTACTCAGCCACTAGAAACGACAAATACCCACCATTTGCTTCAACGTGGATGGAACTAGAGGGTATTATGCTGAGTGAAGTTAAGTCAATCGGAGAAGGACAAACAGTGTATGTTCTCATTCATTTGGGGTATATAAATAATAGTGAAAGGGAATATAAGGGAAGGGAGAAGAAATGTGTGGGAAATATCAGAAAGGGAGACAGAACATAAAGACTCCTAACTCTGGGAAACGAAATGGGGTGGTGGAAGGGGAGGAGGGCGGGGGGTGGGGGTGAATGGGTGACGGGCACTGAGGGGGACACTTGACGGGATGAGCACCGGGTGTTATTCTGTATGTTGGTAAATTGAACACCAATAAAAAATTATTTAAAAAATGAAGTAATAGGATATGTGATTTTTTCATACATGCTACTGCATTTAGCGTTCCTCTGCGTCTTTTCATAGCTTGAAAGTTCATTTCCTTGTATCATTGGACAATATTCTATTGTCTGGGTATACCACAACTTGTTTATCCATTCACCTGTTGAAAGACATCTTGGTTCCTTTCATCCTTAGGAATAATGCTGCTATAAACATTTGTGTGCATATTTTTGTATGAACATAATTTTTCAACTAATGGGGGTAAATAGGAGTTCATTTGCTGGATTGTAAGATAGGAGTATGTTTACTTTTGTAGGATTCTGTTAAACTGTCTTTCCATGTGGCCATACCATTTTGCATTCCCACCAGGACTGAATGAGAGTTCCTATTGCTCTGCATCCTTTCCAGTGTTTGGGTTTGTCTGTGTTTTAGATTTTAGATTCTAACAAGTATGTAGTGGTATCTCTTTGTTTTAATTTGTAATTCCAAATGAGATATAGTGTTGAGCCTATTTTTATGTAGAAGTATGTCGTTTAATCTCAATGTATTTTAGATTTTTATGCTATATTTTGGCTGTTTATTTGTAGTTGAATTCCACTGTGGCCCAGAGTATGCTTGTATGATTTCTGTTCTTTAAATTATATGGTGTTTCACTCATTTCACTAATTTTTATATTCCCCTAATGAATGAGACCATATAATGTTTGTCCTTTTCTGATTGACTTATTTCACTCAGCATAATACCCTCCAGGTCCATCCACATCGAATCAAATGGTGGGTATTTGTCGTTTCTAATGGCTGAGGAATATTCCATTGTATACAGAGACTACACCTTCTTTATCCATTCTTCTTTCGATGGACACCGAGGCTTCTTCCACAGTTTGGCTATTGTGGACATTGCTGCTATAAACATTGGGGTGCAGGTGTCCTGGTGTTTCACTGCATCTCTATCTTTGGGGTAAATCCCCAACAGTGCAATTGCTGGGTCGTAGGGCAGGTCTGTTTTTAACTCTTTGAGGAACCTCCACAGTTTTCCAGAGTGGCTGCACCAGTTCACATTCCCACCAGCAGTGCAGGAGGGTTCCCCTTTCTCCACATCCTCTCCAACATTTGTTGTTTCCTGCCTTGTTAATTTTCCCCATTCTCACTGGTGTGAGGTGGTATCTCATTGTGGTTTTGATTTGTATTTCCCTGATGGCCAGTGATGTGGAACATTTTCTCATGTGCTTGTTGACCATGTCTATGTCTTCCTCTGTGAAATTTCTGCTCATGTCTTTTTCCCATTTCATGATTAGATTGTTTGTTTCTTTGCTGTTGAGTTTAATAAGTTCTGTATAGATCTTGGAAACTAGCCCTTTATCTGATAGGTCATTTGCAAATATCTTCTCCCATTCTGTAGGTTGTCTTTTAGTTTTGTTGACTGTTTCTTTTGCTGTGCAAAAGCTTATTATCTTGATGAAGTCCCAATAGTTCATTTTTGCTTTTGTTTCTCTTGCCTTCATGGATGTATCTTGCAAGAAGTTGCTGTGGCCGAGTTCAAAAAGGGTGTTGCCTGTGTTCTCCTCTAGGATTTTGATGGAATCTTGTCTCACATTTAGATCTTTCATCCATTTTGAATTTATTTTTGTGTATGGTGTAAGAGAATGGTCTAGTTTCATTCTTCTGCATGTGGATGTCCAATTTTCCCAGCGCCATTTATTGAAGAGACTGTCTTTTTTTCCAGTGGATAGTCTTCCGTGCTTTGTCAAATATTAGTTGACCATAAAGTTGAGGGTCCACTTCTGGATTCTCTATTCTGTTCCATTGATCTATGTGTCTGTTTTTGTGCCAGTACCACACTGTCTTGATGACCACAGCTTTGTAGTACAACCTGAAATCTGGCATTGTGATGCCCCCAGCTATGGTTTTCTTTTTTAATATTCCCCTGGCTATTCGGGGTCTTTTCTGATTCCACACAAATCTTAGGATGATTTGTTCCAATGAGTGAAAATATCAGTGAGGGTGACAAAACATGAGAGACACCTAACTCTGGGAAATGAAGAAGGGATAGTGGAAGGGGAGGTGGGTGGGGGGTTGGGGTGACTGGGTGATGGGCACTGAGGGGGGCACTTGGCAGGATGAGCACTGGGTGTTATGCTATATGTTGCCAAATTGAACTCCAATAAAAAAATTTTTTAAAAAGGGGAAAAATTATATGGTGTTTTATAGCACAGAATGTGGTCTATCTGGATGTATATTCCACGTGAACTTGGGAAAAAAAGTGTGTTTTCTCCTGTTGTTGAGTCTTCTAAAAATGTCAGGTAGACTTCCTTTACTGATGGTGATATCCACTTTAATTATCCTATTAATAGTTTCTGACTGCTGCATTTGTTGGTTACTTAGAGAGGTGTGCTGAAGTCTCTTCATTATGATTGTGAATTTATCTCATCAGTGTTTCCCTCATACATTTGGACACTGTGTTTTTTGGTGCATATGCATTAAGGATGGTAATATATCTTGGAGACGTGACCCCTTTATGATTATGTGATACCTCTCTTTATCTCTAGTAATTTTCCTTGATCTGAATTGTGCTTTGTCTGAAAGAAAAATAGTTGGTCCAACTTTCCTTTAGTTTGTATTAGAGTGGTATGTCTTTTCCAATCTCTTTAGTTTCTTTAATCTTTGGGTATCTTTACGTTTGAGGTGGATTTCTTGTAGACAATGTATGATGTTGTCTTGTTTGTTTGTTTTTTTACCTCCTCTGAGAACTTGTATTCTTCTAAGTGGTATATTTAGACCACTGACTTTTTAAAAGATTTTTTAAATTTATTTGATAGATTGAGCACACAATGGGAGAGGGAGAGGAAGGAGCAGTCTCCCTGCTGGGCGGGGAACTAATGCAAGGCTCAATCCCAGGACCCTGAGATCATGACATGGTTCTGAAGGCAGATGCTTAACCATTTAACCCACTGAGCCACACAGGCACTCCTAGACCACTGAGTTTTAAAGTAATTATCGCCATAGCTGGATTTATATTTACCATAGTATTTTGTTCCTGTTGTTTATTTGTTACTCTTGTTCTTTGTTTCTTGTCTCTCACCCTTTTTCTACCTACTCTGGCTTTTTTTAAAGATCTTTTATTTATTTATTTGAGATACAGAGAGAGAGAGAGAGCACAACCAAGGGAAGTGGCAGAGGGAGAAGGAGAAGCCTGAACCTCCCTCAGCAGGGAGCCTGACACGGGGTTCAATCCCAGGACCCTGAGGTCATGACCTGAGCTGAAGGTAGATGCTTCACCGACTGAGCCAGGCACCCCCCTTCTCTGGCTTTAATTTAGAACTTTATGATTCCATTTTTTCTCCTCTTGAGCATAGCAATTTGTTTTGTTTTGTTTTGTTTTTGTGTTTTTTTAGTGGATGCTCTAACTTTTGGAATACCCATAATATACAAAATTATAATTTTGGAATTCACATTTATAATCCAAGTCCACTTTTGAATCATGCACTACAAATTCACAGGTAGTGCCACTTCCTCCCTCCTATTTCTTATAACATTGTTGTCATCCATTTTACTTTCTCATAAGGCATAATTACTGAATGGATTGTTTTCTGTTCTTATTTTGGACTGTTATCTGTTAGCTCAAATAAAGAAAAATACTATTTTGCCTTCATTTATTCCTTTCCTGACATTCTTCTCGTCTTTATATAGGTCGGAGTTTCTGACCTATATATTACTTTTCTTCTCCTTGAAAAACTAATTTTAACATTTTTTGCAAGGGATGTCTACTGGTACCAGATTTCCTCAGTTCGTGTTTGTCTGTGAACATCTTTTATTCTCTTTCACTTCAGAGGAGAATTTTACTCAGTATAGAATTCTAGGTTGGTAGGGAATTTTTTTTCCAACTTTTTAAAGCTTTAATTCAACTATCTTCTTGCTTTCATGGTTTGTGAAGGGAAGGCCAATGTAATTCTTATCCTTGTGTCTCTTTACACAAAGTGCCATTTTCTCTGGCTTTTTTTTCCCCAAGAATTTCTCCTTTTTGTTGGTTTTCTACAGTTTGCATATGCTATGTCTAGTTGTAGTTTTTGTTGTTCATGCTGTTTGGCATTCTTGGAGCTTCTTGGATCTGTGGTTTAGCATCTGTTAATTTTGGAAAATTCTCAGTAATTTTTACTTCATATGTTTGTTCAGTTTCTTGCTTCCTTTCTCCTTCTTTTAGTATTCCCATTACACAAATGTTGTATCTTTTGCCATTGTCCCACAATTTTTGGCTCTTCTCTTCCTTTTTTTTTTTTTTTTTTTGTTCTTTTTTCTCTTTGCATTTCATCTGGAAGTTTCTGTTGTCATGTTTTCAAGTTTACTGATTTTATTCCTCAGCCATGTCCAGCCTATTGATGAAACCCATAAAAGACTTTCTTCATTTCTTTTGTAATGTTTTTGATTTCTAGCATTGGCTTAAAATTCTTTCTTAGAGCTTAATGTAAGCTCTCTTACATTACCCCCTATTTATTCTTGCACAGTTTGCCTTTTGCCCACAGCATATTAATCATAGTTATTTTAAATTCCTGATATGATAATCCCAAAATGTCTGCCATATCTGATTCTGGATCTGATGTTTGCTTTCCCTCTTCAAACTATGTGTTTTGTCTTTTCATATACCTTATAATTGTTGTTGTTGTTGTTGAAAGCTAGGTATAATGTATTGGGTGAAAGATTTTATGATTTTTCTGGCCTGGAGTCAGGTAGTGTTTATTGTTTGCTATAGCTGCAATTGTCAGAGACTCAATTTTTTCTGGTGTCCTTCTTTTCATCTTCTCTGTTTTTCTTACATAAGGTCCGAGATGCATAGTTCTTTCTGTTGCAACCCCTTGTTATTATACAGGAGCCCTGTTGATATGGTAATAAGGTATGGGACATGAGGGAGTGTTCCATAATCTGATGATTCGGTCTTAGTTTTGTAGTAAGCCTATGCGCCCGGGCTCTGACATCACAAGTACTTTTAAGTTTTTTTCACTCCTTAGGGAAAACACGAAGTAAAGAGGGCCTGTTTTGGCATATTTCCCTTCTTCCTCTTGGAAGGCTAGAGGGGGCTAAAGTTGGCATTTCTTCTCCCTCAGATGGCTTAGGCTCTGATAAAACCCTAGTCAGTTAGGCTCTGATAAACAGCTGCTCTGTAGGCAAGCCTTGTTATGAAAAACAGATTGCTTTGGCATTTTTCAATACCTTTCCCCTGCTAAAGATACAATGGCATTTTTATCTGGCTTTTATTGTCACTATAAGAACCTGGTAGGGCTCCTGGAAGTAAAACTTAGAAAAGTTTAGAGGCCCCTATTAGAGTAGAACTACGTAGAATTTTTAACTTGAAGTTACTCTATAGTGAGTGTCCAGCAATTTGTGAAATACACTTCAAGTTTTCCAATCCTAGTACCAGCTCCAGCACTGATTTCTGCTCCTGGACTTATGATCCAATGAGCTGTGATTCTCTATTTCAACCAGTTTCTTTCTCTATTTGGGGGGTGGGGGGGAGAAGCAGTTAACCTTGTGACCTCATTTCTCTGATGGATATAAGAAGAATTGCCAATTTGCAGTTTGTTCCAATGTTTTCTCGCTGGGAGAATGGGAGTGACAAAGTAAGTTCCTTACATGTTAGACTGGAAACTGGAAGTGAGCAGGAAAAATCCACTCTCAAGCTCGTTTTGTTTGCCAGAATTAATTTCCTTTTGTCTATAGGACTGAGGGTTTTTTTTTTTTTCTGACTGTTATTTACAGATTAACCTCAGTACCTAAAGCTAGCCTGCAATTTTATGCCACTTTGCCCACTCCGTAGGCCATTCAAAACATGGCAGATTTCCTCTTCAAAACAAGCAAGATATCAAGAGTCTGATAGCAATATAGTGTCTTATATAATGTCTGTAATCAGAGGAATGTTGTGTTGTCTTACCTTTAACATGTAATATAATTATTGGAGTGACATCCCAACACTCTTGTCATAATCGTTTCCTTAGAATCCAGCTATAGGCCCTACCTACACTTGAGGGTAGAAGGGCGCAAAGGTATGATCTCCGAATGCTGGGGAATCATGGGCCCCCATACAGTTCTGTCTCTTGGCCCCATTGTTTCATGTCCCTGTCCCTACCTGATACAAAATTCATTTCCCCCATCTAAGATCCTTAGAAGTCTGATCTAAGTACAACATGACCTCAAAATTCAAATCTTAACATTTCAATGAGGTCCACCTACCAATGATTAGACTCCTGGATGTGGTTGTTAGGTATACTGATTGGATATATTACATCTTTATGTGTGGATCTATGAAACACATTATTCTTACTTTTTTAATGAGAGGCAGACTTTTTGTAGTTGAGAATGTTGATAATTACTTTGCAAATGGTTCAAGTGCAGAGGGACAGGTACCCATAACATGGACCTTGTCTGCTCCAGTAGAAACCTTCTCCCTAGTTTATTTGGGACTCGTGTATCACTGCTAGGAGCCACTTTGCATTACAGGCTTTAGTCTTTCAACTCTGAGACACACCATTAGAGGTTTGGACAGCAGCTCACCCCTTCCACAGCCTTACCTTTCAGACCACAGGGTGAAACTTGAACTTCAGTACCTCTGAAGAACTGCAGTTACCAAAATCCCAAACAGACTTGTCTCAGGATGTTTACACTTGATTGCTCTTGCTTAGATTCACTTCTGTTTTCTTCTTTTAAATTATCCCTATGCACTGCCATAATACCCCACCAACTTCCAACTGTTCCCTGTCGCAGAAATCCTAGAATTCCCTGAAATAGTATGGTATTTCCAAAAAGCAGATATTCCATTAATGTTTAGGGCATGAATGAGCCAATGAACATAATATCTAATTTATTAAAATTTAATTTCTCCTACACTTTTTTAAAAGATTTATTTATTTATTTATGATACACACACACACACACACACACACAGAGAGAGAGAGAGAGAGAGAGAGGCAGAGACACAGGCAGAGGGAGAAGCAGGCTCCATTCCGGGAGCCTGACGCGTGACTCAATCCTGGGACTCCAGGATCGCGCCCTGGGCCAAAGGCAGGAGCCAAACCGCTGAGCCACCCAGGGATCCCCTCTCCTACACTTTTGAATAAGCTAAGTAAATCTGTGTGTGTGTGTGTGTGTGTGTGTGTGTGTGTTTAAATCTTTCAGAGCAACAAAACTGAATGTTTAGGGAATTCAAGAGTTGAGCATTTGTTTTTCACTTTATCACTGTTTCTTGAGCACAATTTTACTGTTGAATCCATTCATATTTCTGAAGAAGCAATTACTCAATTGCCACATTATTCTGTTTTAGATCACAAAATAAGATGGAAATTTTTCCAGTTGGTTTTACAAAACAGCATAGCTTCTACTCCTAAACTTGATGCAAAACAATAAATGTATAATCAAAGTGGTGATTCATAAGCTTACATCCCAAAGCTATTTAAGTTTTCTATTTAAAGGAACAACATTTAGAAACTAAGTGGAAAGAAAGAAGGAAAGAAAGGAAGGAAGAGTGGAATGAAGGAAGACAAATCTCCAAGTTACCCTGTAAAACAGGAATAGGATGATGGTATATAATGTGTTCCCTCTTGCCCCACAGCAGCCCTTCACTACTTATAAGGTTAATAGACTTATTCAACCAGAAAGTAAGGAACCTACCTGCCTAAGACTTCACTGGAGGCAATAAAACTGCTGGATATGATCCTGGACCATGCCCAAGCCATAGCAGTAGCGTCAGCAACTCTGGTTCGGACTCTCCCTCCCTTTCTCATCTCACAAAGACTTCATATTGGCATAGGCAGAAATGGGGCCATATCATTGACCTTGGTCAGAAATTTCAGGACTTTCATCTTGTTGGTTTCTTTGAGCTGTTGGACCCCACAGGAGTTCGTAGCATGTAGGATCACTATTGGGAACTCACTTGATACTCCAAGTACTTTTTCTGTACCAAATCTCTGGTAATGAGCTTTCTGGCCTCTCCACAGATGAAGGGCTTTCTACCAGCATATATCTACATCATATTCAGGAATTCTCAGATATCATCTTCAGTGGTGCTATTGCCCTTCACAAAGGTCATGCCCGGGAAGGTCATCAGACCAGTTTTTTGCAACCACTGGCAACACTCTAACTCCCATCATGGGTGAAATCCATTTTGCTAACAAGGACAGTGTTTAGTTGTGTCAAAATCCTTCAAGTCAAGGGCAAAGACCAGCTCCACATGTTAGAGGCTTTCCCGAAGATCACAGGAAAATGGTCCTTATACATTTTGTTGACCTTTTTCAGCATGTGTGCTTTTGTGATGGGCTCTTTAATTTTATACATGAGCAAAAGGAACTGCATCATCTAAGCCACCTTCTTGGTTAAAGGGCCTCTCTCTGCATGAGTTCTCTGTGGCAGGTGGGGCTTGTGAAGTGCTCAGATTTTCATCCTTTTGGCTTTTGGTATCTTTCTCAGTTCTGCTGTGTGAAAAATCTGCAGTACTCTGGGTGGTGAATGGGGAAATATGAGAAGCCTGGAGAATATTTTGTGTCCTGATGGCAGGCAGCATCTGGGGGAGTACCCAGAAAAGAGGAGAGGAGGAAGTGAAGGATGCTTCTTCTCTTTCTGCAGTGACCCGACATCCTTCTAGGTCCTGGGCACCACTCAGCCAAAGCTGAATACAGCTGTCTGGTACCTCTCAGATCTGAAAGCAGAGGCAAGGACATAGTAATGCTTATGCTCTGAGGTTTTTGGTTACTTCAGTCCTCCCTCTGGCAGATTCTTACATATGGTTATTGTTCTTTGTCTAACACTCTCTCATAATATCCCCTCTCTACAAGCTCTGAGATTTTGCCCAACTAGATCCCTTATAAATAATAGGTGAGGATCCCAGGCTAGATGTGAGGTGAAGGACCTGCAGCAAAAGGCATAGTGCCCAAGACAGGTGATATGCTGTGTCCTAGTCCATTCGGGCTGCTGTAACAACTTACCAGACTAGGTAGCTTGTAAATAACAGATATTTCTCTCAGTTCTAGAGTCTGGGGATCTTGGATCAGGATGCCGGTATGGTTGGTTCGGTGAAGTCTCTCTTCTGGGTTGCAGACTGCTGACTTCTGTGTTCTCACAGGAGATAAGGGGCAAGGAATCCCTCAGGCGCCTTTTCACAAAAGCTCCCCCCCCCCCCCCCCCCCGTGACCTAATCACACAGGTTTTAATGTATGAGTTTTGGAGGGGACACATTCAGGCCATGGCAGGCTGTCAGATGATAAACAGACTTATCTCTTCCTTCTCCTCACCAACCGGACTTTATCTTTATGTATTCCCTGTCCAAAAAATACTTAACTTTCTAAAGGTAATGTGCTGAACCAGATGTGTTTGTGAGCTTTCAATCTTTTGACATTGTGTAACATTGCAATGTCCAGCACAATGACTTTTTTTGACCCTCAATTATAGTAAGATATATATGGAATAGTATGAAAACCTACCAACTCTATGTTAGTGATTTTGTGTTCATAAATACATAAGCATGATCTCAAAAATTCCATGAAAAACTTTTTAGACTTACCATGTGATTTGCTGTGATACTATTCTATTTTTCATCCATTCTTTATAGTTTGTTAAAATGAAAATTAAAAATTCTAGTTCTCATCTATAAAGAGTTTTCAGGTAGTTTTGTGTTCTTTGGAGTCACAGTGCCACAACTACCTAAACCCATGTTATGTATAGGCTGAGGTACTTTTCTCTGATTGCTTTAGTGTAGCAGTAGAAAGTCAGTGTTCCAAAGTCAGTTTTGCAAACAAAAAAAGGGCAAAACTTTAAAACCTTTTCCTTACCTTATCTTATCATTCACCTTTTATTGCAGGCTACAGAGCCAGCACAAACTGTAATGGCATGCCCCTCCCTTCCACCACAAAGCGCTTTTGAACTTAACTTTATTCTTTTTCTATATAAGTTTTTATTTATTTATTCATGAGAGACACAGAGAGAGAGGCAGAGACATAGACAGAGGGAGAAGCAGGCTCCATGCAGGAAGCCCAATGTGGGACTCGATCCCAGAACCCCGGGATCATGCCCTGAGCCAGAGGCAGATGCTCAACACCACCCAGGTGTTCCTGGACCGAATTTAGAGCCATAAATAAAGTGTCAATCAGTTGTACTTCATCAAAACCAAAACCTTTTGCTTTACAAGAGACACTGTTAAAGACAGATAATAAAAACCATAGACAGGAAAATTTGCGTATGTTTGCAACTCACCTACAGGACAAAAAACTTGTACCCAAATGAAATAAGAAAGAATATTCTGTACAACAATAAGAAAAAAGACTCCAATTAGAAAATGTGCATAAAACTTGAACACATTTCACAGAAGAAGACCTATGAATGGAAAATAATAGGCAGATGCAAATATGTTCAACATGAGTTGTCCATTAAGGAACTGTGAATCATGCAATGATGAGATACAACTATACACCTACTATAATAGCTAAAATAGAAATTACTAAAAATACCAAGTATTAGAATTTCAAGCAGTTGGATTGCTCATACAGGCATGGTGAAAAAGTAAAATGGTCCAGGATCTCTGGAAATCAAGTGTCAGTTTTTCTGAAGTTAAACACACACCTACCATATGATCAAGCAGCCATTTCCTAGGAATTTAGAGAAAAGAAATACCAGAACATCACCAACAAATGTACATAGCAGTTTTATTTTTAGCAGCCCAGAATTTAAGATAACCCAACTGTCCTTCAGCTGGTAAATGTATAAAAGACTAAAGTACATCAATACAATGGAATGCTCCTCAGCATTAAAAAGAGAACCAATTAATGATACATGAAACATCCTGGATGGATCTTGAGATTATTATGCAGAGCAAGAAGCTGACCTGAATGTGAAATCTCACATACCATAAAATTCCATTTATATAACATTCTCAAAATGACAGAATTATAGTAATGGAAAATAGATCCATGTTTGTCAAGGTTTAAGGTTTGGGGAAAGGTAAGATTTCAAATGGGGCGTGTTGGAGACATTTAAATGGTGAGAGAACAGTTTTGTACCCTGAATATGGTAGTCGTTATCTGAATCAATACATGTGAGGGGAAAAGAACTTAAGGAACTCTGCTTCCCTGTCAAATAAGTGCATGTTAAAACTTTGCAATCTGAATTAGATTGCATTTTATTTCATAATTTTGTGTAACAGTGTTCTTTTCTAAGTCTTTTTTTTTTTAAATAATCTCTGCACCTAACGTGGGTCTCAAACTCAAACCTGAGATCAAGACTGACATGCTCAACTGAGCCAGCTAGATGCCCCTTTCAGGATTTTTTTTTTTAATTTTTATTTATTCATGAGAGAGACAGAGAGAAAGGCAGAGACATAGGCAGAGGGAGAAGCAGGCTCCATGCAGGGAGCCCGATGTGGGACTCGATCCTAGGACCCCAGGATCACGCCCTGAGCCAAGGCAGACGCTCAACCACTGAGCCACCCAGGCATCCCATCAGGGTCTTGATAAATATACTATTCTATGTAAATTGGCATATTAGGTTAAAGCTGGGTAAAGGTAACATAAGAACTCTATTTTTACTATTTTTACAACTTCTTTGTGAGTCTAAAATTATTTTATATAAAAAGGTTTAAAATAAAAAGCCCAGGCACCTAGGTGGCTTAGTTGGTGCAGCCACTCTGGAAAACTGTGTGGAGGTTCCTCAAACAGTTAAAAATATACCTGCCCTATGACCCAGCAATTGCACTGTTGGGGATTTACCCCAAAGATACAAATGCAATGAAACGCCGGGACACCTGCACCCCGATGTTTATAGCAGCAATGGCCACGATAGCCAAACTGTGGAAGGAGCCTCGGTGTCCAATGAAAGATGAATGGATAAAGAAGATGTGGTTTATGTATACAATGGAATATTACTCAGCTATTAGATGACTAACTCTTAATTTTGGCTCAGGTTGATCTCAAGGTCATAGGATTGAGCCCTGTGGTGGGCTTCATGCTCAGCTCTTAGTGTTTGTGATCCTCTCCGTTTTCCTCTTCCTCTGTTCCTCCTCTCACTTGTGCCCTTGCTTTCTCTCTCTCTAAATAAAATATTTTTAAACATAAAAATAAAAAGCTACCACTCAGGTATAATTACCAGTGTTCACCAGTGTTCATTTCGGGGGTTCCTTGAAGTTACCTGGCCACCGGATTATGCTTCTGATAGAGGCAATGATGTAAAATGATGTAAAATGAAATGCAGAGCCACACAGAGACAGTGGATAGGATGAAATTGTGTGTGTGAGCATAGAGAGGCAAGGAATAACCTCTGACTTACAAGAGGTGGGAATGGTTCTGCTAAAGAGCGAATATACCAACCTGAAACAAAAACAACGGAGAGGAACTATCACTTGCACCTTTTGCGGCTCAGCAGTCTCACCATGTTGGCACTCACCAGCCACAGATGCCACACGCTTAGTGCCTCCAGGCAGCTCTGCCTTCAGCATAGCATCTCCCATGGGGACAGATGATTTATATTTTACAGTAGATCCTGTGAAGACCGTGGGGATGCCTGCTCCAGATCAATCAGATGCATAAAGTCAGAGTCCTTGCAATAACCAAGACGGGGTCTGATGTGTACTTTTTCCGCAGCCACATACCGTTTTTCCGGGATTGCCATTCCTCCACCTGGACAAGAAGAAGAAAGAAGGAAGCTAGCCTCGGTCCCGTTAGATTTCATCCCGAAAACATGGATGAAACCGGAGGGCAGGAAGGATCCAGTCCCATCAGGAGCCGTGTTGTCAGGAAGAGCTCTCCCAGGTGGAGGAAGAATGGGGTGGTGGACGCAGGAGGAGACAGGAAGAAGCCAAGGAAAGCCTCCTCCTCCTCCTCCAAAGCTTGGCAGAGCGGGAGAAACGAAAATTGGGAGAGACTGGCTGGAAAGGTCCACGGTCTGGGTGTCCCTCTGGGCCACTGAAGGAGCCAGAGGGGCCTTGAGCCTGGTGTCTGGGAGAGGCTGCTGCAGGCCACATTCACTGGAAGGAGGAGGTAAGAGCAGTGTGTCCCCTACAGGGTGTCCTCCTCAGATGTTTAAAGAGAGAAGGGAAATAAATCTCTCTCTTTTTCTGTTTCTCTCTCCTTCACTTAGTAACATAAAGAACTGTGTCAAATGATGGCTTTAGTTTTCATCGTATGGGCCTTATCAATTACTGATCACATTCTTTTCTCCTTTTCACATTGGATGTTAGAGAGGATAGGGCCAAACTTTCTTCCTAAACAGGGATATTCAACAAACATTTTGTTTATCAGCTCCTTGTTGAATTCAACTTGACATTTCTACTCCTATTAAAAAAAAAATCTAGGGACACCTGGGTGGCTCAGCACTTGAACATCTGCCTTCAGCTTGGGGCGTGATCCTGGGACCTGGGATCAAGTCCCACATTGGGCTCCCTGTGAGGAACCTACTTCTCCCTCTGCCTGTGTCTCTGCCTCTCTCTGTGTATTTCTCATGAATAAATAAATAAATTTTTTTTAAAAATCTAGCTTTAATCATCCAAATTTTAATTATTATATTATTTTACTGTAAAGTCTTTTTTTAATGTAAACATCCTTAAATTGTTCCTGGGACTAATGGGACTGAGTTATATTGATGAATAAATCAAGCAGTGTTATGAAGGAAAAAGAAAATGACATAGAATCATTTTTTAAATAGTATAGATAAAAAAGATGCAGTTTTAGATGGCTTCAGGATTGTCATCCCTTGATGTTCAAATCAGAGTAAAATATAGAGGAGTTAGAAAATTTACTTGTTGAGACATGGGTGTTCAGAGATATGGAATCTGAATATCTAATGCCAGTTTGACAAAACAGAATATTGAGCAGAGGTGGTTTTCAGTGCAGCCAAAGTATAGGAACCTCTCCGTTTTCAGCAAGAAATCTATAATACAGAAGTTGCAGAAAGGGCAAAAATAACAGGACATATGTTATAATCACATAAAAGAATAAAAAGTGCTGAAGTACAGTCAATTAAACGTGGACTCTTGGTTTTGGTTCAGGTTGTGATCTCAGGGTCGTGATCTTGGAGGTGTGAGCCTGGTGTCAAGCTCCACACTCAGCCAGACCCACCTCCACCTTCTGCCTCCTTCAAATAAATACATAAAACTTAAAAAAACAGTAATAGCAACTGCTTTGTGATCCAGTAGGAAGGTGTAGCTACTTCAAGTGATAATGGGGCTCGAGTCATTTAGATCCGCAGCAAAGGGATACTGAAGAAACAAGATGATAAAGTAGAAAACAAAGGAAGAGTTTTGATTTGCAATGTTGAGGTGCTGCTCTAACTATAAAATGGTATTAGGGAAAATACTAGCGCCCATTCTTTTTTACCTTGTTTGGACAATACGGGCACATTTTTAAAAAGAAAAAGCAAAGTAGTATGAGAATTGCACTGCACACTAATATGTATATGCCCTGTGTAATGGAAAATCTGCAGAATAACCTTCAGATCAAAAGCATATGGTCAAACATGGGAATTGATGAATTCTGAAAAGAGGGCCATGGTTCAACAGCAAAGAAACAAAACATGTTCACTGGAGAAGAGATAATATAATTCTTTAATAAAGGAAAATAAAATAACATGGGGAGGAAATTACTTGGGCATGAAATAATACAAATTTATATCAATGTGAACAAAATCACCAGTGCCTTTGTTATCAGGACAATTTATGAATGCCAACATTGTAATAGAAGAATGTCAAAACCAGAAAATAAGTATGTGACATGTAACTAACAACTGGGAAGTTAGCAACTTTGACATTGGGATAAAAGAATTAAGTAAGTCATGAATCCCAGTTCTGTTGACATGGTTTTTACTTTGTGAAAGATAATCACATGTGAACTTAAGAAATGTGTTAAATAATAGCCCATGAGGGAAAATATACTTTATCTGACAGTGTTCTCATGAAAGTCAATAAGTAAAAAAAGAAGTATATTTTGGGTTACTACTCAAAATTAATCGCCACAATAAAAATATTCCATATTTTAAAAAGCACAGTGTCTTTATATGAGCTTGGTAACAAACATAGAAACACAACATGTGTAATACTGAGAGCAATCAGTGTTTTTTTGTTGTTGTCACTATTAGTTGCATAATATGTCATATAAATATTGAAAATAGTGAATGAAGCCAATCATGTTAGGGAAGATTTGTGTAAGATTTATTTACATATATGATTATATATATATATATATATATATATATAATTTATAATTTCTGCTTTTAAAACCTTCTGGAAGGAGTCCTTTTTTTTTTTTTTTTTAATTTTTATTTATGATAGTCACAGAGAGAGAGAGAGAGGCAGAGACACAGGCAGAGGGAGAAGCAGGCTCCATGCACTGGGAGCCTGACGTGGGATTCGATCCCGGGTCTCCAGGATCACGCCCTGGGCCAAAGGCAGGCGCTAAACCGCTGCGCCACCCAGGGATCCCTGGAAGGAGTCCTTATGTCGATTGAATGCACATAGCCTAATACTTAGATTTTAAATATTTTTCCTTATTATTAAAGTGTTAAGTTAGAGAATGTATGTTTATTTTCAGTGTCAGGATGGTTAGATTTTTGTGTCTGTTTAACTGGGCAATGGGGTCAAATATGATTCTGGGTGCTTCTGTAACAGTGTTTTTGTATGAGATTAACATTGTTTTTAAAAGATTTTATTTATTCATTCATGAGAGACAGAGAGAGAGAGAGGCAGAGACATAGGCAGAGGGAGAAGCAGGCTCCATGCAGGGGCCCCAATGTGCGACTGGATCCTGGGACTCCAGGATCACGCCCTGGGCTGAAGGCAGGCGCTAAAACACTGAGCCACCTAGGGATTCCCGAGATTAACATTTAAATTCATAGATTGTCCTCCCTAATGTGAATACTCCTCTTATATTAGGCCTGTATAGAACAAGTTCTAAGAGAGATTTCCTCCTGCCCGATTGCCTTTTGAGATGGGACATTTTTTCCCTATCCTTAGACGTGAAACATCAGCTCTTCCGGGGTTTCGAGTCTGCTGACCTTCCCACTAGAACTATACCTTCAGCTCTCCTGGGCCTCTAGCTTGTTGACTCATCCAGCAGATCTTGGTAGTTGCCAGCCTCCCTAATCATGTGAGTCAATTACTTATAATAAATCTCTCTAGACAGATTGATAGATACATAGATACATAGAGGTGTACACACATATACAAACATCCTATTGGTTCAGTTTCTCTGGAGAACCTTGACTAATATGGGTATATAAATAATATTTTGAATATTTATAGTTTTTATAAACATAAAGGGAATGCATATGTGTTTAATCAGTGTTGGAAAATATGGAAACCATAAATAAGTAATCGCATATCTTTCCACAAACAGGAGAGGAACATTTTTGATATTTTGCCCTGTGTGTTCGTACTCTTCCTATACTCTCTGCTACTTATTTATAAATGTGTGCCTATGAATATATGTATGTATAGAAATATGCATACATGTATACACACACAATCATACTTGTGTGTATTCCACAGTCTTTCCATCCAAGTTTTTATTCTTTTATTTTTTTATTTTTTTATCTTTTTAAAGTAATTTCCACACGCAATGTGGGGCTCAAACGCACAACCCTGAGATCAGGAGTTACATGCTGTACTGATGAGCCAGCCGGGAGCCCCTATTCTTTTATTTTTTAAAGATTATATTTACTTATTTGACAGAGAGAGAGAGAGAGAAGAGCACAAGCAGGAGGAGTGGCAAAGGGAGATGGAGAAACAGACTCCTCACTGAGCAGGGAGCCCAATGAGGGGCTTCATCCCAGGTCGTCGGGATCATGACCAGAGCTGAAGGTAGATGCTCAACCGACTGAGTCACTCAGGTGCCTCACAAGGTTTTATTTTTGTATGTTTCAAATGTCAGATGGCTTGTGGTTTAAAGGCATTTGTTTGTCATAAAGGTTTAGGTTTTAAATTTGGATTATATTGTTTATATTTCTGGAGAAAATGGAATAATAGAAAATGGATGTAGCCACCTGCCAGAAACTAAGAAAACAAGAAAAAGTTCCAAAATATATATGACAACCATTCTCAGTATACTGGCTATCAGGCAAGGAAAGGCAGTGACTGCCTCCCAAGAGATTGAAAAGAAACAAAGTGAGCCTAGAATTCTATCAGCTTGCTCCCTTGAGTCCACAGTGCAGAGACTGGTAGTTCAAGTGAAATCTGGCAGTTCAGGAGTTGAGAAGATGAGACTGAGGGTCAGAGGAGGAGGACTAGGAAGCTAGAGTTCACAGGACAAAGTACCAAGTGAGCACTGCGCAGAGAGAGAATTTCAGACTCCACGTGAGGTATTTCCTACTCACACAAGTCATAATGGAAAACTGTATCATGCTCAGGGCATCAGAGAAGGTACTCCGAAAGTTGTTCTGTCATGAGGCAGGATTAGTCCTAGATTTCTGCTGCTTTGGCAGCACCAAAGGAACTTTTTTTTTTTTTTAAGATTTTATTTATTTATTCATCAGAGACACAGAGAGAGGCAAAGACCTAGGCAGAGGGAGAAACAGGCTCCCTCTGGGGAGCCTGATGCAGGACTCAATACCAGGACCCCAGGATCACAACCTGAGCCAAACGCAGATGCTTAACCACTGAGCCCCCCAGGTGTCCCCCCAACAAACCTTTAAAGCAAAAATTGAAAAGAACATAGTGTTTCTAAGAATCTTACCTGAGTTATTAAAATAAAGCTCAAGAATACATAGGTATTGAAAAACAGTATCTGACACAGTTGTGCTTGATAAGCATGAACAAGGCCAAATTCAAAATGTTCGGCATCCAATAAAAAATTGCCAGCCATGCAAAGAAGCAGGAGAATATGTCCAGGAATAGCAGGAATAAAAACTGATCAAAATTTATCTAGAAATGATACAGATAATAGAATGAGTAGATAATGATGTCAAAAGAGTTATAACTATATTCTATTTTTTCAGAAATTAATAAAAAATAAAACATGTTAAATACAGACACATAAGATATAAAGAAACACAAATAAACTTATACTAAACACAATGTCTGAGATAAAAATACACTCTTTTGGACTAATGACAGATAATATATTACAGAAGAGAAGATTAGTGCATGTTAAAATCACAATGAATTTTTTTAAAGATTCTATTTATTTATTCATAAGAGATAGAGAGAGAGGCAGACATAGGCAGAGGGAGAAGCAGGCTCCCCATGGGAGCCTGATGTGGGACTCGATCCTGGGACTCTGGGATCACGCCCTGAGCAGAAGGCAAATGCTCAACCACTGAGCCACTCAGACATCCCAAAATCACAATGAATTTTTATGGTACATCTCTGTGTCCAAAGGAAAAGAAAACACTAGCCAAAAAATATCTCTATACTCCTATGTTCGTTGTAGCATTATTTCAGTAACTAAGACATGGAAGCAACCTAAGTGTCCGTTGATGGATGAATGGATAAATAAAATGTCATACATATAAAATATTATACACTCTTAAAAAGAAGGAAATCCTGCTATTTACAACATGGATGGTCCTTGAGGGCATTATGCTAAGTGAAATAATTCAGAGAAAAACAGATACCATATGATCTTGCTTATATGTAGACTCTTTAAAAAACAATACCACCACCAAATATTTGCAAATGGAAATACAGAGAACAGATTGGTTGTTGCCAGACATGGGAAGTGGGGTGGTTAAAATGAATAAAGGTGGTAAAAAGGTACAAACTCCTAGTAATAAAATAAATAAGTCCTCGTAGACAAAAAATTATAGAATCGTTTTTAAAATAATACCTGCCATGGGTTAATTTGATTCACCACAGAGGATGTTGCTGAATTTACTGGGCATGATGTGAAGCCTATGATGTGATTTCTCTGTATTGTTTGAATTATTTTGCTGCAAGAATATATGCATCATTATCTTGGTAATTAAAATATTTAAATAAGTCTAACAACAGAAATAGCAGTTGTGTATTAAAATAACTGCTAGCTGATACAAGAGACACAATGTGAAATCTGAACAGCTTCACAGAATGAAGGCTCATTTCTGGATGTGGGTTGGAAGAGGTGTGTGCTATCAGTTGACCTAGGGATTAAGGCTCCATCCATCATCTAAACACGGGTTTCAGTGTTTCCTATAAAGTGGAAGAAGAAAGTGTGGAGGTGGAATACTGTCTGTCTGAGATGTAGGCCCAGAAGTGACAAAAAGTGCTTCTACTTATATTTCAGTGGCAAGGGTAGTGATGACCCTTCCTAACTACGAGTGAACTGGGCAGCATAGTCTCCCAGTGTGCCAGAGAGGAGGGTGAGACACCTGTGCATGGGTAGCTCTAGTCTCTCCCATAAACTTACATAGTAGATACTCAATAAAAGAGCAGTTATTAGACACAGGGCACCAGGGTGGCTCAGTCAGTTAGGTATCAGATTCCTGATTTCAGCTCAGGTCATGATATCAGGGTTGTAAGATCAAGCCCCGCTTTGGGCTCCATATGAAACAGGGTGTCTGCTCAAGATTCTCTCCCTCTCCCACTGCCCTTCCCCATGCTCGTGCTGTCTCTCTCTCTCTCTCTCTCTCAAATCAATAAATCTAAAAAAAAAAAAAAATTCGTTGGAGTTTCTGGCAAGGCTAAATCTGCCTTGGAATTCTACACATTTTTGAGAGCCTACTTTGTGACAGATGCTTCACAATGCAGATCACATCAGGTTTATCCAAAGGATTCTGTAAAACTTAAGCAGGGAGGGATCGGGGATCCCTGGGTGGCTCAGCAGTTTAGCGCCTGCCTTCGGCCCAGGGCATGATCCTGGAATCCCAGGATCAAGTCCCACATCAGGCTCCCTGCATGGAGCCTGCTTCTCCCTCTGCCTATGTCTCTACCTCTCTCTCTCTCTCTCTTTCTCTCTCTCTGTCTCTCATGAACAGATAAATAAAATCTTTAAAAAAAAAAAAAGCAGGGAGGGATCATCTTTCTTCTCTCCAACACTCCTTTCTGGACTAACCATTGGAGTAGATTCCAGAGTCTCAATAGGAAGAGAATGTTCTCTTTCTATTGATGCTTAGTCAAAATCTTCACTTGTGAATCCCGGCCACCTCAGTATGACTAAACATGTAGGACACTTTACTGCAAGTGCCATTAGGCACAAGGAAAAACCAAGATAATCCTCTGGGGCAAGTACTGAGGTAAGAGAGAGCAGAAAGATAGTGAACTGTTTTGATCTTTGCTGTTCAAAGATAGCATGTCTACCAAGAAACCATTTTCCTCTCATTAAGTTCTCTGAGGTTCTAAGAAATTCAGCCTTAGTAGGTGTTGGCTATACAGTGAAATCCCTGGTCATTCCTCATCACCAGGTTGTGAGGAAGGTTTTGGTTATTGACCACTTAGTTAAGCTCACTCATCAGTATATTCATTCAGAGGCCAGTCTCAAATACTGCACCATTAAAACTATACTGCATACATCAGGATGATTTCAGAAACCTTCTCTACTTACAGGATCATATCCCCAAACTAGTAGTTGTGCCAAAGCAAAGTCTAGTTATGAGCCCACTTAGGATATACTTTGAGAATGTAGTGAAAACACACAGGGGTTCTAACCTTCGGTTTCTGAAGTGATCTTTTACATGGATATGTCTAAGCCTGCCTATAATCACTTTTGATATGCCAGGGTCTGTTGCTATCATAGACATTCCACATGAAGAAAATGACTGCCAGGGAGTTGGAATGTTCTAAGTCCGGAGGAAGACAGGTGACTCTGGACTGACTTTACACTGGCAAAGAAGGAATGCCCTTAGAGAAAAAGACGTGAAAAACTGGCCAGCAGGTCAGCTTCCAGAGTTGGATAGTAGGTCACAGTAGGAATGGCCCTGGAGGAGGATACTGTAATGTGGGAACATGTTGGAATGGAATAAAAGCCAGCACCTGGGCAGAATCAGCTCTCAGGAAACCCTGGGGTGAGGGACAGCAGGATCCTAAGTAAATGAAGCCCACAGATAATCCCCAAATTACGGTTTATTCTCATACTCACCTTCCTTCCTTAGGCCTGCTTATGATGTTTTCACTGCAAGGTCCTCTTAATGTTTTGCCTGAGAACATTGTGGAACAGTGAGAAGAGAAATGAATTAAGAGACACAAGATCAGCCTCAGGTTGGGAGGCGTGGCACAATGTGGACTCCAGAGAAATCAGACCAGGCTCTACTTTTGGTTTGGTTACTTCATTCGCTATCTGAACCTGAGAATATTTCAAGTTCTTTCTCTGTTAAGTGGGTTGGATAAGCCCCAGCCTGCGGGACTGTTGGAACTGTCTGTAATGTATGTAAAGTACCTAGTGCAGTGATTGGCAAACATTGGGTCTCTTATGAATGACAATTATTACTCTAATAATTTTGGTCGCAGATGATACCACCCACACCTTTGTAATATTTTTGTTTGTTTGCTTTGATCCAGCATATGTCGGAGAATATGCATTGCAGGACAGAGAACACCAAAATAGCCAATATGTTGCCTGGCAAGCAAATTGTCCCTGTTTGAGTGGGTGTTGCTTAATTTCAGTATGCGGGAGTCTTCCCCAGTTAGAGGCAACTCAGCTGAGAATTTGCCTAAGTGTACTCCGTAAAACCTAATTACAATGCCATTTTAATGGAGTGGGCTCTGGCCCTCCTCATGCAAGGCAGAGTGTGAATTTCGTGGCTTCTTGACCATCCTTCAAGGGAGTATCACACTGTTTCTTTGAAGTTTCTTAGATATGATGTACATGAAATGCCTCGTTTGTGCACTGGGTTTGCCTGCCCTGGGACAGGAGCACAGGGCCCTGTCCATTCCTGCTTTAGGTAGAGAGGTCTCTCTGGTTTGCCCACATTCCCAGTGTAGCTGTGAAGAGCAGTTCTCCATTCCGGGCTTCAGCCTGTCCATTCCCATACACACAATCTGCTATCTGCCCTTTCCTTATGATATGCTTAGCCTCACTTAGCCCAACCTTCTGCCTTGGAAGACTTGCAGACTCCCAGCCCCAAACCACATGGCCTCAAGGAATTTATACCCAACTGCTCTCATCTGGAACTTTCTCCTCTTCCTCATCCCTTCTTTTTGCTGACCTGTAGGTCTTCCAGAGGGTATCTCACCATCCTCTTATGATAGCTGCTCCTAGACTTGGTAATTCTGTGGGCAGTGGCTCAGTCTTCTTTTTTTACCATTTCCCTCATACTACCATGGTTCTTCCAAAGAGCAGATGCTAAATTAATGCTTGAGAATTAGACGGTAAACAGGATTTCTAATGTATTATTTAATTTCTCCCACATTCCTGAATAAGCAGAGTAAATCCAGATATATATATACATATGTATCTACATATATCTCTTTTATATAGATATATATAGGCAGATATATATGATAATATTAAAGACTGAAAGAATAAGCCAGGCCAAGAATTTAACACCTTTTACTGTCCTATTTCTCTTTTTTGTGGTTCCCAAGTAATTTTCACGTGGAGTTATTTCACATTTTCATGACAATCCCTATGCCAATAACATGCTATCTTGTTCTGGTTAATAGAAAATAGAAAAGGTCAAAAAAAATTGTACTCCTTGTACAACTTGGAAAAGCTACTCCTGAGATACTTCACATCAGCTTAAGATGCTCACAATCCTGACTTCAGAGTCTAAAGCAAGCATGAGCCCCATCTGGCCCCCCTGTCCATATTCTCTCCAGACTGGTAGAAGGGTGAGGTCCTATGGCACTGCACTGCTCTAAGTTTGGTGGCCCCCTTAGATCTCCTGCAGTCAGGATCTGGGCTGTTTCCTGAGCCCTCACTGTTAAGAGGTTGATGGTTTCCATCTTCAGGGTCCTCACCTTGACCTAGAAATTCTCCCTCTGCTGACTTGAGGTCACCCCCTTTGATGAGGTCCCTCACCTCCATGAGATGCCATGGAAAGAAGGAGGATTCATCATGTTACCACATTTGCACCTCTCAAGAGAGACAACATGAGACAAGGCTGTAAGCAGCCTCATTCTTTATAAGGAAAGGTATCCTTATTGTTACTCAGTGTTAGCACTTTGACTCTCCACTCCCACCCCCACCCCCCAGCCCCCACCTTTAGTCCCAGAATTTCATGTTCCTGAGACCATCCCTTGCTTGCCAGCCTGATGACCTTGAGAAATCTAGAAGTCATTTATCAGTAAAGGGACTCTCTCTCGTAAGTCTTGTCTTGTAGGAATGTTGGAATGCACATTGTATTGTAATGCGCTTGGCATACTTATTGGGAAATATTGGATCTTTAATCATTGATAGTTATCATATGATTATTTTGAAACCCCAAATTATCAACCTCCCATTAATTTTTTTTCTTAATTGAGTAGATATTAGAGAATATACGGTTGTTCTTCAATAAATAGTCTTTAATAAGCTACACAAATCCAGGAT
The DNA here is from genome assembly GCF_048164855.1 of Canis lupus baileyi. Taxonomy (NCBI): domain Eukaryota; kingdom Metazoa; phylum Chordata; class Mammalia; order Carnivora; family Canidae; genus Canis; species Canis lupus. The sequence continues at coordinate 103,535,337 of NC_132876.1, forward strand.
AGATAACTTTTAATATTAGAAAAGAAAGACTAAAAGAAATAAAGCAAAAAACTGAAAGTATTAAACTTTTAAAAAGTTTTTTCATGCACTTTGTAGTCCCAACTATTCTGCTGTTGGATTCTTCCACATCTCCATGAAAATCCTGTTCTGATGCCATGTCATCTTGGCTGGATCATGAACAAATACTGAATATTTTTAAATTGTTTTACAAATACCAAAAGTGGAACGTTAAAACCTTTTAAATAGCAAAATTGGGTATCTATGTTGCTCATATATTTATATTCTGAAGCTAAGTAAAATTCATATTAAAAGAAAAACATTTGAAAAAATACTATATAGCTTTACTTGATGTCTATGTGTATGTTTCTTTTTATGTATCTTTACTAGAACAACTCATATGAGGAACAAAAAAGTGTTTTGTTAAAACTACACCCCCCTCAACCCACACTACTTAAAATGCTGAATGCTATCTTATATGTGAGATCTCTGCTTTCTAAGAGAAAAAACTTTTGAAAACACCGAAATAAATATAACCGTATGTGTGTTTCTAGAAGTTACCAGCTTAGAACAAGTATGAGGAAGAGCTTTTGTGTGCCCTCCATCCCTAGGCCTGCACCACTCACAAGGTGGACCGCCCGCCCCGCTGCAGCCCCGAGGAGGAGCCGCCGCCGCCCCGAGCGCCTCCCTGGAGGCGGAGGAAGCCCAGCGCCGCCTCCAGGGCAGGCGGCCAGGCCGTGGCTGTGGCCGCGGCCGCGGCGGCCGAGGCCCCCCTGGCCGAGGCCAAGGCCCACCTGGCCGTGGCCGTGGTCGCGGCGGCCGAGGCCCCCCAGGCCGAGGCAGTGGCAGCCGAGGCCCCCCTGACCGTGGCCGTGGTCGCGGCGGCCGAGGCCCCCATGGCCGAGGCAGCGGCAGCCGAGGCCCCCATGGCCGAGGCCCCCCTGGCCGAGGCCCTGGGCCCCGCGCGCTCCTCCTGGTCTAGCAGAGCCTCGGCGTAGAGCTCGGGGAAGCAGCTGGGCACGGTGTCGTTGATCTTGGCGAGGACCTGCAGCACCTGCATCTTGCTGGTCTCGGCGCGGGCTCGCGGGCCCCACAGGAACTCGTGGCGCGGGGGGTCGCTGGCCGGCACCTGGCGGTACTCCAGGTAGCCCTGGCGCACCAGGTCTTGGGTGAGGAGCTTCCGGGGCTCCCCGAAGATCAGGTGCCACCTGCCCTCGTAGACGCCCAGCATGTGCAGGAACTCCCAGATGTCCTCCTCGGCGGCGCGGTTGCCCTTCATGAAGATGACGCCCAGCAGCGTCATGAGGAGGCCGGTCTTGGGCAGCTCCCGGGTGCTGGTGGCGGCGGCGGCCAGGCCCAGCTTGCTGACCAGCGCGTACGACTGGCTGCGGGCGTCGACCTCCCTGAGCTCCAGGCCGAAGACCAGCTCCAGGCGCTCGGCGGCGCACCGGAAGATCTCGGGGAAGTGCTCGCGGTACTTCCTGCCCACCGTCTTCTGCAGCGCGGCCCGCGGGACGGGCTCCCCGCTGCTGTGCTTCTCCAGCAGGAGCTGCACCAGCATGCTGGCCTTGCGGCTGAGGGGGTCCCTGCGGGCGCTGGGGCCGGGGGACCCGGCGGGGCTCCCGGCGCCCTGCTCCCGCGGCGACCCCGAGGCGGAGGCGGAGGCGCAGGCGGAGGCGGAGGCGCCGGGAGACCCGGGCTGCGGGGGGGGCGCCGCCGCCGCCTCGGGGGCGCGCGGGGGACTCCCCTGCAGGCTCAGCGAGGGGATGCGGGGGGCCTCCTCGGCCGCCGCCGCCTCCGCCGCCTCCGCCGCCTCCGCCTCCGCCTCCGCCTCCGCCGCCTCCGCCTCCGCCTCCGCCACCGCCGCTGCGGCCGCCGCCACCCCGACACTCTCCTCCCCGTGGCCCTCGTGGCGTTTCTTGCGGGCACGGAGCTTGCTCTTTTGGCCCCGAGGCATGGCGACCCTGGGCAGGGCTGGCGGGCAGCGGGGGCACCTGGAGAGCGGGACAGTGAGGCGGGGTGAGCCCCTTGGCGGCGGGGCCCGGGGTGCGCCCTGCCTGGGGGTCACTGGGGGCGACGGTGGAGACCCGCGTCCGGGTGCGGGGCGGGGGAGGCCCTCTCCGGTCACGTGCAAGATCGGCAGGTGAGTTGTTGGCAAGCTCCGGGTCCCCCCACCCCAGCCCTCCTCCCCCCCCCCCCGCAGCCCGCCCTCGGGGCCCTCCCTCCCTCGGGGCCCTCCCGCCCTCGGGGTCCTCCCGCCCTCGGGGTCCTCCCTCCCTCGGGGTCCGCCCTCCCGGGCCTGCTGCCTCGCCCTGACGCTGCCCACTCAGGCCCACGGCGGCAGGGCCTCGAGACTGGCTAGGAGCGAGCGAGGCTGACCACGCAGCCCCACGTGCCCGACACCGACGCCGACGCCGACACCAGCGAGCCTGAAAGCTGCGGCAGACGCGCCGAGGCTCCCTGGCCCGCGCCCCGCTGTCCCCCCTCGGGCGGTCCCCGGGAGCCCGCCTGCCGCCCCGTGCCCCCCCGTCCCGGGCCCGCAGCTCCGGGGCCCACAGCAGGGCGCGTGTTCTGAGGTGCGCTCGTTCCGGGGAGGGCGGCCTCAGCCCGACTCCCCGCGAGGCCCGGAACGGCCCCCGCGGCCGACCTGCTGCCTGCCCCCGACCAAGGAAGGCCCCACGTCCCCGGGTCCCCGGAGCACCCACCGCCACCAGGAGCGGGGCCTCCGCGTGGCCCCCGGGGTGGGTATGGAGCCCCCCCCCCCCCCAGCCCTCACGAAGGCCCTCCTTCTCGCCAGCGGGCCTGGGACTTCTCCCCGCGCTGCGCGGAGCCACGGTCCAGCAGCAGCCTCGGGCCAAGCCTGCAGTCCCTGAGCCCCCGCGGGGGCAGCAGCCATGGGGGCAGCCATGTTGGGGCCTCCGAGGCGCGGGAGCAGGGGCCGAGCGGGGCAGGGTGTGTGTGGACCCCCTTTCCCAGGGCAGATGGGGCCGGGGCTTGTCGGGGCGGCGTGCCCGCGGCCTTAACCCGGGACTCCTGGCTCCTGGCCGCGGACGGGCGCGTGGGACCGCCGTCTGGGCTCACCCTAGGCAGGAGCGGTCCGACTAGGCCTCGCCGCCCACCGCGTGGTCAGGAGGAAGTCGTCGAGGGCCACTTCCGGTCATGTGGGTCCGGGCCCCCGGGAAGCCCGCGTGGGCGGGAGGGCTGCGGCGTGCTGGGCGTGTGCTGGGGCGCAGGAGAGCGGCCTGCAGTTTGGCGCGCGCGGGCTTCCGCTGCCTCTGAGCAGCTCGGGGGCCTTCTCCCTCCGCTGCGCTGACGCCACTGCCCTCGGACCGAGGGTCTCATGTCCCTCCCAGCGTACCCCCGTAGGAAGTGTTTGGGGGCCTCCTCGTGCCTGCCAGGCCTGGGGCTACCCAATCCGATAGTCACCAGGTGATAGCTTTGGGGGAGCACGTGCCCTTTGGTGGGCACTCCCTCAGACGTCTCTCCCTGTCTTTCCTTGGCTCCCCCCTGCAGGAGTTGTGATACCTTCAACCTGCTGAGCTGAAGCCTTGCACCGATGACTTAAATTCTTTGAGACCCCAGATACATAGTGAAGGTTCGCTTTATCGGGGCACCCCTTCTTGTGACCCTCCGCAGCTTTCGTTAGGCGTTTACACCTTATTCCAGTCCTGTTTCAAATAACACAATAGTGTCGCTGTTACTGTAGGTTTGTTACAGCAGAGTCTTCCCAACTCCTCCCTTTCTATAGGTCATACTATTGATTTATTTTATCCTTAAGGTACAGTCATTGGTTGCATTGCTCTTATTTTATTTTGAACATAGATACCTTTTTTAACGATGAAAAATAAGAAGATGCTTTATATTCCTTTATTCCCTCTCCAACTACCTCCTTTCTTTATGTAGTTCCACACTTCTGATCTATATCATTTTTTCCCCTGAGGCCTTCTTTTAACATTTTTTACACAGTAGATCTACTAGTGACAAATTCCCTTGTTTTTTGTTTGTATTTTTTGGCTGAGTGTCTTTTATTTCTCACTAACTTTTAAGGGTTTTCACTAGCTATAGAATTCCAGTTGGATGGTACTATTGGGTTTTTCGTTTTGTTTTCAATGCCTTAAAAATTTACTCTCTTTTTGTTTGTGTGGTTTTTGAAGAGCAATTGGATGTAACTAATCTTTGTGTCTTTATGTTAAGTCCCACCTGTGCCCAGTTTCTCTGAAGAATTCTTTCTCTTTGGTTTTCTGCAGTGTTTGATATACCTGGGTGTAGTTTTGGGGAGGTTTGTTTGTTTTTTGGTATTTATCCTGCATGGTTTCCTCTGAGATTCTTAGTTCTATGACTTATTTTTGCTCATTACTTTTGGCAAATTCTCATTCATTATCTGTTTAAATATTCTGTTTCTTCTCCTTCTCTTATTCCTGCTATGCAAAGGTTAGGTCTTTTGTAATTGTCCCACTATCCTTGATTCTTCTCTTCTCTTCTCTTCTCTTCTCTTCTCTTCTCTTCTCTTCTCTTCTCTTCTCTTCTCTTCTCTTCTCTTCTCTTCTCTTCTCTTCTCTTCTCTTTTTCCCCGCGATTTTCTCTTTGACTTTTACTTTGAGGAGTTTACTTTGACATCTCTAACTTTCCTGTGACTCTGCTTGGCCATGTCTAGTCTGCTAGGTTGCCTATCATAGGCATTTTTCATTTCTGTTACAATGATTTTGATTTCTCACCTTTCCTTTTGATGCTTTCCTAAAGTTTCCATCTCTCTACCCACTGTTCTTGCATGTTGCTCATTTTTACCTAGGATCTCAATTAGAACTATTCTAAGATTCTAGTCTGATAATTCCAAATTATCTTCCATATCTGAGTGTGGTTAATTTACTTGCTTTGTCTCATCAGACTTTGTTTTTCTTGCCACTTAGCTTAGCTTGTAATTTTTTGTTGAAACTAGACATGATTTATTAGGTAATAGGAACTGAGTGAAATTAGTCCTTAGTGTGAGAGAGTATATGTTTATCTTAATAAGAGACTGTGTTCACTGTTTGGTGTTACTTTTGGTAGCTGAGGTTTCCATTTCCATGAGTGTTCTTGTTTTTGGTTTTCCTTAGAAACTTCTCCATAAATAGTCTGAGCCTTGCAGTCTTTAGCTGTAATTCTCTACTATTCTATTGGAAACTTATTGATGTGGTGGTAAGATGTGTGGGGAGAAGTGTTCTATAATCCCATTATTAGTTTGCCATATTTAAGTGATTTTGTGCCCCTGGGCTTTTAGCTTCACAAGTGCTCCTCAGCTCTCCCTCCACCTGCCTAATGTGAGATGGGGTGGCAAGAGAGGCTGGAGTCAGGATTTTTGCTTCACTCAGATTTCATGTAGAGAAAACCATCTGGGCCTGTCTTTCAAAATGGAAACTTTTTCCTGGATATATTTCAAAAGGGTTTTCCCTCTCTTCCTGTCAGAAACATGAGGAAATTTTTCATGGATCTTTACTATGAGAACTTGGTGCAGCTCTAGATGTTTACAATTTAAGTTTTCCTATCCATTCCTGAATCTGGGAATTCCTGAATCCTGGGGCTTCTGCTCCCAGTAAGCTGTGATTCCGTATATTTGCCTGTCCCTTGAGTTTTGGGAGCATTAATTTGCACTGTAACTTCAATTCTTTTAATAGATCTAAGAAAAATTACTGACCTTACAGTTTGCTTGGCTTTTTTGTTGTTGTTGTGAGGATAGTAGTGATGACTTCCAACATCTTTACATGTCAGAGCAGAAAAATTGTTTAATTTTGAATAGTAGAGATGGTACCAAACATCCATATCTTGTTTCTTACTTTATTGAGAATTTTTACAACATTCCACATTTACATGTGCTTACAAAGTGGAAATTCCCTTCTAATGTAAGTTTGCTAAAATTCCTTACCATAAACTGGTGCTGAATTTTTATCAAAGGCCTTCTCTTTACTCCTGCATTTAATTAAATTGTGATGTTGTGGTTTATAATAGGAAATACATGTTGTGTCTTCATCTTCATCCCCCATTCCCAACACAGAACACCTAGAACTCTTGAAATTTCCTAAGTGATAAGAGCAATAAAGGTAATAAGAGTATTTTTTGTATAATTTAAAACAAGTGCCTTTTAACCATACCTGAGTTTATGTTAATGAGGCGTCTTGGGAAAGCCCTTAAATAGGGGCACTGGCTACCAGGGGAATCGGCTGCATATTTAAAGGTTTGGAAGCTTCAGCCCCAACCTTCTGATCTCCAGGGAGGAGAGAGAGGCTGGACATTGATTTAATCACCAGTGGCCAGTGATCTAATTAATTGTGCTTATGTAATGAATCCTCAATAAAAATCCTGCCCAGGAGCATGTGGGTGGTCCAGTTGGTTAAGCACCAGACTCCTGATTTTGGCTCAGGTCATGCATGATCTCAGAGTCGTGAGATGGAGCCTCACATTTGGCTCTATGCTGGGCTTAGAGCATGCTTAAGATTCTCTCTCTCTCCCTCTGCCCCTCCCGCCGCACGCTCTCTCTCTTAAGAAGAAAAAATCCTAACCAAAGTGTTTTTGGAGAGCTTCCAGTTTGCTGAACACGTGGAGGTACTGGGAGGGTGGTGTAGCTGAAGAGAGGCCTGGAAGCTCTGTGTCCCTTCCCCACACCATCTTTATGCATTTCTTACATTTGGCTGTTACCAAGTCATACTGTTTTATAATAAATTAGTAACCTACCAAGTAAATCATTTTCCCAAGTTCTATGAGCATTTTAGAACATTTTCAAACTCAAGGAGGGGTTTGTGAGAACTCCTGATTTATTATATAACCGGTCAGAAGTACGGGAGGCCCAGATTTGTGATTACGTATAGGATTGTCTTAGGGAATGAGCCCTTAACTTGTGAGATTTGATGCTAATTTCAGGTAAATATTGTCAGGTATTATAGGATACCTAACTGATGTGGGGGATAAAAACTTAAAAACCCATATGTTTGGTGTCAGCAGTACTGAAAGTAGAAGTATAGAGAAAAATATTCTTTTCTTTTACAAATGCATTTTCTTTTTCTGTGAATGTAGTGATTTCCATGTGTTTATATTTTCTTTTATGATCTAATCATTGTTTCTCAATCACCCTGTTTATTTGTTTAATTCATGCTTATTTTGAATATCTGTGAGTTTATTTTAAAGTTTATTTGTCTCTATGCGAGTGATCTTTGCTCATGTATTCTTTTATTGGGCATTCTTAGCTGCATTTGTATCAAGGAGAGCTACTCTTTTAAAATGGTTGATCCATTTCCTATCATTTTGTATGATTTGAAAGAATTCAAATAAGATGATTAGTTTTTCCCTAAGCGTTTGGTATAGTTGGCCTCCAAACTTGGGTTGTCCTGAAAAATTTTGATTGTGTTATAGGTTTTGACTCTATCTTCAGTACAGTGATTTATATTTGTTGAATTTGTTTTATTTTATGTGGATTGTCAAATTTAAAGGCCTGGTACTTAAAAGCAATCATATACAACATTACAGAGAAGAGAATCATGAACCCAATGTACCCGAAACTCAGCATCAATAATTCTCAATAGTTATAGGAGAACAAATATTGTTCAAATCAAGATTTACTTATTTATCAGTTTATTGGCAAGTCCACTCCCAAGACAAAGCTATGTATTTCCATTCAGAGGTACCTAATGTCTGTTTTCTGCTTTGTGATTATGTTGACAGTTGTTGAGATCTTCACCCTTATCTGTAAATCCATTAGGGCTGCAGAATGGTATCCTATATCATTCCACTGATTGTGTGCATGTGTGCGTATATAATATTTTAAATATATATTTTATATGTATAACATTTATATATATAACTTTTTTTAGATATATAACATTTAAAGTGAACAATTCAGTGGCATTAGCGCATTCCTAACATGCAACCCCCATCTCTGTCTAGTTCAAAACAAAAAGTAACTTCCTACCCTTCAAAAAGTTACTTCCCATTCGCTGCTCTCCCTAGCCCCTGACAATCACCATTCTGTTTTCCCTCTCTTGTGAATTTGCTTAGACTGGATGATTCATATATGTGTTGTCATACAATATGTGACCTCACATAACTGCTTTTTTTCATTTGTCATGTTTTCAAGGTTCATCCATGGTCTATCATGTATTGATATCTCATCCCTTTTAATGACTATTACTACATTGCAAGGATATACTCTATTCTTCTGTTGATGAAAATTCTGGATTATCTGCATTTTGGGGCTTTATGAATAATAATGCTTCTATGAATATTTCTGCACAAATATTTCTTTGAATACTCTTTTTAAATTATGTTGGTTACATATACCTAGGAGTAGAATTACTGAGTCATATGGTAATTGTTTAAATTTGAGGAACTGCCAAATTGTTTATGCAAAGAGCCTGAACTATTTTATATTCTCTACCAGCACTGTATTTGGGTTCCAGGTTCTTCACATCCTTGCCAACACTTGTTGGGGTTTTTGTTTTTGTTTTTGTTTTTGTTTTTCATTTTTATAACCACCCTAGTAAAATGCTATCCCACTGTGTTTCACATTTTCCTTATGACTAATGATATTGAGCATCTTTTCATGTTGCCCATTTGTAGATCTTCTTTGGAGAAATGCATATTCAATTTCTTTGCTTATATATTTTTTTTAGTCAAGTTGTTAAACTTGACTAAAAGTTTTTTTTTTTTTTTTTTTTTTTTTGACTAAAAGTTTTTTAGCTTTTTCCTCCCACAGTGACTGGGAGAGAGACCCTATCCTTCCTGATGACTACATTTCAATGGAAAGGCTTTCACATCTTTGAGAAAGACACTCCTGGGATGTTTGAAATACATATTCACCTCAATGATGACAGAGAATGGGTTTACCAGTCTTACTGTTGTTGTTGCCTTGTTTTTCAAATAAATTCTCTAAAGGAAGATCCCAGGCCTATGGTCAGATGTTGGCTGGAACAAACGGTAATTCTTTTGGTAGACTTGATATTTTCCAAACAGGAACTCAAGACCAGCTGGGTTGGAGATCCCTGGAAGGCTCAGCAGTTTGATGCCTGCCTTCGGCCCAGGGCGTGATCCTGGAGACCTAGGACCGAGTCCCATGTCAGGCTTTCTGCATGAGGCCTGCTTCTCCCTCTGCCTGTGTCTCTGCCTCTCTATCTCTGTGTTTCTCATGAATAAATAAATAAAATCTTAAAAAAAAAAAAAAAAAAAGACCAGCTGGGTTGTCCTAAGATGCAGCCTTAGGCTGCTAAAAGCCATGCTTTAGTTAAATCAAGTTTCTTAGTGCAGGAGTTTAGACAGAGTCATTCATGCCAAGAGTTTTTGTAGTTCTTGGTTCCCAAACTCTCCAACTCCTTGCCACGTAACCCTCTCCATAAATGACTTAAAACTTGGTGGGTTTCTTTATTCAAGGGAAGCAAGAACTTACTTGCTAGCAGAACATTATCTTACATAATATCTGGAATCAAAGGAGTGATGTCATACCTTTGGCATATACTGTAATGTAACAAGTGAACTGACACCCATCACCTCGACATCATCTGTTGATTAGGAACAAGCCACCAGGTCCTACCCCCACTTCAGGATAAAAGTACACAAAGGTATGAATGTAGGAGATGTGCACGACGAGGGCCCAATATAATTGTATCTGCCACGTTCCATCCCCTACGCCCCATTATTTCATGTCCCTACCTTACACAGTTTGTTCTTTCCATACCAAGATCCCAAAAAGCCTGATATCGTTACAACATTCCCTCCATATTGAACATGAGTTCAATATTCAAACCCATCATCTAAATAAGTCCAGTTGCAGGTGATGAAGCTTTTGCTGTGTAGTTTATCAGCTCACCAACTCAACACCATACCTATTTGTGAACCTGTTAAAAAAAAAAAGTTACCTGTTCTAACATACTCAATGTATATAGTGCTAGGACAGGATTGGGATAACAACTACAGAAATCCCTGTGTAAAACAGGCATATTAAGAGGTACAGAAGAGTCAAATAGCTGTTTCTAAATTCCACTAGGCAAAAGGTGTCAATTTCTTGATTAGATTTCAAAGCTTGAGAATAATTCTGGCTGTCAGCTTCATTCTGTGGGTACCTGGTTTCAACCACTGTGTTACCCTTCTTTTGTAATGAAAGGTAACATGTGTTCAATGTAAAACAATTACTTTGCAGATAGTGATCAAATGCAATGGGATTAGTACTCAAAACATCTCTCTTGCTTTCTCCAGTTGAAACTGTTTCTAGTTTGTGTGAAATTCCTTAGTAACTGCTAAGACTTGCTTTTATATTCTAGGCTGTAGTCTCTCAAATAGCAAGTGCCATCATCTAAGGGTCCTTCATCTGTTTTCCCTCCCACAGCCTTACCAACCACCGTATAGCTTATCTTAAACTTTGGTACCATTAAAGAAGTATAGTTTTCCGAATGCCCAAACAGACTTGTCTCAGGATGTTTATGCTAGATATCCACTTCCTCAGTCCTTTTCATTCATTGTCCCTCTGGGCGACCATGATATCCCACCAACTTAAAATTGCTCCTATCGCTAAAATCCTAACATCTGCAGCAATACCATGGTGTTTTCCAAAGAGTAGAAACTCAATGTTAAAGGAATAAAAGAACCAGTGAATATGATGTGCCATTTATTAAGATTTAATGTAACCTACATTCTTGGATAAGTTAAGCAAATCCAAGTATGCATTTTTTAATTTTACAGGATGACGACTGAAAGTATTAGGGAATCCATGAGTTGACTATCTTTGATTTTATTTTTCTGTATTTCATGAGCCCAACAGTTTTACTGCTGAGTTGTTTGATATTTCCAAAGAAAGGCCTATTAGAAGGCCACATTATCACATTCCTAATCATAAGATATAAGAATTTTTAGTTTGGTTTATAGAATAGCATGGCTTCTACTCTTTAACATTAATAAATTTTTATTGGGATCCTTGGGTGGCGCAGCGGTTTGGCGCCTGCCTTTGGCCCAGGGCGCGATCCTGGAGACCCGGGATTGAATCCCACAACGGGCTCCCGGTGCATGGAGCCTGCTTCTCCCTCTGCCTGTGTCTCTGCCCCTCTCTCTCTCTCTCTCTCTCTCTCTCTCTGTGACTATCATAAATAAAAATAAATAAAAAAATTAAAAAAATTTTATTGATGTATAATTAACACACAGTGTTATATTTTCAGATACACAATATAATGATTCAACAATTCTATACATTTCTCAGTGTTCATAAAAAAAAGAAAGTGTACTCTTAATCCTTTTATCTATTTCACCCATTCCTCCCACCCATCTACCCTCTGGCAATCACCAATTCTCTGTATATGAGTCTATTTTTTGTCTCTTTTTTCTTTGTTTTGTTTCTTAAATTCCAAGTATGAGTGAAATCATATGGTATTTGTCTTTCTTTGACTGAGTTATTTCACTTAGCATTATACCCTCTAGGTCCAACCATGTTGTCGCAGAGGCAAGATTTCATTCTTTTTTATGGCTGAGTAATTCATTATATATCTCACATCTTTATCCTTTCATCTGTCAATGGACCCTTGAGTTGCTTTCATATCTTAGCTATTGTAAATAATGCTGCAATAAACATAGGGGTGCATATATCTTTTCAAATTAGTGTTTTCATTTTCTTTGGGTAAATATCCAGTAGTGGAATTACTGGATCTTACAGCATTTTTTAAAAAGATTTATTTATTTGAGAGAGAGAGAGAGAGAGAGTAGGGATGAGGGGAGGGACAAAAGGAAAGAGAGAATCCTCCAGGCTGATCCTGGAGCCTGACATGGGCGCTTGATCCCATGACCCTGAGATCATAGCCTGAGCCAAAATCAAGTCTGATGCTCAGGCGCCCATCTATTTTTAATTTTTGGAGGAACCTTTATACTGTTTTCTACAGTAGATGCAACAATTTGCGTTCCCACCATCAGTACATAAGGTTCCTTTTTCTCTACATCCTTGTCAACACTTACTTGTGTTTTTTATTTTAGCCATTCTAACAAGTGTAAAGTGATATTTCATAGTGATTTTAATATGCATTTCCCTTATGTTGAGTGATGTTGAGCATCTTTTCATGTGTCTGTTAGCTATCTGTGTGTCATCTTTGGAAAAATGTGTATGCATGTCCTCTGCCCATTTTTTAACCAGATTGTTTTTTATGTGTGTTGTTAAATTCTTTGTGTATTTTCAATATTAACCCTTTATCAGATATATCATTAGCAGATATCTTTTGCCTTTTTATTTTGTTGATGATTTCCTTTGCTGTGCAAAGGCTTATTTTGATGTAGTACCAACAGTTTCATTTTGCTTTTGTTTCCCTTGCCCAAAGAGGTAAGTCTAGAAAGATGTTTTTATGGCTAACATCAAATAAATTACTACTAATATTTTCCTCTGGTAATTTTATAATTTCAAGTCTCACATTTAAGTCTTTAATCTCTTTTGAGTTTATTTTTTGTTATGGTATAAGAAAATGAACCAGTTTTATTCTTTCACATTTAGCTGTCCAGTTTTCCTAGCACCATTTGTTAAAGAGATGGTCTTTTCCCGCATTGCATATTTTTGCCTTCTTTGTCACAGATTGACCATATAAGCATGGGTTTATTTCTGGGCTCTGTATTCTGTTCTGTTGATCTATGTGTCTGTTTTTATGCCTATATCATACTGTTTGGATCACTACAGCTTTGTACTATCTCTTGAAATCTGGGATTGTGACACTTCCACTTTTGTTCTTTTTCAAGATTGCCTGTTTGGGGTCTTTTGTGGTTCCATACAAATTTGGATATTATTTTTGGTAGTTCTCTGAAAAAATGCCATTGATAGCTTGATGGGGATTTCATTGAATCTACCTATTGCTTTATGTAGTATGGATATTTTAACAACATTGTTTCCTTCAGTCCATACACATGGAGTATCTTTCCATTTGTGTGTGTCCTCTTCCATTTCTTTCATCATTGTTTTATAGTTTTCAGAGTACAGTTCTTTCACCTCCTTGGTTAAGTTTATTCCTAGGTATTTTATTACTTTTAGTGCAATTTTAAATAGGATTGTTTTCTCTTTTTTTTTTTTTTTATTTAAGATTTTATTTATTTCTTCATGAGAGAGACAGAGAGAGAGGCAGAGACACAGGCAGAGAAAGAAGCAGGCTCCAGGCCAGGAGCCTGATGCAGGACTCCATCTCAGGTCCCCAGGATCACTCCACAGGGCCGAAGGCAGGCACCAACCTCCTGAGCCACCCAGGCATCCCAAATAGGATTGTTTTCTTAATTTCTCTTTCTACTAATTGATGATTCATAGAAATGCAACCAATTGCTAGAAATTTATTTTATATCCTGCAACTTTACTGAATTGGTTTATCAGTTCCAGCAGGTTTTTAGTGGAGTCTTTCAGGTATTCTATATATAGTATCATGTCATCTGCAAATAGCATTTTACTTTCTTCTTAGCAATTTGAATGCTTTTGATTTCTCTTTGTCATCTGATCACTATGACTAGGACGTCCAGTATTGTGTTGAATTAAAGTGATGAGAATGGACATCCTTGTCTTGTTCCTGATCTTAAAGGAAAAGCTCTCAAGTTTTTCACCATTGAGTACTATGATAGCTGTGGGTTTTTCATAGATGACTTTTTTTTTTTTTTAAGTTGAGGTATGTTCCCTTTAAACCTACTTTGTTGAGACCTTTTTTCATGAATGCATGTTGTACTTTGTCAAATGCTTTTTCTTCATCTATTGAGGTGATCATGTGGTTTTTGTCCTTTACTTTTGTTAATGTGGTGTGTCACTTTGATTCATTTGCCAGTATTGAGTCACCCTGGCATCCCGCGAATAAATCCCACTTGATTATAATGAATGATATTTTAATGTATTGTTGGATTAGATTCACTAACATTTTGTTGAGAATTTTTGCACGTATATTCATCAGAGATACCAGTTTGTAAGTTGTCTTTGTTGTAGTGTCTTTATCTGGTTTTACTGTCAGGGTAATGCTGGCCTTGTAGAATGATTTTGAAAGCTTTCCTTCCTCTTCTATTTTTTGGAATAGTTTTGGAAGAATAGGTATTAAGTCCTCTTTAAATGTTTAGTAGAATTCACCTGTGGTGCAATCTGTTCCTGAATTTTTTTTGTTGTTGTTGAGAATTGTTTGGTTACTGATTGAGTTTCAGTGCTACTGATCAGTCTGTTCAAATTCTCTATTTCTTCCTGATTCATTTTTAGAAGGTTATGTGTCTAGGAATGTATATGTTTCTGGTTTGTCCAATCTGTTAGCATGTAATTTTTCCTAATATTGTCATAATCCTTTGTATTTCTTGATGTTAGTTATTATTTCCCTTCATTCACTTCTAATTTTGAGTCCTCCCTCTCTTTTTTTAATGAGTGTGGCTAAAGGCATTATCAGTTTTATTGTTCTTTTCAAAGAACCAGCTCCTAGTTTCCTGGATCTGTTCTTTTTTTTTTTTTTTTTTTTTTAAGATGTTATTCATTTATTCGTGAGAGACACAGAGAGAGAGAGAGAGAGAGGCAGAGACACAAGCAGAGGGAGAAGCAGGCTCCATGCAGAAACCTGATGTGGAACTCGATCCCGGGACTCCAGGATCATGCCCTAGGCCAAAGGCAGGCGCTAAACCACTGAGCCACCCAGGGAATCCCGTTCTGTTTTTTTTTTTTTTTTTGAGTCACTTTTCCAGTTATTTCTGCTCTAATCTTCATTATTTCCTTCCATTAGTTTGGGCTTTGTTTGCTTTGTTTTCTAGCTCCTTTGGGTGTGAGGTTAGTTTGTTTATTTGAGATTTTTTTTTTTTTTTTGCTTCTTCAAGTGGGCCTGCATTGCTATAACCTTCCCTATTAGAACAGTTTTTGCTGCATCCCAAAGATTTTGAACCATTGTGGTTTCATTTTTCATTTGTCTCCATGTAGGTTTTTTTTTTTTATTTCCTCTTTTGTTTCTTGGTTGACCCATTCATTGTTTAGTAGTTGTTATTTAGCCTGTATTGTCTTCTTTCCAGGTTTTTCTTGTGATTGATTTCAAGTTTCAGACAGTTGTGGTCAGAAAAGATACATGATATGATGTTAAACTTTTTGAATTTATTGAGTCTTGTTTTATGGCCTAACATGTGATCTGTTCTGGAGAATGTTGCATATGCACTTGAAAAGAATGTCTGTTCCACTGTTTTGGGATGAAATGTTCTAAATATAGTTGTTAGGTCCATCTGGTTCAATATGTCTTCAGAGCCACTCTTTTATTATTGATTTTCTGTCAGGATTATCTATCCATTGATGTAAGAGGGTATTAGAGTTCTCAACTTTTATTGTATTACTGTCAATTTTTTTCTTTATGTCTGTTAATAGTTGCTTTATGTATTTAGGTGCCCCGATGTTGGTTGCATAAATATATATATGTTAAATCCTCTTATTGGATTGTTTCCTTTATCATTATGTAGTGTCCTTGTCTGTCTCTTGTTACAGTCTTTGTTTTAAAGTATATTTTGCATGTTGTAAGAATTGGTACCCTAGCTTTCTTTTCACTTCCATTTGCATGATAAATGCTTTTTCATCCCTTCACTTTCAGTCTACATTTGCCTTTAGGTCTGCAACAAGTCTCTTGTAGGCAGCATATAGAGGCATCTTGCTTTTTTTTTTTTTTTAAGATTTTTATTTATTTATGAGAGATACAGAGAGATAGGCAGAGACACAGGCAGAGGGAGAAGCAGGCTCCATTCAGGAAGCCCGATGTGGGACCCAATCCCGGGTCTCCAGGATCACGCCCTGGGCCGAAGGCGCTGAGCCACCCGGGCTGCCCGGCATCTTGCTTTTTTATCCATTCTGTCACCCTAGGCCTTTTGATTGGAGCATTTAGTCTATTTACATTGGAAGTAATTATTGATAGATATGTACTTGTTATCATTTTGTTTGTTGTTTTACAGTTGTTTTTGCAGTTCTTTTCTGTTCTTTTTTCTCTCTTTCTCTCCTCCCTTGTGGTTTGATGGTTTCCTTTAGTGACATACTTGGGCTCCTTTTGATTTGTGATTACCATTAGGTTCATTTGGAGGTCATATGTATACAGCTTTCTATATTAGATTGAGGGTTACTTAAGTTTGAACCCATCCTAAACTAAGTTTTTACTCCTGCCCCTTCACATTTTATGTGTATGATGTAATACTTGACATATTTATATCCTTTTATTTTTTTTAATCCCCTGACTGCTTTTTATACATATTATTGATTTTTCTGCTTTTGTGCTTTATCCTCCATACCAGTTTTTTAAAAGATTTTTATTTGCATGAATAAATAAAATAAAATCTTAAAAAAAAAAAAAAAAGGACGCCTTGGTAGCTCAGCGTTTGAGCGTCTGCCTTCGGCGCAGGGAGTGATCCCAGAGTCCTGGGATCAAGTCCCATATTGTGCTCCCTGCATAGAGCCTGCTTCTCCCTCTATGTCTCTGCCTCTCTCTGTGTGTCTCTCATGAATAAATAAAAATCTTAAGTAAAAATCTTTTTTTTTTTTTTTTTTTTGAGAGAAAGAGAGAGAACAAGAACAAGAATGAACAGGGGGAGAGGCAGAGGGAGAAGACTCTCCGTTGAACAGGGCTCCATCCCAGGATGCTGGGGTCATGACCTGAGTGGAAGGCAGACATTTAACCAACTGAGCCACCCAGGTGACCCGATACTGGTTCTTATAAGTGATTAATCTACTACTTTTATTATGTTTGGGTTTAACTGTGAATTTTTTTCGTTTTATAATTTTCTCTTTAAGTTTTATTTGAATTCCAGTTAGTTAACACACAGTGTTAATTAGGTTCCGGTGTACAAGATTTTCACACACCTGATGCTCATCAGGAGGGCACTCCTTAATCCCCTTCACCTATCTCACCCATCCCCCCACCTCACTCCCCTCTGGCAACCAGCCATTTGTTCTTAATAGTTGAGAGTCTGTTTCTTGGCCTTTTATAACATTTTCTTATTCCTGATTATAGCTTTTTCTTTCCACTCGAAGAATCTCCTTTAATGTTTCTTGTAAAGCTGGTTTAGTGGTGATGCATTCCTTTAACTTTTGTTTGCATGGGAAACTCTATGTTCTCTTTTATTCTGAATGATCTTGCTAGGAAGAGTGTTCTTGGTTGCAAGTTTTCTCCTTTTGGTGCTTTGACTATATCATGCCACTCTCTTAGTACTTGCAAGGTTTCTGCTGAAAAAAATTAGCTGATAGCCATATTGGGTCTCCCTTCATGTAACTGTTTTCTTTTGCTGATTTTGCTATTTTAATTATTAGGTTTTTTGATGTATACCTCCTTGGGCTGATTTTGTTAGAGGCTCTCTACCATCTTGGATCTGGATGTCTCTTTCCTTCCCTAGATTAGTAAAGTTTCAGCTATTATTTTTTGAAATAAATTCTCTGTCCCCTTTTCTGTATCCTTTTTTCTGGAATCCCTGTAATGCAAATATTATACTTAATGATGTCACTGAATTCTGCTTAACCTATTCTCACTTTCTATTTTTCTTTTAGCTTTCAGCTTGGTTATTTTTCATTATTCTCTCTTCCATATTGCTGATTTGTTCTTCGATTTCCTCTAATCTGCTAT
This sequence comes from Canis lupus baileyi, assembly GCF_048164855.1. Classification (NCBI taxonomy): domain Eukaryota; kingdom Metazoa; phylum Chordata; class Mammalia; order Carnivora; family Canidae; genus Canis; species Canis lupus. The sequence goes on from NC_132876.1 coordinate 103,552,886, forward strand.
TTATTAACTTTGGTGTATTTTAAATTTCAGTTGATGAATTCTTCATCTCTGATTAGTTCTTTTATATTTTCTTTCTCTCTGCTAAAGGTCTCACTGAGATTCTCCACTCTCAAGTCCACTGAGTTTTCTTGAACATTATTTTGAATTCTTTAACAGGTATATTGTTTATTTCTGTTTCATTATTGGGTTTGTTGTGATTTTATCCTCCTATTTCATTTGGAATGTATTCATCTGTCTCCTCATTTTGTCTAACTCTCTGTATTTCTAAGTATTAGGAAAGTCAGTTACATGTCCTGATTTTGAAAGTAATGGCCTTAGGCATAAGAGGGCCATAGGTGATTGCTTATGACATAACATTCCCTATTCACCAGAATTAGGTACCTCAGGGTTGTCTCCTAGTAGGTTGCATGCACCCTGCTGTTGTGGCTGAGCCACATTTCCTTTTAGTACAGTCTGCTGCAGTGGCCCACTTTGGCTATTACGCATGCACTGGGCAAGAGTTGGTCCCTTTGTTGTTAAAGAGTTAGTCTGTGGCTGCCATAGGTTTGTAGTTGGGTGGTGTTCAGAGTCAGACTAGATGACTGCTTTCAGCCTGTCTACTGGGGTTTTGGTTGCACTGAACTGCAGGGCACACTCCCAGCATTGTCCCCTGAGAGGCTTTTGTTTGTGTCAAAAGCACCTGCTGGCACTGTGGTCACACTGGTGTGTGTAGTTACCTTCTCCTCTCCTCAGGACATGAGTAACTTTGGAGTGGTGCTTGTCCCTGCTGGAACTGATTGCAGGATGTGTTGTTGCAGAAGGTTTTTTTGGTGGAGCTAATCCACAGAAGAATGTGGGGGCTGGTGTTGTTAACAAGGTAGGTGAAGAATGTTCATGCTGGCTTTTGTAAAAGTCCAACTGTCTAGGTGGAGGGCAGAGAAAGAAGTGGTACTTGCCAGTTCTTTCTTTCTTGGAAAAGTCTTCTAAAGATCCCTGCCCCTCCAGTGCAGTTCTGAGATTTGTAAATAACTTTTTTTTTTTTTTTTTTAGGATTTTATTTATTTATTCATGAGAGAGGTGAGACATAGACAGAAGGAGAAGCAGGTTCCCTGTGGGGAGCCTGATGTGGGACTTGATCCCAGGATCCTGGGATCATGACCTGAGCCAAAGGCAGATGCTCAACCACTGAGCCACCCAGGTGCCCCCATAACTCTACTTCATGTTTTGAAGGTGTTTTTCAAACTCCTGCCTCTATGCTTCTATCTCAGTGGAATGGTTTGTTAAGCTGTCTTTTCAAGGGCAAGGACTCAGTTCTCTCTTGCCTTTTGGGTTTCCCAAAGCTAAGGCTGTTGATTTTTTTTAAGATTTTATTTATTTATTCATAAGAGACACACAGAGAGAGGCAGGGACATAGGCAGAGGGAGAAGCAGGCTCCCTGTGGGAAGCCCGATACAGGATTCGATTCTAGGACCCCAGGATCGTAACCTGAGCCAAAGGCAGATGGTCAACCACTGAGCCACCCAGGTGCCCCAAAGCCCGTTGATTTTTAAAGTGCCCAGAGTTGGGACGCTGCATACAGGTGGGGTCTTGCTTGGAGAGGGCCAGGGCAGTGAGGTGCACATCTCAGACCTTGGCTCCTGCAACTACAGTGCCTGCATGGCCTTCTACTGCCTGGTGTCCAAGGACTTCATTTTATATATACGTATAAAGTGCCCAGAGTTAAGCGCCACTGGTTGCAAAACACCAAATTAAGCCCCAGTGGTTTTCAAAGCCAAACGTTACAGGGACTCATCTTCCCACTACAGGCGCCCGTGTCTGGAATGCCTGGCATGGGGTCTGTTCCTCTCCCTTCTCCATGCCTGTGGTGTCCCTCCCACTCGTGGTTAATGTACAGGGAGTTTGGTTTTCGCTTGTGTTGTGTCTCTGCCCCTCCTACCCTTCCTGATGTGGTCCCCCCGATGATGGACTATGGAAAGTCTATTCTGCCAATCTTCAGGCCGTTTTCTGAGTGAGTTGCACCAATGTGGCTGTTATCTAAGCACGTCTCTAGAACGAGGTGAGGTTAGGACCCTCCTCTTCTGCCATCTGTCCCCTACCTCCAGCATGGCTCCTACTCTTCATTCTGATAAACTGCAATCAATAAATCAGTAAAGTGATGATTTACAAACTTCTATTTTGAAGTTATATAAACCCCCTATTAAAAGGAACAACACTGGGGCGCCTGGGTGGCTCAGTCAGTTAAGCGTCTGCCTTCGGCTCAGGCCATGGTCCCAGGGTCCTGAGAGTGAGCCCTGCATCAGGCTGCCTGCTCAGTGAGGAGTCTGCTTCTCCTCCTTGCTCTTGCACTCTCACTTACGTGCACTCTCTCTCTCAAATAAATAAAATCTTAAAAAAAAAAAAGAGTGACATTTAAAATTTAACAAAATATAAAACAGAGGAGTGAAAGCAAACAGGAAATAAGATGAGAAAAAGAAAGAGGAATAAGACAGGAAGTCATGAAGGGAGAGAAGAAGGTGGGGGAGCTGAAAATGCAATCTTCTGTACTGTGAAGTTTCATTTATGTAACATTCTCAAAATGAGAAAATTAGAGTGATGGGGAGTAGATTGGTAATTGTCAGAAGTTAAGGTTGGAGAGATAACGAACTTTTTCCATGGTAATGGAATAGCTCTGTGTCCAGATGCTGGTAGGTGTCACACAAATCTGTATATGCAAAGAAATGTCACAGACTAGGGTGCCGGAATGGCTCTGTTGGTTAAGTGTCCCATGCTTGGTTTTGGCTCAGGTCATGATCATGATTTCCTGTAATCAAGCCCTGCATAGGGCTCCCAGCTCAGTGGGGAGTCTGCTTCAGATTCTCCCTCCCTCTCCCTCCCCCCTACTTGTGCATGCTCTCTGTCTCTCTTTCTAAAATAAGTAGAATAAAAAGAAAGAAAGAAATGTTACAGAGCTAAAACCACTGCTTCTCCCACTCCCACTGCATATAGGTATATTTAAAAACTTTTGCTATTTGACTTAGATTGTAGGTTAGTTATTGATTTTGTGCCATTGTAGTTTTTGAGTTTTTTTTTTAAGATTTATTTATTTATTTATGATAGACATAGAGAGAGAGGAGAGAGAGAGAGAGGCAGAGACACAGGAGGAGGGAGAAGCAGGCTCCATGCAGGGAGCCCGACGTGGGACTCGATCCCGGGTCTCCAGGATCGCGGCCTGGGCCAAAGGCAGGCGCTAAACCACTGAGCCACCCAGGGATCCCCTAGTTTTTGAGTTTTAATAAATGTAGTTTTCTATTTAAACTGCTATCTTAGGTTAAAGCTGGGAAAATGGTACATGAAAACTCTGTACTATTTTTAACAAGTTCTATGTGAGTCTAAAATTATTTATTTTCAGAATCTAAAAGGACTTGACTTTCTGGCACAAGGAGGACCAAGAGAGCACCTTCCCTTTCCTGAGGGTCCCAGGGCTGATAGCCCTGCTGAGAGGAGAAAAACCCTAGCTGTCCCTGGATCCTGCTGCTCTGGCAGGTGGGGCCTCCATGAAGTCCTTGGACACCAGGCAGTAGAAGGCCATGCAGGCACTGTAGTTGCAGGAGCCAAGGTCTGAGATGTGCACCTCACTGCCCTGGCCCTCTCCAAGCAAGACCCCACTTGTATGCAGTGGAGCGGATGGTTTCCCAAAGATAACACCCAGGTCTCCATCAGGATCAGGGTCCATCTTCCCTTACAGAGTCTGCCCTCCAGGATGTGGCCTTACACAATCAGCATGGTGTCATTGTCATCCTGCAGCCAGGTCTGGGGATCTCCCTCTATCGCTCTGTACCACACCTTCCGTGGCAATGCCAGTTGTAGCTCTTCGAAAAATCCAAAGAATGCTCCACAAAGCTGGCCTCTAGAGCAGCAGGGTCATCAGGTGGCAGTGCTGGCACAGCAGGTGGAGTGCAGGGTTTGTGAGACTGCACTTCTTTCCCTTAAAGGTGAGGAAAATGGGTCTATGCTTGAGATCCAGCAGATAACACAGAGCCTCCCCGTGGGGGTGGGGCCATCAGAGGAACACAGGACAAAACAGTTTAAAATGAACAGGGAGGCTCCCACTCATGGTATAATTACCAGTGTACACTTCTCCCCTCATAGGGCAGCATTTTGGAGGTGCCTTCTAGCTAACGGGCCACCTGATTAGAATATGATTCTGATAGAGGCAGTGATGTAAAATGAAATGCAGGGATGCCTGGGTGGCTCAGGGCATGATCCTGGAGTCCCGGGATCGAGTCCCACATCAGGCTTCCTGCATGGAGCCTGCTTCTCCCTCTACCTGAGTCTCTGCCTCTCTCTCTCTCTCTCTCTCTCTCTCTGTGTCTCTCATGAATGAATATATAAAATATTTTTTAAAAATTAAAATGAAATACAGAGACAGTGGGATAGGATGAAATTGTGTGTGTGAGCATAGAGAGGCAAGGAATAACCTCTGACTTACAAGAGATGGGAATGGTTCTGCTAAAGAGCGAATATACCAACCTGAAACAAAAACAACGGAGAGGAACTATCACTTGCACCTTTTGCGGCTCAGCAGTCTCACCGTGTTGGCACTCACCAGCCACGGATGCCACACGCTTAGTGCCTCCAGGCAGCTCTGCCTTCAGCATAGCATCTCCCACGGGGACAGATGATTTATATTTTACAGTAGATCCTGTGAAGACCGTGGGGATGCCTGCTCCAGATCAATCAGATGCATAAAGTCAGAGTCCTTGCAATAACCAAGACGGGGTCTGATGTGTACTTTTTCCGCAGCCACATACCGTTTTTCCGGGATTGCCATTCCTCCACCTGGACAAGAAGAAGAAAGAAGGAAGCTAGCCTCGGTCCCGTTAGATTTCATCCCGAAAACATGGATGAAACCGGAGGGCAGGAAGGATCCAGTCCCATCAGGAGCCGTGTTGTCAGGAAGAGCTCTCCCAGGTGGAGGAAGAATGGGGTGGTGGACGCAGGAGGAGACAGGAAGAAGCCAAGGAAAGCCTCCTCCTCCTCCTCCAAAGCTTGGCAGAGCGGGAGAAACGAAAATTGGGAGAGACTGGCTGGAAAGGTCCACGGTCCGGGTGTCCCTCTGGGCCACTGAAGGAGCCAGAGGGGCCTTGAGCCTGGTGTCTGGGAGAGGCTGCTGCAGGCCACATTCACTGGAAGGAGGAGGTAAGAGCAGTGTGTCCCCTACAGGGTGTCCTCCTCAGATGTTTAAAAAGAGAAGGGAAATAGATATATATTTATTAATTTATGTGTATTATTTCTATATATATTTACTTCTGTATAAAGCTCTTTCTTTCTCTGGTGCTCTCTCTTCTTACAGTAGGTAAAAGACTACAATTTGCCAGACACTGCCTTTGGCTTTAATCTTTTGGACATTATAAATTACTTATTATATTTGTATTTCTTTTTTGGGTTGGTTGTTAGAAAGGATAGGCCCACATGGACAGGGCTACACTCCCAACATTTTTCATACTGCCTCCTTGAGTTAGTTACTATTTCTACTCTCATTTTCTTACCTGTTTTTTAATTATTCATGTTTCGCAAAGGTGTATTACTGTACTGTATGTTGTTATGTAAATCCCCTTAAAGTGTTTCTGGGACTAATGGGCTGCAACCACATCAGTGAGAGACTTCAGTAGTATTACAGAGGGGAGAAATAGGTACAGGAGGATATGAAAAAAGTATAGACACATTTTTCAAAAATACAGGATAGAGAGGATTTGGAGGAATGTGTAATTTTAGGTGGTATGAGTGTTGCCAAACCTTGAAGTTCAAATCAGAGTAAAATGCAGAAGAGTTCATGAATTTTCTTGTTGAGAGATGGATGTTCAGGGACATAAAAGCTGAATATCTGATGTCAGTCTGAGAAATTAAAAAAAAAAAAGGAATGTTGAGCAGCAATCGTTTTGCACACCAGCTATAGGAAACTGTTCAGCAAGGAATATGTAATACAGGATTTGCAGAGAGGGCAAAAATGACACAATACATGATAAAGCAAAATAATGACAACTGCCTGGAGAGCCAGTAGTACTGTATAACTGTTTAAACATATATAAGCTCCAGCAAATCATTTAGACCTTCAACAAGGACGTATTCAAAAAGCAAGATGATAAAGTGTCAAAATAAGGAACATGTTTTATTTGCAAGGCTGAACTACTGGTTGAGGCGTAAAACAATATTGGGACAAATACTGGTGTTTATTCTTTTCTTTTTGTCCTTTTTGGAGTCTGTCAACCTCTATTTTGAAAAGGAAAGATAAAACTCCTGTAAGACAGTTGCACTGCAAACTAATAATGTGCATCCCTTCTATAATAGAAAGCATGCAGAATCACCTTTGGATCAAAAACGTTTGAGGAAAGGGATTAATGAATTTTGAAAGAGAGCATGGTTTACAAAAAAAAAGATAAAAATGCTCACTGGAGCAGGGACAATATATTGCCTTTTAAAAAGAAAATATGCAATGATAATACTGTGAGGATAAAATGTCTGAGGCACAAAGAAATATAGAATTCTATTAGTAGGAGTGAAATCATTAATGACTTTGTTAGCAGTTTAGTTTATGATAGAAAACTTCCATAAAGAGGAATTTTGAGCACAGAAAGTAAGTATGTGGGATGTGGCTAACTCGGAAGGTAACGACTTTTACAGGAAAGAATAGTTAAGCCATGAATTCTGGTTCTGTTGACTGACACGTTGTGAAATATTGTCGCATGTTACCTTAAGGAACACCTTGTAGAATACTAGCCTATGAAAGAAAATGCTGATTTCCTTTGCATTGTTTGTAGGAAAATCCAAGAATATTAAAATAAAAGTGCATCTTCAGTCACTACTCAGAATTAATAGCAGCCAGGAGGAAACAACATATTTTTAACTAATGCCGTTTATTAATACTGAGCTTTTCCAACAAATATATAAAGTTAAAATTTACAACACTGAAAGTAATTAGTGTCATTTATTGCTGCCTACATTGCCTGCATACAATCCTTCATGTAATTGAAGGATACAGTCGTCTCAGGGTGACTGTGTTTTAGAGATAAGTATAATTTCTGCTCTTCAAATACTTCCTCTGGAGGGAGGCTCTTAAGTTGGTTGAGTATACATATCCTACTACTGATGATTCATTTTCTTCCCTAGTTATGAAAGGGGTAAGTAAATTAGATGGAGAATAGAATCAGGCAAGAGGTTAATCAATATTGACCAAAAAAATCTAGAGGATATATGTTTATTTTTGGTCTCTAAATCACATTTTGGATATTTATATTATTTTAAAATTTAAATGTAATTCCTATGTGTTTTGGCAATGTTGGAAAGTATTGAACATAAGTGAGATTTTTAAAATCCTGTAATTTTCACCATCAAGATAGGAACTCTGCTTATAATTTGTTTACAGGTTTATACACTCCTACTTACATGTAAATATGCCCGTATGAACATAGATATTAGTATGCATGTTTCACAGTCTTCTGATCCTAGTTATAATTTTTAAAAAACATTTTATTTATTTATTCATGAGAGAGACAGAGAGAGAGAGAGAGAGAGAGAGGCAGAGACATAAGCAGAGGGAGAAGCAGGCTCCATGCAGGGAGCCTGATGTGGGACTCGATCCTGGGACTCCAGGATCACACCCTGGGCCAAAGGCAGGTGCTAAACCACTGAGCCACCCAGGCGTCCCCCTAGTTATAATTTGAATGTGTTTGAAATGTTAGCTTTCACCTTGGGACATTTGCATGCCATAGTAACTTGGGTTTTAAATTTGTAGTATCCTACTACTTCTGGCAAAGATTGAATAACAGAGAGCAGATTTAACCACTTGCCTGAAACATCTGCAAAAAAAATAAAAGACCAAATGATAAAAATACATATGAGAACCATTTTCAATATATAGGACATCAGGCATGGAAAGACAGTACTCATAAGAGATAGAAAAGAAACGACGTGAACCCCAGCTTGCTGCCTTGAGTTCACATGAACTCATGAGTAGTTCAGCTGAAACCTGGTGGTTTTCTCAAGTTGAGGACATGAGGCTGAGGGTCCAAGGAGATCCATGGGGCTAGTGTCCACAGGACAAAGTACCAGAGAGGAGAGATTGCTATAGAAATGAAATTTTGGAGTCCATACATGGCTCAGAATACTTCTTACTCCCTTTAGTCAAAGTGTCAAACCCTGTCATGCTCAGCATCACAGAGAGTCCACAGAAGGGTTTTGTGTCTGTACTGATACAAAATTTGCCCTAGATTTTTGCTTTCTGATCTCACTAACAGAGCTTAAAATCAAGAGCCAAAAGATCATAGTGTTTCCAGGTAACTTAGTTGAGTATCAGAACAAAGCTCAAGAAGATAGAAGTATTGAAAAATAGTTGAGGTCACTTAAGCTGGGTAAGTGTGAACAAGGCAAAATTCACAGTCTTTAGCATCCAATTGAAAGTCACTGAGACACACAAAGCAGAAAATATGTCCAGTAGTGTGGACAAAAATTAATTGATCAAAACTGATCTAGAAGTGAAACATGGTAGAGTGATAAGATGAAGCATCACAAGATTCATTATTACTCTGTTCCATTTGTTCATAACTCAGGAGGAAAGATGAAACATGTTAAATATAGGCATGGAATATATAAAAGAACATTCTCATCCTTTCTGCACTCACCTCTTAAAGTCTAGAGTCTCAATAGGATGAGAAAGTTCTCCTATTGAAGCATGGTCAAAAGCTTTGCTCATGAGTCTGGGCCACCTTCGGTATGACTAAACTCACAGGATGCTTTACAAGTGCTATTAGGCACAAGGAAGACCCAAGATAATCCTCTGGGGCAAGTACTGAGAAGAGGCAGCAGAAGATGGTAAACTGTTCTGATCTTTGCTGTTCAAAGATAGCATGTCTTCCAAGAAACCATTTTCCTCTCATTAAGTTCTCTGGGGTTCTGAGGAATTCAGCCTTAGTAGGTGTTGGCTACCTAGTGAAATCCCTGGTCGTTGGGCAGCCCCAGGGGCCCAGTGGTTTAGCGCTGCCTTCAGCCCAGGGCATGGTCCTGGAGACCCGGGATCGAGTCCTGCGTCAGGCTCCCTGCATGGAGCCTGCTTCTCCCTCTGCCTGTGTCTCTGCCTGTGTCTCTCCATCTCTCTGTGTCTGTCATGGATAAATAAATGAAATCTTAAAAAAAAATAAATAAAAGAAATCCCTGGTCATTCTTCATCCCCAAATTGTGAGGGAGGCTTTGGTTATTGACCACTTAGTTAAGGTCACTCATCAGTGTATTTGTTCAGAGGCCAGTCTCAAATCCCATACCATTAACAGATTCCAGAGTTGGACATGATGGCACACCAGAGAAGGCCCAGGGCAAGGATGCCGTCATGCAGGAAAGCACTGGACCTGGACACGTGTTGGGAATCAGGGCAGAGTCTGCTCTCCAGGATCCATAGAGCTAGTGGTAGGTGGATCTTAGGTAAATGCGGCCCATAGACAATCCCCAAATTGTGGTTTCTTCTGATATTAACCACGTTCCTTTATGCCTGCTTTTAACATTTTGGCTACAAGTTCCTCTTTCTTATCGCTTGAGATCTGTTTTGCAGTGGTGGAAGAAAAGTAACTTAAGACATTATGTGTGTCTTCAGCCGGGAGGAATGGCACAGCGTGGCCTCTAGTCCCAGCTCTGTCACTTACAAGCCAAGTGAACTTGAGAAAATTTCAAGTTCGTCATCCGCGAAGTGAGACTGATGTGTCCTATCTGGTAGGACTGTTGGAATAGATATGATGTTTGCAAGGCACCTGAAACTGTGATCTTTATTATTTTTTAAAAGATTTTATTTATTTAATCATGAGAGACACAGAGAGAAAGAGAGGCAGAGACACAGACAGAGGGAGAAGCAGGCTCCATGCAGGGAGCCTGACGTGGGACTCGATCCTGGGTCTCCAGGATCACGCCCTGGGCTGAAGGCGGCGCTAAACTGCTGAGCCACCCAGGCTGCCCTCTTTTTTTTTTTTTTTTTTTTTTTTAAGATTTTATTTATTTGAGAGAGAGAGAGAGAGAGAGAGAGAGAGGGAGGGAGAGAACAAGCCGGGGAGTGGAGAGGGAGAAGCAGACTCCCCAATGGGCGTGGAGCTCCACAGGGGGCTCAATCCCAGGACCCTGGGATCATGACCTGAGCTGAAGGCAGACGCTTAACTAACTGAGCCACCCAGTCACCCTGAAACAGTGATCTTTAAAGAATGGCATTTATTGCTATGATAATTATGACCCGAGACAATAACACCAACTCCTTTGGGATATTTTTTTAATTTTATGAGATGTCACAAGATATGCAGTACTTTTTGGAAGGAATGAAATAGTGTTAAGCCAGCAAAACTATGTAAATTTTCCCCATTTGAAAACATTATTTGAGTGTTGAAGAATCTCCCCCAACTAAATGTAATTCAGAGGTCCTAGAATTTGTGTCCAGGACCAACAGTTTCCCTCCCAGATGTCTTTACCTCCAAACCACCCCTATTTTTACTCATCTCACCACCACCAAAAATCTAGCCTTCGTTTAGAGTTTGCCAGATGAGACTCAAAATGATTTAATTAATAGAATGCCCCTTTAATGGAATGGTTTCTGGCCCTTCCAGCCCAGTGTGAAGACAGTGAAGTGACACCTCGCTTCAGAGGAGTGTCACCTTTGTTTATGAGGATTTTCCTGGAGATCATATCCATAAGACACGTAATTTGTGCGCTGTGTCCACATGCACTGGGCCCAGAGTACAGGAGCCCTTCTCTTTCTGCCCCAGGTGGAGGTGCTCTCTGGTTTATCTGCCTCCCAAAATAACTATTAAGGGAAATTTTTCATTCTAGTCTTAAGTCTGTCATCTCTGAGACCCAACATGTCAGGGTCAGATCCTTGCTCACAATTCTCACAACTTCGAGTCTGCTATCCTGCATTACTTAAAATGACCTCCTCTACAGTAGCTGCAGTGTCGCAAAGCTCCAAAGTGTGCCTGACTTCAGAGCATTTGCTCGTGGCTGTTCCCATAGGGAACCTCCTCTCTCCCTTACCCCTTCCTTTAATTTGTCATTTATTTTTTTTGTTTTTTTAAATTTTTATTTATTTATGATAGTCACACAGAGAGAGAGAGAGAGAGAGGCAGAGACACAGGCAGAGGGAGAAGCAGGCTCCATGCACCGGAAGCCCAACGTGGGATTCGATCCCGGGTCTCCAGGATCGCGCCCTGGGCCAAAGGCAGGCGCCAAACTGCTGCGCCACCCAGAGATCCCTAATTTGTCATTTATGTGGGTTATAGAGTGGAGTTCAGTGTCTTCCTTACATGGCAGCAGCCTCTAGACTAAAACTCTACGGGACCGTGGCCTGGTCGTCTTTTTCTTACCATCCCTGGTACTAGCATGAGACCTTCTGAAGAAGAGATGCTCAGTTAATAGTTGAGGAGAAAGAGACATAGCAGATCGTTTATTTTATTATTACTTAATTTCTCCCACAATCTTGACTAATCCAAGAAATTCTAGATACAGATCTTTTAGTTTTACAAAAAGTACTAAAAGTAAAATGAACCAAAAATTTGGTAGAATAGGAACACAAAGAAAACATGCACTGTGTTTCTTCCAATCCCACCTTGGTCCTCCACTGCTTAAAACACTAACTGCATTCTTCAGGGGAAAGATGAAGAATCTCCCTCAGACTTTACTTGATGCGGGAGTAATTACTGGTAATGGGTCAGGACTGCGTGCTGGTCTTGGTGCTAAACCTGGCTGCATCTGTCCCACAGTCTCTCTTTCTCATCTCTCAGAGCCTTTGCATAATGGGATGGGAATGCGCTGAGGATGGTGACATTGACTCTGGCCAAAAAATACCAGGTGTTTTTTTTCTTGCTGGGTTCAACGTCGTCTCCTGGACCCCACAGGAACTCATAGCATGGAGAATCACCGTTGGGCTCACACCAACACTCTAGGTCCTTGAGCCTCACCACATCTTTGGTGATGAGCTTCCTGGACTCTTAATATCTTTTATTTTATTTTTTCAATTTAAATTCAATTTGCCAACATATAGTATAACACCCAGTGCTCATCCCATCAAGTGCCCTCCTTAGTGCCCATCACCCAGTTACCCCATCCCCCCACCCACCTCCCCTTCTGCAACCCTTTGTTTATTTCCCAGAGTTAGGAGTCTCTCATGGTTTGTCTCCCTCTCTAATTTTTCCCACTCAGTTCCCCTCCTTTCCCCTTATAATCTCTTTCATTATTTCTTATATTCCACATACGAGTGGAACTATATGATGATTGTCCTTCTCCGATTGACATATTTCACTCACCATAATACCCTCCAGTTCCATCCACATTGAAGCAAATGGTGGGTATTCATCTTTTCTGATGGCTGAGTAATATTCTGTTGTGTATATATATATATATGTATTCCACATCTTTATCCACTCATCTGTCAAAGGACATTGTGGCTCCTTCCACAATTTGGCTATTGTGGACATTGCTGCTATGAACATTGGGGTGCAGGTGTCCCAGCTACATCTGTAGCTTTGGGGGTAAATCCCCAGTAGTGCAATTGCTGGGTCATAGGGTAGCTCTATTTTTAACTTATTGAGGAACCTCCACACTGTTTTCCAGAGTGGCTGCACCAGTTGGCATTCTCACCAATAGTACACGGGGGTTGGACTCTTAATATCTGAAGTTGCTTTCTCGTGTATACCCAAATCTTCCTCAGAACTTCTCAGATCTTCTCTTCTCTGGCACAGTCACCCTTCATGAAGTTCATGCTCAGGAGTATCATCAGGAGATGGGCCTTGGACAGACCCTCATCACCACTGACAGTTCAATTGTTAGGAGGTCCAGTATCCAAACGAGCATCAAAGTGATGGTGGGGTTCACTTCCTTTAATGCAAGGCCAAAAACCAGTTCCATCCACTCTGAGCTTTTCTCCAGGATCTCAGGGAAGTGATTCTTATGCTTTTTGTCAACAACTTTCAGCATGACTGTTTTTGTAATGGGTCTTCATTGTATAGATGTGCAGCAGAAACTACCAATATGCTTGCCTTCCTGCTTAGAATTATGTGTTTGCTCCCAGGGGAGAGAGTTCTCAGTGACTTACTTTTCCTCTCCTCAACTTGGCTCTTGGCACTCTCACCCAGTCTTTGGCATGAAGCCCCTACAGGAGCCATGGTGGTGGAAGGGACTCTAAACGGCTCCTAGGGAGTGCCCCCAAAACAGGAGAAGAGGAGGATGGGGGACTCTTTTGCTGCTACTGCTGCTGCTGCTGCTGCAGTTGACCAAGCACCCTCAAGACCCTAGGGATATTTCTCAGGGAGGCAAATCTTGCTCTTCTGCCCCTGAGGCATGGCGATCCTGGGCAGGGCTGGCAGGCAGTGAGGGTACCTGGAGAGGGGGGACAGTGAGGCAGGGTGAGCTCCTTTGTGGGGAGTCAGAGGGGAGCATTCCCACCTTGGCTTTGACTGTGGCCACCCCTGCAGGGTCCCTGAGGGAGCTGCTGTAGGACTCCACAGGGCTCCTGCTGTCCTGGTCAGCCTTGGACCCTGAGCGCCCCGTGGAGGGTGGGGATGAGAGCCTTGGGACCTAGCCAGACAGCCCTGCCTGGGGGTTCCTGGGTTGATGGCAGTGTTCCTAACAGTGGAGACCCCTGTGTTCTAGGATAGGGAGGGAGTCTGTTCAGTGTGCCACCTAGGGGCTAGGGCCCACCCTTCTGTCCTCTAGTGGCTTCACCTTCAGACTAAGGATCTTCCCTCCCTTAGACATGATAGGAGGAATAGGGGATTCTCTGAGCCTTACAGTGCTGAAGGCAGGGGCAAAGCTGCACACTTTGTTATCCCCTTTATTCAGGAGGTGGAGTGTCATCCTCTCAGTCTTTAGTCAGGGTTCTCAAATTGAATCTTGGGAAGGCCGGTGGCTCCTCTCTACCTTCACCTGAACACATCTCCTCATAGTAAGGCCACAAATCTCTGAGACCTACTAGAGTCAGGATAGCCATGTCTGGCCACACGTGCCTGTGGTAGGCAAATCTGGACCTTATGTTGGGGTCCAGGCCTTATGTCGGGGTAAGTCGCATCCAGTAACAGCTGTTTGGAAATTCTGACAGCTAATAGCAGCGGAAAAAACTCTCTGGGGCTCTGAGGTTGGTGACACCTAGAGTCTTTACTCTGTCAGGATCTGCAATGCCTCCTTCTACTAACCTAAATCCCCCAGCGCTGAAAGCCAGTGGATGACACATTTGACTTCTCCTGCCTGGAGCTCCCCAGGTGTGAGAGGATGGTGGGGCTGCTTGTTCCTCTCTCTTTTCAGCTGGGTGTTTCCCTTGGTTCTCACTCAGAGTCTTCACACTGGTTCTTCCTATGACCTGGAGGCCTATACTGTCACACGAACTCCTTTCACTCCCTATGCCCACCTAGGGTCGCCTTACGTGGCGAAACTTCCTGTGTTCATATGGCTGACGGCAGGAGAGGTATTCTGTGTGTCTCTACTTTCGTGATTTGGGTGGTTCCCTCTGTACTTAGGGTCCTGTGCTCCAATCCTGGCATGACCTGGAATTCCTCCCCCTGCTAACCTGAGGCTCGCCCCTTAGACCCAGTGCCTCGCCTCCCTCAGGTGGCCCAAAAAGGAAATGAGTGGGATTCATTATGCCACCATTCCTGGGTTTACAGAGGAAAGACATCAGTGGCGGGGTTCTGTGTGGCCCCTTCTGTTCTAGTTGGGGTCCCTTTATACTCACGTAGACTCATCAGCTTGACCCCAGTCAGGAACTAGGTCTCCACCCTCTACAGAGTGAGGCTGCTTCCATTAGACAAAGGCCCTCTCCTCTATGAGATCACTCTCCGTGGAAAGAGGGGATGCCTCAGCTGGAGAGCTTTGCCCTAGGGCTCCTAGGGCTGACAGCAAAGGTGGGACTCTGGGCATTCTCCTCGACCCTGGGGGGAATGGTCCCCTTGCTCCTCATTAACGGTCCTCATCCTAACTCATGACCAGACTTGGGACATCACCTTACACTCACCTCAAAAGGCCATGCTCCTCAGACTAAGGCTATTACCTGCCTGGAAGCTCCAAATTTGAAGTCAGGGTGAATCATATTTGCCCAGGGCTGTTGGGATCTTCTGAAAGATGATAGTAGGGGCAGAATTTTATGACACCCCACTCTTCTGAAGTTAGCAGGCCCTCAGTCCTTGCTCAATCTTTATTATTATTTTATTTTATTTTATTTTGGTCTTATTTATTTACTCATGAGAGACACAGGCAGAGGGAGATGCAGGCTCCATGCAGGGAGCCCGATGCAGGACTCGATCCCGGGACTCCAGGATCATGCCCTGGACCAAAGACAGATGCTCAACTCCTGAGCCACCCAGGCGGTGTCCCCTTGCTCAAATTTTTGACCTTGACTCTGGATAGCATATGGGGGCTCCTTCTTCTAAGTGTGCCAGCCTTATGCCAAGGCTGTTACCTTCCTGAGACACCAGTGGGGGAAGTCAGGCTGCTGTTCCCTGGCTTACCCCAATCTGAGGCCTCTGTGTGGCCCCCTCGGTTACAAGGGTTCACTCATCATCACTCATTGTCCTCACCTTAAGTATAATTAAGGCCTATTAGGATCTCCAACTTGGGCAGAATCAGAGCTGCTGCACAGGCCCAAGGACCTCACCTCCCTGTGAATCACTTCTTCCGCTCCCCACCGGAGGAAATGAGAGGGGCATCTCAGCCAGGCTGTCCTGGGATGGGCAGTTCCTCATTCAGGGTCCTTACCTTGATACCTGTCAAGCTGGGACCCTTCCTCATACTGACCTGAGGACACAGACCTTAAACCAAGGCTCTTATATCCCTGAGATCCCTGAAGAATGAGTTTAGGGGATGCTCAGGCTGCAGCTCTACCTGAGGCCCTCGAGGCCTGAGAGTAACTGAGGCATGGTCTCTCAGTAATCCCTCTATTCTGGGTTGTTGGTGTCCAGCCCCCATTCATACAAGGTCCTCATTTTGTCTCTGTCTCTTTAATTAAAGACTGTTGGGAAAAACCTCATCCCTGCAAACGCTTGAGCAGGTTCCTGACTGCAAACCTTGCAGAGACTGGGATACTGTCCCTAGGAAAATGTGAGATGGGGAAGCTATGGCACAAGGCAGGGGAGTACCCAGGAGTTAAGCTATCAGAGAAGGATCATTCTGATCTTTTCTTTCTCTTCGCCAGCTTGACAAAATCTTAAGTAGTTTCACTTCTGACAGATTTCCTTCCTATAGGGAAAGGGCAGAGCAGGATGATTTTGAGAGCCCTGATCTTTTCAGGTTACCTGACATTGCACATATAGATGATGACATTGTCACTAAATATATTTTTTTTTCTTCACACTATGTATTTACTCAGATTATTACTGTGGCTATGGATTCCAAAAAACTGCTTTGGGTCAGAGTTTTGTTTTATCCCAGGAGATACATTTTGGAGTAATGAGAAGAAAAACGAATTAAAGGTACAAGGTCTGCCTGAGGATGGGAGGAGCAAAGAGCATGGGTCTCTGGACTGACCCAGACCAGGGATCCAGTCCCAGTTAGGTCTCTTACCACTCCTGTGAACTAGAGATATTTACAAATTATTTATCTGTAAATGAAGTTTTCTAAGCTCTATTCCATAGGAATGTTGAACTTATGTTCTCTATAAGGCATTTGGTATGCACATTAAGAAATATTGGGTCTGAATGAATAGCAGTTATGCTTTTTATGAACCCTCAAAGCACCGCCCTCCCATCTGAGTTTATTTTTTATCCAGTACATAGCAAATGATATACAGTGCATAGGGACAAAAAGAAACATCCTTAAGCCAAATAAATTATCTTTTATTTTTTCTAAACAGAATAAAAGGCAAACCATGAATTAGACACATTTTATTTTTTTAAACTATATTTTCTCCATTTTGTGTTCCCAACTATTTCACTATGTTGTTCTTTCACATTTTCATGAAAATACCTATTGCAGTGCCATGTTATCTGCTTTTCGATCATAAATACAATATAGATGGTTTGTGACTTTCAAATACCAAAAATGTAGCTCTGCTGTGTTAAACAGCAATAAATATACAGCCATGCCACTCTTATATTACATTAAAACCTAAGTAAGCTACTATAAGAAAAAACATTTGAAAACACCAAAATAAATATAACTGTCTATGTGTTTCTAGAAGTTACCTGTTTAGAACAAGTACGAGGAAGAGCTTTTCTCTTCCTTCCAGCCCCGAGGACTCTGCACGTGTTAAAAGAGCAAGGACTGGAGAGCTAAGCCATCCGTAAGTGTACAGTCTAAAGCTAAATGAGCTAAGAGAAAAATTGAAAACACCGAAATAAATATAGCCGTATGTGTGTTTCTAGAAGTTACCAGCTTAGAACAAGTATGAGGAAGAGCTTTTGTGTGCCCTCCATCCCTAGGCCTGCACCACTCACAAGGTGGACCGCCCGCCCCGCTGCAGCCCCGAGGAGGAGCCGCCGCCGCCCCGAGCGCCTCCCTGGAGGCGGAGGAAGCCCAGCGCCGCCTCCAGGGCAGGCGGCCAGGCCGTGGCTGTGGCCGCGGCCGCGGCGGCCGAGGCCCCCCTGGCCGAGGCCAAGGCCCACCTGGCCGTGGCCGTGGTCGCGGCGGCCGAGGCCCCCCAGGCCGAGGCAGCGGCAGCCGAGGCCCCCCTGACCGTGGCCGTGGTCGCGGCGGCCGAGGCCCCCATGGCCGAGGCAGCGGCAGCCGAGGCCCCCATGGCCGAGGCCCCCCTGGCCGAGGCCCTGGGCCCCGCGCGCTCCTCCTGGTCTAGCAGAGCCTCGGCGTAGAGCTCGGGGAAGCAGCTGGGCACGGTGTCGTTGATCTTGGCGAGGACCTGCAGCACCTGCATCTTGCTGGTCTCGGCGCGGGCTCGCGGGCCCCACAGGAACTCGTGGCGCGGGGGGTCGCTGGCCGGCACCTGGCGGTACTCCAGGTAGCCCTGGCGCACCAGGTCTTGGGTGAGGAGCTTCCGGGGCTCCCCGAAGATCAGGTGCCACCTGCCCTCGTAGACGCCCAGCATGTGCAGGAACTCCCAGATGTCCTCCTCGGCGGCGCGGTTGCCCTTCATGAAGATGACGCCCAGCAGCGTCATGAGGAGGCCGGTCTTGGGCAGCTCCCGGGTGCTGGTGGCGGCGGCGGCCAGGCCCAGCTTGCTGACCAGCGCGTACGACTGGCTGCGGGCGTCGACCTCCCTGAGCTCCAGGCCGAAGACCAGCTCCAGGCGCTCGGCGGCGCACCGGAAGATCTCGGGGAAGTGCTCGCGGTACTTCCTGCCCACCGTCTTCTGCAGCGCGGCCCGCGGGACGGGCTCCCCGCTGCTGTGCTTCTCCAGCAGGAGCTGCACCAGCATGCTGGCCTTGCGGCTGAGGGGGTCCCTGCGGGCGCTGGGGCCGGGGGACCCGGCGGGGCTCCCGGCGCCCTGCTCCCGCGGCGACCCCGAGGCGGAGGCGGAGGCGCCGGGAGACCCGGGCTGCGGGGGGGGCGCCGCCGCCGCCTCGGGGGCGCGCGGGGGACTCCCCTGCAGGCTCAGCGAGGGGATGCGGGGGGCCTCCTCGGCCGCCGCCGCCGCCGCCGCCTCCGCCGCCTCCGCCTCCACCTCCACCTCCGCCGCCTCCGCCGCCTCCGCCGCCTCCGCCTCCACCTCCACCTCCGCCACCGCCGCTGCGGCCGCCGCCACCCCGACACTCTCCTCCCCGTGGCCCTCGTGGCGTTTCTTGCGGGCACGGAGCTTGCTCTTTTGGCCCCGAGGCATGGCGACCCTGGGCAGGGCTGGCGGGCAGCGGGGGCACCTGGAGAGCGGGACAGTGAGGCGGGGTGAGCCCCTTGGCGGCGGGGCCCGGGGTGCGCCCTGCCTGGGGGTCACTGGGGGCGACGGTGGAGACCCGCGTCCGGGTGCGGGGCGGGGGAGGCCCTCTCCGGTCACGTGCAAGATCGGCAGGTGAGTTGTTGGCAAGCTCCGGGTCCCCCCACCCCAGCCCTCCTTCCCCCCCCCCCCCCCCCGCAGCCCGCCCTCGGGGTCCTCCCGCCCTCGGGGCCCTCCCTCCCGCCCTCGGGGCCCTCCCTCCCTCCCTCGGGGTCCGCCCTCCCGGGCCTGCTGCCTCGCCCTGACGCTGGCCACTCAGGCCCACGGCGGCAGGGCCTCGAGACTGGCTAGGAGCGAGCGAGGCTGACCACGCAGCCCCACGTGCCCGACACCGACGCCGACGCCGACACCAGCGAGCCTGAAAGCTGCGGCAGACGCGCCGAGGCTCCCTGGCCCGCGCCCCGCTGTCCCCCCTCGGGCGGTCCCCGGGAGCCCGCCTGCCGCCCCGTGCCCCCCGTCCCGGGCCCGCAGCTCCGGGGCCCACAGCAGGGCGCGTGTTCTGAGGTGCGCTCGTTCCGGGGAGGGCGGCCTCAGCCCGACTCCCCGCGAGGCCCGGAACGGCCCCCGCGGCCGACCTGCTGCCTGCCCCCGACCAAGGAAGGCCCCACGTCCCCGGGTCCCCGGAGCACCCACCGCCACCAGGAGCGGGGCCTCCGCGTGGCCCCCGGGGTGGGTATGGAGCCCCCCCCCCCCCAGCCCTCACGAAGGCCCTCCTTCTCGCCAGCGGGCCTGGGACTTCTCCCCGCGCTGCGCGGAGCCACGGTCCAGCAGCAGCCTCGGGCCAAGCCTGCAGTCCCTGAGCCCCCGCGGGGGCAGCAGCCATGGGGGCAGCCATGTTGGGGCCTCCGAGGCGCGGGAGCAGGGGCCGAGCGGGGCAGGGTGTGTGTGGACCCCCTTTCCCAGGGCAGATGGGGCCGGGGCTTGTCGGGGCGGCGTGCCCGCGGCCTTAACCCGGGACTCCTGGCTCCTGGCCGCGGACGGGCGCGTGGGACCGCCGTCTGGGCTCACCCTAGGCAGGAGCGGTCCGACTAGGCCTCGCCGCCCACCGCGTGGTCAGGAGGAAGTCGTCGAGGGCCACTTCCGGTCATGTGGGTCCGGGCCCCCGGGAAGCCCGCGTGGGCGGGAGGGCTGCGGCGTGCTGGGCGTGTGCTGGGGCGCAGGAGAGCGGCCTGCAGTTTGGCGCGCGCGGGCTTCCGCTGCCTCTGAGCAGCTCGGGGGCCTTCTCCCTCCGCTGCGCTGACGCCACTGCCCTCGGACCGAGGGTCTCATGTCCCTCCCAGCGTCCCCCCGTAGGAAGTGTTTGGGGGCCTCCTCGTGCCTGCCAGGCCTGGGGCTACCCAATCCGATAGTCACCAGGTGATAGCTTTGGGGGAGCACGTGCCCTTTGGTGGGCACTCCCTCAGACGTCTCTCCCTGTCTTTCCTTGGCTCCCCCCTGCAGGAGTTGTGATACCTTCAACCTGCTGAGCTGAAGCCTTGCACCGATGACTTAAATTCTTTGAGACCCCAGATACATAGTGAAGGTTCGCTTTATCGGGGCACCCCTTCTTGTGACCCTCCGCAGCTTTCGTTAGGCGTTTACACCTTATTCCAGTCCTGTTTCAAATAACACAATAGTGTCGCTGTTACTGTAGGTTTGTTACAGCAGAGTATTCCCAACTCCCCCCTTTCTATAGGTCATACTATTGATTTATTTTATCCTTAAGGTACAGTCATTGGTTGCATTGCTCTTATTTTATTTTGAACATAGATACCTTTTTTAACGATGAAAAATAAGAAGATGCTTTATATTCCTTTATTCGCTCCGTGTCTTTCACTGACTCCTTGTGGGTGCGTGGCAAGCTCCCTCTGTTGACTTGAGGTCAGCCCTTCAGATCAATGCCGAATACTCCCTGTGACTCCCCATATGACCTAAAGGTACACTTCTTAGGGATTTCCTGCCTAAGCCCTTCCAGAGATGGCTATAGATAGATGAGAATCTTATAAGTTCCAGTGTTCTGGGATAGAGATCTTGCACTGAGTTCTTCACAGCCCTACAGTTCCTACGTCTGTAACCACCTCCTCTCACCACCACTATGGTCCTCAAAAACTCCATGTAGAAACTGGATTTCTTCTTAGCCTGATAGCTTAGCCTAGGGCCTCTCCTGCCTGACATCACTGTCATTTCTGAAAGTTTCTGGGATAAATTTCTGCCCTATGCATAATTAGTATGATACTTATTATTTTTTGAATACTTTTATTTGTATTTTTGACGTATAAAAATTTACATGCACAATGTGATGTTTTCATATATGCATACACTGAAATGATTATCACAGACATTCAACATACTACTTTCCATAGTTACCATTTTCATGTGTGTTGTAAAAAATCCTGCCATTTTCAACAACATGGATGAATCAGGATGAATTATGCTAAGTGAAACTGGCCAGATGTAGAAACACAAATGTTCTATGATTTCACTTATATGTGGAATCAAAAGAGTAAAGACAGATTAACTCATAGTACCAAAGGACAATGGTGGTCAGCAGAGGCTGGGAGGTGACAAAAGAGGGGAGATATTGATGAAAGGGTACAGTCTTTGTTGTGAGTCAATTCTGGAAACCTGTACAGCCCAGTGACTATAGTTAATATAGTTTTTACATGGGGCACCTGGATGGCTCAGTCAGTTAAGCTTCTGTCTTCAGCTGGTGTTGGCGTCTCAGTGTCCTGGGATCTAGCCCCCTGAGCAGGGAGCCTGCTCTTCCCTCTCCCCTGCCCCTAGTCATCTCTCTCTTATTATCTCTCTCAAATAAATAAATAAAACAATTTTTTTAAAAAATTGTTTATTTACCTGAAATTTACTAAGAGTCTAGATCTCAATAGTTCTTTCTAGTCTGTTTTCATTTGTGCCTTATTAAAAGGACCATAAATATTAAAGGCCCAGTCTTCAGTTACAAAAGAAATGTCAGGTAGTTATTAGGACAATATCTGGACTAATTGACTCAAACCACCCCAGCCAACCCAAACTTTGGTGCTGTCGTGATATTACCCTATAGTCCTGGCACACAGGCTCTGAGGAGCTGCTTCAGTTTCCTCGAGTGAAGCAGTAGAAAATGACTATGCCGGGGCACGCTGGAAAGATCAAGGCTAAAGTACAAACCTTTCCTCCACACAAGTCCTAGTCAGGACATACATAGTGCCCTTCATGGGTTTCACAGTATTGTTGTTGCTGATACTGTTTTGTGTATTTCTTTTGTTTTTCCCAGGGACGAATCTGGGCCCAGGAAACAGCAGCCTGAGATGAGTTTTCATCTTGAAAGCTATAGGTAAGGTGCTAAATCTTTAAATAATTTAAGGAGAATTTGTATCTTTACAGTATTCTCTTGCCCTGAATAAACATATTTTACAGCTCCGTTTGGGCCCTTTTCTTTCTCTATCAGTAAATTTTTTAGTTGCTTCCATAAAGATCTGCAGTTTTGTGAGGTGTCATTTTAGATACTGTTGCTGTTGTAAATGGTATACTGTCCATACGTGTTCTCAACCAGGCTTCTGATTTTACTATAGTGATTTTCTATATACTAGCAATTTGACGTTTGTTATGTATTTGAATATTGTGTTTGCTTATTATTTTAGATATTTTAGTTATGAGATTCATGCTATTACCATCTGTATTATTCATACCTCTTATTATTCTTGTGCATGGTTGTGTCCTGCTATACATTCACATCTGAGTTTGTGGGACCATAATTCTGTGTTTTTCCATACTTTAGTGGGAATGCTTCTAATGTTTCACATTTGTGTATATTTACTGATGATTTTACAATATGGAAATTCCATTCTTAGAAGTTTACTAAAAGTTACTGCCATAAAACTATGCTGAATTCTTATCAAAAGCTTTTTCTTTACCCTTGCACATTGTCAGATGCTTTTCTTTCCATTAGTGAATTCTGATTCATTTTTTCTAACGTAATACCATCTTTGCATTCCTGTGACACAACTTACGTCTTCATTGGCCACTGTATTGCATATGCTATGAAGTTATTTATGTTATTTGTCTCTGTAGGATTAAGCCTAGCTCAAGTACTGTCTTTTCAGGGTATCTTTATTTGGTCTTTGTATGAAGGAGAGCTAAGGCATTACAGTGGGTGAGTCATTTCCCTTCTTTTTGTATGGTTTGGAAGAGTTTATGTAGAAGTTTTATTCATTTCTTCTTCACCATTTGGTGTAAGACTTCAAATTTGGCTAGTCCGGGAACATTTTGAAGCTACCTTGTGTTTTACCCATAATTTTAGTTTGTATGGTTAAATTAAGTTTTCTGTTTCTATATGAACCTATTTAATCATTTATATTTTGCTGAAAAATAGTCCATTTCTCTTGGACTTTTAAATTTAAAGGCATGCTATTTATAATAAAAATCACATTATCATTGGAATTCTCAAACATGTACAACACCGTACAGAGAACAGAGTATTGAGCCCAGTATACCTTGCATTTAGCATCAACAATACTCAGCAGTAACAGGAAGAAACTTAATCAGATTAAACTTATTTGTTTGTTTATTGGTAACACTACTCTAGAGGGGCCACTGTGGACTTCCATTAGGAGATACATAATGTCTGTGATGTGATCCTCTTTGGGGTGATGTTAGCAATCACTGGGGATCATCACCCTCATCCATTAATCCATTAGGGGCTACCGAATGGTAATTCTATCATTCCTTTGTTTCTATTAGCTAAAATAATTCTCTAAGTAGAACTTTTTCCTTATCTACCATTTGTTATCCTGATAGAATGGTAAAAGTATTTATAGTATTACTTACAGCCTGTAAATCTCTTCTACACATATACTTTGTAGAATTTTATTTAATATCACTTGTCTATGCTTCTTTCTTTTGTAACTGGTAAGACCTACAGAAGGTGTTACAGAAATATTTGTGAAGAACTAGCTTTCATTAGTTAGCTTTGCTGTCATCTCATTCATCATTTCTGCATTTATCTTCATTATTTCTACCTTCTAATTATCTGGGTGTATTATGCTTCTGTTTATGTAACTCTTGAGTCATTTGGATGCTTTAAATATTTCTCTGATAAGTCTATTTAGTGCTATCATATCCAAGTAGCATTTGGGCTACTTGTTTCCCACAGGTAATACTGTAGACCTTTATGTGTAGTACTTGAAAATTTTTAAAGTAGAATCAGTCCATTTACTTCTGGAATTTTTTAGCGTGTATGTATATACAGACACATATATGATACGCCTAAATTTTCCTAGGAAAGAAAGGAAGATTTCACATGAAAAAAATCATAGTGTTTTATAAAATTTATCACTCATTGGGCAGCCTGGGTGGTTCAGTGGTTTAGTGCCTCCTTCAGCCCAGGGCCTGATCCTGAAGACCCAGGATCAAGTCCCACGTTGGGTTCCTTGCATGGAGCTTGCTTCTTCCTCTGCCTGTGTCTCTGCTTCTCTCTCTTTCTCTGTGTCTCTCATGAATAAATAAATTTTTAAAAAATCAAAAAAATTTATCACTCACTTATGATAAAGGAACATAATGTTACAAGCAAAGTATATCTACAAAACCACAACTAAAGATAAACTATTAAATCAATAAAAATATTTGTAAAAGTTCTTGAGTAAAAGATCATTATATAAACATACACTTTATTTCTGCAGCAACAAGCAGTTTGACCATGAAATTAAGAAACTAGAACTTATCGAGTACCATAACAAATACCTGGCACCTAATACAAGTATTTATATATAAAATACATATTAAAAATGAAATATATACAACTATTATATAGAGAAATTAGTGAATACCTAAGTAAGTAGAGGATTATCATGTTCATGGAGAGGAGTACTCAATATTGTAAACATGTTAATTCTGCCCAAATTTAACCTACAGTGTATATTAATACCTAGTCTCCCCCAAAAGAAACTATATAGCTTTTGTATATGAAATTTGACAAGCTGATTCTAAACTTTAAAATTACTTGCAAATTACCAAGAACAGTCAAAGAGCACTTGATAAAAATATGAGGACTTTTACTCTACTAGATATTAAGAATTATTTTTTAAAAACTGTAGTAATTAGTGATGCCTGGGTGGCTTAGCAGTTGAGTGGCTGCCTTCGGCTGAGGTCGTGATCCTGGGATCTGGGATCGAGTCTCTCATTGGGCTCCTGCGAGGAGCCTGCTTCTCCCTCTGCCTATGTCCCTGCCTCTCTCTCTGTGTCTCTCATGAATAAATAAATAAATCTTAAAAAAAAACCTAGTAATTATAAATGTGTGCTATATTTGCCAATACAAACAAATAGACTAACAGAACTGAATAGAGTGTCCCACAACACGCACTTCCACATGAACTTTGGATTATTCAAACTGTCATTGTAGAGAGGTAGAAAAAGAACAGATTGTTTACTAAGATATGGCAATGAAACAACTGGAAATTCAAACTGAAAAATAACACAACAGTAACACTTCCCTCACGCTAGACACAAAATTCAATTCTAGAAGGAATTAAATTAGTATTTTTGTTTTCTTTGGGTAAATACCCAATAGAATTATTGGACCTTATGGTAGTTCTATTTTTAGAAAGGTAACTTAATGATGTTGAGCATCTTTTCATGTGTCTGTTGGCCATCTGTACATCTTCTTTGGTAAAATATCTGTTTATTCAGATATATTCTTTAGGCTTAGAACCTTGATATACAAGGGATGAAGAAAGAGGTAATATCTAGATAAATATGGTTGACTGTTCTTGTATTCATTTTCTACTACTGCTGCATAACAAACCAGCACCAGTTTAGCAGGATAAACACAAATTTATTATCTCACAGTTTCTATGTGTAAGATGTTCAGGTAAAACTCAACTGTGGTCTCTGCTTTAGAGTCTCACCTAGCTGCATTAAAGGTGTCATGTGAGCTGTGTTGTCAGCTGAAAGCTAAACTAGAGATAAATCTAAGCTCACATTGTGGCAAAGGTGCTGAGAAGTTTTTGTGTTTTTGTTGTTGTTGTTGCTGGCTATTGGTTAGAGGCCAGGCTGCAATTCCATGATGTGTGACCCATTCCACACTGGCCCTCTCCATAGGCACTTCACAGCACGACAGCCTTTTTCTTTAGGGCCACCAGCACAGCGAGAACATTTCTGTTAACAAAATGGAGTGTTATATAATATCCAGAGTCAGGGGAGTCCCATATCCCCTTTGACCTACATAAGGGCAAATGAAAATTTAAAATAAGAAAAAAGTACAAATATTGAATCATACACACCTGAAGCTAATAAAACACTACATGTCAGTTATACATCAATAAGAAAAAATTTAATTCTTCCTGGTACACATCAAGAAATGAGATTCCTTTTAGAGCATTTATTTGAGAAAACTTGTAAATTCTTTCTCTGCTGCACTGAAACCTTTGTAACTCCTACAAGCTGATTATGCTTCTTGCCAGTTTACAGCTTAGGAATTTTTGCTCAAGTAACTGGGAGTGAGGACCTTGAATGGAAACATTAAATCAAATAGCACCCCAATCTCCCAGTCTCCATTGAAGCTTAACTTCAGTGCCTGTCTCCGAGTTGTAAAAACAAAACAAAACAAACAAACAAAAAAAACCTCTCTTGTCATAAAGAAATGAGAAGTTGTTTTTCTTTTCCCTATTTTGATAAAGGCAAGATGCTAACAAAGATGCTCTGCCTCGCCCCAAATTACCGGTGATTTTAGGATGAACTGTGTGTAGTAAAGGGTGCTGTAAGTCCTCTGACTTGAGGAATAGTTACTATTAGCTTAAGATCATGGACAGATAAGTTGTATCTGTTTGGCTATATAAAAGGGTGAGCTATCTTTCTGTTTTAGCAATCTCTTTAGCAAGGTGATGGATATCACATTCTGGTTCAATGCTTATTAAATAATAAAACTGTTTACTCTCTTTCCTATGTTTTGTGGAGAGGCATTTCTGAGTGGGCAGGAGCTTTTGTTTTCAATTAACTACCCCAAGAAACCTGGCGATGAGGATAAGATTTCTGGAAGTTCCTGAAACTAGTGAATAAGCAGCTGTTCTGTGGACACACAATAGTCAGTTAAGAGATCTCAACTTATAGTCTCCCTTCTAGCTCTCTGCTCTTTTAGAATATCAGAAAAACCAACCTCTTTGCTTTCAAGATTTTACTATTAAATAAGCATGAGAATAAGGGCTCTAAGATCCCATGAGGATCACCATTAGCTTTGATTATAGAAAAATACGGGAAGCTGGTAATGTTGCCTACAATTCTGTCTTTAACCTGTCATCTCTTTATCACATTAAGAATGGTATACCTCTAAGAGTCTAGTCTTGCAGTGGCCTGAGGACACTTCATTTAATTTGTATAAATTAACATATTTGCAGAAGTTCTCAAAAGAGCCTCATTTCAACCAAATGAGTTATTGGTAGATATAGGATTCCTATCATTCACACAGGAAAGTTAAATAGGAGTTGAATAGCCAGAAGGAAAAATTGAAAAAGAAAAAAAAAAAAAGGAAGAGGAAATCAGAGAATTAAAGGCCCTCTCTCAGCTATTCCTGCTCTCTGCTCCCCTGCTTCTCTTTATTTTGCCCTATATTAAATCAAGTCCTGGAAGGAAGGGGAGGCAGTGATCTTCTAGATGCGATGTTCCCCTCGCTAGTGGGCTTCTCGACACAGAGGGACTAAGGCAGGACTCAGTTTACTGCTAATGAATCACTTGCCCTGTTTGAGGACACAGGTTTGTGTATGTCAGGCTCGAGCCTGGGGCCACTTTATGTTTTAGCCAAGATTCTACCTACAAGATTCCCGTGTCATCCACATACCCTGTAAACAGGGAAGCAGGAATGATAAAGAAACATGATCACAGGATACTTGAGAGCTTGAATAAAAGATGAGCCCTCATATAAAGGCAACAGCATCAAGAGTAATTGAACTAGTCACTTGGGACAAAGAAACAAAAAATGGTATTAAGCTGATAAATGTCAATATGGGAAGGTTAATCAAAAAAACATATAATTGACATTTTTCTTACTTCAATATGAGAAAAACCAGCCCTTCCTATTAAGACCGCCGGCATTTTTCTTTTTTTTTTTTAAATGTGGGGTAGCCTGTTTATTGACCAGACGTTTAGTGGCTCTGAGCAGTGTGGGAGCTGGGCTACAAGCCAAGGCAATATTCTTCCCTGCATCCCGGGTGCCCCATGGACCACACGGCCCCACACAACCAGGTGTACCTGGTCTGAGACGCGAGGCCTCAGGGCCCTGTCAGCAGCAGGTCCCAGCCTGTAACAAATCTGTTACTTAGGAGGACAGACCAAGTGTCACCCCATTTGCTTTGGGATGCAAGTTCACTCCAGCCCCAATATATAGAGATAAACAAAGGCTATTATTCCTGGAAGCTTGTCCTCAAGGCTTAAAAGCAGAGTCATGTGCAGTCAGTAAACACTGAAAGTTCAAACTGTACCCTTTGACAGGTGTCTCTTAATAAGATTTTGATACTAGATAATGGCCATTGGTGTCTGCATTTAGCATGTGGGAAGAATTATTTGGGGAGATGGAGCAGTTACTCAAGGGCCTAAGCAATCATGTAGATGTTACTTATATAACTAAGGGAAACTCAGGAGAAATACAACTCTTAGTAAAAAAATTTAGATTAGCAGGCTCTAGAGTTAAGCTCCCCCTTAGGCTTGGACTGGGTAATATTTTATAAGGAATTACAGAATGGTAATCAGATAGTTAGTTATCGAAAGCTTAAGCAATAAAGCATCACAATTGGTAAAATTAATATATGATAGAGAAGTTTTGCATGTTGATAATCGAGCATCTGCTTTAACCATTCACTATTAGTATGATATATTTAAAGATTTTTCCCCCAAGGCAAATAATGTACTGAATTTATCCTGCTCTATTTCTGTAACTGCCTGCTTTATAATTTACTATGGATTTTTTGGCTATTTAGATGGTTGCACTTTGCCCAGAGAAGGGTAGAAACGGCAATGGAGAGAATTTGTAAAACTGTACTGTTACTATTCTGTAGTAACAAAGGGGAAGGTATTATAAGGATAAATAAATTTAAAAAGTTTTATTCTTGTGCCAAAAAAAGGAGGGTGGTGAGACTTCCCCACCCCTTTTTAAATAGCATTACTTTAGAAAAAAATGTAAATAAAAAACCTTTCTCTTTGAAAAGCTAAAGAAGCTTCTTACCAATTTCACATCCCAGGAATGTTTTCCTTTGGATAAAGGCTATCACAGAGGACCACCCCAATGACCAGGTACATTTAGGAAGTAATAGGTGTGACACATGGAGACATCAAGTCCTCTTCCTTGTGGACTAGTTCTCTTTGCTCTTGAGAAGACGTATAGAATGGGTTGTATCTTTTTGGTGACATAGAAGAGTAAGATTTATTTTTGACTTAGCTTTTTCTTTTGTTGCTTGCCTGGGCTGTACATCATAGTCCAGTTTAATGCCTATTCCATAATAAAATTTTGTTCTTTCCTAGATGATAATGTTGAATACTACCTGAGCCCTGCGATCCAGGACAACAGTGAAGTTTAAGAAGTCCTTTGAGTTCCAGCAAACAGCTTGCTTCAAAGATCTGGTCTCCGTATGACTTAGGTAAGCAAAGGAGCAGCCACACGTCTAACCTGTGACAAGGCCAGACACAGATCCTCAAAAATCCTGTTCTTGGCCTCATGAATGGTTAGCTCAACTGCTTGTCACCACTAAGTTGAAACAAATGCTTATTAGCCCAGCTTTGATGAAGCTTCTCTTCCTCCTCCAGGGCCACCCTCAGCTGAGCCAGCATACTATCCGTCTTGCGGATACGCTGGCCTCGGGGTAAAATAGTCTCTGATCCTCTATCCAATCACACTATCCTTTATCCTGCTTCCCCACATACAGCTTTGTGTATCCGCTCTCCAAAAGGAAAAGCTTTTGGCCTAACTAATACTTGGCATCCTTACAGATCTTATGGGTGTAGATTCTCCCTACTGCAATAGTTCCTTTTCTACCTTTGCAATAATCCTTTATAAAGAAAGGTCTTTCCTTACTAAATCTGATTTTTTATTTTACATGTTTTGTGGAGACGAATTTTTGAGTCAGCATGATAGTTTTCTCATTATTTCCCCAACACATATAAAGTAATACAATCATATGGGTGATCTCATCATCTTTGTTATAATATGTTGGTTAGAAGCAAGTCACAGGCTCTACCTAACCTTAAGGATATGAGTACACAAAAGCATGATCACCAGGAGATGTGGACCATAGGAACCCCATGAGATTCTGTTTGCCACAGTCCACCCTCTGGGCCCCAAAGTCGCATGTCTCTACTGTATGTAAACTCCATTCACCCTCTCCCAAGATTCCAAAACATCTTATTCCATTACATCAACTCAAAATCCAACTCTTATCATCTAAATCTCTAAGTCTAGGTGCAGATGATGAGGCTCTTGGGATGAAGTTTATTAAGCATACGTTTTGGGCAGAGTAAATCTCTATTTGTGGACCTGTGAAGCAAGGAGATAGGTCATCCGTCCTGACACAGCCAATGGATAATGGCAGGATAGGAATAGGATCACATCTGCAGACACTTTTGTTTGGAAACAAGCAAATGGGAAGTACAGGAGTCAGTGGACAATAGCACTTCTAAAATACTACTAAGGAACATAGATTTCAAAGCCTAAGAATAATTCCTCTGGCTATAACCTCCATCTTAGAGTTCTTATATCCATCTTCTGAGTCATCCTTCTTTTTATTTTTTAAGAAATCTTTACACCCAATGTGGGGCTCTAATTCACGGCCTGAGATCAGGAGTCACGTCTCTATGGACTGAACCAGTCAGGTGCCCCTCATCTTTCCTTTTTTTAAATGGAAGATAGCATGTATTTGCAGTTGATAACATAAAACAATTAGTTCACAAACTGTGATTACATGCACTGAGGCAAGTACTTGGTAACACCTACCTTGCCTCTCCCAGTGGAAACTTTCTCTTCAGTTTATTCAGGATTCAAGAGGAACTGTGAAGAGCCATTCTACATTCTATGCTTTAATCTCTCAACACTGAGACACACCATCCGAGGGTCTCCCATAGCCTTACCTCACCTACCACATAATTAAGCTTAAAACTTCCTTTCCACTGAAAAACTTTTTTCTCAAATGTCCAAATGAACACCTACCTGCTCTCACCTGGACTTGCAGCTTTTCCATCTGTCTACTACCCTGATATCTCATAGCTTCCAACTCCTCCTAGACACAAAATCCATAGCAACCTCAAGAATATCTACATGTCTTCCAAAGAGCACATGTTCAGCTAATGTTTAGAGAATAAATGAGCCAATGAACATGTTATCTAATTCAAGTTTTAATTTCTCCTGCATTCTTGGATAAGTTAAGCAAATTCATATATGCATCTTTTATTTTTTTATTTAAATTTTTATTTATTTATGATAGTCACACAAAGAGAGAGAGAGAGAGAGAGAGAGAGAGAGAGGCAGAGACATAGGCAGAGGGAGAAGCAGGCTCCATGCACCAGGAGCCCGACGTGGGATTCGATCCCGGGTCTCCAGGATCGTGCCCTGGGCCAAAGGCAGGCACTAAACCGCTGCGCCACCCAGGGATCCCTGCATCTTTTAATTTTAGAGTGATGGACTGAAAAGATAGTCAGCTATCTTTAAACCCAAGATGTTTCCAAAGAAACATCTACTCAATGAAATGATACCCTGTTCCATATCATTAAATAAGAGGGAAGAGTTCCCATGCAGCCTGGGTGGCTCAGCGGTTCAGTGCCGCCTTCAGCCCAGGGCGTGATCCTGGGGACCCGGGATCGAGTCCCATATCAGGTTTCCTGCATGGAGCCTGCTTCTCCCTCTGCCTGTGTCTCTGCCTCTCTTTCTCTCGCAAATAAATAAAATCTTTTTAAAAAAAGAGAGAGAGAGAGAGAAGTGTTCCCAAATTTCTTTTGAAATTACGTATCTCCTACCCTTAAACCTGACACACAGCAATAAGAGAGTTTGGGTCCAAGAAGGTGACATAGGAAGACCATGAACTTCTACATCTATCTACAGAATAGTTCCTCCTGAAGCAGAACTAAGAGCTGACTGAACAGCATCTGCACAACAGAAGACCATAAAGAGAATGGCAAGAGAGATGAAGAGACGGTAGTCTATTGTCAATGTGTGGGAAGGGATAATGTGTGTGTGTGGTGGAGGAAAGGGACAATATGAAACTGTAGTATAATGTAGTATCTGGGTATGGAGAAGGGAAGGGATAGTGCAACATGTGCATAGAGAAGGGAAGGGAAGAGATAGTGTGATTGGGGAGGGAGGTAAAGAAAGTTTGTGGGATGGAGAAGGGTAGAGAAGGGATGTGGAGACCGAGAAAATTAAGGCCATTCCACCTTAAGTTCAGTGTTAGCACAAGTACAGCCATCTTAGGCCCCTGTGAATAAGAGCTGAAATTTACATTATTTCAATTACAGGAAAAAAACAGCTTACAGCTTAACGCCCTAGAAAGCCCCATATTAGAATGAGAACAGAGCTCAACTCCCATGGTAGAAAGTCCCATATCAGAATGAGAACAGAGCTCAATGCCCTTGAGAGCCCCAAGTCAGAATGTAAACAGAACTTGAGAAATTCCTCCACCCCTTCTGGAGGTCCCCTAGACCAGCCCATAAAACTAAGCTGGAACCCACCTCGGAGTCCAAGTCCCTGCTCCCCTGTGTCGAGTATACTTGGACCCAAGCTCGAGCTTGTAAATAAACCCTCATGTGCTTGCATCGGTGTTGGCTCCTTGGTGGTTTCTCAGATACGTAATCTTGGGCACAACACGGACAGTGGAGTGTAGATGCAGAGACAGAAGGGAAGGATAGAGTAGTGTCGTTTGTGTGCCCGTCTGTATGCATAGAAAAGGGGGGAAAGTGTATAAATACAGTAGTGTGTATGTTTGGAGAAAGGATAGTGTAGAATGTGCAGAGAAGGAAGGGAAAAGAATTTTATGTGTTTGTGGCTAAGGAAAAGGGAAGAGAAGTGAGAAGATTGTGGAGAAGGGATGAGTAGGGATAGGGTAGTGGGTATGTTTAGAGAAGGAAGGAGATAGGATAGAAGTTGTATGTAGGGAAGAGAATGGATAGGGTAGTGTATGTGTTTTAGAAAAGGGAACAAAGGGCACAATGGGAAGGGATAGTGTAGTGGTGTATGTGCATGTGTATATAGAAGGAAAGGGGAGAGAATGGAATAAACGGTTTGCAGAGGTGGAGAGGAAGGGATACTGTAGTTCAGGTGAGTAAAGAATGGAAGGAAAAAACTGGAAAGTCTAGTAGTGTTGTGTGTGTGTGCTATGTGGAAAAGGGAAGGAAAACAAGAGTAGAGCGTGTGTGCATGTAGGAGAAAAGGAGGTAACACACAAGAGGGCAGAAACAGTGTAGCGGAGAAGGACTGGTGTAGTGTCCTGTGTATGTGGGAACAGGGAGATGGGAAACTGGGAAAAGACAATGTAGCATTGTGTGTATTTAGAGAACAGAAGGGAAAAGAAAAGGAAGTGATCATGTGTGTATGTATAGATGGCTGTGGAGAAATGATCAGGGAAGATGAGTGAGGGTACAGTGTCAGTGTGTGTGTAGGAAAAGAGGAAGGTAGAGGGGATAATGTGTGTGGAGATGAGAAGAGAGGCAAGGGATGGTGCTGTGTGTGACTGTCTAAAGGAAGGGTAAGGCTGGACAGTGTGTGAGAAGGATGGAAGAGTAAAAAAAGGGGAAGGGAGGAAGGGATAGAACAGGGTAGCGTGGCTGAGGAGGGAAGGGAGGGGAAATGGGAAAGGACAGTGCACTCGTGTGTTAGTGTGTGGGGGGGTAGGTGTCGAAGGGAGAGTGTAGTGTGGGTGTGTGGAGAAGGGAAAGGTGGGAAATGGGACCATGGCGTGAATGTGAAGAGAGGGGAGGAAAACAAAAGGAAAAGCATCATGTGTGTAAGAGGAGAAGGGAAGGGAAGAAAAAAGGGAGTGTGTAGTGTGTGTGTGTGTGTGTGTGTGTGTGTGTGGCTAAAAGGCGGGAAGGGAAGAGAAGGGAGAGCATAGTAGGTGTACAAGAGGGAAGGCTAAAGCAGGAAGAGAATGGAAGGTTTAGT
Organism: Canis lupus baileyi; assembly: GCF_048164855.1. Taxonomy (NCBI): domain Eukaryota; kingdom Metazoa; phylum Chordata; class Mammalia; order Carnivora; family Canidae; genus Canis; species Canis lupus. The sequence continues at coordinate 103,586,827 of NC_132876.1, forward strand.
GTGGTGTGTATGGAAAAAGGAAGGGAAGGGAAGAAAAGGGAGAGAGTAGCACAAGCGGAGACAGAAGAGGAAGAAGAAGAGTGCAGAGCAGGGATGGTGTGGTGCGGAGAAGGGCAGAAGTGGGATTGTGCCGTGTGTGTGTGTGTGTGTGTGTGTGTGTGTGTGTAGAACAGTGGGGAAAGGAAAGTATGGAGGGGATAGTGCTGTGTGCACACGCTCCTGCGGAAGGAAGGAAGGGAGGGAGGGAGGGAGGGAGGGAGGGAGGGAGGGATGGGAACAGAAGGCACAGGGCACAGTAGTGGGGGGGGAGGGGAGGGGAGGGGAGGGGAGTGTACTTGTGAAGAAGGGAAGGGACAGTGAAGAGTGTGTGCTGAGACTGCTCTTCCACCACAAACTGAAAAAAAAAAAAAGAAAAGAAAAAACTAAACAAACCAGCCAACCCTTGCTACAATTCCTTTTTGCTCTCTCTTCCTTACTTTTGAACCCTCGTCATATTGGTATGGGAAGGACTATGGACATTCTAAGTGACCTTTCTTAAGCCCCCAGGACTTTACTCTTTCTGGTCTCCCTGTGGGCTCCAGAGCATGGAGGATCTCTGGCACCTGGTGGGACATGGGGTACTTTTCCTGTACCAGATCTCTGGTCGTGTGCTTCCTGGGCTCCCGGAGATGAAGGGCTTCCTCCCAGCCCGTATCCCCGTTATATTCATGAAGGTCACATGCAGGAGAGCCATCTGGAGACTAATCTCGGGCATCTGCTGCCCTATTCAAGCTCCCATTGTTAGTGACATCCGTTTTTGCTGACAGGGTAATAGAAGTGCTTGGAAGGGCACACTTCTTTGAAGTTAAGGGAAAAGACTAGCTTCAAGTGCTCAGAGGCATTCTAGAAGATCACAAGGAAGGGCTCCTTGTATTCTTTTCAGCATGTCTGCCTTCGTAATGGGTGTTCATTTTATATTTGAGCAAAAGGAAGTACACCAACAAAGTTACCTTCTTGATTAGAAAGTCTCAACGTGATCATGCACCCAGATATCTACCAATGCTGTGTGTGTGAGTATGCGTGCACATGTATATATACACAATCACAAGTTTGCTTAGAAAAATACTAGCCTTACCAAGTGTGATTTCCTGTGATATTTGCTAATTCTAACCTATACACTATATTAATATAATAATAAAGGCCTGTACTTACCTTTAAGGAAGTTTCAGATGTGCTGTCCTTAAACAACCCCACAGATACCGCCACCAGTGGTCTCTGGTGCTTTCTCAGATTCACTCAGTGAAGTAGTAGAAATTGTTTGCCATAATACACACTGGGAAGATACAGGGGCAGAACTTTAAAATTTTTCCTCCATTGATATTATCACATGCATTTATTGCAGGCTGCAGGACCACACCAACTGTAAGATACACAACTCATTTCCACCATATACTGGGGGAAAATGCTTACAAATCACCTATCTGATCAAAGACTCATGCTTTGTTTTCTTTGGCATATAGCTAAAGATACTTTTATCACATGCATATCACATATCACCCCCCTCCCCCAAAAAAGTTCTGGGTTTTTTTTAGATTTAATTTATTTATTTGATTGGGGGATAGGGAAAACAAAAGGCAAAGGGAGAAGCAGGATCCCCGAGGAGCAGAGAGCTTGATCTCAGGACCGTGGGATCATGACCTGAGCCGAAGGCAGACACTTAACTGACTGAGCCACCCAGGCGCCCCCCCAACATTATTTAACAACAAGAAACAATCTAATTAGAAAATGAGGGGGGGTAGCCCTGGTGGCTCAGAGGATTAGCGCCATCTTCAGCCCAGGACATGATCCTGGAGACCCGGGATCAAGTCCCGCATCAGGCTCCCTGCATGGAGCCTGCTTCTCCATCTGCCTGTGTCTCTGCCTCTCTGTCTCTGTCTCTCATGAGTAAATAAATAAAATCTTTTTTAAAAAATGAGCATAAGGCTTGAACACACAGTTCACAGAGGATATACAGATAGTAAATATGGAGATGACAAAATAGTCACATCATTATCCATTAGTATAACATAACTTTAAGCCACAATATACTACTACGTACCTACTAGAATAGGTAAAATAGAAATTACTGAAAATATCAAGTGCTGATGAGCGTATAGAACAGCTAGACCTGATGTTCACTGATGGTGAACTCACCTCACTGATGGTGAGGATGTAAAATGGTCCAGGATCTCTGGAAATCAATTTACTAGTTTCTTTCAAAGTTAAATGTATACCTACTGTATAACAGAATATTTACCCTAGAGAGCCTTGTGAAAATTTACCCTAGAGAAATGAAAATATATGTTCACACAAAACACCATACACAAACGTACATAATGACCGTATTGGTAATAGCCCCAAACCAGAGATGCTAATCCCAACCTCCTTCAATGGCTAGATGGATAAACTGTTGTACTGGGAATAGTATTCAGCAATGAAAAGGGATATACTACTTACCCTCACAATTTAGGTGGATCCCAAGTGCATTGTGCTAACTGAAAAGGCCCATTTCATAAAATTATGTAATTTTTAGTTCCATTTGTATTAACGGTTTCAGAAAAGAAAAATTATACTGACAAAGAATAGATCATTGCTTGCAAAGGAAATAGGGGATGGGGATTAAAGAGTACACTCAGAGGGGGGGCAAGATGGCAGAAGAGTAGGGTCCCCAAATCACCTGTCCCCACCAAATTACCTAGATAACCTTCAAGTCATCCTGAAAATCTACGAATTCGGCCTGAGATTTAAAGAGAGATCAGCTGGAACGCTACAGTGAGAAGAGTTCGCGCTTCTATCAAGGTAGGAAGACGGGGGGAAAAGAAATAAAGAAACAAAAGGCATCCGAGGGGGAGGGGCCCCGCGAGGAGCCGGGCTGAGGCCGGGGCGAGTGTCCCCAGGACAGGAGAGCCCCGTCCCCGAGGAGCAGGAGCTGCACCGACCTTCCCGGGCGGAAAGGGGCTCGTGGGGAGTTGGAGCAGGACCCAGGAGGGCGGGGATGCCCTCGGGCTCCCGGGGACACTAACAGACACCTGCGCCCCGGGAGAGTGCGCCGAGCTCCCTAAGGGGCGGGGGGGGGGGCGGGGCGGCTCGGGCGGCGGCTCCGCAGAGGGGGCTGCGGGGCGGGAGCGCCAATCCAACAGCACAGGCCCGGGAGCACAGGGCGCCGAGACACAGCCCAGGATCCAGGATCCGGCCTCCCCCGGGACAGGCAGAGGCCGGGAGGGCCCAGGACAGCAAGGACGCCCCTGCCCCGAGCTGAGCAGATCAGCGGCCCCGCCCCGGAGCCTCCAGGCCCTGCAGACGGAGAGCTCCGGAGTTCCTGCGGGGGCTGAATCCAGGTTTCCAGAGCTGGCCCCGCCACTGGGGTTGTTCCTCCTGCAGCCTCACGGGGTACACAACCCCCACTGAGCCCTGCACCAGGCAGGGGGCAGAGCAGCTCCCCCAAGTGCTAACACCTGAAAATCAGCACAACAGGCCCCTCCCCCAGAAGACCAGCTAGACGGACAAGTTCCAGGGGAGTCAAGGGACTTAAAGTACACAGAATCAGAAGATACTCCCCCGTGGTTTGTTTTTTCTTTTTTTTTCTTCTTTTTGATTTCTGATTGCTTCCCCCACCCTTTTTTTTCACCTTTCTTTTTCTTTCTCTTTTTCTTCTCTTTTTTCCTTTTTTCTTCCTTTTTCTTTTTTCTTTTTCTCTTTTCTTTCCTTCTCTCTCTCTCTTTTTCTCCTTTTCCCAATACAACTTGTTTTTGGCCACTCTGCACTGAGCAAAATGACTAGAAGGAAAACCTCACCTCAAAAGAAAGAATCAGAAACAGTCCTCTCTCCCACAGTTACAAAATCTGGATTACAATTCAATGTCAGAAAGCCAATTCAGAGCACTATTATACAGCTACTGGTGGCTCTAGAAAAAAGTATAAAGGACTCAAGAGACTTCATGACTGCAGAATTTAGATCCAATCAAGCAGAAATTAAAAATCAATTGAATGAGATGCAATCCAAACTAGAAGTCCTAACAATGAGGGTTAACGAGGTGGAAGAACGAGTGAGTGACATAGAAGACAAGTTGATGGCAAAGAGGGAAACTGAGGAAAAAAGAGACAATTAAAAGACCATGAAGACAGACTAAGGGAAATAAACGACAGCCTGAGGAAGAAAAACCTACGTTTAATTGGGGTTCCCGAGGGCGCCGAAAGGGCCAGAGGGCCAGAATATGTATTTGAACAAATCCTAGCTGAAAACTTTCCTAATCTGGGAAGGGAAACAGGCATTCAGATCCAGGAAATAGATCCCCCCCTAAAATCAATAAAAACCGTTCAACACCTCGACATTTAATAGTGAAGCTTGCAAATTCCAAAGATAAAGAGAAGATCCTTAAAGCAGCAAGAGACAAGAAATCCCTGACTTTTATGGGGAGGAGTATTAGGGTAACAGCAGACCTCTCCACAGACACCTGGCAGGCCAGAAAGGGCTGGCAGGATATATTCAGGGTCCTAAATGAGAAGAACATGCAACCAAGAATACTTTATCCAGCAAGGCTCTCATTCAAAATGGAAGGAGAGATAAAGAGCTTTCAAGACAGGCAGGAACTGAAAGAATATGTGACCTCCAAACCAGCTCTGCAAGAAATTTTAAGGGGGACTCTTAAAATTCCCCTTTAAGAAGAAGTTCAGTGGAACATTCCACAAAAACAAGGACTGAATAGATATCATGATGACACTAAACTCATATCTTTCAATAGTAACTCTGAACGTGAACAGGCTTAATGACCCCATCAAAAGGTGCAGGGTTTCCGACGATAAAAAAGCAGGACCCATCTATTTGCTGTCTACAAGAGACTCATTTTAGACAGAAGAACACCTACAACCTGAAAATAAAAGGTTGGAGAACCATTTACCATTCAAATGGTCCTCAAAAGAAAGCAGGGGTAGCCATCCTTATATCAGATAAACTAAATGTTACCCCGAAGACTGTAGTGAGAGATGAAGAGGGACACTATCTCATACTTAAAGGATCTATCCAACAAGAGGACTTAACAATCCTCAATATATATGGCCCGAATGTGGGAGCTGCCAAATATTTAAACCAATTAATAACCAAAGTGAAGAAATACTTAGATAATAATACACTTATACTTGGTGACTTCAATCTAGCTCTTTCTACCCTCGATAGGTCTTCTAAGCACAACACATCTCCAAAGAAATGAGAGCTTTAAATGATACACTGGACCAGATGGATTTCACCGATATCTACAGAACTTTACATCCAAACTCATCTGAATACACATTCTTCTCAAGTGCACATGGAACTTTCTCCAGAATAGACCACATACTGGGTCACAAATCGGGTCTGAACCGATACCAAAAGATTGGGATCATCCCCTGCATATTCTCAGACCATAATGCTTTGAAATTAGAACTAATACACAAGAAGTTTGGAAGGACCTCAAACACATGGAGGTTAAGGACCATCCTGCTAAAAGATGAAAGGGTCAACCAGGAAATTAAGGAAGAATTAAAAAGATTCATGGAAACTAATGAGAATGAAGATACAACCGTTCAAAATCTTTGGGATGCAGCAAAAGCAATCCAAAGGGGGAAATACATCGCAATGCAAGCATCCATTCCAAAATTGGAAAGAACTCAAATACAAAAGCTAACCTTACACATAAAGGAGCTAGAGAAAAAACAGCAGATGGACCCTACACCCAGCAGAAGAGGAGTTAATTAAAATTTGAGCAGAACTCAATGAAATCGAGACCAGAAGAACTGTGGAACAGATCAACAGAACCAGGAGTTGGTTCTTTGAAAGAATTAATAAGATAGATAAACCATTAGCCAACCTTATTAAAAAGAAGAGAGAGAAGACTCAAATGAATAAAATCATGAATGAGAAAGGAGAGATCACTACCAACACCAAGGAAATACAAACGATTTTAAAAACATATTATGAACAGCTATACGCCAATAAATTAGGCAATCTAGAAGAAATGGACGCATTCCTGGAAAGCCACAAACTACCAAAACTGGAACAGGAAGAAATAGAAAACCTGAACAGGCCAATAACCAGGGAGGAAATGGAAGCGGTCATCAAAAACTTCCCAAGACACAAGAGCCCAGGGCCAGATGGCTTCCCAGGGGAATTCTATCAAACGTTTAAAGAAGAAATCATACCTATTCTACTAAAGCTGTTTGGAAAGATAGAAAGAGATGGAGTACTTCCAAATTCGTTCTATGAGGCCAGCATCACCTTAATTCCAAAACCAGACAAAGACCCCACCAAAAAGGAGAATTACAGACCAATATCCCTGATGAGCATGGATGCAAAAATTCTCAACAAGATACTAGCCAATAGGATCCAACAGTACATTAAGAAAATTATTCACCATGACCAAGTAAGATTTATCCCTGGGACACAAGGCTGGTTCAACACTCGTAAAACAATCAATGTGATTCATCGTATTGGCAAGAGAAAAACCAAGAACCATATGATCCTCTCATTAGATGCAGAGAAAGCATTTGACAAAATACAGCATCCATTCCTGATCAAAACTCTTCAGAGTGTAGGGATAGAGGGAACATTCCTCGACATCTTAAAAGCCATCTACGAAAAGCCCACAGCAAATATCATTCTCAATGGGGAAGCACTGGGAGCCTTTCCCCTAAGATCAGGAACAAGACAGGGATGTCCACTCTCACCACTGCTATTCAACATAGTATTGGAAGTCCTAGCCTCAGCAATCAGACAACAAAAAGACATTAAAGGCATTCAAATTGGCAAAGAAGAAGTCAAACTCTCCCTCTTCGCCGATGACATGATACTCTACATAGAAAACCCAAAAGCCTCCACCCCAAGATTGCTAGAACTCATACAGCAATTTGGTAGCGTGGCAGGATACAAAATCAATGCCCAGAAATCAATGGCATTTCTATACACTAACAATGAGACTGAAGAAAGAGAAATGAAGGAGTCAATCCCATTTACAATTGCACCCAAAAGCATAAGATACCTAGGAATAAATCTAACCGAAGAGGTAAAGGATCTATACCCTAAAAACTATAGAACACTTCTGATAGAAATTGAGGAAGACACAAAGAGATGGAAAAATATTCCATGCTCATGGATTGGCAGAATTAATATTGTGAAAATGTCAATGTTACCCAGGGCAATTTACACGTTTAATGCAATCCCTATCAAAATACCATGGACTTTCTTCAGAGAGTTAGAACAAATTATTTTAAGATTTGCGTGGAATCAGAAAAGACCCCGAATAGCCAGGGGAATTTTTAAAAAGAAAACCATATCTGGGGGCATCACAATGCCAGATTTCAGGTTGTACTACAAAGCTGTGGTCATCAAGACAGTGTGGTACTGGCACAAAAACAGACACATAGATCAATGGAACAGAATAGAGAACCCAGAAGTGGACCCTGAACTTTATGGTCAACTAATATTCGATAAAGGAGGAAAGACTATCCATTGGAAGAAAGACAGTCTCTTCAATAAATGGTGCTGGGATAATTGGACATCCACATGCAGAAGAATGAAACTAGACCACTCTCTTTCACCATACACAAAGATAAACTCAAAATGGATGAAAGATCTAAATGTGAGACAAGATTCTATCAAAATCCTAGAGGAGAACACAGGCAACACCCTTTTTGAACTGGGCCACAGTAATTTCTTGCAAGATACATCCACGAAGGCAAAAGAAACAAAAGCAAAAATGAATTATTGGGACTTCATCAAGATAAGAAGCTTTTGCACAGCAAAGGATACAGTCAACAAAACTAAAAGACAACCTACAGAATGGGAGAAGATATTTGCAAATGACGTATCAGATAAAGGGCTAGTTTCCAAGATCTATAAAGAACTTATTAAACTCAACACCAAAGAAACAAACAATCCAATCATGAAATGGGCAAAAGACATGAAGAGAAATCTCACAGAGGAAGACATAGACATGGCCAACATGCACATGAGAAAATGCTCCGCATCACTTGGCATCAGGGAAATACAAATCAAAACCACAATGAGATACCACCTCACACCAGTGAGAATGGGGAAAATTAACAAGGCAGGAAACCACAAATATTGGAGAGGATGCGGAGAAAAGGGAACCCTCTTACACTGTTGGTGGGAATGTGAACTGGTGCAGCCACTCTGGAAAACTGTGTGGAGGTTCCTCAAAGAGTTAAAAATAGACCTGCCCTATGACCCAGCAATTGCACTGTTGGGGATTTACCCCAAAGATACAGATGCAGTGAAACGCCGGGACACCTGCACCCCGATGTTTATAGCAGCAATGGCCATGATAGCCAAACTGTGGAAGGAGCCTCGGTGTCCACTGAAAGATGAATGGATAAAGAAGATGTGGTCTATGTATACAATGGAATATTCCTCAGCTATTAGAAACGACAAATACCCACCATTTGCTTCAACGTGGATGGAACTGGAGGGTATTATGGTGAGTGAAGTAAGTCAATCGGAGAAGGACAAACAGTGTATGTTCTCATTCATTTGGGGAATATAAATAATAGTGAAAGGGAATATAAGGGAAGGGAGAAGAAATGTGTGGGAAATATCAGAAAGGGAGACAGAACATAAAGACTCCTAACTCTGGGAAATGAACTAGGGGTGGTGGAAGGAGAGGAGGGCGGGGGTGGGGGTGAATGGGTGACGGGCACTGAGGGGGACACTTGACGGGATGAGCACTGGGTGTTATTCTGTATGTTGGTAAATTGAACAGCAATAAAAAATTAATTTATAAAATAAATAAATAAATAAAGAATACACTCATCGTGATGAGAACAAACTCCAAAAGAGAAGGAACTTAGGGGTTTTGTGGGGAGTTGGGGAAATTTCTGTGTATTCTGGTAGAATTCATACAGATTTATACATGTGATAAAAGTGTCTTTAGCTACTTACCAAAGAAAACAAAACATAACAAAAAGCACTGATTGCCTGTCTATTTCAGTCTGGTGAAATTCAGATTGATTGCGGGTTTTTTTTTTTAAGATTTTATTTATTTATTTATTTAGTTAGTTAGTTATGACACAGGGAGAGGCAGAGACATAGGCAGAGGGAGAGGGAGAACCAGGCTCCCCTCAGGGAGCCCAATGTGGGACTCGATCCCTGAACTCCAGGATCATGCCCTGAGCTGAAGGCAGAGCTTAACCGCTGAGCCACTCAGGTGTCCCTTGATTGCAGTTAAATACTACTCTACCAGTGTCCATCTATGCATTCTGATAAATGAACTATCACACTATAAATAGATTTGTTTGGCTGAACTTGGTTGTACAAGCCACAGGAACTCTCTGCACTATTTTTACAATTTCTATGTAAGAATAAAATTATTTCAAAATGAAAGTTTTTAAATTGGGAGGCTGTAGCTTGTACACCTATTAATGTTTGCCAATATCCAGCTTTCTGTCCTTATAGGACAGAATTTCTGGGCCCACTGCAGTTTACTGAGCCAAATGATACTAATATCCAATAGATACAGTGATTTCAAATAAAATGTAGAGCCACAGAAAGATTGTGCAATATGAGACTTATGCAAATGTGGAAGGAGAGGCAAGGAGTAATCTGTGTTATGATTGGTAGAAAAGATAAAGCAGCAGTCACAAATAAAAGGGGGAAACCTGCTAAAGGGAGCATATATAACTTCTATTAAATTTCTAATACAGGGAAATAAACCTTATTTCCTGTCCCCTTTAGTGTGCATTACTCTCACTCAGCTGCCACTTAGGCGATATACACAACTTTCTTAGAAACACAAATATTGGGATCCCTGGGTGGCGCAGTGGTTTGGCGCCTGCCTTTGGCCCAGGGCGTGATCCTGGAGACCCGGGATCGAATCCCACATCAGGCTTCCGGTGCATGGAGCCTGCTTCTCCCTCTGCCTGTGTCTCTGCCTCTCCCTCTCTCTGTGTGACTATCATAAATAAATTTAAAAAATTAAAAAAAAAAAGAAACACAAATATTCCCCACACTACACGTGAGTAGTAATTCACATTGTGTCACAGAGCATATGATAACCTGGAGACAGCTAGTACAGAATTTTTTTTTCTGAGTACGTCAAGTCTAGGTTATTATAACCGTAAAGATACAGCTCTGGACTCCATGTATCCCTGTCATCTGTGGTCAGTTTAATAAACTGTGCCATTGTCACAGATTCTCCATCCACCCTACAAATGTCTGCATTCTGAGTCAACCTCTTACCCTAAGAACTAGCTGGTGGTAATAGAGACCACTAAATACAGCTATAGGACATCTGGCCTCTGGCATGCCAGGAGCTCAGGAACCACGGAGGACAGCCTGAGCTGCAGACACCATCTAGAGCATCTTTTTCCAGACATGTCCACACTTAGCCCTTTATCTACATAAGCACTGCAGCAATTGACCTAAGGACATCTCCCCTCAGCTGCCACCTCCCCGCAGTGGTAGGCCCCTCCCACTGCCCCTGGCCTAGACGTCTCCCTGTCATCGCTTACCAGCCCTGCACACTCATACTGCCCCAAAGTCAGTGGACAAGGGCACTGTACACGGGGAGAAATGCCAGTCTGCCAGTCTGCATTTCTGCCATCAACACTGTGCCCAGCCTGCAACACCGGCGAGGATGCAGTGGGCCACCACGGTTGCCAAGAGATGTAGCCCTACTAGGATCCGGCCCATCCAGGATCACGTGATGATGCAGGAAAGCCATCTATATCCTGCCTGACTTTGGGCGAGGAGACCTCAGAGGCAGGGTGGGGTGTTTGGCACACCTCTCGTCCTTTCACATCCAGTGGACCTGCCCATTGAGAGCACCTCACAACTTTAGCTGGTGGTGGCAATTCAGAGATTTGCCAAGCCTTTTAACAGAAGTTCTCAGACCCTCTATCCACATTTCCTACCTCTTCTCCTTATGGTTCTTTCTCCACTTTATGCTCAACCCTGGATCCAGAATGCTGACCACCAGCCTACCCTGGGCTCTCCAAATGAGGCTTTACGTGTGGTCTCTCTCCCTTGGACTCTGGCAACTGCTCTGACCTCCAGCCTCGTCTAGCTAAGGGTGCTTGGCTCCACTGCTCAGCAACTGATGGTTCTGTCAAGTCATTGCTTTTCAAAGTAAAGGAGGAATGTCTTTTTCAAAATATAAAGTATGGGCAGCCCGGGGGGTTCAGCGGTATAGCGCTGCCTTCAGCCCAGGGTGTGATCCCGGAGACCCGGGATCAAGTCCCACATCGGGCTCCCTGCGTGGAGCCTGCTTCTCCCTCTGCCTGTGTCTCTGCCTCTCTCTGTCTCTCTCTCTCTCTCTCTCTGTTGTCTCTCATGAATAAATAAATACAATGTTTAAAAACAAAATATAAAGTATGCCGAGAAAAATCCAGGCACTCAAAACATGAATGCAAAAAATCCCACTCTCTAGGGCTAAGGGATTAACTATATTTCAGACTCAACCTGTTTAGAAAAAAGGAAATAAAAATAAAACAATAATGAGACTATCTTTCACCCCGAAGTTTCCCAAAATTTCAAAGTATGATGAATAAAATGCCTAGGAGGAGGTAAGGCATTCCCACATATTAATTGGACAGACAAGGAAATGTTAGAGCATTTTTGGAACAAATTCAGCAATACTTGTAAAAATTCCCAATCTTTACATTCACCTGCTTTAATCAGCTTTACTGCTTCTTTTCTATGAGAAAGCATGCACATTTGCCCCAGTTTTCATGTTCAAAGATGTTCATTTCACTCCTGTTAATCATAGCAACAAATGGGAAACAATTTATATGTCCATTAGGAGGAGAATGGTTAAATTAATTATTGCACAAACATAAGTAGGATGATCCTTACCTGTTCTTTCTTTTTTGAGGAGGGCTTGGAACTTGATGATTGGAGTTTCCCATAATACATGATAAACATCTCTGTGTAATCAAGACTGGCAATGCCCTGATTGCTCCTATCTTCTTCCTGACGAGATCTCCTTCAATAGGCCAAAAGGTCTATGAAAAGATGCTCAACATCATTAATTATGAGGGAAATACAAATCAAAACCACAATGAAATATCACCTCATATCAGGATGGTTATTAAAAAAAAAAAGTGTTGGCAAGAGTGTGGAGAAATTGAACCCTTGTACACTGTTGGTAGGAATGTAAAGTGGTCCAACCACTATAGAAAACAGCATGGAAGTTCCTCAAGAAATTAAAAATAAGGACGCCTGGGTGACTCAGCGGTTGAGCGTCTGCCTTTGGCTCAGGGCGTGATCCCAAAGTCCTGGGATCAAGTCCCACATTGGGCTTCCTGCATGGAGCCTGCTTCTCCCTCTTCTTATGTCTCTGCCTCTCTCTGTCTCTGTGTCTCTCATGAATAAATAAATAAATCTTTTTTAAAAATTAAAAATAGAACTAGCATATGATCCAGCAATCTCATTCCTGAGCATAAATACTCAAAAGAATGGAAATCAGGATCTCAAAGAGATACATGCATTTTTACACACCTTGTAGCACTATTCACAATAGCCAAGTTATGGAAAGAACCTAAATGTCCATTGAAGAGAAATGAATAAAGAAAATGTGATAGGGGGTCCCTGGGTGGCTCAGCAGTTTAGCACCTGCCTTCAGCCCAGGGTGTGATCCCAGAGTCCTGGGATTGAATCCCACACCAGGCTCCCTGCATGGAGCCTGCTTCTCCCTCTGCCTGTGTCTCTGCCTCTCTCTCTCTCTTTGTGTCTCTCATGAATAAACATATAACATCTCAAAAAAAAGAAAAAATGTGATAAATAAAATGTACATACATATTTACATATATATATCTTTAAAATGTATTTATTTTGGAGGAGGCATGCATGTTAAGTTAGGGGAGGGGCAGAGGGAGAGAGAATCTCAAGCAGACTCCCTGCTGAGCATGGAGCCCCATGCAGGACTTGATCCCATAACCCCAAGGAACATGACCTGAGCCAAAACCAAGAGCCAGCCACTTAAACAGCTGAGTCACCCAGGTGCCCCATAAACTTCAATAAATATATATACATTCATACACACACACAGTTGATAAAATAAATTTTCAACTTTTCATGTTTATGGGCCCTGTTCCTATGCTCTCACAGAAGTTTTACTTTACCATTTATGAAGGTCAAAATGACTCGGCAAAACCTTAAAACATGAGCTCTACTTCTGCCCCAAGCACATTGTACATCTGTTTCACTAAAACAAACAAAAAAGGAACATTCCAAACATAAAGGAAATAACCTCCCTAATGCCCCTAAGATGAAACTCATACAGCCTCATACATAATAAAAACATAAGATGAAGTCTGTAATTTTCTGTAATGTCCTTTGTCATGAGGATTTGTAAATTTTTATGTAAAAAAAAAAAAAAAACACATATAATCCTGCACCAAATGTTCTTTCTATGAAGTGCTCTTTTCTTTCTGAAGATTGTGTATCCGGGGTGGCTGTCCTAACTTGGGCTTGAATAGAACTCTTCCTTTTCCTGTAAAATTGAAAAAAAAAAAGAGGGTTTATTCATTTGTGTCAACACAGTAGAATATTATTCTGCCTTAAAAGAGGAAATCCCAGGGGTACCTGGGTGGCTCAGTGGTTGAGCATCTGCCTTTGGCTTAGGTCAAGATCTTGGAGTCCTGGGATTGAGTCCTGCATTGGGCTCCCCACAGGGAGCCTGCTTCTTCTTCTGCCTATGTCTCTGCCTCTCTTTCTGTGTCTCTCATGAATAAATAAATAAAATCTAAAAAAAAAAAAAAAAAGAAAAAAAAAGAAATCCTGCCATTTGTGACAACATGGATGAGCCTGAAACACATTATACTAAATGAAAGAAGCCAGGCACAGAAGGACAAATACTGCATGGTTCTGTTCACATGAGTTACCTAAAATCATCATACTCATAGAATCAGAAATTAGATCGGCAGTTACCAGGGGCTGGGAAGAGGGGGAAATGGGGTGTTGCTCCATTGATAGAAAGTCTCCGATACAGGATGGATTAATTCTGAAGACATGCTGTACAACATTGTGCCTATGGTTAACAGTACTGTATTACGCACTTAAAATTTCCTTGAGAGATTTCACGTGAAGTGTTTTTAGAAAAACCACCAACAGGACACAAGGAACCTTTCGGAGGTGATGGATATGTCTCTTACTTTGATCGTGATGATGAGTCTATGGATGTACACGTACATCAAACTCATCAAACTATACCTATTAAGTATGAGCTGGTTTTTGTATATTACATCTCAATAAACCTATTTGAAATGAAAAAATAATTCTAGGGATCAGGTAAAAGAGGGTGGTGGATCTGTAGATCTTGTGGAAATATCTTGTGTCCATTTTATTAAGTCAAGGTCAAGAGGCAGGACAGTATACACATTGTTAATGGCAAATCTTAAGAATTCGAAATATTTTTATAGCACATCTACATATGAAAAAGTCTTGGGTCAGCTTTGAAATGACATACCTCAGATTGTTCGTTGTCAGAATTCAGGGCTGAATTTTGAGGCAAGGAGAGATGGTAATTTATCTGTATTGTTAGAAGTTTCCACAAGAATATATGTACTATTACCTTTGTTATTAAAATATTTAAATTCATCTAACCATAGATAGTAGCTGTGCATTAATCAAAGTGTCCAATAGCTGATACAATAGCAAACCTGCCAAGGCTTCAAACAACAGAGGTTCGCATCTCCTACACATAGTCTGATGAGGGTTGGTGGGGGCCTCTTCTGTCAGACAACCCAGGGGTCCAGGCTGCTCCCGTCCAAAGGCTCCACTTCTCAGTGAGGGTCTCTGGGTGTGCTGCTGAATGAAAGAGAAAGAATGGAGGAGGTACACTGGTTCTCAAATACTTTGGCCTGGAGCTGTCAAACACTTTCTGTTCTTATTTCAGGGTCAACGGTAGTCGCATGACCCTTCCTACACGGGGTGGGAATGTAGTCTCCCTGTCAGCCCAGGAAGAAGACCAAGACACGTCCATGAGCACTTGCAGCTTCTCCCACAAACTGTAACTGAGTAGGTGCTTGATAAAGATCAATTATTAGAATTTGTTATAAAAACAACTGTCTTCTTGGAGTTTCTAAGGAGGCCAGTTTGCCTTGTAATTCTTCGATTTTTTTTCCAGTCCTGATATGTGACAGGTGCTTTTAAATACTGGGTCATATTTAATTTTCAAAGGGATCTTGTAAAATCTCCCTAAGGTGGGCTCGCCTTTTGCACTCAATAGCACCTTTCTGCACTCACCTTCTAAGTGCATTCAAGAATCTCTACAGGATGAGAATGTTCTCTTTCTATGAAGCATGGTCAAAACTTTAACTTGTTAGACAAAACAACCCTCGACATGACTGAATGTGCAGGACACTTTTACAGATGCCATTAGGCACCAAGACAAACCAGCATCCTCCTCTGGGGCA
This sequence comes from Canis lupus baileyi, assembly GCF_048164855.1. Taxonomy (NCBI): domain Eukaryota; kingdom Metazoa; phylum Chordata; class Mammalia; order Carnivora; family Canidae; genus Canis; species Canis lupus. The sequence continues at coordinate 103,602,246 of NC_132876.1, forward strand.
AGTGCTAAGAGGCTTTGCTATTCCAAGATAGTATGTCTGTATGTCAAGAAATCATTTTGTCTCCTCTTAAAAGATCTCTGGGTTGGGACACCTGGGTAGCTCAGTGGTTGAGCGCCTGCCTTCAGCTCAGGTCGTGATCCTGGGATCTAGGATCGAGTCCCACATCGGGCTCCCTGTGAGGAGCCTGCTTCTCCCTCTGCCTGTGTCTCTGCCTCTCTCTCTGTCTGTGTCTCGTGAATAAATAAATAAATGCTAAAAAAAAAAAACGATCTCTGGGTTCTAAGAGATTCAGCCTCGGTAGCTGTTTGCTGGACAGTGATTTCCACAGTTACCAAAGTGACGGGGAGGCTTCGGTTGCTGACCATCTAGGTAAGCTCAGTCACTGGTGTACATATTAGGGGCCAGTCTCAAATACCACACTCCTGCAAAATCCTGACAGTATCTGTGTTGTTCACAAAACCCCCTTAGATCTAACTTCAGTTACATCCCAAGAGCCACTATATTCTGCAAGAAGTAAGACTCTAACCACCAGCTCATTGGGAAGACACTTCGATACCCTTGTAGGGATGAGGCAGGGAGGGGGGTGTGCATGTGCTGTGGTAATCAGGTATCTAAACTTTGCTGTCTGTGGTTCGACCAAGGGACAGGACCTCCAAGGTACAGCTGCAGCGAGGTGGAAGGCTCTAAGGGGAGAGCAGGTGATTCAGGACTATCTGTATCACAGGAAGCCCGGTGCAGCCTCCAGTGGACACAGAGAAGAGCTGGCTGGCAAATGAGGTTCCAATTTGGACAGTAGGGCACACTGGGGATGCTTAGGAGCCAAGTACTATAATGCAGGAACGTGCTGGGACAAGAGGAGCCTCACTAAAGCCCACAGAGAATCCCCAAACTGTGCTGTATTCTCCTAATCACCTTCCTTCATAGGGACTGCTTTTAGCACTTTGGCTAGAGCATCTACATTTTCAATTACCCGGGATACACCTTGGAGTATGAGAAGAACGGAAAATGAAGAGACAGAAGGTCGCATCAGGCTGGAGGAGTGGAAAAGTGTGGGCCCCAGACAAATATAACCAGGGATCTAGTCTCAGCTCTGCCACTTATCAGCCACGTGACCTTGAGAAAATTACAAGTTCAGCTGCAAAGTATGTCTGATGAGCCCCATCCTGTGGGAGTAATGGAATAAATGGAACGGATATGAAGCACTTGGCAGAGGAAGTGGAAAATACTAGGTCTTCCATGAATGGTAGTTATCATAGGATTTGATGCACATATTTTTTTTTTAAGATTTTACTTATTTATTCATGAAAGACAGAGAGAGAGGCAGAGACACAGGCAGAGGGAGAAGCAGGCTTCTTGCAGGGAGCCCGACGTGGGACTCAATCCTGGGATCCCAGGATCACGCCCCAGGCCGAAGGTGGCGCTCAACCCAAGCCTCCAGGGCTGCCCGATATACATATTTTTTAACTGCAGATGATACCATCTTCTGCTCCAGGGAGTTTTTTTTTTTTTTTTTTTTTGAAATTTATTTTTTAATTCAGGAGATACCACACAATATGCAGCTTTCTAGGACAAATAACACCAAACTAACCCTCATGCTGCTTAGCAAGCAAAACTAAAGAAAGCTTTCTCCAGTTCAGGTTAAATTACTCAACTTGGGTATGGAAGAGTCTCTTCCAGCTAGATGCAACTCAGATGTCCCAGAATGTGTCAAAAATCAAGACCTTCCCATCCAGACCAGCCCAATTTTCACTCATTTCATTGCCGCCAAGAATCTAATCCTCCGTCAGAATTTGCAAAATTACACTTGTGATCATGTAGGTAATCTTTAAATGAATTGGGACCTGGCTCCCCACCCAATTCAGAGCAGAGAGAGCCAACACAGTAACTCCTCAACATTGTACCTCAGAGGAGCAGCACCCTGAAGATGCTGTGCCTACAACGAGACTACGCTCTTTGTCCGAGTGCCAGTGAACGAGAACACAGACTAGCTTCCATTTCTGCCTCCGGAGGAGGTCTTCCTCTGGTTTACCGATGATGGTACCAAAGTCACACAAGGGCAGGTTTGCATTCTGTTGTCCTTCAACACCGAGAAAGCATCTGTCTGTCCACCCTTTGCTCCCCAGCCCCACAACCTTGCGTGGCCCACCAGGCAGCTTAAATACTGTCTGTCCACTCCCCACCACCCACCCCGAGGGGCTTGTAATTTCCCCAAACCCCCAACTGCCTTTCTTCAGAGAATTTATATCTTATGGCTCAGCCAGACACGCTCCCTGTCCCACTTCTCTCAACCCTCTCCTGGCCTCCTTACCCCTTTACTCCTTCTTATTGGTCCATTAGGTCTTAGAGGGTCTCGTACCATCTTCTTTATATGATTACTGTTCCCAGACTGTGCAATCCTAAGGCCAGGAGTGTTTTATATCCTAGCTTCCCCACTTCTAACACCGTGACTTTCAAAGAGCAGACATTCAATTAGTATTTGTAAAATAAATGAGCCAGCAAACACGAATTCTAGTTTTCAAATGTTTTATTTCTCCTACATTCTTTAGTAAGTAAACCAAATCTAGCTATGTATCTTCTTGCAGAACAGACTAAAATGGATAGGGGAAACCAAGAACTGAGCCTCTTTTACTTCTCTCCCCTCCATTTTCCGATCCCAGTAATTTTACTGCTAATTTTTTTTTGCATTTCAAAGGGAATGCTTGGTATAATGCCATGTTTTATTGTTCTGTTTGGGTAAACATGAAAGGCTTCCTAATTTGTTTTACTAAAGAATAAGACTCCTAATCTTAAATCTATTAGACAGCAATGAATACCCAAATCATTAATAAATTTTTATTTAAAAATTAGTGTAAACTTTCTATTAAAGAAATAATATTTGAAATATGACAAAAGGCAAAAGAGTGAAAGGAAGAGAGAAAGGAAAAAAGAGAAAAAGAAAGAAAGAGAGAAGAAAGAAAGAAAAAGAGAAGAAAGAAAGAAAAAGAGAACAACAAAAAAAACACCCTAAGTTTACCAGACAGAACAGGAACACAAAGATGATATTCACTGTGTTCCTTCCAGACCCACCCTGGCCATCTACTACTTAGAATGTTGACCACTTTTTCTCTTCCACAAAGAAAACAATCTGCATCAAACTTCAACATCTGAAATACAACCTAAAAAAAGAAATGAAATTCCATGTTACTGATATACACAACAGGAACACCAAATGACACAGGCTCCACTAGCCAGGCCCTGCCTCCCCACCCCCGCCCCCGTTAGAATGGTGACACACCTTCTCGACCAGCCTCAGCCCTCACTTAGTGTGGGAGACGCCCCCAGCCAAGGCCCTGGCACGTGCTCGGACCAGGGCGGCAGTCTGAGCCCGGGCAGCAGCTCGGGTTTGGGCTCGCTCTTCCTCATCTTTCAAAGCCTCTTCATACCAGGCTGGGAAGGCAGTGGGGACCGTGTCATGAACCTTGGCTAAAAACTCCAGGACTCTCATCTTGCTGGTCTCAGCATGGGCCCTGGGCCCCCACAGGAACTCGTAGCGTGGAGGGAAGCTGTCGGGTGCCTGGCGGTACTCCAGGTACCTTAGCTGCACCAGATCTTCGGTGATGACCTTCCTGGGGTCCCCATAGATGAAGTGCTTCCTGTTGGCATAGACACCCATCATATTCAGGACTTCCCAGACCTCCTCCTCGGCGGCGCAGTTGTCCTTCATGAAGATCACACCCAGCACAATCATCAGGAGGCCCGTCTTGGGCATGTTCTCTTCTTCGCGCATCGTCCCATCGAAGGTGAGGTCTAGTTTGCTGACAAGGGCATAGCAGTGCCGGATGGGATCCACTTCCTTCAGATCGACACCGAAGGCCAGCTCCATGTGCTCAGAGGCTCTCTTTAGGATCTCATTGAAATGACACCTGTACTTTTTGATGACCAACTTCAGCATGTCTGCCTTGGTAATTGGCTCTTTATTTTGATACTTCTGCAGTAGGAACTGTACCAACAGAACCACCTTCTTGTTTAATGGGTCTCTGCGTGAGACCTCAGTGCCACTAGAGGAGTTGGGGCTTCCTTCATCTTCGCTCTTGGCACCTTCATCTGAGTCAGTGCATGACACGGCTACACTAGCACTGGTGGAACCTGAGGCTCCCTTAGGTGCCTGAGGACTGCTAGCTGTTGCAGCAGCAGGAAAATTCTCAGGGTGGCCTCCCGAGAGAGCACAGGCAGTGGAGAAGGACTCCCCTGCAGCTGGTGCGGTGGCCTGAGCACGCTCCAGGTCCTGGGCCTCACTACGGGCCTGGCGGCGCTTCTCACGGGCACGCAGCTTACTCTTCTGACCTCTAGGCATGGTGACTCTGGTCAGGGACAGCAGGCGGGTGTGCAAGCAGTTAGCTTGATGAAGAGGTCACCCTGGAATATGAAGAGATGGTATGCAAAGCCTCGCTAAGGATGTTCTACCCAAGCTCCAAGAAAAGGTGTCTCTGTTTATCCCCTTAAGGGTACTGTCTTAGGAACCCACAAAGCAGGGGTGGGCAGGACTCCATGAACCTCTTCCCTTTTGGGGGTGGTTGTCACCCCAGTTCTAACTCAGAAATTTATTGACTCCTTGAAACCTCCCTCTGCTGACTTGAGGCTGCCCCTTTGGACAAAGGCCTGCCACTCAGCAAATCCCGAAGCGCAAGTGAGGGTGTCAGGCCTAAAAGCCACGCTAGAGCCACGAGTTCAGGGCAGTGGGGGTGAGGCACGCCGGAATAGGGCAGGGCTCTTTGGGTCACCCCAGTTCTTTCAAATGAGTCTTTTTTTTTTTTTAATTTTTTATTTATTCATGAGAGACTGAGAAAGAGAGAGGCAGAGACACAGGCAGAGGGAGAAGCAGGCGCCATGCAGGGAGCGCGACGTGGGATTCGATCCCAGGACTCCAGGATCACGCCTTGAGCCGAAGATGGCACTAGACCGCTGAGCCACCAGGGCTGCCCCCACCCCAGCTCTGAAAGGAGTGCACCTCTGCAGTTCCAACAAGTTACTCACCTTGACATCTGTCCAGTCCCAGGACTCCTCCCTTCGCTGGCATAAGACCACACCTTTATACCTCTCCCAACAAGCTCTGGGGCCCCCTAACGGGCGGGGTTAACGGAAGACAACATGAGCACTTCCGGCCACGCCCACCTGGGCTTCCACCATAAAGGCTCGGGTAGATTTCTAGGGTATTCCCCTCCATTCCGCTGGCGGAAGAATTATGTAGAACTCAAACAGGGGTCCTTCCTGACTCCTGACAGCTTGAGCCTGAGGCTTCTTCCTCTGGTGAACTTAGCCACCTCACCTCAGACCAAGGCTTTCATTTCCCTCAGAACCCCAAGTAGAAAGTAAGTTAGGAGCAGAGCCAAGCAACCATGATTGGGGCCTTCCAAGACTCACAGGGGTGGGTGGGGCCGAGGGTGGGGACCTCTCTGTTGCTCCATCTTTTTGGGTGGGTTCTCCCCTCAGTCCTCAGTGTCATACCTTGATGTCTTGTTGGTGCTGGGCTACTTCTCTTCTGCTGACGTGAAGCCAAATACATCAGGTAAGGTAGAAATCTGTAAATAATTTAAGGAGAATTGACATGTGTACAAGATTCCACTCATGGTAAATAAACATGGTATTTTGCTATTTGAGACTTCCTTTACCTAAGTCTGTTATTTATATTTGCTTCCATAAAGGCCATGTACATACTTCTTAGTTCTCTTTCTTCAGTATATTTTTGATGATGCTACTGTTTGAATGGTATATTTTCTATGATATATTGTTATTTATTTTGTGTGGCTAGACTTCTGATTTTGCGGTAGTGATCTACATCAGTATCCTGAAGTTCCTTATACATTTGAATATTTTACAGCCAATTTCTTTCGAGTTCTCTATTAGGGAATCTCAATATCTCTTTTCATAAACTGTAAATTTCATTTTCTTACTTCTATGTACGGCTATATGCTGGCTATGCAAACCAGTCTGGGTTTGAACACTAGAAATTTACCACACTGCCATGTCCTGTTCTGACTTTAGTGGGAATGTTTTAACATTTCACACTTATGTATGTGTGCTGGTAATTTCACAATATGGAGGGGGATCCCTGGGTGGCGCAGCGGTTTAGTGCTGCCTTCGGCCTGGGGCGTGATCCTAGAAATCCGGGATCGAGTCCCACGTCGGGCTCCCTGCATGGAGCCTGCTTCTCCCTCTGCCTGGGTCTCTGCCTCTCTCTCTCTCTCTCTCTCTGTCTCTCATGAATAAATAAATAAAAAATCTTAAAAAAATTTTTTTTTACAATATGGAAATTCTAATACATTTGCTAACAGTCACTAGCATGAACTGGTGTTGAATTTTTATCAAAGGGTTTTTTCTTTCAGAACATGACAAAATGCTCTCTCTTCTCTGTTAACATAGTGAATTCCAATTTGCAGTTTTTTCTAATGTGATATGATCTTTGCATTCCTTGGACACAGACTATTTCTTCATTTAATTCACTGCTGTATTGAATATGCTATGAATTTATTTAGAATATGGATATGAGTGAGCTTGACTCAAATATTTTTTTCTTGGACATACTCATCTGGTCTTTGTATCAAGGATAGTTAGCCTGTTAAAGTTGTTGAATAATTTCCCATCTTCTTGTATGGCTTGTAAGAGCTTATGTAGTGTAGTGATTAGCTTTTCCTTTATTATTTGATGTTAATGACCTTTCAACCTGGCTGATTCTGGTACATTCTGAGGGCAAAATTTGTCCTGAAAAGTTATCAGGACTCCAGTTTCAGATTATATTGTTCAATGAAAGTTTTATATTTCTTTATGGACCTATTTAGTGATTTGTATTTTGCTAAAAATGGGTTCCATTTTATTCGGGTTTTCAAAGTTAAAGACAGATTTATAATAAAATAATTTTATTATGGAAATTCTCCATCACATGGAGTGACATTGAAGTTAATTCCATTAGGAGACACATAACATCTATTGTTTCCTTTGTGGTAATGCTGGCAATCATTGATGATCATCAGTGTCATCCATTAATCCCTTAGGGGCTGCTGAACTGTAATTCTTGAGTTCTGTCATTTCTTCTGAGATTATTAGCTAAAATATATCTATAGGTAGAACCCTTTTTATAAGACTTTATTTATATATTTATTTGGGGGAGGGGAGACAGTGCGCACACAAGTGGGAGGAAGAAGAGGGAGAAGCAGACTCCCCACTAAGCACCCCACTAAGCAGGGAGTCGGACTCTGTGGAGCTCCATCCCAGGACCCTGGGATCAGAACCTGAGCTGAAGGCAGCCGCTTAACTGACTGAGCCACCCAGGTGCCCCAAGGATATTCTTTTTACTGAATTGGTGGGATGATGAAATAAAAGTATATATGAGAAAATACTTTGGAAGTTTCACGAATTACTACTCGTTTAGAAATATTTATTGGATTGAAACTTTGAGGGGCACCTGGGTGGCTCAGTGGTTGAGCATCTGCCTTTGGCTCAGGTTGTGATCCCGGGGTCCTGGGATCGAGTCCCACATCAGGCTCCCCACAGGGAGCCTGCTTCTCCCTCTGCCTATGTCTCTGCCCCCTTCTCTGCATCTCTCGTGAATCAATAAAATCTCTAAACTAAAAAAAAAAAAAAAAGAAAGAAACTTTGAGAAAGTCCTAAAAATCAGTCTTGATCCATCCTTTGAGATACCAGTATCTTAGTTTTTTGTCACTGCATAACAAATTATGTCAAACTTAGTGGCTTAAAATAACACCCATCTATTATCTCACAGTTCTTTTGGTCAGTGGTGTAGATACAACTCATTTGTGTTCTCTGCTCAGGTCTTCACATTCAAAGTGTTTTGTTGCTGGGCTGCATTCTTATCAGGAGGCTTTGGGAAGGGTCCACTTGGCCGAATCCAGTTAACCTGTCACTGTAGCGCTGAGGTCTCCATTTCTTTGCTGGCTGTCAGATAGGGGCCACTCTTAGCTCCTAGAAATGGACTACATGCCTTGCCATGTGGCCCTCTTCATTTTCAGGGCCATCAGTGGAGAATCTCCCTGATGGAGAATCCCCAGCACTTGAATCCATTTCTCCAGGAAGAATGAATCTTGCCCCTTTTGAGGGCTCACCTAAATAGGTCTGGTCGACCAAGGATAACCTCCCTTTCTTAAAGTCAGCTGTGTCATGTAATATAACTTAATCATGGGAGTGATGGGAGTGGGAGTGACCCATCATATTCATAGGTCCTTCATTCAAAGGGAGAGGATTATATGGGGTGTGGGCTATTGGGGGTAATCTTAAAATTCTGCCTATCACACCTTGAAAAAATAAATGATTACAGAATTTCTGACCATAACTATAGCTGGAACTCCCAAGTTGCATATATTGTACTAAATTTAGAACAAAAGGTTTTAAGTCTCTAATGCTGTTGTTTTGGTTTGTTGTTGTTTTTACCTTCTTTGAAACAATCGTGTGTGATGGCTGTTAGCATGCATCAGGGAACTGCTTAAATGAGCTATGTGCTGCAATAGGCAAAATTAAGGCTTCTCATCCCCAAACTGAAAGGCTGCATTCAGACACTGAACTTTAAGGGATCTGTCATTTCATCATTAATGTTTTCATGTTTTATCAACTCAACAGCTACTCTCTTTCTGCTTATTGTTTCTTTAACAAATACACAGAAGGCTAAGCATCATGCTAAGAATGGAGTAGGTAGTAACAACCATTCGTTCATTCTTCTTTGCATCAGAGCAACTCTAAACGTAAGAAGCAATAAATTACTCTTACATCCTACTATTTTCAGAGGCATAGGAATGGTCACATAACAAAATGAGGGATGATGCATGGATCACTCAACTGGAACATGGACATCTGAATTTCAGTGACGGCTCACTTCCAGCATGCCTCTCAACCTGACCATACCTTTCCCTGCCTAGGCTTCAGATTCTATTCTGAGAGGTTGGTAAACTAGCCTATTGCAAGTATTTACTGCTTGTCACCGGCACTTACTACAAATGCAAAGGAATTTTAGACTCTATAGAAAATGTGTAGGCAATTCAAAAGGAGTTTCAAATGAAATGCCATTAATTCACTTGGAAAGGAGTAATTGGCCAAATAGAATAACGACATATCCATAATAATAATCATAGAAGTTCCGACCAGGTAGCTGGCAAAATTTTTCTTGGCTGAAAATGGGAAAAGTACAGGGATTTAAGGAGGAAAAAAAATGCCTACCAACAACACAAGTTTAGTCCACTTATACACTAGAGGCTTGTATATTTTATCTTTAAAAGAAGTATTATTAGGGATGCCTGAGTGGCTCAGGAGTTTAGCACCTGTCTTTGGCTAATGTCAGATCCCAGGGTCTTGGGATCGAGTCCCGAATCGGGCTCCCCGGAGGGAGCCTGCTTCTCCTTCTGCATATGTCTGCCTCTCTCTGTGTGTCTCTCATGAATAAATAAATAAAATCTTTAAAAAAAAAAAAGGATTGTTAGAAATCTTTTTTTTTTTCAAAATGAAGGAACAAAAGGATGCCTACCAAATAAAGAGAAAAATTTGGTTACTTCTTAAAAAGATTTTTATTTATTTATTCATGAGAGACACACAGAGAGAGGCAGACATATGCAGAGGGAGAAGCAGGCTCCCTCCGGGGAGCCCGATGCGGGACTCGATCCCAAGACCCTGGGATCATGACATGAGCCAAAGACAGGTGCTAAACTCCTGAGCTACCCAGGCACCTCGACATTTGGTTATTCTAAAAATTTGGTTATTCTAGACATTAGCAGTCATTCAAGTCATATATGAAAAGAATATATTTTTACTTACAAAGAAAACAATGTTTGAAAGTTCTGAAGGGATACTGGGGTATTTTGAACATTTAAAATCTGATGTGTTGAGAAGTTTGGGTTTGTTGTTCAGTTGTTTTCTTTATATGCTCACTCTGAGTGGCATGTTCCAGCTAAGCATCTTGTGTGTGCATGTGCACTCACGGGGCATGTAAGAAGGGACAGAAAAACCAATTATCGACTACTATAAGGCAAGTGAGATGTGTCCCAAGAAAGAAGTGGTTGTGACCCGAAAATGTAATTCACTTAGTTCCCCAGACTGCTTTTCACATCTAAAGTGTGATGGAGTTGTGGGATGGGGCGCACAGGTCTTCCCACCCCATTCTCTAAAATACCTGTCCACTGGTGAGTCACAGGGATATGAAGGGAAAGAGTATGGAGGCAAGACAAATATTTTAAAATGAAAATAATGTGAACTGCTTATTTACTGAGGACCCCCAACGTTACATGTTTGCTCTGTGCATCATTGTACACAGCCTCTGGTATGACTTTTAGTTACCGGTTTATATAGGCATGGAGAGGGAGGCTTGTGAAATGGAAAAGCTTTCATTTATGTATTTAGTTTCTATTTACTATAGCCAGGAACTTGACCAAAATCAAAAATAGCAAAGGCTTGGACTCAGCAATAGAAGAAGAGGGGTGTGAGAAGAGTTCTTTTTCTGGTTAGAAGAAGCAGAGACTCCTTGACAGGGGATAAACAACGTTCTTCAGTATTGTGTATTGTAATCAGCACTGTTCAATACTTCCTCTTTGCACTTTTTCTTTTGTTTTCTCTTTGTCATGTTATTCAGAATTTTGATAATCAAAATGGTGGTTATAAAAGCTGTCTCAACTATAAGCTAGTATTAAAATCATTATAATGAAAAACAATGTGGTATCTATTGCAAAGACATTGCTCACAATAGAATCACTCTGAACATTCAGTTGAGAAGACCTTTAGGAAATATGCTCTTAGCTTAGCTCTCTCTCTCTTTTTTTAAAGATTTATTTATTTATTTATTTATTTATTTATTTATTTATTTATGATACAGAGAGAGAGAGAGGGAGAGGCAGAGACACAGGCAGAGGGAGAAGCAGGCTCCATGCAGAGAGCCCAACGTGGGACTCGATCCCCGGTCTCCAGGATCACGCCCCAGGCTGTAGGCGGCGCTAAACCGCTGAGCCACCTAGGCTGCCCAACTTAGCTCTCTTATTTAGGAGAAACTATGTTGTTTCCATCTGATGGACATTTAGGTGTTGTTGTTGTTGTGTTTTTTTTTTTTTTAGTCAAGTCAGAAGTGGAATCTCAAAGCCAGATTCATGCATTCTTACTATAAGTGAATCTGATCTGATTCTGTGCACTTTGAATACCAATCAGACTTCGTATATTTCACCCCCCAAATTTAATATTTTCCTGAGTATAAAATATCACAATCTTCAATTCAATAGTTATTTACTGGTAAAGAATTTGGCCATGCATTGTGCTGGGAGCTGAGGATAAAATCATGAACAAAATATGGGCAGACACTGTCTTCATAGAGCTTATCATCTAGTGGGAAAGACAGGTATAAATCCAGTAGACATACACACACATTTATTGCAAACTGTTCAAGGTTATGAAGGTAAAGGACGGGGAGATAAAATAGTAAGATACTATTTGACTCAGTAAGTTTGGGAAGGCTATCCTCAAGAATTAGTCTTTTAATTTAGGAAGAGGATAAATGTGAATTAGAATAACAAAGGTGGGGTAAGGTTTGTCGACTATACCTGAAGGCATCTGCCCGTGCAAGGGTCTGACAAAGGAACAAATTTGGTACACTCAGACTGGAAGAAGACCACTTTGGTTTGAGTGCAAAAATCAATGGGAAGAGTAGTAAGGAGCTTGGGTTTTTTCTCAGGTGAAAAATAAAACCACTGAAGGTATTAAGGCAGGGAAATGACCTGATCAGATATGCATTTTCTTTTTTTTTTTTTAAAGATTTTATTTATTTATTCATGAGAGACATACAGAGAAAGAGATATAGGTAGAGGGAGGAGCAGGTTCCCTGTGGGGAGCCTGATGCGGGACTCGATCCCAGGACCCTGGGATCATGCTCTGAGCCGAAGGCAGATGCTCAACCAATGAGCCAGGTGCCCCCAGATATGCATTTTCTAAAGATCTCTGTGGCAGCATTGTAGAAAAAAGATTAAGAGAAACAAGGCAAAATCAAAAACAAAAACATGTAGGAAAAAGAACCCTGGATACTTGCACAGTATCGCAGGATTATGACACTAGAGATGGAGAAATCTGCATAGATGAGGAAGCCATGTATGAACAGAATCTGCAGGACTTACATGTTAGTTTGCATATGGATGGTGTAGGAAAAAACTGTGTCCAAAATGCCCGCTTGTATCCCTGATATGCACATGTGCTTGCACACTTGCATCACCTGCTGAGACTGGGGATTCTACAGGTGGATAATTTACCAAGATTGGGCATCAGAATGGATGGAATTTGGGGCTATGGCTGTGAGTTCAACTTTAAAAAGGTTGCAGGGGAAGCACTTTTGATAAATATTCAAGGGAAGGTATCAGGCAAGCAGAAATATATATGAAGCCAAAAGATCAGAGAGATTTGACCTTAAGATGTACCTCTGAGGTCCTGAGCAGGTATCTGAAAATAGAAGCAATGAACATGAATGAGAATGGCAAGAAAAAGAGCAGAGTAAGAGAAGAAATACGAAGGCAAGCCAGCATTTAAAGAATGGGTAGAGAAGCTGACTCATTACAGAAGACTTAGATATATAGAAAATAAGCACCCATAATTCTCTTGAATATACATAAAAATTGTTAACATTTTGGTACCAGAGCTTACAATTCCTATGAATACCCAAAATATTTTTATTCTTAATTAGCAGAGATAGTAAGCTTTCATTCAATGTCAATGAATAAATTAATCCACTCAGAAGATTGTTAAACCACAAGCATAATAAAGTAATGAATAAATAAATACATTCTGTGAAGAGTTAAGCTTATATACTCAGTATCTCTAGTTAAGGCATCTAGAGAATTCGGTGAAATTAACTTCCATAGCATAGTTGGTTCAGAAAAAAACTGTCACATTTGAAAAACAGCAGAAAGCAGATGTTCTGTTAATGTTGGTATCGTGTTGCTGTTGAAGGACAACACATTAAATGCGCATTATGATGGCAAAGTAGAACAACTCATTATTGGCTTTTCCTACCCTGAGTCATTTGTGTTCCTATTAAAAACGAATATTAACTGGTTTGTTCTAATTTGATTTCAACTTGAACAGCTTTTAAAAATGTCAGTGTCTATAAGTATAATGCATTTTTAAAATGCACCTAAAATTCATTCAAAACAAAATGGCTGTATGCATTGCAGTTATATGTAAATGTGAAATTGATGGCAAAGCATATTGTGATTAATGTGTGATATTTGGTATTTGCATTAGGGAGGTCCTTTCCTATTTTCAGTGGTACATGGTTTATGGGGTCTTTGCAGCTGTATTATGTATAATGTAAGACACCAAGCTGAGCCTTAGGATGGATATGATATTTAAAAATGTATTTTCTTAGAATCAATCAACAAGCTTTGAAGTAATTAACTTCCTTATTGCTTAGTTAGAGTCATGCCTTTCCAAAACTGAAGAAACTCTCTCCAGAATTACTAAGTTTCAGGTTCTATTGCACCTACCCTTAATGTTGTGCTAACTATTAAGGCATGTGTACATTTGTTGTCATTTTCAGAAAATTATTCATAAAAGAACATTGGGCTTTTAAATTAAGATAAGTATTTCCTGTTAAACTTTAGTTTTAATCTAGATCTTTCAATAGGAGTTTTATCTTAGCACCTGGATGGTTTTTTTTTAAAACTCTGTTTTCAGGATTTGACATTTTTTAAAACTGTAGAGGAATTTAAAGAGTAATAGCTCTGAAATAGCCATAGCAATGAGGTATAGGATATATAAGTAATAAAATATATACAGAGAAGTATATAATACAGAAATTATATTTGAAATTTTCAATTATGGTTTTTAAAAAGATTTTATTTATTTGAGAGAGAGAAGAAGCTAGGGGAGGAACAAGGGGAGAGGGAGAAGCAGACTCCCTGCTGAGCAGGGAGCCCAATGTGGGGCTTGATCCCAGGACCCTAGGATCATGACCTGAACTGAAGGCAGACACCTAACTTGACTGAGCCACCAGGCACCCCTCAATAATGGTTTTATTTTATTTTTTTTTTCAATAATGGTTTTAAACAACAATTCCCTTTTACAAACAATTCCCTTCTGCACTGCGCCAAACTATTTACTATTTGAATGAAACCAGTTTTTGTTTCCTTTTTCTGGTTCTTGGATTGATGATTGGATAAAGAGTCCAAACACAAACACCAAGAAAGGTCCCATGTGTGAGTGACCAAGCTATATAGCTGAGACAGACACATCAACTTCAAACAAAAACATCATAGAGAAATAAGAAAGAATGAAACCAAATAAAACAAAACAACATACATATTTTATGAAACACAATTGTGGTGTGAACATATCAATCATAATAGCAAACTGTTCATTGACAAGATCTATTTGGGGCCATTTGGACCATTGTGTAGCAGTAAACTCACACACAAGCATATCCATAATAGCGATGCTAGAAGAGAAATTTAGAAAAAAAATTTTCCATATAAAATTGTTCCCTTGCTTTTATAAAAAGGAAATGCATTTTCATTTAGTGGGAGATGCTGTATAAGAGATATATTATTGCAATAGTGAAAGGGTTTTTTTTATAAGAAGAAAACTTGATATGATTGAAAAGTGCCTCTAAATAAAGAGAAAGAAATGACTTATATTACTTTAGTATTTTCAGATACATCGTGTGATTATGTCAGTGCCAAGGAGCACAGGTATATATTATTCTTTTCCCCATCTGACAGATGAGAAAGGAAACTGAGGCACAGTGAAGCTAAGTGATTTGCTTAAAGCTGATAGAACACAGATTTCACAGAGCACAGTAGTAAAAATTTGAGTATTTTACCATTCTTTTCTCCTATTCCCAAGAACCAAATTTCTCTAAACTAGAAAGGTAGGTTTTCTGGGAGAATTTTCCTCTTGGCAACATTTTATTTAAAATGCTGTAAAAACAAAGTAAAAAAAAAAAAGTAGAGAAATGTACTGAACAGTAGTAGTAGTAAAACTTCTGAAACAGCCGAGTCAGCAGGAAAGAAGTTAAGACACCATTTGAGACAACATGGGATGAAGGTGATGAGGAGAATGTGTCAAAATGTTCCTAGATGGATCTTATTTCCTGTGCTTCTTGAACTTTGTACCACTCCTTATGCATACTTCATCAGGAATCTGAATGATCCTCGCATGTGCCTGGTAATGCATAATAGATATTAAAAAATATTTGGTGAATGTCAGGATGAACATATTGTTGATGGTATAAGATAACTGAGATTTATGTGTATTTTAATATAAATGCTTAGTAATTTTGCATTAAATAATTTTTGTAGAGAATGTTATTTTCAACTGATCTCACATTGTTTGGTGTCTCGGTTTAACAATTCGAGCAATGACTCTAATGTACCTTGCCTGGGTAAGTAGTGAACCAGAGTTTGGCCTGGAAGAGCTTAAAAATGCCTGTGTAGTTCTTTGAACATTGGGTTGAATCAGTTTGCTATTGTCACGGTGGTGTGGTGTAAAAAGGAAGAAACCCAAATTCAATGCATACAGTAAGAATGTATTTCTCTCTCATGCCTCTGCAAGTTGGCTGATGTTTTATCATTTTGGCTGACTTTGTTTGGGCTTGGCTCCTAGCTGAAGCAAGGATACAAGTCTGCTATATGTATCTCTCATCCTCTGCACCAGGAGCTACCTTTAACCTCTTCTCATAGCAGTGATACAGTAGGAACAGAATGACCCCAAGCCCATAATCACACAAGCACACTTGAAGTCTATTTACGTCATGCCCACTAATATCCCATTAGCAGAGGTTACAGGCCGAATCCCACATCAGTGGATCATGGATGTATACTCTTCCTACCTAGGTTGGGGGCAGGGGAGGTTGTGAATATTTGCACAACAGTAATCTAATCTACCATCCACGCCTTAACCCAAATGCAGTGTGCCTCCGAGATTTTATTATGGATTCCCTAGGCCAAAAACTATTTTCTACCTGGTATGCTAAGAAAATAGTAAAATAGCAAATAATGTTTTAAAGTCAGCAGTTAAGGGACACCTGGGTGGCTCAGCGGTTGAGCATCTGCCTTCAGCTCAGGGGTGATCCTGAAGTTCTGGTATCAAGTCCTACAATGGGCTCCCCGTGGGGAGCCTGCTTATCCCTCTGCCTATGTCTCTGCCTCTCTGTGTCTCTCAAGATGAAATAAAATCCTTAAAAAAATAATAGAGTCAACAGTTAAGACTTTTTTTGTTCATAAAAAATGCAAAAACTTGAGTGTGTATGTGCACCAGAGGCCTTTGTCATCAAAGCTCTCACATCTATACAGAGATTTTGCTTATAGTCTTAGTTTTTCTGAAATTCTTTATTAACATATATAAAAGGTGGGGAGAACTCTCTAGATGGTGGACTTTCATATTAACATTTAGAAATAAGAAGGCATAAACTGTAATCCACTGCCTTAGTGTGATATTCAAAATCATTGTATTTTTAATTAGAGATTTGTCAGGCAGATGCAAAAATAGAATTCAAACTGCACATTTGTTGATTGGGCTTAATAAAGACTTGGGATTTTTGAATAAGCTGAAGATTGGCAATTTTCTTACCAGGGCTATCATTACTAACAAGCAAACATTTGGTAATCCCAGTTCTGTGATGGAGACTGAGCTATCATGATGCCTTCTGTGAGGACAAAATGAAATTTGATTTACTACTTTATATTTTCAAAGCCATTGGAAGCCAGGAGACCTCTCTCACACTATCACAGCCTTTATTGACTTACTTAATTTGACCATTTGCTTATTTTTTTTATCTTTTTAAGTTTTAAAATATCAAAGTTTCTGGAAATTGTCTGATGTTTTATATCAGACTGTTTCTACATGAAGGGATGACTCTAACTCATAGCCAAAGGAATTCTAAAACTACATACAGAAAAGAGAGGGGCACATGGATGGCTCAGTGGTTGAGTATCTGTCTTCGATTCAAGTCATGATCCTGGGGTCCTGGGATGGAGTCCTGCATTGGGCTCCCCACAGGGAGTCTGCTTCTCCCTCTGCTTATGTCTCTGCCTCCCTCTGTGTGTCTCTCATGAATAAATAAATAAAATCTTAAAAAAAAAAAAAAGAGAGAGAGAGAACTCTATCGTTCCTCAAGCTCAACATGCTGTTATCATATTTAATTTTATTTGTAAAAAGAGAAAAAACTTTTTTTCATGAACATTGCTTTTGGCAGTTGAGTCCCTTTATTCTACACAATGAGAATGATTTTTGTGATAGTAAAGTTACTACTCTTGGCTGAGTGAGCACATGGAGACTGAGTAGGCTGCAAGAGACATCTCTGAGTTGACATTCAGTCAGAAGGCACCTACCTGTCACTGGCCCTCCTCTGAATAGTTAATAAAGAGCTTTCGGTAACATTCTTTGGAACATCTGTCTCAGAAATCATAAAACCTCTTGATCTTTCTGTCTTTCTGATAAAAATATATCGAATAATATAGTGATAAATAATAAAGTAGTATATTCTTCACATACATAAAAGTCTGCCTTCAATAGTTATTTGCTGAATGATGAACATTTTATCTATGACTACTTATACATATGACTACTTTATACATATATATATTTACCGATATGCACATGCAATTAAACATTAAAAATTTTTTAAAATTTCTAATCAGAATTATATGATTTCATAGTTAACAGTATATGGAAGTCAGGGCTAGCTCAGTCATTTGTCAGGCCCTGTGAAAAATGAAAATACACGGCCCCTTCTTCAAAAATTACTAAGGATTGCAAGATGACGACAGCAGAGTGTTAAAACAGCGTGAGGCCTTCAAAGCAGGGGCTCCTGTTCAACCGCACAGGTGGTGTGCCCATGAGGCTGGTCCTGACCCAAGTATGTGCTACATGTGTAGAATGTTCTTTCTTTCATACAAAAAAGTAAAATAAAATTACCATCTTTGTCAAGATTAACAGAATGAATCTCTTTTAGCATATTTTATGCAGATATAGATAAGAAATTAGACAAAAACATATACACCTATGTGTTATATGTATTATATATAATATTTCAATATGGAGAGTCTACTTCATATAATTATATTACTATTACATATTTGAATTATGTAACCAAAGTAATTGATAGGAGGTCTGTGAATAGTCACCCTACACTCGAGATACAATAGCTCTGTGAGATCTTACATCGCAAAGGGAACCGCAAAATTTAACAAGTACACAGATTAGTAGAATATATACAAAAATTAGATAATAAGGGCAAGTATGACTACTGTGAGAACAATGGGGGGAGTGGCAAACCTGAATCAGAGAAAGCCTCCCTCTGTAAGTATCTGTCATTTAAGTCAAGACCTGAGGATCAGAAAGAGGTGAGGAGAAAC
This sequence comes from Canis lupus baileyi, assembly GCF_048164855.1. Classification (NCBI taxonomy): domain Eukaryota; kingdom Metazoa; phylum Chordata; class Mammalia; order Carnivora; family Canidae; genus Canis; species Canis lupus. The sequence continues at coordinate 103,620,602 of NC_132876.1, forward strand.
ATTCCTGGCAAAGAACTAGCATGTGCAGAAACATCCTGAAGTTGGAAGGGGCATGCGGCATTCAAGAAACAGAACAACCAGTGTGTGTCCTACCATGTTTCAAAAATAAAACCAGTTACTGGAGCTTTCTAGATAGGAGACATGAGAATGTGTCTTCTTCATTTCTTAAAGTTTGTGAAACCGTTCCAGGGAGGACACTTAGTATGACCTTGCAACTAAACATTATCTATTACCTGATTTGAATATGACTGACATTTAAATACAGAAGTTGAAGATCCCAGGTCCCAGAAATACAGTGGGCATTGAGGTCTATAATACGTCGCCCACATTTGGTCTTTTAATCGATGATGGTTCTTTTTTGGGCGGGGGTCTGATGATACCAAGAACTACTGAGAAAACGGCTACCTAGCTGCCCCTCAGCTTTCTCTAACCACAGTCACATCAAAGAAGATAAAAAAATAAAAAGATTCAACTCTTCGCTCACTTGGAAGTATATGTTTTTAATTTTCCTTTTGATTTCTTTAGTCTTACTAGTGATTCATAAGCCAAGAAGTCAATCGATAACTCTTCAAGGAAGACTGAGTTTATGGGAAGATCTCTGCTCAAGAAAATAATTTGTTCATTCAGGCGAGAGTGTTCTTTTCTGCCAACACCAAATTTTCAAGAAAGATTCTCTGTTAAAACGATGCCGAACAGAAAACACTTCATAACTCACTTCCTATGTACAATAAATCTATTGTAATCCTCTTTATGATGAAACCTGTGAGTTTCACAAGGTCTCTGGCTCCTGAGAAGAGCACTACAGCACCAGTAAAGTGTCCTATAACCACTCAGAGTTTCAGAGTAGAAAACATAGGGACAGCGAGAATTCAGAAACCAAGCTTTACCTCAAAAAAGCCTCTGTGCTATAGTAAGTAAGTTATCAAGAATTTCAGGGCAACAGAATTGCTTTGGTGCTCTACTGAAAAGGAATTTTCAGAAGTTCCAGTGCCTGAGTAACTTAGAAATTGCCACAGGAAAAAAAAACAAAACAAAAAAAACAAAAAAAACAAAAAACAAAAAACACACAAAAAAACAAAACTTTGCAACTTAAAGTTTATCTGTTAGGAATACTATGCTTTTTCGCAAAGTCCAAACTTAGGTCCTTTTGTCAGTTTCTATTGGTGGAGCAACAAAAAACTTGTCAAAGGTGAAAACAGACATTTATTTTAGCACATTTAAATATATATATTCATACACACATACACACACATATATATAGTCACGCTAACCATAATGAGCTCGAGAATGAGGTTTTCACTTATGGGCTCACTAAGGCAGATACCATGATGAACAGATAGATGTAGCTCCCATAACCTGACGGCACTGGTCTTGATCCTACAACTACTTAAGGCTTATGGTATCCTTAGTGCTTGTACATGGCTGATCACTCACTTTGTTCTTACTGTGCCTTGACTTCTCACTCTGAGAAAGCAACATCCTGCATAATTTAAATTAGCTGTCCTCTTACAAGGAGTCAAAGTTGTGGAATTTCAGAGCCAAAAATACTCTGACGGGACATTAACAGGGAGAGTATGGCCTTTGGAACCAAGAAACTTGGTTTTAAGTCCAGGCTGGGCAACTCACCAGCAGTATGTCAGTTTAGTCAATCACATTTACATGGTCTTGATTTCATCATCCGTTAAATAAGAATATTAATACCTGTCACAGGAGATTAAAATCGTAAAAAGTAGAAACAGTGCTTCTTTATGTATTTTGTTTGCATGTGCATGCACACGCACAATGCCTATTATAGATTGCAGGGATCGTTTTGAAATTTGGAGGAAGATATTGAAGTCTGCAAGGAGCCTCGCTAGAAGCATTATATAGCAAACTGCAGGTGGAAGAAATCATGTGGTCACATAATACTGGTCCAACTTTTATTAAGGAAGAAACACTTTTCCCTGTGTGGCCTGTTTAGTATGTTTTGTGTGCAGAACCTGATTTTGGCAGTTTCCATCTGCTCAAAGTTACCCCCGCTGGGTTTAAGAAGTGAGCACACAGGCCTCCCGTGCATCTCCTGGGGAAAAGAGAGCAAAGTGGGAGGGTATCTCTACAATGTCTGGCTCATCCTGTGCTCCCGACACTGATTAATGTGTACAATTTTCTTTTAATTCACTGGTGATAAATCTTTGATTTTATGCTCCTACCGTGAGTGTGTTCTAGAGGGTCTTTTTGCTCAGCTGAAACAACACTTAACTCACAGAGTTGTTTTGAGGGTCAAACTAGCTAACTATTCTCAAACAGCCTTAAAAACACAAAATAGAATTCAAGAAGATGCTAATGTACTAACTTCAAATGTGTTATATAACTGCTATGTTTTAATCTGCTTCTGTTTCTTCACTGCTTTGTTTCTTACAGGTAAGAAGTGTTCATTCTAAGTTTTTTTATTTTTTATTTTTTATTTTTTTTAATTTTTATTTATTTATGATAGTCACACACACAGAGAGAGAGAGAGAGAGAGAGAGAGAGAGAGAGAGGCAGAGACACAGGCAGAGGGAGAAGCAGGCTCCATGCACCGGGAGCCCGACGTGGGATTCGATCCCGGGTCTCCAGGATCACGCCCCGGGCCAAAGGCAGGCGCCAAACCGCTGCGCCACCCAGGGATCCCTCATTCTAAGTTTTTTAAAAAAAGAGAAGAAAATATCAAGTAGAAGTAATTTCTTTCTAATGAAAACTCACCACCTAGAGAAAAACACCATTTTTTATGGTGTTTGTGTATTTAGGTGTTTTATTTTTTTTAAGATTTTATTTATCTATTCATGAGAGACAGAGAGAGAGGCAGAGACATAGGCAGAGGGAGAAGCAGGCTCCATGCAGGGAGCCCAACATGGGACTCGATCCCGGGTCTCCAGGATCACGCCCTGGGTTGAAGGCAGCGCCAAACTGCCGAGCCACCTGGGCTGCCCTGTGTATTTAGTTTTACACAAATAAAATGCTATACACATTTGTCTAAAAATTTGTACAGGGATAACATAGTTTTATATCATGGTCTGTAATGGTGCACAGTACTCCAGTTACGGAAATATAATATATAATATTAATATAAAATATAATTATATAAATATAAAATATAATATATAATATAATATATAATATAATGTTTTTGCCTCATTCCCCTTTGTGGAATAGTAATGTTTCAATTTTTTCACAATTTTAAGCAATGCTACAACCTTTTTATGTGTATCTACATGTATATATATGTATATACACATATATTATTAAATAATTTTGATATTTGACAGTTACATCAAAAAAGTGACTAGCAGATGGCAGAATGTCTATTTCCCAACATTCAAATAAACATTGACTATTCTTCTTTTTTAATCATTGGCAATTTGATCAGTTGAAAATTACATCTTGTGGACCTCGGGTGGCTCAGTGGTTTAGCGCCGCCTTCAGCCCAGGGAGTGATCCTGGAGACCCGGGATCGAGTCCCACGTCGGGCTCCCTGCATGGAGCCTGCTTCTCCCTCTGCCTGTGTCTCTGCCTCTCTCTCTCTCTGTGTCTCTCATGAATAAATAAATAAAATGTTAAAAAAAAAAAGAGAAAATTACATCTTATGGTTGTTTGGATTACACATCTTTGGCTAAGTGTAGGGCTGTATTTATTGTTGATATTTATTGACCATTAATATTATTCCTATTAAACTATAAATTTCCTGTAAGCGTCCAAGAAATTGTTAAATTTCTGATACTCTGCTCTTTTCCCATTACGTAGCACTATATCAGGTACAAAGCAATCAATAGATATTTATATTGGTTTTCTAAAATGCTTACTTAGGGGAATCCCTGGGTGGCTCAGTGGTTTAGCGCCTGCCTTCGGCCCAGGGTGTGATCCTGGAGTCCCGGGATCGAGTCCCACATCGGGCTCCTTGCATGGAGCCTGCTTCTTCCTCTGCCTGTGTCTCTGCCTCTCTCTCTCTCTCTCTCTGTCTTTCATGAATAAATAAATAAAATCTTTAAAGAAAATAAAATGCTTACTTAGGAAAGCAAAAGCAGAATCAGATCTATACACATACAAACTGATGGTTGCCAGACAGGAAGGAGGGTGGGGGGATGGACAAAATGGGTGAAGAGGAGTAGGAAATACAGGCTTCCAGTTAGGGAATAAAGAAGTCATGGGAATAAAAGGAATAGCACAGTGAGTAAAGTTAATGGTACTGTAATAGCATTGTATGGTGACGGATGGTAGCTACAGTCGTGGTGAGCGTAGCATAGTATATCAGCTTGTTGAGTCACTGTGTTGTACACCTGAAACTAATGTAACAGTAGGTCAACTATACTCAAAAAAAATTCTCGTTTAGGTCATTTTTATTCTATTGGAGAATTTATAGATTTTTCTTTAATCGTCAAGAGGCATTAATAAATGAAACATAATATTACAAAAATATATACTAAATATATTAACCTTCTCCTTCATGTGTGTGTATATATATATACACATACTAAAATATATGCCAACTCTACCTACTATATACCTATTATACCATAAAATATATAATATTTTTCCATTTCTCACCTGTCTTTTAATTCACATATTAGGTTTTTACCAAAATATTATTTTCCATGAACTTTCTAAAAATGTCACTCTTTATATTATTATGATGCTTTGAAAGTTTTCTCCAACCCCAAATTACATACATATGAGTCTATGTTTTTTCTAGTAATTATACAATTTAACTTTTTACATTTTATAAAATCCATCTGGTACTGTTCTAAGATGTGAGGTGGGTTTAGAGTTAGTCAAGAAAAACTCACCCTTTGTCTTTTTACTTTGCACAGCAAGAGCTCACCTGTGCCTTGGCCCTGATAAACATGCAGACTACCAGTAGCAATGAAGCCAGCTCGTTTTGTGCATTGAAGGTAAGAGAAATACCTGCTGCCAATCCACTTATGTGCCTTGGTACAATAATGCTCACCAGCAACCTGGTCTCCTTGTTCTATTCTGACCTCCCCCAAAGGTCTAGGCAGCAAAGGACCATGCTACTGATGCTTGGTATTTGTTGCTGGTTGGCTTTCTTTCCCCTCACTCTTATTTCATCCAAAGATGCAACACTGGCCACTGATATCAATGTATATTGTTGCCCTCCTGTGGAGAAATAACCCCAACCTTCTAGTGACCACATTGCATCATCCCTCTACATGCACTAAGGAAAAAGTGCCCCTTTATCTATAAACTAGATAACTAAGTTCTCTCAAGCCCCTTCAGAATGTTTCTGGTTAGGAATGTGGTCCCACATGCCTCTTAATCAGGATTAGGTGGCCAGCTATGGTCTGGCTTCTGTTCCCAGACATAAACAGAGGAGAGGTAGCAATAGCATATATTACAAGGAAAGATCCAGGGAAAGCCTCAACAATTAGCCAGATGAGAGACAGTATCTGCTTGAGATTGATCACATGCATTGTACTGTATCCTTGCTGTTCAGAAAAAAAGATTTTATATTGTCGTACTCTATTTACATAGCATTCTTTAAATAACAAAATTACAGAGCTGGAAAACATATCAGTTGTTATCACGGTTTGGGGCTAGGGGTTATGCTACTAGGAAGGGGATTCCTTTCTCATGATGGATCACCTCTATATATTGATTGTAGCTGTAGTTACATGAATCTACGTGTGTGATAAGAGTCACAGAACTACACACACAAACACACACAAAGTGCTTATAAAAAGTGGTGACATCTGAGTAAGCTCTGTAGTCCTGGTTTTGATATTGTACTATAATCCTATATGATTTTATTATTGGAGGAAGCTGGATGAAAGGTATATGTGATCTCTCTGTACTATTTTTGCAACTTCCTAAGGATCCTATAATTACTTCAAAACAAAAAAACAAACAAAACTAACAAAAAGCCCTGTCTAATAAAAGATGGTATTTGGAGTAGTTATATAAGCTTTATAAATGTGAAGGGATAGTTCTGCTACACAGTCTGAGGCAGAGAGTAAACCAAATATCATAGTATCTGCAAATGAAGAGAAAGCACTGAGGTCTTCAGTTTTCCTTTATCCTGTATGTCTTAAAAACAAACTGGACTCAAAGGCTAGAAGTCAGCGAACCTCCAATGTTCAGTGCACCTTTTACGTTATCTGTTTTTGGACTGAATGTTTGTGTACCTCAAAATTTGTGCGTTGAAACTCAAACCAATGGTATTTGGAAGTAGGGCCTAGGGGAGGTACTTAGGTTTAGATGAGGTCATGAGGGTAGAGCTCCCATAACAGGGTTAGCATCCTTATAAGAAGAGGAAGAGAGACCAAAGCTTGCTCATGCTTATGCCCCTTTCTTCTTGCTCTCTCTGCCATGTGATGACACAGCAAGAAGGCAGCCATTTGCAAGCCAGAAAAAGGGCCCTCACTAGGGAACCAAATCTGCCATCACCTTAATTTTGGACTCCCAGCCTCCAGAACTGTGAGAAATAAATATCTGTGGTTTATGTCACCCAGACTCTGGTATTTTGTTATGGCAGCCTGAACAGACCAACACAGCCTGGGAAATCTTCCTGAAATCCCTAGCGTAAATAAGTGACTTTTCTTTATTCTCCCATAAGACTTTGTTTCTTACTCTACTCCTGAACACAGTGAGATGGTATTTATTTCCTTACATGTCTGATATCCCACTGGGTTGCAAATAAGAGAGGATTCTACTTATCTCCCTCTTCCCCATGATATGGCATGCCTGGAAAGTGTAGATACTGCCTTAGTTTGTTCAGGCTGCTATAAAAAAACACCATAAACCAGGTGGTTTATGAATAACAGAAATTTATTTCTCATAGCTGTGGAGCCTGGAAAGTCCAAGACTCCGGCATTGGCAGATTTGGTGTGTCACGAGAGCCCACGTCCTAGAAGGCTTTTTGCTCTAACTTCACATGGCAAAAGGGTCTAGGATTCTCTCTCAGGCCTCTTTGATAAGAGCATTAATCCCATTCATGAGGCTCTACCCTCATGACCTGATCACTTCACAAAGGCCCCATCTCTTTTTTTTTTTTTTAAGATTTTTATTTATTTATTCATGAGAGACAGAGAGAGGCAGAGACACAAGCAGAGGGAGAAACAGGCTCCATGCAGGGAGCCCGACGCGGGACTCAATCCCAGGACTCCAGTATCATGCCCTGGGCCAAAGGCAGGCGCTAAACCACTGAGCCACCCAGGGATCCCCAAGGCCCCATCTCTTAATACTGTCACCTTGTGGAATAGAATTTTAACATATGAATTTGGGGGGAATACAGACATTTAGTCTATAACAGGTACTAGTAAAATTCTGTTGAGAAACACTATTAAGTAAACCTGAATTAAAGTATGACTGAGCAAGAATAAGGAGAACTTACATCAAATACTATGTCAACATGTAGAATACACACCTGTGTCATGTAGTTGCATGATATTATGTGATTTTTGTCTCCTGTTTTATATGTTAGTTATCTATATATTTTCATTGCTTCTTAGGCTTTTGGAGACCAAAAGCAGAAGAAAAGGTTGTAGGGTTGAGGTGAGGGTTAGGGTTAAAGTAGAGGGTGGGGGGGGGGATGGGCAGTAAAGAAATCAGATAACTAAATTGTATTTGTTAAGTGTAAATTTTCTAACAGGGTGATAGTAGTTTATGTTGAATTAAATAAGATGGGAAATGACTTCTCTGTCACATGACAAACTGTCCAGTAGTGAGTTTTCCAGGCTGGGAGGACAGAATTGCCACAAGCAGAGACTAGGTTCCTTCCCTCTTGCTCCGCCAACGTGCTGGACTAGTTTCCCCCTCCACATGGTAGAGTTTGGTCACTGCCACAACCAAATTCTAGCTTACAGAATGAGGAAAGACAACATCTAGGACAAGCAGCTTTGCCTCTAAGAAGATGACATGAATGGTTTCATGCTGTGTCTTGAGCCTAGTTAGTAGCAAGGGAGTCTGGGAAATATAGGCTGTGCCTCAGAGGCATTCTGCGTGCCCAGCTTACATTCTGTAGATTCTCAAGAGACATGTAATAATATACAACTATGCATTTGTCTATAACATTTGAAAATCAATCAAGTGTATTTACTCAATAACATATTTAATCCCACTTTTCTAGGAGACTATATTTGAATTCATTTCCTCTCTCTGCAACATACTTATTGTATTGACCTTGAATCTAAACTTCAGTTGTATTTCATTTTTAAACAGTTATACTGACACCTTTCAAGACTGCTTTGTGACAACTGTGATAATTAAATAAGATAATTTATTGTGACAGTTACATGTGATAATGAATATAAGTTGCTTCTCATAGATTCTGTGCTCACAAATGGTAGCTATTATTTGTAGATGGTCACATTTCATTATCATCTTTTAAAATGTTCACTAGAGGTCCTTATTTTAAGGCCATTCCTGTGCAAAATCAACTGTGTAATGTGACAAAACTTGTACTTTTTGGATTGCTAAGTTTAATGGAAACTTGGGGATTTAATCCCTCAACCAATGTAGGAAAAATAACTAATTCACACATCAATTACTAGACACAGAACCAAATGTGCCAGCCATCAGTATATTTCACAAATAGTAAAGATAGCCACACTGAGAAATATTTTCCAGTAATTTTCAAAGCTTAATATATTCCTAGATTTTTATCTATTTGAATATATAAAAGAGAGAGCATATATTCTGGGAAATTTTTAAACTCTGCATTAATCACGTTGATAACTTTGCAGTCTGCATTTTTGTAATAATATGAGATGGATGTAAAGGAAGGAAAATTATGTACACATTTAGCATATAACCTACAAATCGAGAGAAAGCACTACAAGAATATAGAACACACATGTGATTATTATGCTTTATTTAAAACATGTGTGTTTCTAAATTTAAGGTAGAGCTCTGAATTATTTTTTTTGAGCTCTGAATTATTTTAAGAAAATTCGGTATTATTCACACTTATATTAAGGTTCAATTCTAGCATATATACAGTGTACTAGATAAGAGATGATAAATACATTATATTCTGCATGCCAAATTCTGGTCAATGGCTACTGGTGACTGTTGGGTTGTGTTCATCACAATTCTGAAGTCATGTTTGACATAAGTGGGAAAAAGGTCTGGAATTAGTTGGTCATGTCTGTTAGGAGCACTGCAGGACACACATAGGCATATGTTTGGGTTCCTGGTCACCTTGCATTATAATGCAGGCTGGCTTTTCAATGATCAGTAGAGTGCCTAGAACAAATGTGCACATCGTTACCCCTATGAATGAACAAATGAATTCTCTTTTTAGCGATTTCATTTTTCCCAACTAAGGTATCATCATGATTTGAATCTTTCAAAAAACTTTATATGTAAAAAAGCAGTATTAGGTTCATATCAAAAGTGAGAGGGAGATACAACAGACATTTCTCATATACCCTCTGAGCCCACACATACCTAGCATCCTCTGTTATCAACATCTCCACTAGACTGGTACATCTGTTACAAATGATGAGCTGACATTGACACGTTATAGTCACCCAAAGCCAGGATTTCACATTAAGGAACTCTTGGTGTTGTATATTCATTCCATGGGTTTAGTCAAATAGTGGTGTGTACCTATCATTATTGTCTCATACAGAGTATTTTCAGTGCCCTAAAAATTTACTGGGCTCCGCCTATTCATCCTTCCTTCCCCCACCTCTGGCACTGATCTTTTTACTGTCTCCAGAGTTTTGCCTTTTCCAGAACGTTATAGATTGAAATCATACAGTATGTAGCCTTTTTAGATTATCTTCTTTCACTTAGTAATATGCACGTAAGGTTCCTGCATAGCTTGTCATGGCTTGATAGCTCATTTGTTTTTTAGCACTGAGTAATATTCCATTCTCAGGATGTGCCACAGTTTATCCATTCACCTGCTAAAGGACATCGTGAGCACTTCCAGGTTTTGGTGATTATGAATAAAGCTGCTCTAAATATCCATGGGCAAGGTTTCCTGTAAACATAAGTTTTCAACTCTTTAGAGTAATACGAAGGAGTGCAATTGCTGGATTGCATAGAAAGAATATGTTTAATTTTCTAAGAAATCGCCAAACTGTCTTCCAAAGTGGCTCTACCATTTTGCATTCCCAACAGCCATGCCAGTTCCTCTTGCTTCAAATCTTCACCAGCATTTGGTGCTGTTGGTGTTCAGGACTCTGGCCATTCTAATAGGTGTGCAGTGGTGTCTTGTTATTTTAATTTGCATTTGTGACGTGGAGCATCTTTTCATATGCTTATTTGCCATCTGTACATCTTCTTTAGTGAGGTGTCTGCTCTTACCTATGGCCCATTTGTTCATATTTATTTATTTATAAGTAGGCTCCATGCCCAACATGGGATGTGAACTCAAGACTGTGAGATTGAGAGTTGCATGCTCTGCTGACTGAGCCAGCCAGGCACCTGTCTGTGGTCCATTTATTATCATGTTGGATGTTTTCTCATTCCTGAATTTGAAAGTTCTTCATATGTTTTCGGTAACAGTCCTTCATCAAAGGTATCTTTTGCAAATATTTTTTAACTCCACACACTTTCCCTAGACCTAGTGCCACGGATTGAATTACCAGCCACATTTTGGGACCTGATTGTATTGCTTGCTAACACAGGTTCTATTATCTATCTCCTTTATCTCTTGCCATCTCCCATTTTAAGGCAACAAACTATAAGGGAAGTCTGCTAGGGAACTTCTGATCAAAGTAGAGGAAAACTTCTTGGGCTCACCCTTCCCTTCCCAGCCTTTGAACTCATTCATGATGTCTGGATCTGTGGCAGCCAAATACCATTAAGAGGAGACATTAAACAAACAAACAAACAATATTCTAGGTTATAGAAGAACAGAGATCTAAAAAGTGGCAAGATTTTTTTTTTTTAGTGGCAAGATTTTTATGGCATTTTTGAGCAACTAAAACAATGCCTAAAGCTGCCTGCATCAAATTATTTTTATATAAGAAACATAAACCTGTGTTTTACAAGCCACTATTAATCATATTTTTTGCTCTGTGGTGTTAAAAGCCTTCATAAGATATAAAATCCAGTGTTTAGTACCGTGATTGCGGTGAGGGTAACATGAATGTATACACATGTCCCGACTCACAAAATTGTATATTTTAATCATGTGCAGTTTTTATATACCAGTTACACCTCAATAAAGCTAGAGGGGAAAGATACACAATCCAAATCACTCCGCTGAACTCCAAAACTGAGCTGCCTACCCAGCAAGTGCATCTGGATGTCTTGGAAATGCCTTAAACCAAGCAAGCCCGGAATGGATATGATCCCGTTTTCCCTGCAAAACTGCATTTCTTCTGATCTCTTCTCAGTGAATGGCACTGAAACTTTGGTGGGATTCTTGCTGTCTCACTCCTGCTTTCTTACTCTCACATCAAGTTCAGGAAGGTCAGTTGATACTACCCCCAAAATATCCTTGACATTTGTCTCTTCATTCCTATTTCTGCTGTCTTGTTTTAGAACATTTCATTATATTTTTTAAAGTGTAAAATATAATAAATACACCAATGAGAACATATAAATACATGTACAACATGGTACTTTCTTAGGAAGCAAATGCTTGTCTCCCGTTCCCTCCTCCGATGTATCTCTATGAGGTTACCGCGTAGTCTTTCTGTACTAGGAGTAAGGTTATGCCACTGCTTATTTTAATGTTTCAAAAGCTTCCCACTGCGTTCAGAATAAAATTCAAACTCTGTAACATTCCTTACGATGCACTTCTTGAACCCTGCTCTGGTCAACTTCTGTTTCATCTCCGAAGTGACCTTGCTATATTCCTAGCGTCCTGCACATATAGCCCTTTAACAAAAAAGAACTTCCCAAACTTGGCTTTACTTTATCTCCTCCACCAGCCTCTGACCTCAGCCAGGCTGGGGATAATATCTCATTGACTATTCTATACGCAGTGCCTAACACGACCTGGCCATTATAAGCATTCATAAAATATATGGAAAATCTGAATGGGAAAATTCCAAGCTTCTTTACAATCAAGTCTTCCTAAATGGCTTTATACTTTAAAATTGCTTTGTTAGGGGCGCCTGGGCAGCTCAGTGGGTTAAGCGGCTGCCTTCAGCTCAGGTCATGATCCCAAGGTCCCCTGCTCTGCGGGGAGCCTGCTTCTCACTCTCTGCCTGCTGCTCCCTCTGCTTGTGCTCTCTCTCTCTCTCTTTCTCAAATAAATAAATAAAATCTTTTTTAAAAAGTGCTTTGTTAAATACTAAGCTGATATAAGAATTCATCCCCATTGTACAACAAAATCATAAATATCCAAGTAAATGAAAAGAAAAAAACATTCCTCTCTTCCTCAATACTTCTCCAATTCAGTGTAACCACCTGTATCAGCTTTTTTTTTTTTTTAGATTTATTTATTCATGAGAGACAGAGAGAGAGAGAGAGGGGCAGAGACACAGGCAGAGGGAGAAGCAGGCTCCATGCAGGGAGCCCGACTCGGGACTCGATCCCTGGGTCTCCAGGATCACGCCCTGAGCCGAAGGCAGTCACTAAACTGCTGAGCCACCCAGGGATCCCCTCCACTTGTATCAGCTTTAATGTGCAAAACAGTTTTGTATCCATTCTACCTGGATTGGCTCTGTGTTAGTTTTATATTGCTACCATAATAAATTACTACAAACTTACTGGCTTAAAACAATTCCGATGTGTTAGCTCACATTCCCACATGGATAGATTCTCTACTTAGGGCTTCGCAAGTCCAAAGTCAACATTTTGGCTGGCTGTGTTCTCACCTGGAGCTCAGAGTCTTCTTCCAAACTCATTTCTGTCATTGGCAGAATTTAGTGCCTTGTGATTGTAGGACTGAAATCCCTGTTTACTTGCTGGTTGTGGACTGTGGACCATTCTCAGCTCTTCAAGGCTGCCTGCATTCCATCTCATATACTCACTTAATCTTCATATCACCAATGGTACTTTAAATCCTTCTCATGATTCAGATATATCTTTCCCATCTGCCATCAGCCAGCCAAAGGTCTCAAGTGATTAGCAGGTGCATTTGGATAATCTCTTTATCTTACTTAAGGGTACTGTGCCATACTACACAACATAACAGCAGAAGTAAAATTTCATCATATTCACAGGATCTGGAGATTAGAGCAGAATAGCTTTGTGGGGTATATTAGAAATTCTACTTATCACAGGCTCATTGGCTCACAGATACACCATTCTCCAAATGCCACTTTTTCCCACTCACAAAATATCTTCGAGATGCTCCCATTTTAACAGGCACATAATATTTCATACTCTAAATGCAATAAAGTCTACTTAATCATTTTCCCATTGATGAAAATTTCAGTGTTAAATTTTGAATTATTACGTAAAGATAGCAGTTGTTAAAGCCACAGACTCTGGCATTGAATATTTTAAGTATACTAAAGTCTGTGCTCCATAGAAGATACTTTAAGAAGATTATTTCCATCACCTATTAAACAAAGTAAATTCTTGACTTTGGAGAAATTATCAGAAGAGTTCTTTTTTTAAGTTTTTTTTTAATAATAAATTTATTTTTTATTGGTGTTCAATTTGCCAACATACAGAATAACACCCAGTGCTCATCCTGTCAAGTGCCCCCATCAGTGCCCATCACCCATTCACCCCCACCCCCGCCCTCCTCCCCTTCCACCACCCCTAGTTCGTTTCCCAGAGTTAGGAGTCTTTATGTTCTGTCTCCCTTTCTGATATTTCCTACCTATTTCTTCTCCCTTCCCTTCTATTCCCTTTCACTATTATTTATATTCATTTATTCATGAGAGACACACAGAGAGAGGCAGAGACATAGGCAGAGGAGAAGCAGGAGCCTGATGTAGGACTCAATCCCAGGACCCTGGGATCACGGCCTGAGCCAAAGGCAGATGCTCAACCACTGAGCCACCCAGGTGCCCCCAGAAGTGTTCTTTAGAGATAGAGACAAAGATAAGCAGGGAAATAGGGATACTTCTATACATAGAATACTTTAAATTTTAAATCCTAGCATTACTATTTTGAATTTTGATTATCTAGTCAAGATATATGTTCAAAAGTCAGAATATCATAAACCCTTGTTATGATGTTCCTGGCGACATTTCCCACAGCAGTGTCTATGAACTTCAAGGAACATTTCTTCACTTATGTCACGGTTGTTTACATGTTTTTCGAGCCTACTGATTTACCTGAGTTTAAGTATTGCCTCATTTGGTTTTATTTTCTTCGCAGCTTCTTTTACATGAAGGGTAAAATTATCATGCAGTGTTTACAGACTGCAGTCAGATAGGTTGGTCAAATGCAAATAACAGAATTGGTTATTCTCCAATTTTGTCTCTATATGGATCCCTTTTTTAAAAAATTTTTTTATTGGAGCTCAATTTGCCAACATATAGCATAACACTCAGTGCTCATCCCGCCAAGTGTCCCCCTCATTGCCCATCACTCAGTCACCCCAACCCCCCGCCCATTTCCTCTTCCACTACCCCTTGTTCATTTCTATATGGTTTCCTTTTGCCTGCCTATAAGTATCTAAAGGGTCTTTACTCTTCATAGCTTTCTTCTCCGACTGTCCCAACTAGCTCTGCAACTTGCTAGCAGTGGGATATTGAGAATATCTTTAAAAGCTTTTTACTAAAAAAAAAAAAAAAAAAAATGAATGTAGAGGTGCCTGGGGTGGCTCAGCTGATTGAGGGTTCAACTCTTGATTTTGGCTTATGTCATGAACTCAGGGTTCTGCTCAGCAGGGAGTCTGCTTGAGATTCTCTCCCTCTGCCCTTTGCCTGACTTATGCATGCTCTCTCTCTCTGTCTCATAAATAATCTTCAAAATATATAAAAATTTAAAAAATGAATGTGGATTTATAGAAAAATTGAAAAGATAGTATAGAGAGCTCCTATATATTTTTCACCCAGTTTCCTCTAATATTATCTTACATAACTATAGTACATTTACTAAAACTAAGATTAGAGATGCCCAGGAGGATCAGCAGTTGAGCTTCTGCCTTTGGCTCAGGGTATGATCCCAGGATCCAGGATCAAGTCCCACATTAGGCTCCTTGCAGGGAGCCTGCTTCTCCTTCTGCCTCTGTCTCTGTCTCTCTCTGTGTGTCTCTCATAAATAAATAAAATCTTTAAAAAAATAAAACTCAGATTATAGTGGTACACTATTATTCACTCTAGACTATTTGTTTTTCACCAGTTTTTCCATTAATGGCCTCTACTGTTCCAGGGTCCAATTCAGGATCTCATGCTATATTTAGACATTGTGTCTCCTTAGTATCCTTGAAAGATGTTTTTCAGACATAAATTGCGGATATTTATATCCCCAATTTATAGGCTCCTTGTGAGAAGTAGGTGAGGAAACATAGACTAAGTACTGTGGACAGATAAGAGCATATAATATTTGCTGTGTTAGAAAAAGAGATGTCACAGATATTCTTGTACTTGAATATTTGAGGGCATATGCATTATTTCTTCTAGATCAGAGACTTAGAAATGAATTAAGGAATAAAAAGGTAGCTACAGGGACACTTGGGTGGCTCAGTGGTTCAGTGTCTGCCTTTGGCTAAGGGCATGATCCCAGGGTCCTGGGATCGAGTCCCGCATCAGACTCCCCGCAGGAAGCCTGCTTCTCCCTCTGCCTATGTCTCTGCTTCTCTCTGTGTATCTCTCGTGAATAAACAAATAAAATCTTTTTTTAAAAAAAAGATAGCTACATTTAAAATTATGACTGGCATAATCAAATTTTTCTCCCAAAAAATACACTAATATGAATTAGAGTATTCATTTTCCTATGTCTTCTCTGATAGTGGATTGTTAACACTTGTTCTCAGTCTTGCCTATGAGATGGATGAAAAATGATGTCCCTTAGTTTTTAAAACTCAAATATCCCTGATTTCTACTATAATAGTGCATTCTTTTAATAGTATATTGGCCATCTGGGGGTGCCTGTCTAGCTCAGTCATTAGGGTATGTGACTCTTGATTTCAAGGTCATGAGTTCAAGCCCCAGGTCAGGCACAGAGCTTACTTAAAAATAAAAATAAATAAAAATAAATAATAAAGATTTAAAAGTTTATTGGCCATCTGTATTTTTCCTTCTGTCAACTGTCACATCATATCATTTGCACATTTTTCTGTTAAGCTCTATGTTACTGATTTGTTTGATTCATCCTATATTCTAGAAGTTAACTCTTTATATGTTATATGCATCGTAGTATTTTCTCCCAGTCTTATACTTGAATGTTAACTTTATAGTGCTCTTTAAAAAAACTTTGACCAGGATAATATTTACATAATAATATTTACATAATAAATTTACCAACATTAATAGTTTACTTTATGGGTTCTGGATCTAAGGTTTACTTAAGATGCTATTTCTTAAGGTATATGCCTGTTTTAATAAGTTTATAGATATTTTAAACCAGTTACTGGTTTTTATTGATCTGGATTTTATTTTTGCATATTTGGCCTCATTATGTGTAAGTAAACTCCCATATATGCCATAGATTCCATCTAATTTCAACAGAATTATTTATTTAAAAATTCAGGCAAATCTACTGTCATATTAGATCATCTGAAATGTTCCCTTCCATTAACTCTGATTATCAGGATAGCTACAATTTCTATTATTATTATCAATACCCAAGAATAAACACACTAAGAAACAGAGAGAAAGAGCAAGAGAGTGAGAGGATGTATATTGAGAGAAAAATAATCACAAAGCCCAAGCAAAATTTTGCTCATGGGCACAATGATTTTTCAGTAATATGTGGATAATAGTTGTCCATCTCTGTCTCTCTGTCTTTCTCTCATACACACACACTCACACACACATACATACACATTTACACTCTCAGAATACCATAATTAAGAGCTCTGATATATGCATGTGTAATGTCACTTTTTTTTTTAAAGATTTTCTTTATTTGAGAGAGAGAGTGAGTGAGTAGGGGGAGGAGCATAGAGAGGGACAGAGACAAGCAGACTCCACGCTCAACAAGGAGCTGAACACGGGGCTCGATCTCATGAGCCCTGAGATCATGACCTGAGCCAAAATCAAGAGTCGGATGCTTAACTGACTGAGCCAACCAGGCACCACTGTAATGTCACTTTTATTTTTTTTTTATTTTTATGTTTTTTGTAATGTCACTTTTAATGGTAAAAATGTGTGTTCTGTGACTAAAATTTGTTACCTATTCATTTGGAATGTTAGAAAATTCAGTATAATTCTGATAAAGGCATTAATGATAACTGGTTTCAGATATCTAGCATCCTTTATACCACATTAAGATTTAAAATGCAAAAAAAAACCCCACAGATTTTGTGAAAACTGACTTTATATGAAAGGGGTAACAAGTCACATCCAAGTATGATTATGAAGAGAGGCTATTTTTAGGGCCACCTCTAACCTACTTAGCACCCTATTTGAATTTTTTAAAGCCTCCCTCTGGGCAGTCCCCTATGGCTTGGGTACAGAAAAAAAAAGATATTTTTTTTTGTTAGGAAAAACTACCTCATCTTCTGTAAGCCTCAATTCCACTCAAGAGTGCAGAGCTTAGCTAGACAAGCATAGGCCGAATTTGTACCCCAACTCACCCCCATAGCCAGGTTACTGTCTACAGTGCAAAAATGCACAACCATGAGCAGTAGTTCTGACGCCTCTGACTTGAAACACTCATTATAAGCTTCATTAACTCTACCAATTTGAAGGTTGATATACTGGTAAGACATAATCTCTCTCCAAATAAAAACTACAGTAAGAGCATGATAACTAGTAATGAAGGGGAAAGATCCCAGTCATCCCCCAATCAAAACAACCTGGAACTAAATTATAATGATCTGATCAAGTATCACTAATAATTGATACTGCACACACTATTAATGCTGATATACAGCTATTTATAAACCAATCAAAGAAATAAATTTACCATTGTGAATACACTGTTCATTAACTACACGTGATTTTGCACTTATTTCTAGCTGCAGTGAAGTTCATTAGTCCTTTGGGTGGATTCTATAATGCGTTCTTTTATGGTTCCCAAAATGTTGTGACCTAAGAATCACTTGGCTCAATTACGTGCATGGGATAGAACAGAAGAGGAAAAAGTAGCCTGGGTTCACATGAGTGGTGCCTCTCCAGGGCACTAAAGGCAGAGGGAAAATTATTCATCAGAATTAGAAATTAGAGGTTGGTCCTGTGAGATTCAAAGGAAATCTCAAAGGCCTACAAGTTCCCTTTTTGTTAATTTAATATCTATACCAAATCAGGATTCTAATAAACCTTTTACAGAACTGTGTAGGATGGAGCACCATAATAAAGTAAAGACAACAACTCAACATGATCATTAGTCAGCCTTAACATTATTCTATCAAAAGATCCCCTGAGATACACATTAGTAAATGTTTGTTGACTCTGGACCTTACTGAACAGAAGAAAGGTGTTGTTCTTGCTTCTGATTGTGACAATAAAATGCATAAAACTATAAATACACTAAGTGGATATTAACTTCTGATGATCACAAACCCAAAGTATATTTTGAAACCGGCCACCTTTGCATTTATGTAGGTATTTGTCTCTATGCATCATACAAAAATTATTGTTTTAAAACCAAACAGCACTCTTCTATTTGGTTCTTTAAAACTGTGCTTTGCCATATGAGAAATAATTGAATAATCGCATTGCATAAAGCTGAAAGCTTTTATTAGAGGATGGTTAAAATAATAAATACTCCTAGAGAACACAGGCAGTGCAGTATAGAATAGTAGTGGGCCAAAGGGAAGCTGGGGTCATCTACTGCAGTACGCTTCACTAATGCAGGAACAGGCTCCAGCTTTCTCTTCTGTCATCTTCTATAGCAAGGATGTAATTGGTTGTTAGTCTGAAAATTGTGTGTGTGTGGGCGGCGGGGGGGGGGCTTCCACTCTTCTGATTTGGGCCCTATCACTATACTTCTTACATAAACGAAAGATCATGAAGGGAAGTAGAATGTGCCACCCCAAAATATGCCTCCTTGGCATCAAGGCTGATTATTTTTTAAAAACAACAGACAGGAAAAACTCTGAAAACCACGTAGGAGTTACCCTTTTATAAGAGATATTTACATTTATGAGAAATTTCCATTTGTGCAGCTATCTTACTCCCTGTACCAGAAAAAGAATGACTAAATCTCTAGAAACTCTTATCAATGGAGAAGGTACGGACTTAAATCTCTATAACAACCTTACCCTTGTTTACTGTGCCTTTCCTAATAACTGGTTTTTCCCCCACCACCACCACTCCACCACCACCAAACATCTTTTGCCTTTAGCTGAAGATGATATTTAAGGTGATGGCTTGGGCCATTTTAAAGAGTTACTCTGTTTTTCCTGGGTGTTCCACATGTATACAAGAGGTGTCCCTCACATATATAGGAAAAAGTATATGTGTTATTAAACTTATTTTTTTAAAAAGTTTGTTTGTTTGTTTGTTTGTTTATTCATTTATTAGAGACACAGGCAGAGGGAGGAGCAGGCTCCATGTAGGGAGCCCAATTCGAGACTCAATCCCTGGACTCCAGGATCATGCCCTGGGCAGAAGGCAGGCGCTCAACTGCTGAACCACCCAGGCATCCCTGTTTTTAAACTTCTGTTTGCCAAAAAAACAAAACAAAACAAACAAACAAAAAACCCAAAAAACTTCTGTTTGTTTTTTTCATGTTCATCTTTTTTATTACTGGGGGCATGGGTTGTCTCAAGAAAGCACCTAGAAGAGTAGAGGGAAAATTATTTTTTCTTGCCTACAATCTAGTAAAAAATTGGTGGTAAGAAACCTAACTAAAGAAACAGGGTCAGGAGGCTTTGGCAGGGGGAGTTCTCTCACCCTACCTCTCATTGTCAACTGCAGACCCAAAAGAAAGAGACTGACCTTGCATTTGGATACCACTTTAGTATTCTAGCCCAAGGAAGATATGCTTTCCTTACCACCCCTCCCGCAACCCCCCAAAAGCTCGGTCAAGGAAAAGCCACCATACTTTTAACTCCCAGTTTACTCCAGTGGATTTTACTTCATAACAACCCTCCTAAATCACCCCTTCTCCCCTTGAAAACTACCTCTCCTTTGTTCCCCAGACTTGCCTATGGTTTTGCCACAGCCTGTTTGTTCCACATTGCAATTCTCTTTTTTTCCTGAACAAACCCATCTTTTGCTGGTAAAATTATAGGCAGTTTTTATCTGGTTAAGGTTAACAATCTCTACATGTATTTCTTAGTCATTTTCTCTGTGGTCTCTGATGCTTGAGGCAGAACTTCAATTATCAAATACTTACTGGCTATTTTAGTAAAAATACTTAATAAGGCCATATTTTATTTCTGTATTGTTAGTTTAGTATTAATAGATTTTTTCCCATATGTTTTACAATGCAGTACTAGAAGTATTTTTTTTAGTAGAAGCAAATTTTAATATTCTACTCCTGCTACTGTAAGGATCAGTATTTCACTTAAGATATATAACAATGTGGGAAACTGTCAAAAGCAGTGGGAAAATGAATCTGGGTGCCTGGCAGGTCAAGAAATGGATTCTATTTGATGGTAAGAGTACAAATTTATTTTTATGGTGACTGAAAGCCTTGAAATTGTTTTTAGAGAAAGATGAGGAAGGAGTAGTATTCCTAAGAATCAGCCCTAAATTGTACTTGTAATATACATATATCATATGTAATCCTAACAATTCACTTCAGAAGGGAGAAGGTATTGCCCTGATGTTACAAATAAAGAGTGGTATTAGAAATAATATACTGTCCCACATAGTATGCTCAGAGTCAGAGTTGGTCTGATACCAAAATCTGTACCCTTTCCCTCCCTCTAGGTCATCTGGGATTGGTGGGGAGGATGCAGTAGATGGGAATGAAACTAAACATACACAGAATAATATAGAGAGAATACAGAATTACTCAAGGACTATTTCTACAGATGATAGCAGGGGATGCTGAGCTCCTGAACATAGGCTATAGAGGAGAGAACAGATCCAAGAAATATCTAAGAGAAAAATAGCAGACATTTTGGAGAACAGAGAGAAAAGAAAAAATGGCATCATATTTCAGCTTTGGTGATAGAATGACAGGTGATTTTTATCAAGATTTAAACAATGCAGAAAAATGCTCCCCCCCCCTTTTCTCTAGGGCTTTAGGAGGGGGAAATACTCATCTGATTAATGCTGTGTTGAATTTATTTAACGACTTATTTATTTATTTTAAAAAGCATGCATGCAAAAAAGGGACAGAAGGAGAGGAAGAGAGAATCTCAAGCAGACTCCCTGCTGAGCATGGAGCCTGACTCGGGGCTCAATCTGATGACCCTGAGATCATGACCTAAGCCAAAATGAAGAGTCAGATTCTTAACCAACTGAGCTACCCAGGGGCTCCTATTTGTGTTGAATTTGCAGGGCCCATTTGATAACCAACTAAAGAAATCTACCATGAAACTGGATAAAAATATCTAAAGTAGGTAATGAAGGTCTAATCTCTTATAAGGGTGGTGACTAATCACACAAAGAGTGTATGTAAATTGAGATAAGAAGATGTCATGGCAGGCAGCCCGAGTGGCTCAACGGTTTAGCGCTGCCTTCAGTCCAGGGCATGATCCTGGAGTCCCGGGATCAAATCCCACATCGGGCTTCCTGCATGGAGCCTGCTTCTCCCTCTGCCTGTGTCTCTGCCTCTCTCTCTCTCTCTCTCTGTCTCCCATGAATAAATAAAATCCTAAAAAAAAAAAAAAAAAATGTCATGGTAGTACCCTGACAAACATGAATATTTAAGGCAGAAGTCCATGGATATACTTTGAAGGATGTCTGAACCCCTTTAAGTTTTTAACATTTGCATGAGTGAGGGGGATTGCCTTCCATTTTGAAAATAGTGTTCCCAGATTAATAAATTTCTCAAGTGGGGATTGAGACAGACAGTCTATGAACTTGAGTGTTTCTGCATATTCTTGCTGGGTGTGCCAAGAATGCAAGGCCACAGTGGATCTTTGCTTAAGCCATTTGTTAGGGTTGGGTTAACAGGAGCAATCTTGAGAGATGGGTAGGCTTATATACTGCTTGCTATAAAAAGGAAGATATTCCGAGCTCGGTATGTTTCAGCTACAACGCAAGCCCACTACATCTGGAACATTCTGGGCCTTTCCACATCACCAACACGTGGCTCTGAGGAAAGGGGAACAAAAACAAACATCCTGATGCTCGGAGGGCTGATTGTGCAATGAATAATAAAGTCCTTTGTCTTTGACTCAGGAATCTTTTTTTTTTTTTTTTTTTTGACTCAGGAATCTTATGTCTTCTGTGAGCATCTACAAAAGAGTCACAAGGCTAGCTTAATGTATTAGCTTTTGTGTAAGGTAAAATCAAATTCCGTACCTGATAATGGATCATGATGTATTTTGTAAAAGTCTGAATATCATGGGTGAGAAATTAAAGTTAAGCCTAAATGTAAACCTGTAAAGAGAGGGGATAAAATATAAGAGTAATTTTATGGAAATTAAGGATGTGGGAGGTATAAAGGAAAAGCAAACAGAAGGTAATCCCCTAATTTATGAGGTTGAAGTAAACAAAGACTGAAAAATGATAAGTAAATTTCACAATGGAAACCAATTCAGAGGAATGGTGTGGGAAGTATACTTTGGAATAACTAGGACAGTGGTTCTCAATCATGTTGGTCTCAGGATTCTTAAACTCACAAATTATTGAGGACTCTCAAGAACGTTTTGTAAATGTTGTATATATTTACTGATATTTTTGTAAGAGGAATTAACACTACTTTTTTTTTTTATTCATGAGACACAAAGAGAGAGAGAAAGAGAGAGAGGCAGAGACACAGGCAGAGGGAGAAGCAGGCTCCATGCAAGGAGCCTGATGTGGGGGTTGATTCCGGGACTCCAGGATCATGCCCTGGGCCGAAGGCAGGCACTAAACCACTGAGCCACCCAGGGATCCCCAACACTACTTTTTTAACACTACTTTTTAAAATATTTACTTCTTCATTCATTTTGAAGTAACAATAAACTCACCGCTAAATACCATACTACAGGAAAAAATGATTTTTCAAAATTAAAAAGAAAGTGGAAAGGGTGGCACCATTTTACATTTTTGTAAATCTCTTTAATACCTGGCTTAATAGAATAGAAGTGGATTCTCCTATTTGTTTCTGCACTCAGCCTGTTGTGACATCACATCTCGAGGCTTCTGGAAAACTCTAGTATACGTTTATGATAGAGTGAATGAAAAAGGTGAACAACGTTTTAGTATTATTATGAAAACAGTTTGACCTTGAGCTCCCCACCCCCCGCACCCCACCACGAAAGTTTCGCAAGTATGCCCTCAGAGTTCCTGGATCACACTTTGAGAACTGCTGGAATAGAAGAAATCTAGATATTTACATGTGACCTTTGAGTAGCCACATCAGACCATAAAACAAGGAATAAGGCTATTGCCACTGGTGGAAAAGAGCAGAGTGTTCAAGGAAAGGTTAGGTGATTATCTGCTTTGATCTTCTATTAATTTTTTTTAATGAATCCTAAAATAAAGTAAAATGATTTGCAAAAAATAAAAAAAAATAAAATAAAATGATTTGCTATGGAAGATAAGTAGTGACTACTCTTGAGCAGGAGATACCCCAAGGGGACAAAAAGAGGCATCTAGGGTAGCAAGGTGCTGGTACTATTTTTTGATCTGACTGCTAATTCCATGATCTCATTCAGTTAGTAAAAATTAAATGAGTTATATACACTTACCACTTCCACCTTTACCATATGTATACCACGCTTCAGTAAAAAGAATATATAAAAGGAAAGCGTAAGTGCCAGTCTAATTATCTTTACTACTTTTTAAAACACAAGACTTCACTCTGTCAATGAAATAAGACCGGAATCAAGCATAGTTTGACTGACAGATGATGAATGCAGAAGCATGTATGTATGGAGTTAAAACTTATATTTGTAATTCAATACCAAAAAATCAAACTTTTTAAATAGTGACTAAGCTAAACATTCATTAGACTTATGTTTATACTTCCATTTGTGTACAAAGTGAACCTTTCTCAGTTGACGAGTCATTACCTAGCATGCCTGACAGGTAGACTAATTTCATTTCCCCGCTCTGTTAGAAGGGAATGGTGCCCCTCCTTTCATTTCCAGTAAACTCCTCCACCCCATCAATATTTCCACTCTGCACCAGTTTCTTAAAAGGTAAAATCTTGGCTGGCGTAACGATTCTCTTCACTTCAGTGTTGTGAAAGGATATTAATTAATAGCTCTTATCTCTATCTATTAATTCCAACCTCAGTATGAATGTATTGTCGTTACACTCCGAGAAAATGCCAAAAATAATTTTTAATGTGACACAGAAAAGTTCCTCGAGAGATGATTTTCTTTGTTATCTATGATTCTCACTTCGTTTGAACAATTTACAGGAAAGTCTCAACACATCTCCGGGGCACTTATAAAGCTGTAAGTCTGTAGCACTTACCCTAATGTGCTCCCCTGTTAAAGACATCAAATGTGTCATAACCCATAGACTGTTGTTGTGGGTTAGCAAGACTGAATACACGTAACACTTTCACGGATATGCCAAAGGAGTGATCAGTTATCTTGGGCATGAAGATTAACTTCTCTACACCTCCATGTAAGGTAGAACAAATATTTCATAGTTTGTCACAAAATAAGCATTATTGAAAGTAAAAGCAACTCATTCAATGCCATAATGGTGGAATGAACTAAGAGCCAGACTCCTGGAAAAGTAGTTCAACAAAGAGCAATTTTGCTTTGCTTCACACGGGGAGAAAAGCTTTAAATGCCAGCAGACAAGTTATGTGAATAGTATAGAATATTTCTGCCTAGCCATTCTATTAATCCATCGTCTAGTCCTGGAAAAACACTAGAGGCTATCTTAAAATAATAAAAGTATTATAACTATTTTCATTGTAGGAAAGTGCCCTATTCTACAGTGCGATCACTACTAAGGGCAATCATTCATAATTCCATATACTTCTTGTTTACTTTGGAGTTTAAGCAGCATTAATCACCGCTCCTTCTGTTGAACAGCACATTAAAACCAGTGAAGAATGCCTCCTTGCAGTAATATTTGTAGCAACAGGCTCTGATCTGAAACATTAGTTAATTGACATACGAACACACAGAAACACACACAGACATCAGCTTAGATTAAAAAGCAGTGCTAAGAAATTTAAACAAGGGGCATCTGGGCATGAGTTAGGGGAGAAAAAGATAAGAAAGAGAGTTCAATTTTGCAGAGGTTTTTCAATGACTGAAGTAATTCTAGTAAGTGCGTGATCTCCGTGTCATAGGCAACTAATTAAAATGGCTATACAGCCCGATGTCCTAGCAGCATGAAATTTCACAGATTGGAATAGCTAAAGTAATGGAGCAGAATTCTTGAATTAAACCAATTGGTATGAAGGGATTCACTCTCAGAAGGTATGAGACAAGTTAATAGGCTAATCTGGAAAGCATATATAGGGTATTTTTGGAAAAGTCTTGAATTTCAGGATTATGCAAGTTGGAGGAAGGCCAGGAGGGTCTATGAGATAAAACTCCCAGCCCTTTCCACATTTCATGTTGCACTGAGCTCTGCAATTCCAAAATGAGCAGTTCTTTGCATGTAGATGCTCTGCAATAGTGGTCTTTACATTTTTTTTTTTTTTAAGTAACAGAATCCCCTGGAAGGCTTCTTAAAACACTGATGGCTGGGCCCCACCACCAGAGTTCCTGATATGGAAGGTCTAGACTGGGGCCTGGGAATTTACATTTCTAATTAATTCCATGCTGAGGCTGATGTTGCTCACCCTGGGATCACACTTTGAGAACAATGCTCTAGAAGACAGCCAGGTTTCTACCAGTGTTCTCAAAGCTGAACATGCATATGGGTCTCCTGGTTATCTTATTAAAGCATGTACAAAACACATGGGGACCCTGTGAAAATGCAGATTCTTACTCAGTAAACATGGTGATGCCAATTTCTCTGCTCTGGGGAACACACTCTGAAAAACAAAGAACTGTAGTCTCTTAGCATGAATCCATTTATCATACCACATCTTCCTTAATGAGCAAAACTAGATAGAGCTTGAAAGCACTGGGAGGGGGGCAAGGATTGTGAGGGAGAGAGGAGCCAAAGATGAAGCTCGAGCTAAGCTCAGAAAGAGGGTGTCATGCTAAAGGCAAACTAAACCAACTTCATAGTTGGTCAGTCTGTCACTTTTTTCCTCAGGTATTATGAAATATAGACTTTTTAATGGTTTATATTGCATTTATCTAACTTTGAAAATAAGTGTTCAGAGCCCAGTAGTTTTGAAACAAAACATTCTTACCTATATTCTCTCAATAGGGTTCTCGATTTCTAGAATTTCAGATGGAAACTAGAGAATTACTCCTTCTTTTTACAAGAAGTTCAGTTACCTGTTTTTGCCCTCTCTTTCAAATTTTATAACTATCAACTCTCTAGTAGCAATACTCAGCCTTCAATGTACCTAATGATTTTATATATATACATATAAAAGATTTTATTTTTAAGCCATCTCTACACATATCTAGTGATTATAGATGAACCAGTGACTAACTACTGTAGAAGGTAATTAGGCATCTGATGCTATGCTTTCTTAAAAAAAAAAAATTGTGTACAAATTATAGGTGGCAAAGAATAAAGAAAGAAAAAAAGAACTCTTACTCCAAACCCCAAACTTTTGTTTATTCTGGTTTCTGTGTTAACATATGTTCTAGATCTCCAGTGGAGAATTTCTTGCACTTACAAGACTTCTTTGTATATTTTAGTTAACAGTCCTTTACAGATGTGTCTTTTGCAAATATTTTCTCCCATTCTGTGGCTTGTTTTCTCATTCTCTTGACAATATCTTTCTCAAAGCACAAGTTTTAAATTTTAATGAAGTCTAGCTTATCAATTATTTCTTTGATGGATCATGCCTTTGGTGTCGTATCTAAGCAATCACCACCATACCCAAGGTAATCTAGATTTTCTCCCGTGTTATCTTCTGGGAGTTTTATAGCTTTACATTTTACATTGAGGTTTGTGATCCTTAAGGGATCATTCTTGCCTATTATAAAACAAGGCTTATAATTCACCTTAAACCACAAGATTGCTATTCGATAGGGACATTTTAACATTAAATATTTAGCAAGACCCCTTACCAGGTCATTGATAAATGTGTAAATAATATAACATGGGTAGTGTACTTTATAACAATGGTGAAGATTGGTTTGTGTATTCTTAAGTATAAAAACTATAACTAGGGTCTGAACAAAGTCCAAAGGGACTCTATGGAGAGTAGTTGATTATAATGGGTGAGGAAATAGAAGAAAATTACAAGGGAGGGTGAACTTCTTGAAAACAGTAGACTGTGGTTTATTTATCTTTATGTCTTCGATGTGTTGGCTAATGCGTGTAAGTCAGATGTAAATAAATGCTGACATATGAATGCATGATAGAGTTAAGAGCATTGATTTCTTCTCTACTAGTTGTTATGTGTGATAGGATAGAACACCATCCCATCAGACCAATATTATATCCCTTACAGTAGCTATCCTGTTCAGAGGGAGAAATAGAGAAAGCAAATTCATGTTTATGCAACAAAGAAATTTTACCTATGTATCATGTACTAGACATAGTTTGTATACATTATCTTTGGACAGAAATAATTTCATTTGTGTTTCTTGAGGTTGTTTTAGATAAGACTTTGATGAAAAGCTTAAGTTGTCAAGGTACTACACTAGCTGTAACATGGCCCCACGGTTCAAAGAGTGTTCATAAAGGGATGTAGAGATCCTCCATAAAAACTGTAAAGTGGCAGTGGTAGGAGAGCCAAAGTACCCTTCAGCCCTGTTACAGTAGGCCAAGCCTAGGCCAGCTGGATTTTTTATGAGCCCATACGTGCAGTTATTGTCAATGAGTACCATTCCACCTTAGTTCCTCAGTATTTTGATCTAAGAGTACAAAGCCCTCTCCACTCTGCTTCAAGCTACAGCCAGTAGCCTGAAAGCAGGTACACCAAGTTTTTTATCCAGTCCCCTTTACTTATTGCTCAGAATAGATCAACTAGTGGGCTAGTTGGTAAGACCTGGTTGCCCATATTAACACTAAGCAAGCTAACAGGCTACACTCATAATTGCAACTGAAACTGGAAGTAATAATTTTTAGAAACTCATTTAAATGTAAGGAAAATTAGAGGGGTGCTTAGCTGGCTCACTAGGTAGAGCATGCAACTCTTGATCTCAGAGTCATGAATTCAAGCCTTATGTTGGATGTGGAGATTACTTAAAAATAAAATCTGAAAAAAATAAGTAAGGAAAACTGCAATGTTAAAGAGGATCATTATGAAGAATTATTTCAAAACTGAAGATAGCTAAGAATCCAGTTTGGGTTTATAATTGATTCACATTTGAAACTCATCCATTAAATAATTCCATTAAATATTTTTGAATACCTGCTTTATATTAAGGATTATTTTAAAAGTTCAAAGATAAATATGTGTATGTCAAAAATAGTAATTTTGATAAAAGATTATTACTAAGCACCTGTTATGTGCAGGGCACTTTATATAGTCTCATGTTTAAAACAATCCTTCAGTGTGGGTTTTATTCTTCTCTTTTTACAGATAATATCTTGGGTACAGAGAAATTAACTAAATGATCTGAGTGTACAGAGCTCATGAGTAACAAGTGGGAGTAAAATCCTCTTCTTTCTGATTCTGAAGCATTATGCATTTTGTTATCCTGCCTTTGTGAATTCAGTTCCCAATTCCTCCATTGTTTTTGGGTTAAGAAGAATAAGAATATAAAATTAACACTTATATGGTATATCAATAGGATGACCATATAAATTATCCTCCAACCCAGAATACTTTTGAGAGTAAAATAGGAGTATTAAAAATCACCACTGGCCGTATCATTCAATAGGTATAAAGTTTCTGTTATACTAGAGGAGGATGTTCTAGAGATCCACTGTACAACATAGTGCCGATAGGTAGCAATACAGTATTGTGCCCCTCAGAATCTATTAAGAGGGTAGATCTGAAGCGTTCTTAGCATAAACACATAAAATAAAAAGCAAAGAGACACAAGGAAACTTTGGGAAGTGTTAGGTAGATCTACCACTTGATTGTAGTAATTGTATCACTAGTATTTATATATGTTCAAACCCACTGAACATCAAATTATACACGTTAAATATGTGCCGCTTTTTGTATATCAATTATATCTCAATAAATCTTTTTTAAAGTAGCTTAAAAATTACGCCAGGGCAGTACGTGTAACCTGTGACATATGGTCCCTTCTGTACTAAAGTTCCAGGCAGAAAGTAGATGGCACACTGGGAAGGATTTAACTGAAAACAATTCAACAAAGGAATAAAGTGCAGCTATGCGGCAAGTGTAAAGCATCCAATATGGATGGTAAGACCCAGTTAACTAGCCATAGCAGGCTTGAGGAGCAAGAAGCAGAGCAGGCCTGGCTAGAACCCTGTGAGAGCTGAAAATGGGGGGAAATGGACTTAAGAGAAGAAAGAGAATAACCAGTATGGGTGGACTTCTGATCATATTACCTGTTTTTAAAATAAGCCAAAGAAGCTTAAATACTTGAATGCCTCTAGTCTTGTCCAACAATTTAGGATTCAGCATGAAAATATTCTTTGCTTGTCCTACTCTGAGCCTCATTACTGAGAAATGATCCTGAGATGAACCCTGCATCCAAATTCTGATAATCACTTATTGGGGCGGGGCGGGGGGAGAAGCTAATTTTCTTGGTAATCTATCTAGTAATCAAGTCCTTCTATGAAGTGACAACCTTAGTCATAAAAAAGGCAGGAAACCTGAAGTTCTACTAACCTGGATTTACAAGTAAGTTGTCCTTATAACTAACTGTGTGACCATGAATATGATCTTTTCTGAGTTTCAGTTTCCTTTTCCAAAATGTGGGACAATAAGTCTGACCTCCATAAGGGATAACACATAAAATAGACTCACCAAGTACCTAACATAGCCAGAGGCCAAGAAACAGTACTTAATGCTATTACCATTAATGCTGTTAGTATCATTCATATAATATTTAGTTATTATCCAAGAGAATAGACTATTAAATTTTTTCCAGTGAGTTGTCCTTAGACTGTCTAGATGTCAACCATAATGTTGTTCTCTGCTCACTTACTGAGATATCCAGTTTGACTTCTCTTCAACCCAGATGGCTCTGTTTATATAATGGGCCCCTCTGCCCATCAAGACTTGGGTCATCCCTCACATATGTCTGTGTATATACGACAACCACTAAGAGGAATCAAGAGTGGAAATAATATTGGTAATATAATAGCATCTAAGAAAAAAAAGGTAAAATCATGGATACATTCAGTCCAATGCTTTGGTATAGCCACAGTAATTTATGATTAGCTTAAAATTCTCATTCAGTACCAAGACCTTTCATATCCATGACTTAATTTTTCACTCTCTGTGGGGTTTATTCGGTATATTTCTTTATTCAAACTTAGGTTCAAGAAAAGTTTCTTTCAAAAGCATGCAGAGCCATCTGCTTAAATAGTTAGACCATAAGCAAACAGACTGGGTAAACAATTTTGGCTGTCACTCGATTATTGGTCTGATGTGAATACATATTCATTGTGTATTCACTGAAGTTCTCATGGATAACCTAATACAGATTTTTAAAGATGTTTTCTCTCTTTCATTCTTTCATATTTGAAAAAGAAAAGCAGAGTCCCTAAGGTGCATTTTGAACTGTCTGGAACTCAATATCTATTAATTTAACAGAATCACAAAAAGAGCAAAACACATTTACTTTTCAGTTTGTAGGAACAATTACTGTGTTGTATTTATTTTATAGTATCCACCTTCATATTATTTCTTCCTAAATTCTTCCTGTCAATCTCACTCAACATTCAGCTCTCTAAAATCACACCTCTTAAAAGTAGTGACAAGTAAAACCACTAAAGCCATGACATTAGCTGGCAAGGAGATGTGCTTGTAATATTTAAGCTGAGCACCCCTTCTAGAAGCTCATGATTTTCAGTTACTGTAATATCTTTTAGTCCCCTGCTATACAGTGCATTGTCAAGCAGAAATTTGGTTAATTTCATCACTATACGTAACCTCTAGGTGTGCTTTAAGAAAGAGGTTCTGTGGAGGCCCAGAATTTCAGGAATAAATATTCATAGTGTGTGTAGATCAGTTGTGCTAATGGCCCTAACCATTCACCCTTCCTTTATCCTTTCCCCTTTCCATCAAACTTTGTCATTCCTTCTCACTCTGGCAGGTCATTCTGCTTCCATCCTTGATCCTGGACTCCTCTCCTGTGACTTGCTTTGGCCAAGAGGATGTTAGCAAACTTGACTCAGAGGCTTGAAAAAGTACCTCCATGTTTCCACTTCCTCTCTTGCTCATCTACCTTTGCTTTGAGACTATGCCTACAAGAAGCATGTAAGAGAAACATGGAGAGAACTGCCTCATCACTCAAGAAGGAGTGATATGGACATCAGGAAAGGCCTAAGAGAAACATTGATATGAACGTTGGGCTGTCTCTTAAAGATTCATAGGAATTTATTAGACTATGAAGTAGAAGGATGTATCAGGAGGGGGTAAATAGAAAAACCTATCAGTTTGTGAAAAAAACACGGCATATTTAAAAAACCCAAATAGCTAGATGGGAACCATCTCATCACAGAGGTCATTGTGTGGCATGCTAGGAGTTTGTATTATATGTTATAATTTTGGCAATGGGGGGTTACTGAAGAGATTTTTAGCAAGTGTTGCTTGGTATCACTTTAAAATGAATGATGGCAGGAGGTTCAAGGATAGACTAGAGATTGCAGAGACTGAAGGAAGAGAGCATGACTGGGAGAGGACTGAAATGGTCCAAGTAAGAAATGGTGGCTGCCATGTTTAAGTCATAAAAGTGGCAGAGTGAAGAAGCAGATTCAGGAAATATTTACAAGCGGAAGTGAAAGACCTGGCGAATAAACTGAATACAGGTAAGGAGTGGGAAGAAATGGTTCCCAGGTTCATGGGAGTATTCACTGAGATAGACAGCATACTCAAGAAGTGGGCTTGGGCTGAAGCAAGAAGAAGGTAGAAGAGAGTGCCATGAACTCAGTTTTCTATTAATAGAATATGAAGGTCATCTTAGATGTCATCGAGATGATTTAAGTCAGTGGAGGAGCATACAGTCTATTCAATTGGAGTGTTCATCATGGCATCCTAAGCTGTAGTCTTATAGGTAGAAATGGAAACTGATACATCAAAGGGGAAACAAAAAGAGCTGTATTATTCTTTGACACAGTCTCTAATAAACAGAACCTGAGGCATGGGTTAAAGAGCCGATACTTTATTTAGGAGATGGAAATCTAAGGCAGCACGCTTAAGAAAAAGGCAAGTAAAGATTGTTTTACCCTGTTGGTTACCATGTTGTGGTAAACTGAAAAGAGACACTGAAGGCTGCTCAGCAAGTCGGGCTGCTTAGCATCTGAGGTTTCTCCAGATAAGCCATGAGGTGAAACTGGGCCTCAGAGTAGAGTGTGTCATTTAATCTTGTTGTATAGTGTCCCATTGAAGGATGGAAGCAGTTGAACTGGAAACTCTGGGTATCGGCTTGGTCTGCCTGGCTGTGTGACAGGAAGAAAGGGGGAGAGTCTAGCAGAGACAAATGATTGACTGGCCTTGGTCCAATGTGGTAAAAATACTGGGACACAACTGGAAATAAGGAGGTAGTAAGGGAATCTCATCAGGGAGGCTCACAAACCACGTGTCCAATACTATATATCAACATGGTACAAACTGGAAAACCTTAATTTTGATTCCAGAAATAAAGCTGGAAAATATGTTTTGCTACATAACACTTGCTAATGTGGCTGTAAAATATTTTTAATTTTCCTAACACATTCTCATGTGGGTTTTGTGTGGAGAATTCCATAGTTTGGATGCAACTTGACATATATAAAAGAAATAGATTCTACTGAGCTCATTTTGACAAATGCAACACAAGAAGAGTGTCCAATATGATATAAAATATGGTGAAGAAAGTAGAATCTTTCTAGAACACTGTACAAACTCAAAAATGCATCCCTCAATTAATTTATATTAATGTATATTATTATTTATTTATGATAATCCATCATAAAACATACTTTTATAGGACTTTTAAAATATCCACAGTATGTTTATACCACATTATACTATATTAGGGGCTGAATTCTTCTAAAGACACATTTGATACATCCAAAATACATCCAAACATATCAGTGATTATTATGAATATGCATAAACCAATTTGACTAAAACCTGGGGCACCTAGGTGGCTCAGCCAGGTAAGAATCTGACTCTTGATTTTGGCTCAGATCATGATCTCAGGGTTATGAGATAGAGCCCCATGTTGGGCTCTATGCTGGGCATGGAACCTACTTGAGATTCTCTCTCTTCCTCTGCCTCTCCCCTGTGCCTGCTTGCTCTCTCTCTCAAAAAATAAAAAATAAAGTAAATAAAACAAGCAAAACCCAGCTATTATCCTATTTATGAGGACACATAAGATAGAATGGTGGTAAAGACTAAAAATGAAGAGAAAATCCTATGTTAGACAAATGATAAGGAGAAGGCAATGGTAGCAATACAAATAACAGACAAAACAATATTCAAGGTCAAACAGGGACAGATTGATAAAAGTTGTTGAAAATCCCATCAGTGTCTTAACATAAAGAGAACAGAACTTTCATGAGGACATCTCCATCTAACTGAACAAGTGCAAATATAAAAAAAATATGAGAAAGTCATCAAAATACAGAGGAAATGGACATATAAATAATACCAACAAGAGGTATTACAGATGGTGAGAACAGAGAATGGACCCAAACAAATTGATGACTGGTGCTCCTAAACAAAAAAACAGTAACCAGCAGAAGTAGTGGTAAAAGATTTAGTAATCTACATGATTTCAAACAAACAAAACCAAAGTAACCCAAGAGTAATTAAAATATGCAGTATGAAAAAGTGCACAAGTTGTACCTGACAAAATTATTGGCATTTTACTAAAACCTCTCTCTTTCTCTCTCTGCCCACTCTGTATGTATTTGTATATGTATATATATGTGTGTGTGTGTGTGTGTGTATCCTTATTTTTTAAGTTGCAAGGATGAAAGAAAAGATCATACTAGCATTCAGCAGAAACATTAAGTTACATAGAAAGAGAAACTAATCTGAATACTTTCAGTGTTCTTTTCCATGATGCTAAATACTATAAACCCTGAGTTTTTTAGAGAAAAATTATTTGTGACTCTATACTTTCTACAAAGAGATAAGAATTCATCATATGTTAACCTGTTAGCACACAAAAAATTTCTCTTTTGGTATATATGGGCTCAAGCATATATTACCAGAGCACCTTTCCTGACAAGTCTACTCCAGTGGTGAGAATGGAGACTCAGACTCAGGCATGAAATTTTGTTTTTCAAAGACAGCAAATAAGTCTGCTCAGGCTGCCATAAAAAAATCCCATAGCCTGACTGGCTTAAACAAAAGACATTTATTCCCTTATGGTTCTGGAAACTAGACCAGTTCAAGTTGTCAGCCTAGTTGGTTTCTGGTGGAAGCCTTCTTCCTGGTGAGCAGATCGCCACCTTCTTACTGTGCCCTCACATGACCTTTCCTTGGGGTAAGCATATGGGGAGAGAGTTCACCAGTGTCTCTTCTTATTAGGACACTATTCCTTTTGTGTGTGTGTGTGATTATTTTATTTTATTTATTTTTTATAAATTTATTTTTTTATTGGTGTTCAATTTGCCAACATATAGAATAACACCCAGTGCTCATCCCGTCAAGTGCCCACCTCAGTGCCCGTCACCCAGTCACCCCCACCCCCCGCCTACCTCCCCTTCCACCACCCCTAGTTCGTTTCCCAGAGTTAGGAGTCTCTCATGTTCTGTCTCCCTTCTTGATATTTCCCACTCATTTTTTCTCCTTTCCCCTTTATTCCCTTTCACTATTTTTTATATTCCCCAAATGAATGAGACCATATAATGTTTGTCCTTCTCTGATTGACTTATTTCACTCAGCATAATACCCTCCAGTTCCATCCACGTGGAAGCAAATGGTGGGTATTTGTCATTTCTAATGGCTGAGTAATATTAGGACACTATTCCTATAGAATCATGTCTCCATTTCAATGGCCTCACTTAACTTTAATTACTTCCATAGAGACCCCATCTTCAAATACAGTCACATTAGGGGTTAGGGCTTTAGAATACAAATTTGGGTGGAAAGACACAAGCATTCAGTCCATAACAGATAAGGAATGAACATTAAATCATTTAAACATAAATCTGATTAGGACTGCATATGTACAATTGAAATAAGTATCTGAAACCTCAAAATGGAAATGTACCAAGTAAAATAATAAATAGATTTAGATTCCATGCTATGCTAACAAAAACCCCAGACACAAAATAGGTTTAAATTTGAAGGGATCTATGCACTCTAATGTTTATTACAGCAATATTTATAACAGCCAAACTATGGAAGTAGCCCAAGTGTTCATCAATAAATGAATGGATAAAGAAAATATGGTGTGTGTGTGTATGTGTATATCAATTTATGTGTATACACACACACACACACACACACATATATATAAACATATACATACCATGGAATATTATTCGGCCTACACAAAGAATGAAATCTTGCCATTTGCAGCAACATGGATGGAGCTAGAGAGTATCATGCTAAGTGAAATAAGCCAGTCAGAGAAAGACAAATACCTTATGATTTCAATTGTATGTGGAATTCAAGGGAAAAAAAAACAACAAAAGAAAAAAGAGAGAGAGAGATAACCAAAAAAGAGACTCTTAACTATAGTGACAAATGGATAGTTACTCAAGAAAAGGTGGGTGGGAGGATGAGTGAAATAGGTGAAGGGGATTAAGAGTACATTTATCCAGGGGCACGTGGATGGCTCAGGCAAGTAAGCATCTGACTCTTGATTTTGGCTCAGGTCACAAAATCAGGGTTGTGGGATTGAGCCCTGCATTGGGTCTGCTTGGGATTCTCTCTCTCTCTCACTCTTCACCATATGTGCTCTCTCTCTCTCAAATAAATAAATCTTTTTTTAAAAAAAGAGTGCACATCGCAATGAGCACTGAGTAATGTATAGAATTGCTTAATCATTATATTGTACACCTGAAACCAATATAACACTGTATGTTAACTATACTGGAATTAAAATTTTAAAAATACATTTAAATGTCATAATTTTACATTCTTTTTCCAAATCCATAGTTACTGTTCTGACTTGACACTACTATATGTAATAATTTTTCTTTTAAACTTTTTCATGTTTTTCTGTAATCTTGTAACTCTTATTGTTTTAATATGCTAAAAGGTGATGATTTACTGTTTACATGATACAGGTACATTGTAATGCACTATAAGCATCTGACAATTACTAATGTTTGCCATTTTTACAACTTGTCTCATGTAACTCTAAATTCATTTACTAATAACATGAGAAATCTCTTCAATCAGCAATTTCATTGAATTGCATTAAACTCCCAAAGCATATGTGCTATCATTTTGGTTATTCAGCAGGCTTTCTGCCTGAAACTTCCTAGTACTTCTGCATACCCTAAGAAAAATGACAATTAGAGCTGAATACCCAAGAGTGCTAAAATAAGAGGATGCCATTTTTTCCTCAATTTTCAATGTAATTTTTCTCTATTTTTGGAATTTGTTAATAAGCATAACAGAGGATCAATACCAAATGATTTTTAAAAGCATATTAGGTTGGGATCCCTGGGTGGCGCAACGGTTTGGCGCCTGCCTTTGGCCCAGGGAGCGATCCTGGAAACCCAGGATCGAATCCCACGTCGGGCTCCCAGTGCGTGGAGCCTGCTTCTCCCTCTGCCTATGTCTCTGCCTCTCTCTCTCTTTCTCTCTCTCTCTCTCTGTGACTATCATAAATAAATTAAAAAATTAAAAAAAATAAAAGCATATTAGGTTTAAAAAGCATACTTTTATTAGAGTTTAAAATATAAAAAAAAAGAGTTTAAAAATATAAAATAGTAATCTATACCATAGAAAATAATCTACAATTTAACTTATTACTGAATTCTCTTTTCATTTTCCTCTTTATATTGGAGCAAAATATACAAAACCAATACAATTATCACAAATTTTAAGTCAGATTTCAAAATGAGACTGTATTACTTGTTTTTTAAATTTAAGATTGGTCAGCTAATCCATTTTATTTAGTTCCATTTCAATTTTTTTTCCAAAACTGCTGTAGTGTGCAAAGGATAAACATTATTTTATAAAATGCCATAAGGCAAATTATTTATGTCTATATTTCTGAGATCAATTATTAAAAGGCAAAAAGTATACCTCACCATGTCACATACAAAATGGCACTTAGGAAAATAGAAGACTGAAAAAAAGACCACATTTACTATAAATAAGATTGTATGGGTAATATTGAAAAGTTTAGATGTAAACATTCTATATGAAAGGATAATTAGAAATCAGTATCTGTTTTCTGACTACAGCTTGAAACGTGTTTCAAAGAGAACTTTAAGAAAGATATATGCAAATATATACTATACATACATGGATATATAAATATCCATATATGTTCTAAGTTTTATAAATATATGTATTTTATGCTATAGTAAATTAGAACTAGAAAAGTCATATGCTTAGCTTTGCCTTTCATTCATATAATTCTCTTAAGACAACCTT
Source organism: Canis lupus baileyi (assembly GCF_048164855.1). Taxonomy (NCBI): domain Eukaryota; kingdom Metazoa; phylum Chordata; class Mammalia; order Carnivora; family Canidae; genus Canis; species Canis lupus. Next base: position 103,658,357 of record NC_132876.1, read on the forward strand.
GACTCTTAAACCCACTTCCATCCAGAACTCTCTTTAATCTCATGGTTCCAAGTCCCAATCACTCTTAGGCCTTAGAGAGCTCTATTGTATTTTTCTGTGGCTAGTAAATAAACTAAGAGCATGGAAATTTCTGCAGAACTTTTAAAAACCAGCCTTGAAAGTAATGTCTTTCACTTCTGTCCATGTTTCACTGGCCAGAACACAACCATATGGTCCCACATAACTGCCAAGGGCCAAAGAAATGTTTGCGTTTCAAAAGAAGAGAAATAACACGGATATTGGTGAGAAACAATATCCTCTGCCACAATATTTTTAAAAATGTTTTCTAGCACAGGATGTATCACAAAACTGGATTTTGTTACGTCCCTTAGGAACACACTAAGACAAACAATGGTTTTTACTTAAACAACTTTAATCTTATCAAACACATAGCTAGACCTCGTGCCAATCCTTTCATAAACTTAACCCTGAGTACATCTTTGTCCTAAATCTCTCCCACTGAAAATAGAGAAAAAGTCCTCTACCACTGTCTATCCATGGGCCTTCTTTACAATAATAATGCAGGATTTCCTCTGATAAACTGTACCATGCATTTATAGTGCTTTTTATTTTTATTATTTTGGACTAATGGTTGGTTATTCACTGTGGAAATGACTGTTTTTGATGGTTTGTTACTCTGAATTTTATCTAACAGCAAACATGTAACTATCTTGATGATGCGTAGGCCATGTGCTCAAAGCATGAAGTAACAGAAGATGAAAGGTAAGTGATATTTATCCTTTAACAGAATTTGTGTGGAAGAAGGGGTGCAGAAATGGTCAGTGATGATGTCACAATGGCTCTGAGATGTGGAATTCACATTTCTGGCTCAGGGCTTAGTTTCCATATGAAAAACAGACCCCTTTTACTCGTGTGTGCTTGCATTCTGTGTCTGAAGTCAGGGGTCAGCACTCTGCCTGTGTTTTTGTAAATAAAGTGTAGAGTTGTGCCCATTTGTTTATGTACCGTCCGTGGCCGATTTCGAGCTAAAATGGCAGAGGTGAGTTGGTGCAAAAGATTGTATGTGGTCCAGAGAGCTGAAAATACCTACTATCTGGACTGGCCATTAAACATTTGCCCACCCCTGCTTCAAACCCATGAGGAGAGAACATTAAGTTTCCTTTTACAGTTGCTTAGTTTCCGTTTTCAACCCACAGAAAACAAAGTAAAAGCTATTAAAATCCAACTCTAACACCTGGTTAACAATGCTGGTTGTTTAGCTTCAAAAAGGTTCAAACTGAAATTAAATTAAGGAACACTGGGAAACCTTATTGAACAACAGTTCTTTGTAATGATTTCCTGCCGTGGAGGCCAGTTTTGAATGCATTTTATAGTTGTCTTTCCTTTATAAATATATGAACACAAAGACAAATTGTCTCTAAAATCACAGCTTTTAGTCTCAGATATTTCATATCACAGTGATATAAGTTTTAATGTTTGTAGATAGTTTGAAAAACAGGCATAAAGGGGCTGTAAAATGTGGCATAAATCTTACAGCTACCTGGGGCATGTTTTAAATAGTAGGCCTGTAAGGAGTTGCTTAAAGAAGGTTTTGTATCCTCAAAACTATTTTTGCAATAAATAATGCATCACACATTCAAATCTAAATGGAGCATACTGAGGTGCCTAATTTCCATTTTAATCATAAGTATTAAAATTGCATATAAGATTTTATTATTTTAATAATATCTAAAACAAAATATAATGGTATAAACCATTCTTATCAAATGACTATCTGAAAAGACAGATTAGTCCCATTAAGGGCAAATATGCTCTAGTTACTAGGACCATTAAAAAGTAGGAAATTATTCTTCATTATCTGAGGTCTTCCCTCAGATAACAGTCTAACTGTTAAAAACTAAAATACAAGATCATAAATGATGATTGCCAATTTCAGTTTCAAAATTACAATGGACTGTTTTTATTTCACTCAGAGATCACATGATTTCATACTGTGCTACCAATCTACACCAGGATGTGACTTTCTTTCTATTTAGGCTGGGGTTCTCCCATGATGTGTTCCAGTGATCTAGTGATGAAAACAGTAGACCCAGTCTCTTACACCTGTAATAACCAAGAATTAAAAATAGATACTAAACTGGTCTTCGTAAGTAAGAGTTGATGAAGAGCTAAATGCTACAGAGGGGGTGCCAAATCTAGGTTTATGAGATAGAGTTTTCAACTTTTATAAAACTTTCTGTAGCAATTTCTCTGACCCTTCATAGTCACACTAATGATTAAAATGAATGATGATAGGACACCTGGGTGGCTCAATCGGGTAAGCACCTGCCTTCAGCTCAGGTCATAATCCCAGGGTCCTGGGTTTGAGTCCCTTGTCAGCCTCCTTGTTCAGTGGAGAGTCTTTTTCTCCCTCTGCCTGCCATTCCTCCTGCTTGTGTTCTCTCTCTCTCTTATAAATAAATAAATAAATAAATAAATAAATAAATAAATAAATAAACAAATAAATATTTTTAAAAATAATAAAATGAATGATGATGCAAAGAAAAACTTAAATGAGTGTATGACTTTTAATTACATTGTATTTTTCAAATTTGCCTTAAAATGCTGTACTTTATAGTGACTTTTTTTTTTTTTTATTTTAATATGTATTCTCAGAGAGTTCAGACACCTTGAGGAATGGCCACACAGTAAAAAAGAGATGCCATCAGAGGTCAGTCTTGACTTAAACTACAAAATAGATGATTTGCTCTCAAAGATCCTGCTGCTTATCTTATAATCACTTTGCTATTTGAAGTCTCCCCCAGCTGTTTATTAGCTTTGTGCAGCAGCCCTGATTTCCTAGGCAGCATTTCTAAAAATATTTTTCAAGACCAACCACCAGAGACTCAATAGAGATGCTTGTTACATTATACAGATTCCTTGGCCAATTTTCAGTTTTACTGGATGAAATGTTGAGGGAGGTAAGCCTGGGAATCAGTCCAAAATTAATCATAGAAAGTAGGCTAATGGCAGACAATGTCATAATGTGTTATCCCTCTGAATTAGACATTGGAATTTTAAGAGAGTTCTTTATAAGAAAATTACTTAAATTGGAGAAGAGTGCTAAATTGGAAGGATTTCAGGTGAATTGGAAAGATTATATAGATATGTAGGAGTTTGTGTTTTTTTACACTTCTCTACTTATGGTGCAAAGTTGGCATCTGGAGGACTCATGCTCACTCCAGCTATACATGTAATTTTGATTTATTCAGCTTAGATATCACTACATGGGTTGCCTAATAGAAACTACTAAAAAAAAACTGTCCTATTAGGTAGACAATGGCATGTTTGCCTACAAATGTTGGTAAATATTACAAATTTTTCCATTTTTAGGAAAAGCATGGATGTTAGGTAAACAATAGTTCTTACCAAGTCAGAGCAGATAGATACCTGAATAACTGGTTTAAATACTTTATGTGTTTGGAAACATGGGTCCTGTGACTTTGGATATGGTTTTTCCTTATGTAATTCTTACTGTCAACAAGTATATCTCTATAAGCAAAATCTTCCTTTTTTTTTTTAGTATTTAAATCACCCAGAAGTATAAGAAGTCAGTTACTGACTGTTGCTGAAAGTATATTTTTGTTTGAAACTGTACTTTAAAAAAACCACTTACAGACCAACTGGTGAATACATATAAAACCTGAAACTTAGACCAACATATTTTATGAGGATTCAGAAACAAAAGAAAAGGGATCTTTATAATTGTCCTTATAAAAATAAGAAAAAAATCCTGCAGTCAACAAGAAAAAGGGGAATTAGAATTGGAATGTTCTTTAGGCAAGCTAGAAAAACACTGAATGAAACAACCATACACCAACAAACTAGACAACCTAGAAGAAATGGAAAAATTCTCAGAAACCTACAACCTGTCAAGATAAGAAGAAAGAGATAATCTGAACAGACCAATTACCAGTAAGGAGATTTAATCAGTAATCAAAAAAATCTCCCTACCAAGAAAAGCCCAGGACCACATGACTTCAACGGTGAATTTTACCAAACATTTAAGGAAGAATTAATGCCACTCTTTCTCAAACTCTTCCAAAAACTGAAGAGTAGGTAACACTCCCAAACTCATTTTATGTGGCCAGCATTACCTTGATACCAAAGCCAGAAAAGGACACTACAAGAAAAGGGAACTATAGGCGAAAATCCCAGATGAATATAGATGCAAAAATTCTCAATAAAATACTAGCAAAGTGAGTTCAATAGCACATTAAAAAAGATCATTCACCATGAACAACTGGGATTTGTCCCTGGGATGCAGGGATAGTTCAACACATACAAGTCAATAAATGTAATACATCACATTAATAGCATTTTTAAAACCACATTATCTCAATAGATGCAGAAAAAGCATTTAACAAAATTCAACATCAGTTCATGATAAAAACTCCTAACAAATTAGATATAGAAGGAACATACCTCAGTATAATAAAGGCCTCTATGACAAGCCCACAGTTAACATCATGCTCGATGATAAAAGGTTGAAAGCTGTTCCTCAGGGTACCTGGGTGAATCAGTTGGTTAAACATCTGAATCTTGGTTTCAGCTTAGGTCATGGTCTCAGGGTCTTGAGAGCAAGCTCTGTGTTGGGCTCCACACTCAGTGGGGAGTCTGCTTGAGATTCTCTCTCTCACCCTCCCCCTGCCCCTGCCCCACTCTCTTTCTCTCTCAACTAAATAAATATTTTAAAAAGAAAGAAAGAAAGCTGTTCCTCTAAGGTCAGGAACAAGACAACGGTGCCTATCCTTACTATATATATATATATATTTTTTTTTTAAGGTTTTATTTATTTATTCATGGGAGACCCAGAGAGAGAGGCAGAGACACAGGTAGAGGGAGAAGCAGGCTCCATGCAGGGAGCCCAATGGTAGGACTTGATCCTGGGACTCCAGGATCATGCCCTGGGCCGAACGCAGGCGCTAAACCACTGAGCCACCCATGGATCCCCCCTTACTATTTACATTCAACAAAGTATTGGAAGTCCTACCCAGAGCATTCAGTCAAGAAAAAGAAATAAAAGCCATCAGAATTGCAAAGGAGGAAGTAAAATTTGGCTCTATCTGCAGATGGCATGATTTTATACAAAGAAAATTCTAAAGACTCCACCAAAAAAAAAAAAAAAAACAAAAAACTGTTAAATCTAATCAACAAATGTAAAGAAAAAAAATGATTAGAAAATTTAAAACTGAATGAGCACTGGGTGTTATGCTAAATGTTGGCAAATTGAACTCCAATTAAAAAAACAAAAAAATAAATAAATAACAAGGAGATATATAAACTGATACTGTTTAATATATTTGCCATTATACTAATAAAGTTGTAAAATATTAAAAAAAATAAAATAAAATAAAAATAGAAAAAATTTAAAACTAAGGTAAGAATCATTAACATATCAAATACCTACTGTGCTATGTCCTTAATATTTGCATTATCTCATTTAATCTTCATAAGAACTCTGGATTGAGTATATTGTTAATTTCACAGTTTGCAAATGATAAAACAGAGACATAAGTATAAAGTAACTTGGATGCTCTGTATCCTACACAGGGATACTTATATGCTACTTAGTGGCTTTAAAAAATGATACATAGCCAAGGTAAGTAAATGCTAAAGCAACATTAGGAGAAGTAATGAGGAAGTCTCACTAACTGAAAGGGAACATGTTTTCCTTTGACTAATTTAGTATAGCAGAGGAAGTAATTACCAATACAAAAGTAAATCCAAAAAAAAAAAAAAAACAAAACAAAAAAAAAAAAAACAAAAGTAAATCCAAGTAGTGTAGAGGGTTTGACTTCAAAATTAAGTAATTGATATACTGTGTCTTTAAAATGAAACTAGGTAAATACTGTGGATTAAATGTTTGTGTCATCCCCAAATTCTGTGTTGTAACCTTTATCCCCAGCATGATGCTATTTGGACATGGGGTCTTCAAAAGGTAATTAGATCATGAAGGTAGAGCCCTCAGGATGACAGTAGTGTCCTTATGAGATGGTAAAGAAGAAAGCTTGCCTCTTCTCCCTGTCTCTTTTCTATCATATGAAGACCTAGAAAGAAGATGACCATCTTCATTTTTTTAAAGATTTTATTTATTTATTTATGAGAGACACACAGAGAGAGGCAGAGACATAGGCAGAGGGAGAAGCAGGCTCCTTACAGGGAGCCCGAAGCAGGACGATCCCAGGACTCCAGGATCACAAAGGCTCAACTGCTGAGCCACCCAGGTGTCCCTAAGATGACCATCCTCAAATGAGAAAGAGGGCTCTCAAAAAAAAAAAAAAGAAAGAAAGAAAGAAAGAAAGAGGGCTCTCACCGGAACTTGGTGATACTGGGACCCTGATTTTAGACTTCCCAGCCTTCAGAACTATGGAACTAAACAAACAGCATAAGAATATAAGGATGAAAACATATGTAAATTAATGCTTTTATTTTATTACATTGTCTATCGTTATAGAGCTTTAAGGAAAGTTGAATTTAAACATTTTTTAAATTATGATATTTGTACCAATATAATATTTCAAAATCTATTAATTTGCTTTTCTTTGAATATTTTCTTATGGTGTCAGAGTGCTCCATTCCTCAGGGAGTCCTATGTTATACCCAGAGACTGCAAGAAAGTGTCATTGTCATTGTTCGTCTCTTGAAATCTAAAAGTGTTTCACAAAGCCAATTTTTAGAAATAAGTGTTCTGGGCAGCACCAGTGGCTCAGCGGTTTAGTGCTGCCTTTGGCCCAGGGTATGATCCTGGAGACCTGGGATCGAGTCCCACGTCGGGCTCCCTGCATGGAGCCTACTTCTCTCCCTGCCTGTGTTTCTGCCTCTCTCTCTCTCTCTCTCTCTCTCTCTCTCTGTCTCTTGTGAATGAATAAATAAAATCTAAAAAAAAAAAAAAAGAAAGAAAGAAAGAAGTGTTCTGAAAACCAGGTTTTCATTTCTTAAGAGCCAAGCACTTAAGAGAGTGAAGTAGAAAACCCAACTACTAGGTTAAAGAACCTAAGCCAGGGCAGCCCTCATGGCTCAGCGGTTTAGTGCCGCCTTCAGCCCAGGGTGTGATCCTGGGGATCCTGGATCAAGTCCTGCATCAGGCTCCCTGCATGGAGCCTGCTTCTCTCTCTGCCTGTGTCTCTGCCTCTCTCTGTGTGTCTCTAATGAATAAATAAATATAATCTTTAAAAAAAAAAAAAAAAAGAACCTAAGCCAGTGGGGGCCTATGACTGGTTTCCAAAATTGAACTCTGAGACTATACAAGGTTCCATTTCTAGGGTCAAGATTGGGTTGCTTTGGAAAGGAGAAATGGTAACAGCATACACTCAAGCAGAGAATGTCACCATTTATAGAAAAGTTTCCACATGCCCCAGGTGCTGTGAAGGCTAGTCGATAGCAGGGAACCAAGGACTGGTGTAAGTATGACCTTTAAACCAGAAATCATGGCAGGGATCAGGAATATCCAAAGCATGTATTGCCCTAGGTCCAATGCTCTTCAGGAGCAGCTGTAGCTTCTATGGAAGTCAACATCCAAAGAGGAAATGGCACAAGACCTTTCACTGGGAAGCCCCTGGGAAACAAATCTCAGACTGCTCATCCCTGTTGCCATATTAAGCTTCCCACTGTCTCAGGTATGACCTTGGGAGACAACAGAGACCACAGTAACCTAAAAGATGCTCACATGTAAGTATGAGAGGATAAAAATGTAAAAGGAGAAATCAAGATAAGTTAGAGGTGAAGACAAGCAATTTATGCAAAAGATAGTAATTCCTTTATCAAAATTTACTTGGTATTCTTATGGGGCAAGAATCAGAGTGATTAAGCAGGGGGAGACCAAGTTCAATGATTGAGAAGCAAACATCATCATTCCTAGAATTTTTTTCTTTTTTTTTTTAAAGATTTTATTTATTTATTTGTGAGACACACACACAGAGAGAGAGAGAGAGAGAGAGAGACTGAGAGAGAGAGAGAGAGAGGCAGAGACAGAAGCAGGCTCCATGCAGGGAGCCTGACGTGGGACTCAATCCCAGGTCTCCAGGATCACACCCTGGACTGAAGGCGGCGCTAAACCACTGAGCCATCCGGGCTGCCCTATAATTTTCTTTTTTCTGAGTCACTTTTAGTTTAAGGTTGTCCATGAAATATATTTCCTGCTATCTCCTCAGTATTTATTGCTCCTCAGACTTTCTAGAAATGATCTACTTTTCTCAATTCTCAAAGTTGCCTTTAGGCACTGAAGTCCAATTCACCGTTCACAAGTAAGCACAGAATTTTACAAAGATAGTTGTTATAAAGATAGTTGTTACAATTTTTCCCCCAGTTACAGGTTAGAAATAAGAACTAATGAGCAAAGTGAATGTATTTTATAATTTTTTTAAAAGATTTCATTTTTAAGTAATCTCTACACCCAATGTGGGGCTCAAACTCACAACCCTGAGCTCAAGAGTTGCATGCTCCGCCGACTGAGCTGGGCAAGCACCCCTAAGTAAATGCATTTTGAAATGTACATTTCTGTATCTGAGTCAATGTAACAAATCGTAAAATGAGTACATTTAACATGAGCACTAATCATATTGTTGTCAATAATGTTCTTGCTTTACTTTTTAGGAATAGTGGAGCATGCACAATGTGATATTCTAGCACCATGTACACCATAAATTTCCTATTATAAAAGCTTTATTGTTTCTAAAGATAATGGTATAGAAAAAACTTATTTTGTGAATCTTAAAATAGTTTGTTATTCATGAAGTCTTATTGCTTCTTCCTAATCATGTAGGAATATATCAACAAAGAGAACAGATTATGACACGAGTATAACTATTAGGTCAGAGAATATTATACTATTTTTCTATGGATCCAAAATATGTAAAACTAAACATCATATTTTTTAGGGATACAAACAAATATGATAAAACTATTCTTAAAAGGTAAAGGAATGAGGCCATGTGGTGACTTCTACTTCTGGAAAAGAGACTTAGAGAATTATTACCAACTTTCCTGCAAAGGACAATTAAAAGAACTGGATGAACTTTTAAAAACAAATTCCTTAGTGCATCAAACAGCTCATAATAGAATGAGAAATTACCAGACCAAGATGTAGGGGAGGTTGCAAGAATCAAGAGAAATAAGCTCAGCACTGAAAGTAATTTTTTCCCTCAGGGCATCTGCTTCTTGGAAAGCAATAGCTATAAAACTAAACTAGTTTTTAGTGGCCTTGTCGGGATAGAGAAGCAGTAGAGAGAAGGGTAGAACATACAGATCACATAAATCTGAGAGCTAGTGGAATTATCAAGGTATAAGATAACTATCCTTTCTTTAATATATTACAAGAAGGCTTAAAAATATATGTAGGAAACAAATAACTATAAATATGACATAGAATATATGAAAATAGAATTACTGGAACAGAAAAAGAATTAAAATCAAGAATTCAATGTATGTGTGTGACAACAGATTAACACAGTTTAAGAGAAAATTACTGAACTGGAAGCAAGTCAGAGAACATTTACCAAGAGAACTAGTTAACTGAATGACAGGTCAGAAAATGACTCAGAATAAAACAAAATGACACAAAGTCCAAAACAACAAAACAGAGGATAAAAGTCATAGATGGTACACTGAGAAGCTATAATATATTGTCAGTATCAGTTAGAAAGAGAGGAGAGAAATAATGGGGAAGAGCCGATATTTGAAGAGTTAATGGTTGAAACAATTACCAAACTGATGACAGATACTATGCCACAGATTCCCAAGTAACCCAACAAATCCCCATCAGGATGAAATGCACATGCCTGCACACACACTCACTAGACACATAGTGAAACAGAGAAAAAAAAAGAAAAAGATCATCTCATGAAAATAAGATAACCCTCAAAATGGAAACAGATTATATAAGTCACAGTGGAATTCCGAAGACAAAATGAAGTGTTCAATTTACTTTTTTAAAAAGTAATTTAGGGACACCCAGGTGGCTCAGCGGTTGAGTGGTTGGGCATCTGCCTTTGGCTCAGAGCATGATCCTGAGCCGTGGGGTGGAGTCCTGTATTGGGCTCTCTGCTGGGAGCCTGCTTCTTCCTCTATGTCTCTGCCTCTATCTGTGTATCTCTCATGTATAATAAAATCTTTTAAAAAATAAAATAAAATAAAATAAAATAAATAAAAAGTAATTTAAATTCTATATCCATATCCAAGGAAGACACTTTTCCATAATTAAGTGTAAATAAGAACAGTTTGGGGTACAAAGAAACAAAACAAAATTAAAATTGGAATTTGCTATCAGCAGACTCAATCTCAAGAAAATACTAAACACTGCTCATTAGACATAAGGAAATCTCTTTGAAGGGTAGAAATTCCTGAAGGAATGAAAAGAAATTGCACAAAAGTAATAATGTCAGATTTTACAATATACAAACTTAAAATTCACAATAGAATAAGTCAAAAGATAATTTAATGATATTAAAGTATTAAAGGTTTTTTTCTTAATTGAGAGAAAGGTAAAAGTATTAATGAACAATCTGATAATAATTTTAAAGGCGAGAGAATAATAAATTCAGCATTGAGAATAGTAGTTACCTTTGAAAAGGCAGGATTAATATATAAAATGGGCCCACAACTAGAAGCAAGATGATACTATCGTCTAGTTCTTAAGTTGGGTGATGTGTTCTTGGGTACTTATTTTATTATCATGCTTTCTAATGTGTACATAAAGTACATAATATGGACCAAATGTATTCGGTAGTATATGCCAAATATTACATAATTACATTTAAAAATTACCTATTGACCAAGAATTAGAAATTATACTTATAAAATGATGGTCTGGCATACATGAAAGTGAATAAAAGAACTGAATTTGAGAAGTTCACCAACAAAGTATATTATTTGTACAACACTTAAAAATCAAGCTTCTCATATTTTGATGATTTTATGACTGTAATCAATCCAATTTGTTCAATTATCATTCCTCCAGTAGAGTTGTATTCTTTGCGTGATCATCAAAATAATTTTTTTTCTACTCCCTTCATGACATACAGTTTTGGAGAGTTATTACATACCATAAATACTTATACAATTCTGGATTTATCTCTCACCAAGCCTGCCAATAGGTACTAAGAAAAATCAGCAAATGTATGTTCTACTTCAAGATGAATGGATGCATTGGTATAAATATATTCTCATATGGGAGTAGCCATACTCATCCCAAACAAATATAGTTTCATTTTTATAAGAAATGTGGACTAGTGGATGTCATGTTTTTATCAAACATTTAAGAGCCATTTATATGGAAATTAATTTTCTTAATTTACTGTTATCAGTTTGATATAAAATTATATTTATTTGTTCCTATTTATAGTCTTTTTTGGGTTTGCATTTTCACCCTTTTTATTTAACCTCATTTTGGATATATGTAAGATAGGGTTAAAAATGTTTTATACTATATATGTATACAAACTAAAATGACAAACTATATAAATGTGTATATGTATGTATACTTAGCTGATTTCAACAGTTTATTATAATATATAGCAATCCATGTGATTTTTAAAATAATTATTTTCTAGCTTTTCAGATAATCCTTTGTACACAGTTTTGACTATAATCCTAATAAGAATCATAATCCCCTTACAGGCCACTTTAACATTTTATTGGGATATGTTCACATTTCGTGTATTGACAGTCACTTGGAATCTCAGTAATTCTGAATACTGCAGAAGACACAAAGATATTTGAAAAACCTTCTATGTTATAAAAACTGTTTCACAAATAATAGGTTTTTAAACACATACTACTTGGAGAATACCTCAGGCTCTCAGGTAGAGCTTATTTACTCAGTTTAACTTTGATTTGAACAAAGTTGGATATTTTGTTTCCCAGGGGGGAGAATATTAAAAAGTAGAAAATTATAATGTTTGGAGAAATAAAGGAGGTATTAGGGAGGCAAAGTGCCTCTCAGAGATATCTGATGGTCTAAAAGAGGAAAGACTTAGAAAGTCTTTAAAATACAGCATCTAGTTTGCATCAATGAATATTTTACCTTTCAAGAAGACCAAAAAGGGAATTAAACAAACTCTAACATTGAAAACATAGATAGATAAACCTAAGGCAATATCAGACTGAGTATGGGACTGCACAGAAAAAATAATAAATTCATTTTTTTTTTACCCAGGACTATAACTAAATACTTTGTAGATACATTTTCAGATGCAAAAATCTACAGAGAAATATTGAATTTTACATAGTAAGTTTGTTGTTGGTAGTGGTACTGGTATAGTGATTCTAAACTACATTGTGTTTATCATAGGGTACTGCAAATGAGAAATCTATTGATGTTTTCCTGGTGGTAAAAGGGAGATAAAACTATTAAATGGGGGGAAACTAAGGAACAGTCTGTGGGGGTATATCTGAATTAGAAATGTCAGCATGGGTTCCTCATGTAATAATTTTATCTCTGTCTACTGAAAGAACCTAGAAATAATGGCGCTCAAAGCAGTCAGCACCCCTATATCAGTCTGGGCCCAATCAGGAGATAGGAATCACAGTGTGGGTTAAACGGGGGAGGGGGGGTTCAATAAAAAATAATGATCTGGGATATAGAATTGACTCTAAGATATACAAAAACTCTCTATGGTGCTCTGTGGCTGAAGGAGAGCACCCAAGCAAGGACGACTTGGAGGGGAGCCCCTGCCCAGGGCTGGGTTTCAGACCTCACTGGTCAAAGGTGTAATTCAGTCCCCTAGACAGAAGAGAAGTTTCTTTGTTTCCCAAAGCCAGAGCTGGTCTAGAATCACTCAACAAGGGGGAGGCAACCTTTCAGAGTACAGGCAAAGAATAGGGCAGAAAGCAGCCAATCAGCAACCACTGGGGTATGTATGTGTGTATACATACAAACACATAAACACACACACAAAGATGGTAAAAACCCTGTGGGCCATAGGTAAGCAGCATGGGGCCTACAGAAGGATTTGGCAGCTGCAGGGAGGAAGCTTGGGAGGCACTGGTTTTATAGAACAAGGATTCAAGGTTGCCAAGGACCACACAATCTGAGTGCATAGTAGGGGCATAGGTCTGCCCTATGTCTTCCCACCTACAGTACGGTCCCATGGTGCCCCAGAGAGCCTTTCTCCTGTAGTGACACTCCAGTGCCCTCTTTTGAGAAAGTTTAACATCACACCACTTTCCAGGAGATAAGCTTAAAGGAATTTTGTTTATTATCATAAAGTAGATATAGATGTGTGCAAATGGAACCAAGAGGCAATAAGTTGATTATTGTCACAGCATTTAACACCCAAATATTTGTTTCGAAATACCACTACCCTTTAACAAGATCAGGGATCCTTGAATGAAAGTTGATTCTATGTCTGGATATGGAGGGAACTAAAAGCTTGGAACTTCATGCCAAAGACTTGCTCCAGTGGCATCAAGAATAGACATCAGCTTGAACAGGCTCCCACTCACCAAATTTTGTTCAACCGAGCACCAAAAAGGCTAGTGACAGTGAAGTGGTGGGACAGTGAGAGTGGAGGGGCGAATCCATTCAGGCCATAGTAGTACTCGAAAAGATGGAATGGTGAGGGAAAAGAAAGTTCTTCTTTATAGAAGAGTGATAGCTAAAAATATACATGGAATAAAACAGGGTCACAATTAGCAATAAACAAAGTGATCACTGCTTTAGGCAGGGATAACAACATATGCTAAAACCAGTGAGTGCAAGTTCTTGGGGACTTCCACATTCACTACCTTGAAGAGTGTCACCCCACTTATTATGTGTAACTGCAAAAGAAAAGGGTATCTTTGGGATGCCCAGGGGGCTCAGTGGTTGAGTGTTTGCCTTCAGCTCAGGGCCTGATCCCAGGATCCAGGATCGAGTCCCACATTGGGATCCTTGTGAGGAGCCTGCTTCTCCTTCTGCCTATGTCTCTTCTTCTTCTCTCTCTCTCTCTGTGTCTCTCCTGAATAAACAAATAAATCTTGAAAAAAAATAAAGAAAGAAAAGGGTATCTTTACCAAAGATCAATGTGCAAAACTCCAAAGTAACTGTTATCAGCAAAGCATCCCCAGTAACGGTGCAGACTGACATCATGTCTCCCTGATTTCAATATTTTACATTAAGGAAGGAGCATTTTCTTTCTTCTTTCTTTCTTTCTTTCTTTCTTTCTTTCTTTCTTTCTTTCTTTCTTTCTTTCTTCTTTCCTTCCTTTCTTCTTTCTTTCTTTCTTTCTTTCTCTTTCTTCTTTCTTTTTCTTTCTTTCTTTCTTTCTTTCTTTCTCTTTCTTCTTTCTTTCTTTCTTTCTTTCTTTCTCTTTCTTCTTTCTTTCTTTCTTTCTTTCTTTCTTTCTTTCTTTCTTTCTTTCTTTCTTTCTTTCTTTCTTTCTTTCTTTCTTTCTCTTTAAGGAAGGAGCATTTTCTTCACCAACATTTGTGATGTGAGCACTGGTATGACAACAGACTTGTTGGGCTTTTCAGGCAAACTACCATCTTTCCAAACTGGGGGAGATCGCCCTTCAGCTTTGTGGTTCTGTTGCTCCATTTTTGGCTCTTTGTCAGTTTCTCTTTGCTCACCATACTCATGGGAACCCTTCTGCACATCAGATGACCTCTCAGCCCTGCTGCCCAGTGTCGCGGGACTTAGTGCAGTGCACTCTCTGGGAGTTCCCTCAGCTCTCCTGCTCGGCCCTCAGCCTCCAGCAGCTGGTGGTCTACCTGGAAAGGCCAGCAGCGCCTTAAGGGAATTTTTAACCAGTGCTTGCCCTTACAGAGGTTGGTAGCACTTCACTTGGTAAAGATCTGCTAGGCCTTGGAGTGAAGGCTCTCTTTTCTCCAGCTCTAAACTCAGCCTTCAGATGGCTACCACCGGGCCCCACTCATGTTGCAGATCATCTTTCTCAGCCCCTCCTGCTTGTGCTACTCCTGTGCATTTAGTGAAAATTGGTAGAAAAAGTGTGGCAGGTCAGGGCAGACTCACTCTAGCTCGAGCTCAGCAGGAGTCTAATCCATCAGGTGATCCCACTCACTGCCACTAAGGTTCTGTCAATACCTGGCTGATTTTTCCGTGATTCCATCTGTGGCAGATGTATTCTCCTACCACTGCTCCATCGCAGTGAAGAACAAATAAGTACCTCACCTAAGAACTTGCAGCTTTCTAGAATTTAGTCTAGTTGGATTTATTTGCATCCTCAGCTCTCCTATGTGCTTAAGAATTTTGCATGTCTGATACTTTTACCTTGCTAATACTGTTAAATGGCAATAACTATTTGAGAGTTTTCATATACTAACCTAAAGTGGAAGTCTCTGAAGCTTTTTAAAAACACTTGTAGAATATAGCTTATACCACTCCTCCCAAAGAGCTATGCCCTATTCCAGTAGCTATGCCTCATATCCTGCACTTCATCTTAAAATGCAGTTTCTTTGACATATTTCCAACTTAGTAGCTAACAAAAAGGAAAATGCTATCTTTTTAAAGAGTAGCAGACCTGCATTAGTTTTCTATTATCACTGGAACAAACTGCCACAAACTTGTTGACTCAAAACCAAAAAGAACCTAGTTGTGTAATTATAAGCCTGACACCAGGCTCAGTGAGCTAAAATTAAGGTTTCAGGGGATCTGCATTCCTTTTGGAGGCTCAACAGGAGAATGTGTTTCCTTCATTTTTCCAGCTTTTAGAGGCAACCTGTATTTCTTGGCCTGTAGTCCTCTTCCTTTATTTTCAAAGCCAGCAGGGCTGCATCTCCCTGAACCTTTCTCACACATAGGCATAGTCGTGGCTCTAATTCCTCTGTTTCCCTCTGCCACTTATAAAGACCCTTATGATGACATTGGGCCCACCTAGACAATACAGGACAGACACTCTCCTTAAGGTCGGCTGATTAACAATCTTAATTCCTTCCTGCCTTGTAACCTAACATACTGACAGGTTCTGGGGATTAGGGCCTAGATCAATTGGGAAGACAGGGAACATTATTCTGCCTACAAGATTACTCATTGCTTGTCCTTCAAAATTCTCCAAAGTCGATTAGTGTCCATTCTAAAAGGACACCCTTCTAAATCTTCAAAGCTTTACACAGACTATGATTAACTGAATTTCATTCACATAGAAACCATTATGACCACTTAAAAAATATATTTATCGAATGAAGATAGCAGCAGTCCCAGATCCTAAAATCATTTTTTGGCAATATTAGTAAATTTTACTAGACTGAAATGTTTTCTCTGCTCTTATAAGGCACGATTCAAAGTAAAATGCATATAGAAATTTAATCTTAAATTTATTTTCATAAATAAATAAATTAAAAGTAAATTACAGGTTAAAGTGCATATTGTATCAAATATTTTGTTGGGATGTCCTAACTAGCTTGAGGCCAATATCAAGTATCCCTCTGATAAGGGGAAAAAAATATATGTGTCTTGCTTTAGAGACAACATACTATGAGGTAAATAATATGCTAAGAATTGGCTGGCAGAAAAGCAAGTCATTTTTTACAATAATCCAAGCATTTTAATGGAGAGCTATTTATCAAGCTTTCCTATTATCGCTTGGTATTTGAACCATAAAGGTAATTAACTACAAATAAGTGAACCGAATAATATGCCTACACCTGTCCACCCTTTATCAGCATGACTTTATGATGCACAGTGGTAGGAGAAACGTTTTAGCTGGGAGGCAAAAAATAAAATATTAATGCTTTTAATATTGAATGCCTTTATGCCTTTGGAACAATGATTCAATAATCTGAGCCAGGCCTTGGGATTTAAAGGTGTTAGGGTCACACCTGAATAGCATAGTAGTTCCTTTCCCAGCCCCAAGCATTCTGACTTAAAACTTTCACCTCAAACTACAATTCCTTCTTATGTTTAAATGATACCTAGCATGATTTAGCAATATTGCCAATGAGCTGTAAGGATTGATAGCTAGAATTTAATTTTTAAGATACTGTTTGCAAGACTCTGGCATATTTATAGAATTGCTTAATTATAAGTAATGAAAGTTAAAGTAATAGCAATAAATTGTCAATACGAATAGCAGGCTTTTGTTTGTTTTCCTAATTTTGATATCAGAGACCACTGAAGAAACTATTATATTTGGAAATGCAGCAAGATACCCTGATGAATGAAAGCATTGTTTTTTTTTCAAGGATGGAGACCTAGGCTTTGGGAGAAAAACATACAGGTGTGGACCAGAGAAAGAGAGTAGAAAGTAAAACCAAAATAAATTAAATAATTTAACTAAGGCCCAAAGAAGTAAATGGTTTATCCATATAAACTGACAGGTATTGGACACAAGGTCTACATCTAAAGTTAAAAAGTCAAGTGTCAGAGGATAGGTAGAGAAAAGAGGAACAGAAACAAAATTTGAGATCTAGGGGCACCTAGGTGGCTGAATGGTTGAGTATCTGCCTTCGGCTCAGGTCATGATCCTGGGATCCTGGGATCCTGAATTAGGCTCCCCAGCAGGGAGCTTGCTTCTCCCTCTGCCTATGTCTCTGCCTCTCTCTGTGTGTCTCTCATGAATAAATAAATAATGTCTTAAAAAATTAAGGTCTAGAGCTAGCTTTCAGCCACGAGTGCACTTAGTACACCTACTTTATACCATGGCCCCATCTCTGGGTTTTCTCTTTTGTATGTCAGGGAGCAATTGAGGCAAATGTGTTTCTTGTGATTCCAATGTGTAACATCTCTTAGGAATTTTTACACTAATTTAAAATTTAAAATTCAGAGTCCAAGTCAATGAGTGCAGAAGAATCAAGTATGTCAATCAGCGTTAACAGGAATGAAATATATAAGAGCTTATTTAAACCTCCTGTCATTTTTTAGACAGTCTAATGTTTTACACAGGCCTTGTTGGCATTGGTAATATTTGGGGAAAACCGGTGCACAGCCAGTTACAGGTGTCAGTAGCAAAGGAAAAGCAACCTGAGGACCAGTTTATAGAACCTTATAAAGATGAAACACAGTATTTGACATCATGGGGAAAAATTAGTAAGTTGGTAGACTGACTTATTTTCATTTTATTTTTTTAAGATTTTCAAATTATTCATTTATTTATTGAGAGAGAGAGCATGTTAGCAGATGGAAGGAGAGGGAAAGGGAGAGAGAATCCTCAAGAAGACTCCCTCCTGAGTGCAGAGCTAGACATGGGGCTCAATCCCAGGACCCCAAGATCATGACCTGAGCTGAAGTCAGGAGTTGGTCACTCAATCAACTGAGCCACCCAGGTGCCCCTGATTTATTTTCATTTTAAATCAGTTGTTCAGTTTTGTCCATATCCAGCACCTAAGAAAATCTGCAGCATATCAAGAGTCAACTTAGCAAAACCAATATAAAGACAACTATGTGCTAGGAAAATTCTATTCACCTGGCACAAAAATAGACACATAGATCAACAGAACAGACTAGAGAGCTCAGAAATAAACCAACCCTTATATGGTCAATTATTATAAAGAAGGCAAGAATATACAATGGTGAAAAGATAGTCTCTACAATAAATGGTGCTGAGAAAATGGGACAGTTACATGCAAAAGAATGAAAGTGGAGCACTTTCTTACACCACACACAAAAATAAACTCAAAATAGATTAAAGACCTAAATGTGAGACCTCAAACCATAAAACTGCTAGAAGAAAACATAGGCAGTAATCTCTTCGACACCAATCTTAGCAACATTTTTCTAGACTTGTCTCCTCAGGCAAGGGAAATAAAAAAATAATAAACTATTGGGATTATAAATAAAACCTTTTGCCCATCAAAGGACACCAACCAAACAAAAAGGCAAACTAATGAGTGGGAGAATATACTTGCAAATGATTTATCTGGTAAGGGCTTAGTATCCCAAATATGTAAAAGCTTGTACAACTCAACACCAAAAAAAAAAAAAAAAAAAAAAAAAAAATCCAATTAAAAAATGGGAGGAGAATCTGAATAGACATCTTTCCAAAGAAGACATAGAGATGGCCAATAGATACCTGAAAAGATGCTCAACATCACTAATCATCAGAGAAATGCAAATCGAAACCTCAAAGATATATCACCTCACACCTGTCAGATGGCTAGAACAAAAAGACAAGTAATAGGGTTTGTGGCTGGCTCAGTGAGAAGAGTGTGCAACTCTTGATCTCAGGGTCATGGATTCAAGCCTACTGTTGTGTGCAGAGATTACCAATAAAAAATAGATAAACTTCATTTTTAAAAAAAGACAAAAAATAACAAGCATTGGCAAGGATGTGGAAAAAAGGGAATCCTTCTGCTCTATTGGTGATAATGTGAACTGGTATAGCCACTGTGGAAAAAACAGTATGCAGGTTCTTCAAAAAAATTAAAAATTGAGGGGCGCCTGGATGGCTCAGTGGTTGAACAGCTGCCTTTGGCTCAAGTCATGATCCTGGGGTCCTGGGATCAAGTCCCGCATCGGGCTCCCCACAGGGAGCCTGCTCCTCCCTCTGCCTGTATCTCTGCCTCTGTGTGTCTAATGAATAAATAGATAAAATCTTTTTTAAAAAATTAAAAATTAAAATACCACGTGATCCAGTAATTCCACTACTGGGTATTTACTCAAAGAGAATGAAAACCCAAAAAAAAAAAAAAAAAAAAAAAAAAAAGAAAACCCTAGCTGGAAAAGATATATACACCCTATGGTTATTGTAGGATTATTTATAATGGCCAGGATATGAAAGCAAACCAAATGTCCATCAATATATGAATGAATAAAGAAGATGTGGTATATATACACTATGGAATATTAGCCACAGAAAAGAATGAGATCTTATAACTTGTAACAACTGGACAGACCTAAGTGGGTATTATGTTAAGTGGAATAACTTCGAGAAAGACAAATACCATATGATTTCACTTATATGTGGAATCTAATAAACAAAACAAATGAATAAACAAAAGCAGAAACAGACCCATAAATACAGAGAACAAAGTGATGGTTGCCAGAGGCAATAGGGGTATGAGAAAAATGAGTGAAAAGGAGTAGGAGATATAGGCTTCCAGTTAAGGAATGAGTAAGCCACAGGGAAGAAAGGTACAGCATAGGAAATATACTCAATGGTATTTGTAATAGTATTGTATGGTGACACATGACAGTATACTTGTGGTGACAATAGCATAACAGACTTGTCAAATCACTATGTTGCAAACCTAAAACTAATGTATCATTGTGTGTCAACCATACTTCCCTAAAAAGTTCTACCATTCTGAACTGGGGAGGTGTGATATACATTAAAAAAATACTATCTGGTCATTTACTCATACATGTATAACAAATGATATATAAAATGATAAGTTATTCATGTAGTTATAATGTATAAATACGGTTTGCCCCATTCCATGAAATGCCTTAATGGTTTTGTTCAAATTGTTGGTTATATAATGATGAATATATATAAACTTAAAATATATGCTACCTAAAGGACATGCATGAATTAGCAAAAAGAAAAATACTATAAATGCTTATGTTGTTATAAGATTGTCTTATACTTTAAAAGGCAATTTTTTTTTAATTTTTATTTATTTATGATAGTCACACAGAGAGAGAGAGAGAGAGAGGCAGAGACATAGGCAGAGGGAGAAGCAGGCTCCATGCACCGGGAGCCCGACGTGGGACTCGATCCCGGGTCTCCAGGATCGCGCCCTGGGCCAAAGGCAGGCGCTAAACCGCTGCGCCACCCAGGGATCCCTAAAAGGCAATTTTTAAAAATCTAAAATCTTAGAGTCAAATTATTAGGTATTCATTCACAGTACAGTATCAATATACTTCAGAACAAATATATAAGTGCATTTTTTTGAGAGAGAGAGAGAGAATGGGGGAGGAAGGAGGGCAGAGGGAGAGGGGGAATCTCAAGCAGTCTCCATGCCCAATGCTGAGCCCAGTGCAGGGCTCTATCTCCCAACCCTGTGATCATGACCTGAGCTGAAAGCAAGAGTCCAACACTCAACCAGCTGAGCCACCCAGGTGCCCCTAATAAGTAGTTCTTAAAAAGACTACTTCTATTATTTAAAAAATGCTTTCATTCTCACACACATGTTAATACCCAACCCTTTATAAAAGCAGTTACAGTTTACAAAATAAGGATAATCCTTTGATATTTGTGTGAAATTATAAAGTATTCTTTTTGGAAGATTCCTTTAGTATCTTGAAATATTTTTTTAAACATAAGTGGCATGTTTACTATAATACCATGATGCAATCAAAAGCGCAAAGTAATTGTCATTGTACTCAGCAAACATAATTGTCCTTTGTCTTTATAATATCTCATCCCCTTTAAAGTCGCTGACAGTTTTGGTTCTCAGGGACATACATATGAGGAGACAGCAGTCATATTTTCTAATATATAAGAAAGATGTTACATTCATAGCTATTCAGCTATGTTTTTCGCTGATTAAATACCTTATTCTGCATTTACTTACTTTTTGTGTATGATTTGCTTTTCTTTTATTAGAATCACTACTTTCTGCTCTATCATCATTTTGCATGCTAAGTATTAGTATTTTCCACACACTGTTATAATGTTGGAGCTTTTAATATTTCAAACACGTTTATTTTAAAAACAAACCTGTACACATTTTTATCTGTTGATTTTTATCACTTCTCTCAGCGTTTTCTAAGACTAGGAGAAGAAAACCTTTGCTCTATCAATACAATCGGTCTGGATGTTTAAACAAAAGAGGCAGTTTTATTTAAAAAAAAGTTTTCAGTTTCAGCAGGATGATACATTTGTAAATATTAAAATCTGCCCTATTATTTCCCTCCATTAAAATATAAAATTCTCGGGCAGCCCGGGTGGCTCAGCGGTTTAGCACCGCCTTCAGCCCAGGGTGTGATTCTGGAGACCTGGGATCGAGTCCCACGTCAGGCTCCCTACATGGAGCTTGCTTCTCCCTCTGCCTGTGTCTCTGCGCCTCTCTCTCTCTCCGTCTCTCTCATGAATAAATAAATAAAAATCTAAAAAAAGAAGAAAAAAAGAAAAAAAGGAAAGATCTCATTAAAATATATATATATACATATATATATATATATAAAATTCTCACACCTAGCATAAGGTACTTTCCTGCCATTTTCTGACTTAATATGAGAAGCAATGTAGTCTGAGGACAAATCTGAATCAGAAAGATTTAGGTTAAATCCTTGCCTCGTCAATGAATAGTTGTGTGAATTTAGGACAAGTTTATTACTCTTTGAACTGGGGAAAACGTGCCCACTCTCTGAGATCTTATGATACTTAAATGAGCAAATGAATAAAAAGAACTGAGCAACAATAAAGCTTCTTTTCTTTATTTCTTTACCTGCCCAGAACAGCAAGGTTTTTATGTTCTTTCTTTTTTTTTGTATATTTTTTTATTGGAGTTCGATTTGCTAACATATAGTATAACACTCAGTGCTTAAGCTTCTTTAAAACACAATAAGTAAGATCCAAATAAGTCAATGCACATTGAATGCACAGGATGGAGTAATTGTGAATTTAATAAAATAGTGACCAGGACTAACCAGCATACCCAGCTGGTGGGATTCTCCTGGATTTCACTTGTAAGATCAACCCCTTAGCCAGTCCTTTCTGCCCGATGATGTTACCTATTTGGGGCTGTATGCTTTCCCTTAAATATCCATCGGGATACTTCTGGGTCCTAGGGCTAAGGTGACCCAATAAAAGACAGGATGCCTAGTTAAATTTAAATTTCAGAAAAAACAGAAATACTTTTCTATAGTATAAGTTTGTCCCCCAAGTACCGCATGGGGAGGAGAGAGAAAGCAATGAAGTGAAAAGATCTTTGACTAGTTCTACTACTGAGTTGAAACAATAAGGCAGTGGATCCTCAGAGGTTGAGATCACCATTTCCAGGCCTAGGGTGAGGGATGCTGCAAAGCTTCAATAGCATCCTATATGGGTCACTTTTGACATATCATGGGAAGGATAGCTGAGCAAGGTAGATGATCTGTCAGGGATCTTGAACTTTTTTTGTGCCACAGAGGTAGTCTAGTGTTTGTGAACTTCTCAAAGTAATGTTTTTCAATATGCCAAATATGACATAATGGATTACAAAAGAAACCAATGATATGAAAGCATGTTTATCAAAATATTTTAGGGGAGGTGGATAAAATAGGTGATGGGATTAAATAGTACATTTATCATGATGAAAAAAATAAAATAATAAAAAAATATTTATTGTGGAAAAAAATAAACTACAGCCTGATGGCTAAAAAAAATTTTTTAAACGAATTATGATACTGCAATGTTGGCTTTTAATTACAAGATTAAATAATAAAAACTAATGATGACTCTAAAAATCCCTGTAATTTCAAAATACTGAGAGGTGTAAACAAAAACTCAGTTATGTGAAGCAACTGTAGTGTGATATACAAATTATATCTTTTGCTGAAAAACTCATAGGCACTGTTAAAGCTACTAGAGTATGTTGCCTAAATTCATAAGTCAAAAGAAATGCTTAATTTCAGTTAGGTATTTGTGAAAATAAAAATGTATGCTTTTTTCAATCCAAGTGTACAAATCCCATGACTTCTAATCCTGAACCCCTACGGTACAGTTATTCCAAGTTAAAAATCCCTGAGATAATGCAATGGCTCTCCATGGCTTAGCATCCCCTACAAAATTTTATTATGAAAAGTTTCAAATTTAGGGCAAAGTTGAAAGAGGTTAAAAATAAACATCTGCATAATCCCTGTATGAAATATCATTGACACATGACTATTTATCATCTATTTACCCATGTAACAGCCCATCTTATTTGCTGATGCAATGCAAAGTGAAATGTGGACTTGTGAACAATTCTCCACTAAATATTTCAGTGTATTCTTGTTTGCTGTCAATATTTCTTGTGAGGTACAAATCACACACGATGAAGTGCACAAATTTTAAGTGGAGGCTTACTAAATTTTGACAAATGCATACATTTGTGTAACCCAAATCTTTGTCAAGATATAGCACAGATTCCCTTGTTTCCCTTTCAAAGTCAATCCCCAACATAGCTTATTTTATTCTTTTTGTATACAGGTGATTGAAAGGCTTCTATGTGCTACCTCCCCACCTACGTCAAACAATAGAAGTTGAAAGGACAGGTGGACCATCATAGAATTGAGGTTTTAGACATAAGTACATCAAAGCTGAAGGTCTGATGACAGAAATGACGATAAGACCGTAGTGAGCTGGGGCACCTGGGTGGCTCAGTGAAGCACCTGACTTTGGCTCAGGTCATGATCTCAGGGTCCTGGGATTGAGTCCCACATCAGGCTCCCCGCTCAGCCCTCTCCCTCTGCCCTTCCTTCCCCTCATGCACACGTGAGCTCTCTCTCTCATAAAAAAAAAAAAAAAAGACCGTAGTGAGCAGCATTAGATCATAGGGTTTGCCCAAAGAGAAGGTGTCTCCAGCCAATTTCGGGAGAGTAAGGCAAGTAGGTCAGTCTGATCTCCTTTCTGTGACCAAAATATGGCCATATAAAATTAGTGCAACTGGTGGATCAGGGGTCTGGTAACTATCAGAGACTATTATCAGTATGGTCATTCAGCTAGGAATTAAGTAACTAGAATACATCAGATACAGCTGTGGCTTTCCTGATTGTTCAAAATTGACCCTCTCCCCCTTGGGGTGCTTCTTATTACCTGGCATGCATGCTTATTTAGTTGTTTCTGTGTGCCGGCCCCACTAAAGTGGGTTTTGTCCATGTTAGTCACTACCACTTCTGCCAATACTGATCAAACAGATTGACAAATGACTAGTGAGAAAAACAGACAAGGACTTCACTCACACACAAATTACTTTTTCTTCCTTTTTGAAATATTTAGTTAAATTTATTCTTAATAAAATGTAGAAATTTACCTCCTTGCTCTAGTGGGACTATTAAAGATTCATCCATAACCCTTGGAGTGGTAGTTTGGGCTAGTCGTGAATGTGTGTGGCTTCTGGAGCCTGCCTGCCTGGATATGAATCCAGGTTTGTCCTCATACTGGTGATATGAGCTCAGTCAGTTGATTTAACCTCCTCTCTGTGTTCTAGTTTCCTAACCTGCAGAATATGGTGGGTAATAATCCCAGAAGAGATGATTAAATGAGTTAATGCATGAAAATTACTCAGGACACATATTCAGTGCCTGAATGCTGTTGGCTGTAATACTGTACGTAATTCTGCAGCCTAAATTAGCAACTCTGGTCCTGGCCAGATGAAGAAATGACTAAGAACTCTGGCTAATCACACAGCTTCAGAGATGCAGCTCTGAACTGAATAAAACCAAAAAGTCCAGTCCGGTCTAGTCTAGAGCAGATGCAAAGGACTTCAGTTTGAAAAAACAAAGTTTTTATTCCAGAGAAAGCAAAGAGTCTGTTTCTGGGGCATCTTAGTCCTAGGGACCCTTATCAACTGGATGTACCTCCTCAAAGGTTCAACTTTTACTTAGAAACATAATAAAAGAGGAAACAAAGCCAAAATGAGGAAATTTAGACAGGAGCTTCAGCCATAGCTGATAAGTGAATGAAAACATACCTAAGCTCTCTGGATCTTTTCCTCATTTATCTAATGAGAGACTCAAACTAGACAGCAACTAGAAATATGATCAAATGATTCTACAGCATCTACAACATCAGAGAGTGAAGGACACAAACAACATGCCATTTGGCAAACACGCACACAAAGGCCAATTTTGATAGGCTTAGATATTTTTGTTTGCTTTGTTTGGAAGACAAAGATAGAAGGATTAAAGCATTTCCAAGCTGCTGACATTGCTTCCAGCAGTGGTGCTATTTCATAGAATATTCCTTTAGTGCACTGAATCTAACACATGTAATGTGTTATAGATGTTATCATAGATATGATTTCTCAGCTATAACCAGGCAACACAAAATGTTCCATAGTATCAAACCCACAATGAAGAGAGTGATTCCACTCTAGGCCAAGTTAATTGTCTAGATAATTCAAATTTATCCTTCAATTACCAAAGTCGTAGGAAAAAAAAAAAAAAAGCTTTCTAAGAGGCACTTTTACAATACTCTCACAACTTCAGAAATATGTCAAAATTAATTGTGAACTGATCATAAAAAAGATTATAAGGATTATTTCACCATTGTTAAAATGTGGCCATAAACTCAGGTAGGTTTGGAATATGTGTAACTCGTTATCCCCACCCTAAATTTACCCAAGTTGCTTTATTTTCTTTCTCAAGATATTAGAATTGTTTTCTGATATCTCATGCACTTTCAGTTTGGCAGTTATTATTTCTGACAATCATCAGTGTGCCAAGTTTTGAACTGCGGCTTCATACTTTCCTAAGCTTTCTAAGCAACACAATCAGAAAACCAGATATTATAGAAATACATTTAAAGAAAGATGAAATAAGGTACGAATGATGGCCTGAGAGGGTTTTCTTTCTGTGAGGGTTACTGGATTGTATGACATTGATTTCAAATGGTCAGAAGCTTTAAAAATACTTTCCTATTTCTAACCTACATTCTGGATATATGAGCCTCTTACAAAAATAAGCCTTGCATAAGTTAGTGTAAAGCGCAATAGTGTCAGTAGGTATTTGTTTCCTTTGGATTCAGTGATCAAATGGAATAAGAGCTTTCCAGTTCATATTTTATATCATTAAACAATGGATTGTATAAATGCAAAGATGGAGAGCAGATTATCTTTCCCTTTAAGTAAAAGGTCACAAAATCACTTTAGAGTGCCAGCCATTACAAAGATAACAGGCAATAGGATGAAAAAGAGGTTGAACTTAAGAGTATTGAAACTAAATGCCAAAACCATGTTCCACTCCTGTAACTTCTTTATCCATGAACTTTAGTAATCAGTATGTATGAAAACGATCATATCAGCATGGTCTTCACATCCTCATGGATGGTTCAGAATATATATCTCATATATGTGTGTATATAGATACACACACATATATCCTACCTATATATCTCTCCCTGAATGATGTGCTAACCTACAATATTAAATTGAATTAAATTCTTTATAATAATTTTAAAGAACCACATATAAAATTATATAAATGCAAACTGATAGAGTGACTACAAAAATTCTACTTATCATTTTTTGTTAGAAGAATTTCAGTGTCCTTTTGTCCTCACTTCCTCAGTTCTATCATGCCATTTCATGTTTATATTCTTCTGGGAGAAAAAGATCTTATTTTCTAGTACTATCGAAAAAAAATGACTTCACAATATCATTATGCCATAGTGATGATATAAAATAATTCCACTAACCCCTGTAATTAAAAGTTATATCCCAGAATCCAATGTGTTATTTTACAAGTTATTTTTTGGAGCCCCAGACCATTTTAATATTCAGCTTATCAGAAATAATTATCTGTATTTTCTGTATTAGAAACATGAGAAAGGGGCAGCCCGGGTGGCTCAGCGGTTTAGTGCTGCCTTTGGCCCAGGGTGTGATCCTGTAGACCCAGGATCGAGTCCCACGTCGGGCTCCCCACATGGAGCCTGCTTATTCCTCTGCCTGTGTCTCTGCCTTTCTCTCTCTGTGTGTGTCTCATGAATAAATAAAATCTTAAAAAAAAAAAGAAAAAAATCAGAAAGTATTGCCTCCAAAATTTAAAAAAAAGACATTATCAGTACATTTATATTTTATCCTTTTAATAAGATGATGTGATGGCAAGGCAGTTCTAAAACTCCGGCTTTCTATATTAATGTAGTTTCCTTAAACCTTTTCTAAGCTGGAAATTTATGGTGCCTTCAAGATTCTGTCTTCATGATAAAAAAAAAAAAAATCATTAGGAGACCCAGAAGTTTAGTAGATGATTTCTAAACCTCCCACTTGTGATCCAAATGTGTTTCATTCTAATTCAAACTAATGAGGCAGAACTGTCCTAACTATGAAAACTATACTCAGATATATCCGGTACTTTAGAAAAAAACTTTCAAAATATAAGACAGCAAAGGATGTTAAAATATAAATACTTCTACATCAAAAACAAATTTGAAATATGTAGAAAGGTAAATAAAATGTTAAGAGTTGAAGAGATGTAATAACTTGCCCTAAAATAGTAGATTTTGTTTGTCACAATTTTATTACAATATTTCTTTGCACTTCTATTTATTTTATTTTATTATTAGATTTCAAATAATTACACTTAACATAATTCTTTTAATTATCTAGTGACAGATGAAGATAGTAAATAATAATAACATTAAATTTGTTTAATGCAGGGCACCTGGGTGGCTCAGTTGGCTGAGCATCCAATTTGATTTCAGCTCAGGTCATGACCCCAGGCCCTGTGTCAGGCTCCTCACTCACTGGGGAGTCTGCTTGAGATTCTCTCTCTCCCTCTGCCCCTCTTTGCCTCCCCTAAGAAAATAAATAAAAATTTAAAAAATAAAAAAGTTTAAATTTGTTTAATGCTTACTATATTAATAGGAATAATTGCAAGTGTTTTACATTAATTCATTTAGCCAATGTGACACCTTCATTAGATAAGTAGTATATCAGTTTTGCAGATAAGAAACTGAGGAACAGAAAAGGAATTTGCCCAGGGCCACACAGCTGATAAGACAAGAATAAAATAAAATAAACAGAAGTGCAAAGAAATACTGTAATAAAATTCCAGAATAGGAAAACCTGAACTATAATTGATGGACTGCTGGAGGCTCAGTGTGGAAAACTATCAGAGTTTTAAAAACTCCCAGGGACCCAGTATGAAAGGCTGGTTTAACATCTGAAAATCCGTTAACTATCATATCAACAAGCTTAAAAAAAAAAAAAAAAAAAGTCACATGATCATATCATAGATGTAGAAAAAGCATTTGACAAAATCCAACATCCATTTACAATAAAAACTCTTAGTTAAGGGCAGCCCTGGTGGCCCAGCAGCTTAGTGCCGCCTTCAACCCAGGCCTGATCTTGGAGACCCGGGATCGAGTCCCGTTTCGGGCTCCCTGCCTGGAGCCTGCTTCTCGCTCTGCCTGTGTCTCTGCCTCTCTCTCTCCCTCTGTACCTCTCATGAGTAAATAAAATAAAATCTTTAAAAAGAAAAACAAAAACTCTTAGTCAACTAGGAACAGAGGAGAATTTCCTCAACTTGATAAAGAATATCTACAAAAAACCTACAGCTAACATTATACCCATGTTAAGAAAGTTTAAGTTTTCCTAAGATCAGGTGCCAAAGATATCCTTTCTCTCCACTTCTTTTCAGCATTGTAATGGAAACAGTAAGACAGGAAAAGGAAATAAAAGGCATACAGATTTGAATGGAAGAAATAAAACTGTCTTTGTTCACAGACGACATGATGGTCCATGTAGAAAATTTGAAAGAAGTGCCAAAAAGAAAAAAGAAAGCCAAACCAAAAAAAAAAAAAAAATTGGGATAAGCAATTATAGTAAGGTTACAGGATACAGGTTAATAAAACAAAAGTCATGGATTTTTCTGCATACCAGCAATGAACAAGTGTAATTTGAAATTAAAACACAATGCCATTTATGTTAGTACCCCTAGAATGAAATACTTTTGTATAAATTTAACAAACTATGTATAGGATCAACATGAAGAAAACTATAAAACTTCGATGAACAAAAACAAAGAGAAATTATATAAATGGAGAGAACGCCTGTGTTCATGGATGGGAAGATGCAATATTGTCAAGATGTCAGCTCTTCCCAGCCTAATCTAAACACTCAATACAATATTAGTCAAAATCCCAACATGTTATTCTGTGGATATGGACAGATATCGGATTCTAATGTTTATATGGGGAGGCAAAAGACCCAGGAGAGCCAATACAATACTGAAGGAGAACAAAGTAGGAGGTGAAATTTAATCTTCTTCAAGGAAATCACAGTTTTGCTTTTAGGGTTTTTCAACTGACTGGATGTGGCCTATCCAGATGATTAACAATAATATACTTCACTTAAAGTCAACTGATTGTAGTTGCTAACCATAGCTACAAAATACCCTTCACAGCGGAACCCACCTTAGTGTTTAATTAAATAACTAGGGGGACGCCTGGGTAGCTCAGCAGTTGAGCATCTGCCTTCAGCTGAGTCAGGGTGTGATCCCGGAATCCAGTCCCACATCAGGCTCCCTGCATGGAGCCTCCTTCTCCCTCTGCCTGTCTCTGCCTCTCTCTCTCTGTGTGTCTCTCATGAATGAATAAATAAAATCTTTAAAAGAAAGAGAGAAAGAAAGAAAGAAAGAAAGAAAGAAAGAAAGAAAGAAAGAAAGAAAGAAAGAAAGAAAGAAAGAAAGAAAGAAAGAAATATTTGTAAAAAAAAATAAAAAATAACTAGGAACTACTGCCTAGTTAAATTGGCACATGAAACTGACACAATCGTATATGTATTTTCCAAATATTTTCTCCCAGTCAGTAGCTTATCTTTTTATTTTCTCATAGTATTTTTTAAAGAGAAGACCTTTTTAATTAAAATATTTTTTAAAAAAATATTTTAAATATTTAATTTTAATTAAAATATTTTACCTTTTTAATTAAAATATTTAAAAAAAATTTTTTTTAAAAAAACCGGGTTGCTCAGTGGTTTAGCGCCTGCCTTCGGCCCAGGGCCTGATCCTGGAGTCCCGGAATCAAGTCCCACATCAGGCTCCCTGCATGGAGCCTGCTTCTCCCTCAGCCTGTGTCTCTGCCTCTCTCTCTCTCTCTCTCTGTGTCTCTCATGAATAAATAAATAAAATCTTTTTTAAAAAAAATAATAAATAATTAAAAATAACTTAGGTTTTTAAACTTTGATTTTTAATTATAATTTAATTGTGTAGTACCAAAATCTAATTAAACTTTTTTTTTTCTTTTATGGACCATACTTTTTGCAATCCTACAAGAAATCTTTGCCTAACTCAGTCTTAAGTATTTTCTCTAATGTTTTTTTCTTCTTTTTTAAAAAGATTTTATTCATTTATTTGACAGAGAGAGAGAGTGAGCACAAACAGGGGGAGCGGCAGGCAGAGGGAGAAGCAGGCTCTGTCCAGGGCAAGGAGTGCAGGGCTCAATCCCAGGAGACCCCAGGACCATGACCTGAGCCAAAGGTAGACACCTAACTAACTGAGCCACCCCAGCATCTCTCTAATGTTTTCTTCTAAGAACCTTATAGTTTTTAGTTTTAGATTTATACCTACCACTGATTTTGCATTAATTTTAGTGTTTAATATGAGATAAAGTTCAAAAACCATTTTGTGTGTGGATGTCTAATAGTTCAGCACCATTACTTAAGAGACTATGTTCTCTCTACCATATTGCCTTTGCACTTTTATCAAAAATAAATTAGCCAAAAATGAGTGGATCCACTTTTAGACTATTCTCTTTCCCTGATGTATGTGTTTATCTGCAAAAGTTCATAATCACTGCAGCTTTAGAGTAGATCTTATTACCAGGTAGTATTATTCCTCTACATTTTGCATTTTTGAAATCATTTTGGCATTTCTACATGTGTTGCATTTCTCTGCACACTGTTTTCCCTTCTCACTTATCACAGTTCTGTGCCCCCTATTGTCCAGTGTTGGAAAACTATTGTTTCATAAAATTGGTAGGTCTACTGTTCTCCAGGCTTTCCACATCCCCAAATGAACATATTCCTCTCTCTACTTCCCATGGTGATGCTTAAACTAGACTAATACTAGAGTTTTTAGTGATTATCACATTTTATTAAAGGATGGGCGTAAAAGAGTAATCACAGAATGGAAGGGTGAGGTATTTTGCATATCAGATAATACTGTTTCCAGAGTCTAGCATAGGTGATTCCTAACTGACAGGTTTTTTTTTCCCCCCGTGAGCCTTGGCTTCCTGTAAAAAAACTCCTTTCTGAGGAATTAAGAGATAGCTAATCATTTCTCTCATATGTTCTTTAATCTACTTCCAGACAAACTGGTTTCTCAGACATCAAGGAAAACTAAAAATCCTTTAAAAAATTCTTCAAATAAAATAACCATGTTGCATTAGTATTCAGAACATTATAAGCTTCCTATTGTTCTGAACTTTGGCATTTTGGATTTTTCTTTTGCTTGATCTGACTCCAGGACCTTTCAACTATATTTTCCTAAAGGAAAGAGCTTTCTACCATCAAAAACTGATTTCAAGTCTCCAACTTTAGCAACACACAGAGCCTTTGAAATGGCAGTTTTCTTGAAGAACCTCCCCGGTTGTAGATAAATTTCTGAGGCAAAATTGAAGGTCAAGGCTCCTTTGCTTCTTTCCTTAAATGTATGTGTATCTTGGCCAGGGGTGGAAAGAAGGTTCACCTTCCTTTTTCCTGAGCAAACACCAGGGGTAGCAGTTGTTTTTTTTCACTCCCATAAGATTATATTACATTAAGATCTCACATGGGAAAATAAAAAAAATAGAATGTTCTTTGTATAAATAGGGTTTTAAAAAATAATAGGATATTATTACCCTTTTGACAACTCGCCAAATAGGTTTGCTTAAAAACTAAATCACCTATTAAACAGTGGAATATTTGGTGTAACAATATAAATCGCATATGTATACTATTTTCTTATTAACATGTGTTTTCTCTCCCACTGGGAGAAAGAATAAACTCTGTACATTTGAAAATAGACCCAGCTGTCAAATAATTAACACAATTGGAAACCAAATAAGCATGCCATTGTTTTACTCCAACCTTTTTGTCTTTGAGATTGTTACCATTTAGTTATTAATCCCAATTTCAAAAAACTTTTAGAAGTGTATGAAATCTTCTGTTTCTAGAAGTAGTTTATATACAAATTTTTAAAAAGATTTCATTTATTTATTCATGAAAGACACACAGAGAGAGGCAGAGACATTGGCAGAGGGAGAAGCAGGCTCCATGCAAGAAGCATGAAGCAGGACTCGATCCTGGTACTCCGGGACCACGCCCTGAGCTGAAGGCTGACGCCCAGCTGCTGAGCCACCCAGGCATCCCTATATGCAGATTTTGATTCAAAATGTCTACAAACTATTTCCCACTTATAAAAAATTGGTTTGTGGGGCATCTGGCTAGCTGTCAGTGGAGTGTGCAATCTTGATCTTAGGGTTGTGAGTTCAAGCACCACACTGGGGGTAGAGATTATTTGAAAAAAACAAAACAAAACAAAACTGGTTTGTGTATTCTAGAAACTTTCTTGAACACTATATGCTAAGTATAACCAAAGGTTCTGCCTTCAGCCTAGACTCCTTTGGTGACCTTATCTACTTTTGACATCAACTGGGACCTCTTTCTCAAAGGTCTGGACTCAAGTTTCCCAAGGTATTTTTATGTTCCTGCTTCTTGAACAGCATTCAGAATGTTAAAATTCATTTTATTTCCTACTAAAGTTAATTTTCCTCTTGAATTACCTAGATAGAGAAGAAGGAAGTAAGGTCTTTTTTGCTGTTACTCAGGTTGAAAACTTTAGAATCACTGGTGATTTCTTTCTTCTCCTTTGATCCTCACACTACTGGTTATCTACTCATGCAGAATATACTTTCCCAGTCTCTCTCTCCATACCACTCCTTCTTTGTCTCTCTCACTCATCCTTGTGCTACAAGACCTTATTCTCTCTGAGATTATTACCTAAACCCTCCAGTGCTTCCCAAATTCAATTCTATATTAAATCAACTTGATAAGCTAATTGTCCTTTGCTCCAGCTTTACTGCAATTATAAATATGTTTAAGATTTTAAAAAACAAAAAAAAAAAATAAATAAAAAATAAAAAAAAAATAAAAATAAAAAAAAAAGATTTTAAAAAACAAACATAATGAGGATGGAAATGGATGATATAAAAAGATTCAAATTAAGTTAACAGAAAGAAAAGGGGCGCCTGAGTGGCTCAGTCAGCTGAGTGCCCAACTCTTGATTTTGGCTCAGTTCATGATCTCAGGGTTGTGAGATTGAGCTTCACACTGGGCACCGTGCTCAGCACAGTCTGCTTGAGACTCTCTTTCCCTCTCCTTTTGTACCCCCACGACCCAAGTATATAAATATATAAATAATTTTAAAGGCATAGTGATAAAAACTATCCAAAATGAAGCACAGATAGAGGGGGGAGAAAGGACTGAATGTAGGAATTACAGGATATTATTAAATAGTCTAGAATATGTGTAATTGGAGTCCCAGACAAAAGAGGAAGGCAGAGTGAGAGAGGAAAAAAAAGAAACAAATGATACCAAAACATTCACAGCTTTGAGAAACTAAAATCAGTAGATCCAAGAACCTCAATGAATTAGAAGCAACGTGCACACACAGACATACGGACAGACGTGAGCACATCATAGTACAGTTTCAGAAATGCAGTAATACAAAGGAAATCTTAACAGTCACCAGCAATTCTACCCCTAGGCATTTCCCAAAGACAACTCAAACAGGAGGTAATTTTGCATTATTTAGTCCAAAATGCCTGATACTGAGCAGATGGAAGTTCAATTTGTTGGCCCTAGGGAATAAGAGAGGGCCTTGTATTTTGAAAGATGAGACAACTGGGAAGATTATTAGAATGCGAATCCTGTTACTGGAAAAGAGAAAACACAAATCTGCTTTCAAGGGTCATACAAAATCCATACTAAAAGCTGGCTTGATTTAATGTTGAGTCGCCTAAGTATCAATCTAGACAGAATCCCATAAATTCTTTCCAACATAGGAGGCAAGTGGGAAGTTAATTATATTACATTAAGTTGTACCTAAATTACTCCTATCACACAAGGTCTCTTGGAATTTGAGTTGTAAAATTATGGGGAAAGAAAAGGAATACTTGCATAGTTGGAACCAGATGATTACGCTGAGAAGTTCTTTTAAAGTAAAACAGTTTGGGGACACCTGGGTGGCTCAGCAGTTAAGCGTCTGCATTCAGCTTGGGGCATGATCCTGAAGTCCCAGGATCGAGTCCCACATCAGGCTCCCTGCCTGGAGCCTGCTTCTCCCTCTGCCTATGTCTCTGCCTCTCTCTCTCTGTATGTCTCTCATGAATTAATAAATAAAATCAGAACAAAAAAGTTTAAAAAAATAAAGTAAAACAGTTTTTAGGTTGAGTTAACAGTTCCTAATCTGCCCATACAATATATGCTTGAAGAGTATGAGAAATATATGACTCATCTGGCTGCAGGAGTAATAAGAGGAACACCAAAGGATGTGAGGCAATAGTCAATAAACCCAGTGTCACTCTCCAAGGAGCAGTAGTGCCATGAATTTGTAGAAGTTGGTTGGGTGTATAGTATTGATATGCCTCAGGGGATCTTTTTAATAAGCAGGACTCCAAACAAATGACTAGAGTTATCTGAAAACAGAATCCAATTTCCTCTCTCAATAATTCCTTTATTTTAAAGTTCTCTTCTAAAATCACACACACAGGGGATCCCTGGGTGGCTCAGCGGTTTGGCGCCTGCCTTTGGCCCAGGGCGCGATCCTGGAGTCCTGGGATCGAGTCCCGCATTGGGCTCCCGGCGTGGAGCCTGCTTCTCCCTCCTCCTGTGTCTCTGCCTCTCTCTCTCTCTCTCTCTCTCTCTCTCTCTCTCTCTATGTCTATCATAAATAAATAAATAAATCTTTAAAATAAATAAATAAATAAATAAATAAATAAATAAATAAATAAAATCACACACACAAAAAATGAACAAACTGTTCTGTGACGTGAAACCATGACAAAAGCCATGCTGAATGAACTAATAAAGGTGAGAGTTTGAGAACTAGATTTTGGTGGGTATGGTGTCTGAGGGTGATACCATACCAACTTAAAGACAGTAAAACCAGCCCCAAACTTCAATGGCTTCAGAAGACAGGGCTCTTGCACACTTAGGGAAGACTGGCTCTGAAGTGAGTGATGAAGCTCAATCTCCAGATTGGAGGTCTACAAATCCTGCAGTGGGAAGTGGTGCCTAAGTTTCAGGAGGGGTAGAACTAGAGAGGACAAGGTTTGCCATAGCCTGAACAGCAAGGAGAAGAGCATGTGAGCACGCGCAGATTTCACCTAAATTTGATATCATTTTTAAAAATTGACCTCACTAGCTTTTGCTTTTCTTCATTAGTTTCTCTGATTTAAATGTGAAATATGTTTTGGATGTGTTCTATTCTGTGTAAAAAGAATCCTTACAGTCTGCCCTTAATCAGCTTCTCCCACCTCCTTTTGAAATTATGGTACTTTAGACCAGTGACTCTTGATTACTTCATATCTTGAGAGTTGCTTAAAATGACACATTATCACTTTTCTCTCCCATATCTCAGTAGATGAAGCTTGTGTTACTACCTAATGCCCAATATGTATTTAAATGGGCTTTATTTTGGAGACTCTGGTAGTCTCACAAGTTCATCTTCTTTTTTTTTTTTTAAGATTTTTATTTATTTATTCATGAGAGACACAGAGAACACGAGAGAAGAGACACAGGCAGAGGGAGTAGCAGGCTCCATGCAGGGAGCCCGACATGGGAATCGATTCCGGGTCTCCAGGATCAGGCCCTGACCAAAGGCGGCGCTCAACCACTGAGCCACCTGGGCTACCCAGTCTCACAAGTTCAAAAGATCTTTGTCTACATCTTGTCAAATATGTATATGAGGAATTGCCACAGCAAACTCGGTATCTCTTCTCTTCTATAAGAAATCTTGGGCAGTCCCCGTGGCTCACCGGTTTTGTGCCACCTTCAGCCCAGGGTATGATCCTGGAGACCCAGGATCGAGTCCCATGTCGGGTTCCCCGCATGGAGCTGGCTTCTCCCTCTGCCTGTGTCTCTGCCCCTCTCTTTCTCTCTCTCTCATGAGTGAATAAATAAAATCTTTTGAAAAAAGAAAGAAAGAAAAGAAATCTTTACCACTGTAAGATATCTACTGTCAGTTCACAGAGCAGGAACCACATCCATTCAGTTTCTTTTCAACACATAATCTACTGATGGATTGTGAAGTGTAACCATAAATAATTAACTCCATGGTCTTCCTTTTGAAAGGGACAAGTTTTTAGTTTAACAGATTTTTAATAATTATTAATCTTTTTTTTTTTACAAATTTTATTTCCTTCTTTTTTATTACTATCATGAATGAAGTAGGAGATTATCTTAATCTAACTATGTGTATCTCTCTATATAGTGATAAGAAAAAAGAGATTCTAAGAGAATTAAAGTGCAGGTCTAGATGTATTTGTTAAGTTACAAATCCTATATTTGCTATAAAGATCAGCATGTAAGTTTTTAAAACTTTCATGCAACTTGGTAACAGCTACAGTTTCTTACCATTCAAGGATATACTTTCGGTAAGATTTAGTCATCCTGAAGTTTTAAGAGACATGTAAATATTTTACCTTTTTGCTGGAATGTTAGAGTGATTCACTACTATCTCAAGCTATATATTATTCCAACTCAGCCGTGTGTGACATTTCAGACTGGTGGTTGAGAATCATGAATACCATTGAGCTCAGTCTCAAGAGATATTTAAGTTTCAAGACTAGAATTCAATGTTTACAGGACCCAATGTTTAATGATCTGGACTTCTGTCTGCAAGGCTTTAGGTCTGTATAAGCTTTACTCTTGAATCTTAAAATTATTTATGCAAACAACCAGACATTACCCTTATTCAGATATCTTTTAAATAGTAGATATCTTTTAAAGGACAGTGATAGTAGTAGTAATAATATTGATAATAGTAAATTACATATGTAAAATACTTGTTTGCCAGGTCAACACACATTACATAAATTATCTTATTAAACCTACATCCTGGGCAGCCCGGGTGGCTCAGCGGTTTAGTGCTGCCTTCAGCCCAGGGCCTGATTCTGGAGACCCGGGATTAAGTCCCAATCAGGCCCCTGGCATAGAGCCTGCTTCTCCCTCTCCCTGTGTCTCTGCCTCTCTCTCTCTTTCTCTTTGTGTCTATCATGAATAAATAAATAAAATATTTTTAAAAAATAAAATAAAACCCTACATCCTACATAATAACTCTATGAAGAGATATTTTGATGATTCTCAATTTACTTAAGAATAGTAAGACCAGAAATGTAATGTATATCATGGTGACTATAGTTAATAGTACTGTATTGCATATATGCTGAGTAAATTTTACAAGTGCTCATCATAACAGAGAAATTCTGTAACTGTATATGATGATGGATGTTAGACTTACTGTGATTATTTAATAATATATACAAATACTGAATTATTATGTTGTATAACAGAAACTAATACAATATTGTATATCAGTTATACCTCAATAAAACAGTTAAAACAAACAAACATACCTACATATATACATAAGAAGACCAATACTTGAAGTCCAAAGAGATAAATTAATTTGCTCAGGGCACAAAGCAAATCAGTGGCCATTTCATTATTCCATTCAAGTTTTCCAATTCTGATCTTAAGCTAGCAAAAACTTCTTCATTATTTATAGTATATTCTCATTTAGAAGTTTGGAAAATGGGAATAGAATAAAGGAGATGTAAACAATCTCTTCTTAATTTAATTATGTTAATTTCAATTCACAATGTGTACATCAGCTAATCAATAAAGGCTTATTATACCCTGGTAACTGCCTGCTAACACCTTAGAATATGAAGACGAATATGATACAACACTGCCTTTAAAGGAATTTAGTCTAAAATACATTAACTGTTTTTTTTAGTTAAATTGCTAAGAACTTTTTAAATGCTAAAATTTAAACATATATTTTTTAAGATTTTATTTATTTATTCATGAGAGACACAGAGAGAGAGAGAGAGAGGCAGAGACACAGGCAGAGGGAGATGCAGGCTCCATGCTGGGGGGCCTGATGTGGCACTTGATCCCAGGACTCCAGGATCATGCCCTGAGCTGAATGTAGATGCTCAACCGCTCAGCCACCCAGGCGTCCCTTAAACACTATTTAAACTGAAATAACTTGAAAATATTTATAAGTAGAATATTGATTCATTCAGTAAAATACAAGTCAAGAAAAAGTACATTCCATTTCAGAAATTAAAACCAAATAAGAAAAAGTTAAAGACTTGTGTAAAAGTTCTCAATGGTAGGACAACAGTAGAATCTCAACACCAAATTGCAATTAAAGAAGTAAAAGCAATGTTGAGAATCATGGAAGCTGCAATTCTAAACTTAATTCCAAACAACAAAAACTAGTTAGTGATGTGGACATGGAAGGGATCTTGGAGGAATTTAACATGAATTGGGATAGTTAAGTGTAAAGGAAATGAAATCGAGCATATTTAGATATGGTCAAACTTCGAGAATGCTTAAAAATTCAGAGAAAATAGTGAAATGGCTGGAAATGCCAAACAAACAAAAAATCTAAAAGGAATCAGAGGATTAAAAAATCATGACAATTCTAAATAGTATCATTAAGAAAAAAAAGATGATTTTAAAATTCCTAATTGAGATTCATATTTGAACTTAGAGGTACAAACGGAACTAAAAAGAACACACTTGTATATGTGATTTTTTGAAACTATATTTTTAGGGACTAATGACACTTCTCATGCTTTTGCATACATTTTAGGAGGAAGTGTTACGCTGCTAATAAACAACAAAAATGTGTGGTAACAGTTCAGTAATAAGAAATTACTGAAAAACAGAAAAACATGGATGGATTTTTCAAAGATTATTTTGAGCAAAAGAAGGCAGTTATTATGATTCAATTTATACAAAGTTCTAGGATATGCAAAATTGATGAGTTGTGATAGAAATGCGAACAGTGGTTGTCTGGAGAGAGACTGGAATGGACCAGAAAGAGTTACTACAGAAATTTTTGAGATGATGGAAATGCTGTGTATCTTGATAGCAGTGTGTGTTATATGGGTATATACATTTGCCAAAATTCATTGAACCGTACATTTAACAACTGCAGATTTCTTCATATTCAAATTATACTGAATGATGTGCTTACTATTTTCTAACTAACTCTTATTTGATAGTTTGTATGTTTTACCATTCAATTTCAAGTCTTGCAGCGACTCTCTGAGAAAGGACCCATTATCATTTAAGAAATGAGAAAACAGAAGTTAAATAACATCAGAGGCAGAATTGGAATCCAGGATAAGCTGCCTGCTGAATAGGAACTGTTAATTACCACTCTATTTATTTTTGTCTTCTGTGAGACACAAGTTAATTACAATTATATTGGCAGAAGTATTATATTATATGAAGCTGATTTCAGAAAACAGTGTTTTTATATAATTATGTACTTGAATAATCAAATAAGTTTTAATTCAAAGTTAAAATATGAACACTGTTAGAATAAAGGAGTAAGACAGTTGTTAAGTATAAATAAGTTTCCAGTAGGAAGAATTTTATTTACAAGGGAAAACTTAGTAATTATGTTTGGTTTGTGACTGAGTACCTGGGTAAATATCTTTAAAAAAAATTGATTTGAGGGATGCCTGCATGGCTTAGCAGTTGAGCATCTGCCTTAGCTCAGAGCATGATCCTGGAGTCCCGGGATTGAGTCCCATATCAGAGTCCTCCCAGGGAGCCTGCATCTCCCTCTGCTTATGTCTCTGCCTCTCTCTCTCTGTGTTTCTCATGAATAAATAAAATCTTAAAAAAAAAAAAAAAAGAATTGATTTGAGAAAGACACAAATCAAAGAAGATTGTGTCTTTTTTTAAAAGATGGTATTTATTTATTTGAGAGAGAGATATAGCACGAGCAGGGGGAGGAGCAAAAGGAGAGAGAAAAGTAGACTCCCAGCTGAGCCTGACTTGGGGCTCCATCCCAGGACTTGACCCCAAGACCCCAGGATCATGACCTGAGCCAAAGGCGAACTCTTAACCTACTGAGCCACTCAGGTGCCCCAGAAAATAGTGTCTTATTCACTGTACTTGTATGAGGAACAGAATACCCAATAAAAAATAATAATACAAACAAACATAGTGGTGAAAATTAAGAAACATAAATATTCAGAAGTCCTTGGAAGTATAATGGAAAAACCAGAGAAATAGGAATTTAAACCTGACTCCACATGAAATGTAGCTTTAGGTACATTGCAAAATTGTGCTTTCTGCAGCACTACCCAAAGAGTTGTTCCATCCAATGATGCACAAAATACATAAGGATTCAAAGCCAACGGCCAAGAAAGAGTTCTTGAGACATCTTTGGTGCAAAAAGGTGGTTTCATTAACACAGGGGGAACAGCACCTGTGGGCAGAAAGAGCCACATGGGGCCCATTATCTACTTTCAAATTGGGAGGGGGTTAGGGATAGTGTAAGTCTCTAAGGAATTTTGGAAGCAAGGTATCCAGGACCTTGAGGGGGCTAGCGATTATTGGGAAAGCGTTGTTTATTATCGTCTAATAAAACCTTAGTCATGAGACCCTTCAGATGTATATCAGTGGGCCCTATGCTTGGGGGATGATTGCCAACATAGATCTTGGGAGGTTTAGAGATAAAGAAATTTTCAAAAGGAGTTTTTATATGTTAAAGTAGATTTACAGGATCCTGGGGGTGGGGGGCAGACAAGGATTGCCTTTTGCTCTTAGCAAAGTATTAATATCTAGGCAGCTGAGTTCCTAGAGGAAGGCCATTCTGTTTGTTTCAAGGACTTGTCAATGGGCTCTAGGTAGTAAAGAAATTTAATAATTTCTCTTCTGCCTTTGTTTCCAATATCACGAATGTCAAATATATAGAAAATTAGAGGCAAAGAGTTATATCACTTTGGAATACTGGGATCAACAATACTTCTTAGAAGTAATAGCAAGCTAAGGCAAAATATGAATCTCCAACACTGGGATATGCAACAGAGGGTTTTCCAAATATATTGTAAAACTATTTTGTAGATTATTTTAATGCAAAAGCACTTGTGGAATATACTTTAGAATTTTAGAGGATTTGGCTGCTTTTAATGTAACAGTTCACAGTAACTAAGATAACTAAGAATAAACAAAGATTATAGTAAATGATTGAGCATGTTTATATTTATCTAGAAAAATAGTATCTAATGAATATTTGAACCCCTAAATACTAAGAAGCTTAGTGATTCAACTCAGTTGCTTTCTTTGAGATCCTGCCCCACAAAAGGTAAACTTTTGTATTGCTTTTCTTGAATAAGGATTTTATACTTTTTAATAAGTAAAATTACTTTCAATTTGTAAAATTTATGACAAATGATTCAGGACAAGCTCAAAAATCAATAGAAGTCCAAAGATAATAAAAGTAGAATAGCAACTACCTGCTATAAATGAGGTCAGATCTCATATTGCAATAAATTATGTCCAAAGACAATCAGAGTAGGTTAGATATGATCAAAGAAACATAGTAAAAAAATTGTGAGAAGTGAGACAATAGAAGTTATGTATGAGAGTGAAGGAAATACATATGCTGATTTTTCAGAACAGGAAAAAGAGTGGGTAGTGGGAAGCATAAATGAAGAAGTTCATTGTAAAACCTCAACATAATTGGTACATTTTAACAGTATTAATTAGTTAATAAAAAAACAACTAAGCTAGAAAAAATGGTAGTAAACAGAAGCCAAATGGATTATGAAAAACATTCTTTTTTTGGTAGATTTCCTAGATTGATAACTACAGGAATATTGCAGGTATTATATTTTAATTTAAGGAAAAACTTGTATTTTCAGAATCTCTAATGAGATCCCATGAATGAGATTTAAAGTAACAGTAGATACTTGGATTTCTTGTCACATAAACAGTCACAGTATAAATTAGTAGCTCATTGTCAATTGTGCAGCACTCTATAGGACATGCTCCAGGTTTGTTTCCCTTAAGGCATTCTGTTTGCAAAGGCAGAGAAACATGCTGGTGTGATTCAGGACCAGTTACCCCCAAATATGACACCTTGCCATATTGAATATTTTAAGCTGAAGGGGTTTGAAGAAATAGCAGAAGCAGGGAAGGTCACTGTGACCTTTCCTGCCCCTGTCTCCTGAAACAGGTCCTAAAACTCTCATGTGAGAGGTGCCCTCTGTATACTAGAGGAAAGTAGTATCCTTGGTCTCTGAAGTCCGATTCCAAAAGAAATCCAAACAAACAGCACCTGCTCTGTATCCCCAGTTTACTACATTTACCTCATAGTCTTTGACCTAGCATATTTCTACATGACTATCCACTCTTCCTCAAACCTAGCATAAAAATATTCCAGTTTAACTGGTTCTTTGGGCCTGCATTTTGTTATGAAACCTCCCATGTGACATAAAACTTAACATCCAATGAACTGGTATGTTTTTCTTTTCTTTTTTTTTTTTTTTCTTAAGATTTTGTTTATTTGAGAGACAGAGAGAGAAAGAGCATGAGTTGTGGTAAGGGGCAGAGGGAGAGGGAGAAGCAGACTCCCTGCTGAGGAAGGAGTAGGGGTAGGGGGCTAGATCCCAGGACCCTGAGATCATGACCTGAGCCAAAGGCAGATGCTTAACCCACTGAGCCACCCAGGCGCTCTGAACTGGTATGCTTTTCTTCTGTAACTCTTTGTCAGTTTAATTTTCAGACCCAGCCAGGGACCCTAAGGGTTAAGGAAAACTTTTCATCTCCTACAATGTTAAATAATGTTTAGGGAGAATGAAAACTAAGAGTAATACTAACATAATTGGCAGCAGAAGCAACATTAAAAACATACCAAATGTACCAGGATTATATACCAGAGCCCGAAAATGAAATTTAACTGAGCTGAATGTCTTGTCCTATAATGTGGTTCTCAAATAGTAATTAATCACCATTAAAAGATAAGGAAAACATGGATTGACAAGTCAAAGAATATCAAGTTTCACTTCTAAAGAAGTTCAGTTAACACAGTTAAAAAATTAAACCAAACCAAAAATAAAACAAAAAATGAAAATCTAACATGGCAAAAGGCTACAGTAGTACAGCTACAGTCTCAAGAAAAAGGAAACTGGTACCTCACTGTTTTATATTGGCCAGAGTAGATGCCAAATTTTGTGTTTATTTCCAGTACCACATTTCAACAGGGTATTCAAAAAGCCATACTTGATAGACAAGAGAGAGAGAGTATAAAACAGTGAAAATACTTGTGAGGATCACTTTAAAATTTCAAGATAATAAATACATAATGAATGTAACTACGAGTTATGAAGTGCCCACGAAGGGAGGGCAGAAACAATGCCAGTGATGGAATTAATGATTTCTACTACAGTATACTCTGTTTTCAAATAGCTTATGGATTTGAGGTGCCGGGGTGGCTCAGTGTTGGTTATGTGTCTGCCTTCGGCTCAGATCATGATCCCAGGGTCCCCCAGGACCCCACATCGGGCTCCTTGCTCAGCGAGGAGTCTGCTTCTTTTTTTTTTTTTAATTTTTTTTTTTAA
This sequence comes from Canis lupus baileyi, assembly GCF_048164855.1. Classification (NCBI taxonomy): domain Eukaryota; kingdom Metazoa; phylum Chordata; class Mammalia; order Carnivora; family Canidae; genus Canis; species Canis lupus. The sequence goes on from NC_132876.1 coordinate 103,702,534, forward strand.
ATTTATTTATGATAGTCACACAGAGAGAGAGAGAGAGAGGCAGAGACACAGGCAGAGGGAGAAGCAGGCTCCATGCACCGGGAGCCCGACGTGGGATTCGATCCCGGGTCTCCAGGATCGCGCCCTGGGCCAAAGGCAGGCACCAAACCGCTGCGCCACCCAGGGATCCCCGAGGAGTCTGCTTCTCCCTCTTCCTCTGCTACTCCCCCTGCTTGTGCTCTCCTGTGCTCTCTCTCAAGTAAATAAATAAAATCTTTAAAAAACAAAAACAAATAGCTTATGAATTGTCATGTGGAAGCAAAAGTGGACAAATATAATTGTCAGATAAGAGTCCGTAAAAAGATACTGAAGTGTCCCCTAAATAATACACAAATGCTTTGATCCAGCATTTTATCTCATGGGTATATTTGTGCAAGTGGGCAACAGAAGCAGACGGTCAAGGCAAAACTGTCCTGACAAAATAATAATTATGCTAATCATGAAAATAAATGAAGCAAATCAGCTGATGTTTGGGTTATATATGTAGTATACACCAATACTAATAGAACTGAGCTCAAAGAATACGGAGCCATTTACAAAGAGAAAAGGAGACGCGGAAGGGACCTAATACTTCTATTTAGAAAGAGTGCCTGGGGATGAGGCAGGGTAAATAAAGTTGTGGAAAGTATGATTGAAATACGGGGAAGTCATGCAGAAGCCAAATAAGGCTGAATGTTCCCTCTGGTTTCAGAAGGCCAAAAGGGAATGAAGAATAGAGCAGCCAGAGAAACTTCAGGTAAAAAGGAAAAAATATTTCCTGTCCTTAAAACTGGCCCAGAATGTTTTGGTTGCCCAAGAAATGAATGTTCCTTCTCTGAGAGTGTTGAAGCATAGGCTGAGTGTGCTTTTATGAAACAAATATTATGAAGATGCTTTAAGAATTAATTGTGGTTAGGCTGGGAGACTGGTAGTACATTATACTACCTTGCTGACTTAACACTGTCAATTATCAGTTGAGGCATCTTGGACAAGTCACATAATTTTTGGAACTCAAAATACTCATCTTTAAAATTAGGGCTTGGGGTGAGGGCAGGGCGCCTGGGTGGCTCAGTGGGTTGGGCATCAGACTTCTGATTTCAGTTCAGGTTGTGATCTCAGGGTCATGGGATGGAGCCCAGGTCAGTGGGGCTCTGCTCTCAGCGGGGTGTCTGCTTGAGATTCTCTCTCTCCCTCTGCCCCTCCCTCTGCTTGCACTCTCTGTCTAAAATAAATAAATCTTTTTTAAAAATTAGGGCTTGGGACGCCTGGGTGGCTCAGCAGTTGAGCCTTTGGCTCAGGGCATGATCCCGGAGTCCCGGGATCGAGTCCCATATTGGGCTCCTTGCATGGAGCCTGTTTCTCCTGTCTCTGCCTCTCTCTCTGCCTCTCTCTGTGTCTCTCATGAATAAGTAAATAAAATCTTTTAAAAAATAAATAAATAAATAATAAAAAAAATTAGAGCTTAAAAATAAAACGGGGAAGGAGTTAGTGAGAAATCCTTTTTGTCCTTCTCAGAAGCGTTTTTTCTTTTTTCATTTTATTGTTCAGTGTTAAATTAGTGGTAGCTCAACTGATTGCATTTCCTTAATGCCTGTTTTCTTTGCACATGGAGCTCTGCTATCTTTGTCGGAAGAGACAATGATTCAACTTATTACTTAACCCTAGAAGCAAAAGGAGGGGAAACCATTTAGATGCCAGCACAGCTGCACAAACAGCTTTAGGGCCCTGAGGGGTCTAAACTGGGTAAGGGAGAAAAGACACTCTCGGGCAGACAGGCACCAGAGCCAGAGGTCAAGATGGCAGAGCCGCTGGCTCTCCTTGTCACGTTACCTTCGGACCCATCTGGGAGCCCTGGCTCTGCTGGTATTTCAGAGCTGACTCTGCTCTGGGCTTTCTCTCGGTGTGTTCTTGCCTCCTTTGGTTTCCCGGGGCAGGTACGTTACATGAGAAAATGGAATGCCAGTGAGACTACTTGCTAATCATGACTGGAAACAGAATGGAGTCCTCTGGGTGGTGGTCCAGTGTGGTTCACAGGCTGGCCAAAGAGCCATCTCAGAGGAGGAGGGGACAAAGTGAAGTCGCAGTATCTTGGGTCTTTAATCATCCTGTGCCTTGGGTTGACTTGTGGCTCAGAGTGTGAGATTCTCTGGTTCAGATCTGAGGTACAGTGGTTGTGTGGAGTGAAACTGAGGCAAAAAATTGGCAGGAAAGAAGGCAATGTAAAAAGGCAGTGCCTCAGTGATGCAGTGGTTCTCTTAAAAGTCATTTCCTTGTTGTTTTATGGGCTATAAAATCTTTGAATACTTCATTCTTTCACAAATCGCTCTTTAGATGTAAATGAGAGCTCATAACAATGAAATATCTAACAACAAAATGTCTTTTAATGGATCAACTCTCCGGTGGGTCTGCAACACTCTGCATGCCTAATTAGAGCTGGTACCAGAGAGGGAAGCTGCAGGAAGCAGAGGGCGATAGGTTTCAGAAATACCTACGGTTCTCATCCCAAGTCAGAGGATTTCCTTCTGGACTTTTCTGGGCTTCAAATATGGAATGTGAGGAGATGAGAAAGAAGAATTGCTCTACATCATAGGCTCAGGTGATGAGTAGGGGGGTGAGGGGTTTTCCTGGCATTTGTTGATTTTAATTGTTTGTTAATGTTTCATGAGAACCAATCTCCAATATCACAAAATACAAAAACAAAATAACCTACAATATGAAGACATTGACCAACATATTTTTTAAAACAGTGATTAACACTATTCAGAGTGTGGTGGGTATATTGCAGAGGATTTCAACTTCCAAGTCTAGGCTTTAACTATGGCTCTGAGGCTTCATTACTTGTTTGACCAGAGGCAGGTCACTCAAGCACTCTGCCTCAAGTGATTCATCTCTAAAATGGACAGCAGGTCCCTTTATTTGCCTCTTGAAGTGAGCTTAAGACCTTTTTTTTTTGTTTTAAAGATTTATTTATTTATTCATGAGAGACACACACAAAGAGAGAGAGAGAGAATGAGACCCAGGCAGAGGGAGAAGCAGGCTTCTTGCAGGGAGCCCAATGTGGATCATGGGATCATGGCCCTGAGCTGAAGGTAGACGCTCAACCGCTGAACCACCAGGCATCCCAAGCCTAAGACTTTTTAACCAGTGTTTGAACGTACTTTTGAAACTGTGAAAGTTATACAAAGTTTTCATATTTGTTGAATCCCTCTTGTAGAAAAAGAAATCTAGGAACTCAATAAAAAGAATCACTTAATTTTTGCCAATTATATGAGTATAAGCCTCTGGATGTGTAAGCCACTTGAATAATTTATTTTTCTTATAAAAAAAAACTGAATGTTTTTCTCAATAAATAATTTTGCCCAAGCAATATGGGTGATTGTCTTTATATCTCATATCTCTTTGTTTTTTCTTGGTTATAAACAATAATGAAAACATACTGATAACTCTTAGTTATTTGGGACAAATATTTACTGATAATTAAATGGTCCTAATTTTACACACACACACACACACACACACACACACACACACACACACGGCACCCAGCTGGCTCAGTCAGGAGAGCATGCAACTCTTGATCTCAGGATCATGGGTTTGAGCTCCACACAAGGTGTAGAGACTACTTAAAATATATATATATAGATAGATATACACATGTATGTATAAAACTATATGTATGTTTCTATATATGTTATGCATGTATATATGTTATATATAAATATGTATAAAATTCTGATATAAGTGAACTTTGCCTCATGGCCCCTTCACCTGGGCAATCAGTAAAGTACAAATCCAGCCCTGCTTGTCAGCACTAGTGAACCCTCTTAAAAACAACTTACCAAATCTTCCTTCTTTTCCCCATAGAAACTGAGTCCACCTCTTATAATCAGGATACGATTCGGGTTCCCACCTAAATTCCTGTACCCCAAATTATATTTCTTTGACTCCACATAAACACTTTGCCTCTTGAGCTGGTTTCCTGTTTTTAGGTTGAGAACTACAACTCTGAAAATCACAAGATGGCAAAATTTAAAGGGATTTATGTATCACCTAACACCAGTCATCACTATTCATTTTAATTTATTTCCCTCACACCCTTCTTTCCAAGTGCATTTCAGTTTATTTCCAAACACTCACCGCAGTAGGGGAACTCTCTACTTCCTGAGGTAGGCAACTCCCCTTTTCAGGATTTTCACTTGATTTCTTAAACTTTCCTTTATTCTTAATAAGTTTGAGCAGTTTTTTTTCCTTAATATTTGATGGATTTTCTTCTTCCAGGAACTAATCTTCATAGTTCTTTCCTTATCTATTTTCCTATTTTTCTTATTATATATCTTTAGATAAATGATTGACACATAAATAAATAGATATCCCTTTATCAGCTGTACAAATTGGAAATGACTTCTCCAAATATGTATCCTGAATTTTCATTCTTTTCCCAGTGTCTATCGTTAATCAAATATTTTTGATTTTCAGGTAACAATTTCTTCTTATAGTTTTGGATTTTTAGTCTTAAGAAATTCTTCCCTACCCAGGGTTCATAAAGATAGTTCTTTATACTTTCTTCTACAGTAGAAAGCTTTAATCTTTTAAATGTTTATTTATCTAATCCAACTCAATTTTTATAGTATATGTGGGTAGGGATCTAATTTGCTTTTCCACAGAGATCACAAATTCTCTCAGTGCCTTGTTGAATAATCCACCCCTTCTCAATTTCTACATTTTCTATTCTTTTAGTCAGGATGTATATTGCAATACCAAATCTGTGCCTTAATTACAACCATTGCTTTCAATGCTCTGACATGTAATTGGGCCAAATCTCTGTTTTGTTCTTCTTCAGAGTCCTGTCTTCTGCTCTTTCATTTATGTGTAAGAATCAGTTTAAGCATTACCATGAGTATCACTATTAGGATTCTGATTAGAATAATTGGAACCTAAAGATAGTTTAGGTTTGTATTTAGATCTTAAATGTATTAAACAGCTTTACTTAGGTATAACATTCACACATACACTGAGTATTTTCTAATACCTATTATTATTTTGTATTTAATCCATTATTATTTGAATGGTTTTTTAAATGTCCAAGGATATAAATACTTAAAATTATCTTTTATTTTTTAGTCTTTTAAAACATAAATGCATTGTGGTTAAAGAATATGATCTGTATTATACCATCTCTTGAATTTTGTTGAGACTTGCTTTATCATCTAACACATGATCAATTTCCTTAAATATCCTATGTGTTCTTGAAAAGAAATGAGAATAAATTTTTTTTGGTTTAGTGTGTTATATGGGTTAATTAGGTGAAGCATATTAATCTCCTCCATTTTTACTGATTTTTATATCCCTGATCTATCCATCATTAAGAGAAATCTCCCACTATGTTGATGTATTTGTTTATTTCTCTTTTATGACTATAAATTTGTGGCATAGTTGTTTTGATACCATGTATTTTATGCACACAAGTCTAGAATCTGCATGTCTTCTTGATAAGTTGAAACTTTCATTATTAAAACATGATCCTCTTTATTACAAGTAATACATACTTCTTTGTGTTCAAGACTATCTTATTTATTATTAGTTTATATAAACCAGCTTTTATTTTTATTAGTATTGGCCTGGTATGTATGATTCTACCCTTTGATTTTCATACTTTTGACTTTCAAACTTCTTTTCAAAATCCTAAAGTTTTGAGGGTACCTTTTATATAAAACGGCTAGATGTAATAAATTCAGAACTGGCTCTCTTTTACTTTTAAATGGATATTTTTGTCTATATGTACTTATTATGATTACTCAAATGAATTTACTTCTACTCTTAATTATTACATTTTCTATATATCCTGCTTTGGGTCATTTTTTTGTCCTTTCCTTTCTGCCTCGTTTTTGATTAAGGTTCTTTTTTTCTATCATTCAATTATTTTCTTCTAAGAGATTGCAATTTACACTCTTTATATATAATCTTTTTTAAAGTCAAGGTAAGTATATTTTTTGCCTTTGTGGTGCCATGCTCTTCTTTTCATTTAACATCAGAGTGAGAATGTAGCTCCCTTTTTAGACTCTGGTGTAGGCAGACCATAGCTCTTTCTCCTATCTTCTAATCCTGAACAGACAACAGAAATAAAGCTCATATTCATTATGCATTTGCAGTTAACCTCACCTTGAAACTTATTTTGAAAGTCTTCCAGTTGTACTGTTTGCACTGTTTTGAAGTTGGAATTTTTTCTTGCCATTTCAGGGGTGCATTAAATTATTTTCATGTATTTCATACAGATTTTTTTAAAGGTGGTCATTGTTATTTAGGGTATCTAACCCATTGTAACACCAGCAACTAATGCTCCTCAGAAGAATTATTTAAGTCTCTGTGCTTGTAATCTACAGAGTCAATGCAATCCCTCTCAAAATACCAACAGCATTTTTCACACAACTAGAATAAATAATACTAAAATTTGTATGCAACCACAAAAGACCCTGATTAGCCAAAGCAATCTTGAGAAAGAAAAATAAAGCTGGAGATATCACAATCCCAGATTTCAAGGTATACTACAAAGTGGTAGTAATCAAAACAGTATGATAATAGCAAAAAAAAAAAAAAAAAAAAAAAAAGACACAATGAAACTGATTAATGGAACAGAATAGAGAACCTAGAAATCAACCCACACTTACATGGTCAATTTACAACAAAGGATTCAAGAATATACATTGGGGAAAGGACAGTTTCTTCAATAAATAGTGCTGGGGAAATTGGACAGCTACATGCAAAGGAATGACACTACACCACTTTCTTATACCATACACAAGAATAAACTCAAAGTGAATTAAAGGTCCAAATGTGAGACCTGAAAACATAAAACTCCTATAAGAAGAAGTAGGAAATAATCTCTTCAACATCAACCTTAGCAGCATTTTTCTAGACTTTCCTCAGGCAAAGGAAACAAAAGTAAAAATAAATTATTGGGACTACATAAAAATAAACTTTTGCAGTGAAGGAAACCATCAACATTATGACAAAGCAACCTACTGAATGGGAGAAGACATTTGTAAATGATTTATCTGATAAGTGCTTAATATCCAAAATATATAAAGAGCTCATGAAACTTAACACCAAAAAACAATCTGATTAGGAATGGACAGAGAACCTGAATAGACATGTTACCAAACAAGACACACAAGATAGCAGGCAAATGAAAAGATGGTCAGTATCAGTAATCAACAGGGAAAGGCAAATCAAAACCAAAATCACCTTATACCCATCAGATGGGTAGAATAAAAAAGACAAGAAATAAGTGCTATTGAGGATGTAGAGAAAAGGAAACCCTTGTGCACTGTTGGTAAAAATACAAATTGGTATAGACACTGAGGAAAATAGTATGGAGGTTCCTCAAAAAAATTAAAAATAGAAATGCCATGCAATCCATTGATTCCACTATGAGTATTTACCAAAATAAAGTGAAAACACTAATTCCAAAAGGTATATGTTCTCCTGTTTTTAATGAAGCATTACTTACAATAACCAAGGTGTGGAAGCAACCCAAGGGTTCATTGATATTCATTGATGAATGAATAAAGAAGCTGTGGTATATGTATGTGTAGATATAGATGTGGATAAATATAAAGACACACACACATATACACACACACACAAGTATATTACTCCACCATCAAAAGGAATGAGATTTTGCCATTTGTGACAATGTGGATGGAGCTAGAGTGTATTATGCTAAGTGAAATAAACCAGAGAAAGACAAATATATGATTCCACTTATACATAGAATCTAAAAAGCAAAACAAAAAATATGTAAGCAAACAAAAAGCAGAAATAGACCTATAAATATAGAGAACAAACTGATGGTTGCCAGAGAGGAAGGGCACAGGAGTGGGCAAAATGAGTGAAGAGAAGTCAGTAATAAAGGTTTTCAGTTGGGGAATGAATTAAGTTATGAGGATGAAAGGTACAGAATAGAGAATACAATGCATGGTATTGTAATAGTGTTGTATCGCGACAGAATAGCTACACTTGTAGGCATAGTGTAACGTACAGACTTTCTGAATCATTTTGTAACCTTGTGTGCCAACTATAGTTCAATTAAAAAAATAGGGGTGCCTGGGTGGCACAGCCAGTTAAGCCTCCTACTCTTTTTTTTTTTTTTTTTAAGCCTCCTACTCTTAATTTCAGTTCAGGTCATAATCTCAGGGTGTTAAGACTGAGCCACACACCTGGCTCCATGCTCAACAGGGGGGGTCTGCTTGAGATTTCTCTTTCCTTTTCCCTGTGAACACACGCACTCTCTCTAAAATAAATAAATAAAATCTTTGTAAATAAGTAAATAAAAGTAACATAGTAACTGAGCAAAAAGATACTCAAACAAATAACTTATTCCAAAGTCATCTTAATTCAAATTACTTAGAAATTATAAAGGAAAAAGACAATACATAAGCTGCTTTCTAAACATTATGTGAATAGTAAATATAATTTATGTGATGACAATTATATTGATTTTTTTAAAGGTTTTATTTATTTATTCATGAGAGACACAGAGAAAGGGAAAGAGGCAGAGGGAAAAGCAGGCTCCCTGTTGGGAGCCTGAGGCGGAACTCGATCCCAGGACCCGGGGATCACACCCTGAACCAAAGGCAGATGCTCAACCACTGAGCCACCCAGGCGTCCCTATATTGATTATTTTTATAAATATTATAGAAGTTCAAATTGTTACTGTCATAATTAAGTAACCTCCATCTCTGTATTCCCAAATTTCTTCTCTTATCTATGTATTAAAGTGCTTGTTAACTAAAGAAAAGCAGAAAAATCTCTGCACTTGTGAAAATGGAGACAGATATATTTAAAATTTCCAACATAATCTCTTCAAGGATCTCTAACTTTCTTTTATTTCAACTTTGAAATATAAACATTCACAAATTATAGCTTCTCGAAGGATCTATTATAAAATATTTGCTTTGGGCTTGTCCAGCAATGAGTGAGGTAATACATTTCTGAATCTTCCAGGAAACAGAATCTCCTGTTTAAACTCTTCTTTGACCATGAATGCCCTTTCTGATTCCAGGGAGAGTCAGAAAAACGAAAGACCTATTAATGAAAGTTAGAACCCAGAAAGTGAAAGTTGACGATCTAAGAAGTAACAGCACCACAAGAACCACTGGAATTACAAGGCAGCCTTCCTTGACAAAATTGAAAATCAACCATGTGGACTGGGGAGATTATAATTGTGTCTTTCGGACTGACACTCTGAATTGAGGAGGCTTTTGTAGATCTGTCCAATCTTTGTGATTAAGGTCACCTCATTGCTAATCCCCTTCTACTACTAAGCAGGTAATAAGGACTTAGTGTGATGTTTGTGTTAGAATGGTAGGAGGGTGACATTTTGTTCCAGTTAATATTAGAAGATACAATACATATCCTATCACCAACCCCTCTTAATTAGAATGCCTATTTCACCCTACAGGGTTTTAACATCAATACACTACATTCTTGAAGAAATTGATTCTCTGTTGCTGAAAGAATTTTTGGAGTTAAGTTCTGCCGAAGTCCTGGAAATCAATCCTAATGGACAGGTAGCTGCTCTGTGATTAATAAAACTGGTCGGCAAGAAAAAAAGAAAGTGCCAGAGATTTCTATGCCCCGTAAAAACTGCTCATTAAATCAAGCTTCATATAAAATTGATTTCGACAAAAGAGTTTTCTTTGCAGATATTCTGGCACTTTCTGATGGGAGAGTATCACAATTGTGCAAGTGCATATCTATTCTCACATATCTCTCGCTTCCTTTCCTGTCAAAGGCAGACAGACATTTAAGTGGAAGGCTAATTTTCCTGAGAATAGATCATTCCCATTATGCTATAAAGTGAAGAACTCAAGTTGGGGCCCTCTTTTTAAATTTAGGACACACAAGAAATGTACAGAAGGCTTCACAAGTTCCTAACAAAGATATCATAAAGAGTTTAATTAAAAATAAAATATTTGAAAAATTCCATTAGCTATATACATAAAGAACTTTTGAAATAACAAAGGATGAGCAGCACCAAAAAATATAAATGTTCACAAAAAGGACTGTTAACTTTACTGCATATAGACACACACTCAGTAAAAGTTGCTTAACTTGCTAAAAAATAACTCATTTTTAAAATACCCAGATCCACATTACTAAATCAGTATAATCAGCAACACAGTAAGGGAGAACTCTGACCTCATTTTTCTCTGTATCTCAGGTTCTCCATCTGAATGGCTAAGACACATTCCAACATTTCTATGATCTTCCCATCTTGAATAATCCTTGAATCCATCAATTCAGGCTCCTTTTCACAAGGATTACGTGTGATCTCTTTACCACAGAACTTAGATGATTATATAATCTTTTCTTGAATATAATTCAGCAACACCCAAACAAATCTTGGTGCTCTCAAGAGAGAACAAGACTAAACATTATAAATCTTTGATAAATTGAAGGTTTAAGCAAAAGAGATAAATCACCAACAAAGCATCTCATATCAAGACTTTTGTTAAAAAAAAAAAAAAGACTTTTGTTTGTTGTTATTAACTTGTGAATTTCCTGGAGTCGGAACACATTCAGCCTAAGCCTTTTACAGTCATATTTCCATATCACACAGTAATCCTTTAATGCATACTTATGAAGTTGAAGTGAGTGTAGAAAGAAAAAAAAAACCATTTTTACTAATTTCTTTTTTTTAAGATTTTATTTATTTATTCATGGGAGACACACACAGAGAGAGAGAGAGAGAGGCAGAGACACAGGCAGAGGGAGAAGCAGGCTCCATGCAGGGAGCCCAACATGGGACTCGATCCCGGGTCTCCAGGATCACGCCCTCGGTTGAAGGCAGCGCTAAACCGCTGAGCCACCTGGACTGCCCCATTTTTACTAATTTCAAGGTCTGATGCAAAGGAAAAGGGGGAAAATCAATGAAAATATTTTTAAAAGACACGAATTGGTAGAGAAAGAGGTTTCCTTTCTTAATCGGGAGGATGTTGCAAGAAAGAACAAATAAAAATGAATGATACAGGAGTACTTGCTCATGGATGATTCACTCATTCAAAAACAAGTTTTGTCTCCTGGCATTTGTCTTTGCTCATATGTATGTTGTATGTGTATTTGTGTATTTCTAGATACAGATAAATATAATACAGATGTGTAGATATAATAAGCACCTCTGTTAATATAACAGAGTGGTTCAAATAGTATGTTTATAGATGTGCGTGTGGAGGGATATATATATATATATATCTGCTTAAAACTAGGTTACTATTCTGATTGTATATAGTCCATTATGCATTTTTTAATACTTTGAGTTTGCTGATTTTCCATTTTCTTACTGACAGAAAGGGTCCCAGCCAGAAGGGAAATACATGTCTAATACCTTTAGCTTAAGTCTAACTTCTCTGGAGCCTATGTCCATTTTCTTAGATAATCACATCATTCTGCTGTAATCATAGTTAATCTATTATGGTATGTGTCTTTTTTGTTTACATTTTTCTTTTTGTGAATCAGTGCAATTTTCTAAGATAGAAATCAGGTTTTATTCCTCTTTGCATTGCTGGGGGGCAGGGACAGAGGCAGGTTAAACTGAGAGGAGAAAACTACTGTCCTTTTTCTTTTTTTTTAAGATTTCATTTATTTATTTATTTTATTTATTTATTCATTCATTCATTCATTCATTAGAGACGAAGAGAGAGAGAGGCAGAGACACAGGCAGAGGGAGAAGCAGGCTCCATGCAGGGAGCCCAACGTGGGACTCGATCCTGGGACTCCAGGATCACCCCTAAGCCGAAGGCAAATGCTCAACTGCTGAGCCACCCAGGCGTCCCTGTCCTCCTTTTTCTAAGTAGTTCATGAATGGGAGCTTTACATGGTTAAAGTTCACATTGTCTGCAACCATATGACTGCTTCAGGAGTGTGGTCCGATTATGAAAATTATATTCTGATTACATACCAATGACAGGCAATAATTTGGATGGGACATAATGCTGAGAACTGTGGAGAACATTAGTGAAAACTGCCTTGTGTGCATAGATTTTACTGTAGCATCTCCGCCAAGCTAAGCAAGTTATAACTTTTGCTCTAAAAAAATTATCAGGGCAGCCCGGGGGGCTCAGCGGTTTAGCGCTGCCTTCAGCCCAGGGCGCGATCCTGGAGACCTGAGATCGAGTCCCATATCGGGCTCCCTGCATGGAGCCTGCTTCTCCCTCTGCCTGTGTCTCTGCCTCTCTCTCTCTGTGTGTGTCTCTCGTGAATAAATAAATAAAATCTTTAAAAAAATTTTTTTAATTTTAAAAAATTTTAAAAAAGGAAAAAATAATTCGCTAGATTTCTTTATTTACTCTAATTAGTAGTGTGGCAGGAGAGGGAAGTTTTAGGGAGCAGGGTCATTTACTCTCCCTCTGGGGGTGGAAATGACCAAAACATCATCTTCTTCTTTCTGACCCTGGCTAGTTTCTAGAAGGGTGCAGTCCAGAAAAGGTACAGGTATTCTACCAACATGATCTATGGGGGAAAAAAAGCTTTATGATGGTCATAAATCTCACAGCCTCTGAGAAAAAGTCCAGAGCGGGCATGTGATGCCATCCGACTGACACATATAAATGATGCATTTTCGGCTAGAACCACAGCTCATCTCCATAATCCACACAGCTGCTGAGAAGACAAAGTGAGAAATGCCATCTATCCAATGCCATGGCTTAAACCAAATAAGCTGTAGTTAATCATTTGTGGACCTCCCCAAATAATAGGCCCAGAAAGTAAATACAAACGGTAGACTGCAGTGATCTGGGGAATTTTGTGGGAAATCTTGCATTTATTTTTTTTTTTGCATTTATTTTTAGTTTTAGTTTTTAAAGATTTTATTTATTTATTCATGAGAGACACAGAACACAAGAGAGAGAGGCAGAGACACAGGCAGAGGGAGAAGCAGGCTCCATGCCGGGAGCCCGACGCGGGACTCGATCCCGGGACTCCAGGATCGCGCCCTGGGCCAAAGGCAGGCGCTAAACCACTGAGGAAACTGGGCTGCCCAGAAATCTTGCATTTATTTATTTATTTATTTATTTATTTATTTATTTATTTATAATCTTGCATTTATAAATAAAACTGTGAACAACCGGTACTGGTATCTATGTGAAAGCATCAGTACCATACATGCCTTTTATTTCACTAGCATTTCATCTGCAGGAATAAAGGCTCACCTTAGATGTGAAGCTATTGCATACACTAGTAAAAGGTTTTATTTAAACCTGCAGAAGCTAAATTTTCTTAGAGCACCAACAATTCCTACTTCAGCTAAATTTTGTAACCAGAGATAAGAGGATTTCTATACAATTTCAACTACTTCACTTATTCTGCAGAATTGACAATTGATGGTACAGGTGTCACAGGGGATGGGAGATTTTGGGAAAATTTTTGGGCTTGTTGGAAAAGAGACACACAGGTTAACACATAGAAGTACCCTCCATAACATCCTTCCAATGTTCAGTCCCCACGCAGGGTCCATGAGCTACCGAACACTTAGGAAACCAGTGGTAACTGCAAATGGCAACTCTGCTTTTTTTACAGTCTTTGCCTCAGTCTATTTTTTTCTGCAACCCTGAACCTCATTGTCCCTCCTGTCAGTGCCCAGATAACTGTCCTCTTATTCCACTCTATTGAGGAAATAAATGAAGGCTGAGAATGCAAACAAAAGTTGCTGACCTCCTTTTAGTTGCTCATTAAATATGACTTGAAAATGAAATAGAGAAAAAAAATGAAACAGAGTGATAAACCGCTGAACAGATACATAGCACGTGCAAAATTCACTCCTATTATTATCTGAAATCATGTATATGGAAAGGTATTTGATGCAAATAGGAAAAAATGCACATATATTCAAGTTAGCTTGGATCTGATACATTTATAAGATTTGATTATATGCAAAATCAGTGATGCCACCAGATGGAATAACTAATTGGTTATTTATCATCAAAGATATTCCCTTCTCCATTAGAACTTTTAAAATATGTTTTCAAATTGGTACTTCCATGTAGATCTTATCTTTTCTGTAGGTTTTAAACCTTGCAGGGTAAGGCACAGGACTTAAAATCTGCTTTTGCCTCCCCCAGGACCAGGGATGCTGTTGCCACCTACGGCCTGCGGATGTTGTTTGAAAAGCACAGGTCTACAGTGTATGTTCTCATTCATTTGGGGAATATAAATAACAGTGAAAGGGAATATAAGGGAAGGGAGAAGAAAAAGACTCCTAACTCGGGGAAACGAACTAGGGGTGGTGGAAGGGGAGGAGGGCGGGGGGTGGGGGTGAATGGGTGACGGGCACTGAGGGGGGCACTTGACGGGATGAGCACTGGGAGTTATTGTGAATGTTGGTAAATTGAACACCAATAAAAAATTAATTTATTTAAAAAAAAAAAAGGAATCAGGCTTTCACTTATTAGCATAATCATGCTTCCTCACTCCTGCTGGCTCTGCAGGGGTACAAAGATGCCCCCCACCCCCATAATGCCTTGCCAAACACTTCCACTCATTCTCACTCCCACTGCAAGCCACCTGCCAGGGTCAGATCCAGCAGTCTTCATGCCCCCAAGCAAACCCCTATTGCTCAGCCAGGCACTACTTCTGAATCGTCAGACCTTGGACCATTGGCACTTCCAGCAGGATTACTGGACAGAAAAGTCATGGCTATGCTTTAAAATATTTATATTAATTAAAAGATGATGCCCTGACTGAAGAATAAACTTTCTATGTTAAAAACACTGAAACATGGTCAACAAATACTATAAACTCTCTAGGCAAACAATTCACACTGTAGAGATATAAAAATAAATTGTAAGACTAATTGAGACGGCCCACATACAATATGTGCTTGTGTAGCTTCAGGTTACATTATACTTTTTATAAAAATAATAGATCTTTTTAAATAGTAATTTTAGATTTACTTATATGTGGTTTAAAATTATAAAATACCTCAAATATCCCAATACCAATAGCATAGGAAAAAATATAACAGTCATCTATGTGCCCACCCATATAGATTAAACAGATGTGCCCTTTTGCTATGTAGGCTTTAGATCTTTCCAGAAAAGGAATAGTAAGTATTTCTGATTAGAAAACTAATTTGAGCCTAGAACAACATCCAAACTCTTAGTGTAGGGTTTAGACATCTCCTTGCCTGTCTTTTTGGATTCTATCTCTCTTCTTCTCATTCTGTTCTAGCTGGGCTTGCTTACACACTCCTTTTTCTGTTGCTCAAACATTCCAATTTCTTTCTCTACTTGTCTTTGCTGTTTCCTCTGCTTGGAAAGTATTCTGTTCCCAAAGCCCTGGGGACTCCTTTTAACAGTCAGAACTCAGGTGGAATTTCACTACCCTAGGGAGCCCTTAACTATCTAACATATTAAAAAAAAAAAAAAAAACCTAACATACGGTCCTCATTTTAGGATTTTCACAGCCCTTATCACTTTATGTAGTTATCATTTTTATTCATTGCATTTTTCACTGTGTCTTCTTTAAAAAGTAAACTCTATAAAACATGGGATTAAAATGGAATCCAGAACAGTGATTTTTACATGATCACACTCAATAAATATTTGAATGAGCGAATCAGTGCTATGGTGAAAATCCTTACACACTAAACTTTGTATACATCATTGAAGATTTCCTAAGCATAATGCCTTTGAAATTGTTTTCACTAAATATGTTAGGATTTGTTATCATATTGCTAAATTGAATTCCAAACAGGTTTTATAAGGGCTTACACTTCGAAAAATAGCACGTGTCATTATTTTTTCCTGCATTTTTATCAATTCCAGGACTCTTGTCAAGTCTCTCTCTCTCTCTCACACACACACACACACACACACACCATACACATGTCATCAACATAACTGCCAAGTTTGGGGGGAAATAAGAATCTTAAGAATTTTTTTTGAGAACTACTGAAATTTGGGCTTCTATGATGCTCTGTAACTTTTGTACTCTAGCTTTTTTCTTCCAATGGAGTATTCATCTCCTTTTCCCATATGACTCTTGGCATGCTCACAATTTTCTCATTTTTAGTTTTGTGACTTGTATGAGGGTGTATGTGCATCTTTCAAAAGAACAACCATTTAGCTCAAAATATTTCTTCAATAATAATTTGCTTTCACAACTGGTTATAACTTATTTTTAAGGCCATGTAGTTGGAGGGGCACCTGGGTGGCTCAGTCAGCTAAGTGTCAGAATCTTGATTTCAGCTCAGGTCATGATCTCAGGGTTGTTAAGACTGAGCCCCGTGTGAGGCTCTTTGCCAGAGTCTGCTTGTACTTCTCCCTCTCCTCTCTGCCCTTCCCCTTGTTCTCTCTCTAGAGAGGAATAAACAAAATCTTTAAAAACAAAACAATATCTGTTGGAAAGACTATCCTTTCCCCATTGAACGGTCTTGGTATCCTTGTTAAAAAAATCATTTTATTTCATATGTGAGAGTTTATTTCTGGGCTCCTATTCTATTCTGTTGATCTTTATGTCTGTCTTCATGCCAGTACCACACCACTTTCAAGACTACAGCTTCTCAGTAAGTTTTGAAGTGTGGAAGTGTGAAACTACCAACTTTGTTCTTCTTTTTCAAGATTATTTTGGCTATTTGTGGTCTCTTGTTATTCCGTATGAATTTTAAGATGAAGTTTTCTCTTTCTACAGAAAAAATTCACTGTGATTTTGATAAGGATTACATTAAATCTACAGATTATACAGGATAATACTGACATCTTAACACTAAAACTTCCAATCCATGAATATAAGATGTCTTTTCATCTGTTTGTTTGTTCTTTAATTTTTTTTGGCAATGTAGGTGTGTAGGTTTTTCTTAAGATTTTATTTTATTTGAGAGACTTTGCAAGCAAGTGGGGGGAGGGGCACCAAAGGAGGGAGAAGAATCCCAAGCAGACTCCATGCTGAGCATGGAGCCCATCATGGGCTCAGTCTCACGACCCTGAGATCATGACCTGAGCAGACACCAAGAATCTGATGCTTAATGGACTGAGCCACCCAGGCACCCCAGCTCTGTAGTTTTCAGCATACAATTCTTTCATCTCCCTGATTAAGTTTACCCTTAAGTATTTTTTTCTTTTGAGACTACTGTAAATGAACTGTTTTCTTAATTTCCTTTTTGTATTTTTTATTGTTAGTGTATAGAAATGAAACTGAATGATGTATGTCCACTTTGTATCCAGTAAGTTGGCTGAATTTATTTATAGTTCTAACAGTTTGTGCATGTGTAGGGGGGGCGTATGTGTACTCTTAAGGGTTTTGTACATACAAGATCATGTCATCTGCTAAGAGAAATACTTTTACCCCTTCCTTCTCCTTGGATGCTTTTTATTTATTTTTCTTGGCTAATTGCTCTCAATACATTATTGAATATAATTGATAAAAGTAGGCATCCTTGTCCAGTTCCTGATCTTGACAGAAAAACATTCTGTCTTTCATCAATGAATATGATGTTAGTTGTAGGTTTTTCATATATACCTCGTATTACACTTAAGTAGTTCCTTGTATTCCTAGCTCTTGAGTGTTTTTATCATAAAAGGGCATTATATTTTGTCAAATGCTTTTTTTTTTTTTTGCATCAATAGAGATAATCCTATGGTTTTTCCTTAATTCTGTTAATGTGGTGCATTACATTGATTTTCATATGTTGTACCATCCTTGCATTCTAGGAATAAATCCCACTGGATCATAGTGTGTAATTTTGTTAATGTGCTATTGGATTTGTCTTGCTTGTATTCCGTTGATGGTTTTTGCATTGATACTCATAAGTGATATTGGTCTGTAATTTTTATTTTCATGTAGTATCTTTCTCTCACTTTGTAATAAGCATAATGTGGCCATAAATATATTTTTTAAGAATTTATTTATTTATTTGAGAAAAAGAGAGAGCAAGCACAAGAGTGGGGATAGGGGCAAAGGGAGAGGGAGAGAGAATCCTCAAGCAGACTCCCCACTGAGCATGGAGCCCAACATGCAGCTTGATCCCAGGACTCTGAGATCATGATCTGAGATGAAGTTGGACACCTAACTGACTGAGCCACCCAGGCACCCCTTTAATGGTTTTTTTTGTTGTTTTTTTTAAGATTTTATTTATTTATTCATGAGAGACACAGAGAGGCAGAGACATAGGCAGAGGGAGAAGCAGGCTTCCTGTGGGGAGCCTGATGTAGGACCCCAGGATCATGACCTGAGCCAAAGGCAGATGCTCAACTACTGAGCCATCCAGGTTCCCTACCTTTAATAGGTTTGTAAATGAAATTTCTGTATTTTGTCTAATCCAGTTATAAATTACTTATATTTATCTAATTACATATTTTTGCTATGTCATTTTCTTGTATCTAAATGTATTTTCAGGGACACCTGGGTGGTTCAGTGGTTAAGCATCTGCCTTTGGCTCCGGGTGTGACCCTGGAGGCCTGCGATCGAGTCCCATATCAGGCTTCCTGCTCTCTGCCTGTCTCTCATAAATAAATAAATAAAATATTTAAATATATATATATATTCAATATACCATTTTATCAAATCCTCTAGAAATAATTTTTCATTTAATTCTCTTCTAACACGTCTTTGATCACATTTTCTTACTTTTGGAGTTTATATTATTAAACTAGCTCAGATTATTTTTTTAAAGATTTTATTTATTTATTCATGAGAGACACATAGAGAGAGAAAGGCAGAGACACAGGCAGAGGGAGAAGCAGGCTCCATGCAGGGAGCCCAATGTGGGACTCGATCCCAGGTCTCCAGGATCAGGCCCTGGGCTGAAGGCAGCACTAAACCGATGAGCCACCCGGGCTGCCCTAGCTCAAATTCTTAATAGAATTTTGGAGCTTCCTTTATTGGAGGAACTAAATTTAATGCATACTTGTGTTTTGTTACTTGTATTATTTTTCATCCTTAGTTTGAAAAATATATTCTCCATCATTAGTATCTTTCTTCTATGACATGATTATCAAGAATCTGCCCTTCCTTTCCCTTATTTGTCCTTTCTCTTTCTGTCTTCTTAGAACCATGATTAGATTATATGCTTCCTCATAATCCTTTTTAGTACTTGCTAAGTGATTACATTGATAGAATATCTACACTCCAGAAATGGCAGCTTGATATGTTCTTCTAATATAATATTTAATGGAATTTCTTTATGTGCTTGAATTTTTATTTTTTTCCTTTTAATGCGTATGTTTTCTTTTTTAGCTTGTCAATTTTTGCTTTATTACTGTCCTCAAAAAATTTGTAAGTTATGTAGTTTATTTATATTGTACTTATCTTCTTCTAATTTTTTCCCAGTAACTTAGCAAGGGGCTGGCACAGCCACTGGGGATAGATCAAAAGAAAAGAATGGTAACAATCATTGAGCTATGGACATGTTCCCTTTCAACAAGGATACTTTCTTACCCAGGAAACCCCATTGTTAGATAGTTTCATCTCAATAAAAGATAAAATAATTAGTATTTGTATACTACATATTCTTCTGTCAACTGTAATGCATTGAGGGATTTCTATTTTTTGTTTAGTTTATTATAATTAGATTAAAATATCTTTGCCATTTTTCTTTAATAATTTTAATATTAAACTGTTTTTACAGGGATCAAAATAGCAATTTACATTTCATTATATTATATTTTCTACTGAATTCAAGGTTCAATAAATCTTAAAAGAAAGAAAAGAGGAGAGTGACTGGGTGGCTCAGTCAGTTGGGCATCTGGCTCTTGATTTCAACTCAGGTCATGAACTCAGGGTCCTGGGATGGAGCCGTGCATTGGGCTCCATGCTCAACAGGAGTCTGCTTGAGGATTCTTTCTCTCCTTCTGCCTTTCTCCCCACTTGTATTCTCTCTCTCTCTCAAATAAATCTTTAAAAAATTCATCATCAGTACTTATATATATCAGTAATTCAGTTGGCTAAGTTATGAATTCACATAGTTTCTAGGAATTGCCTTTGGTTATTAGATCTGAATCTTTGCATTTTTGAGAACTTTCTAAAAATTATTGTTACATATGAATGGAAAGTTGCATAGGTGTAGTTTTGTGGTCACAGCATTTTTCCTTCTAATTTATTTATAATTTGCTCCCCTTAATCCACTGTCTTTGCAGTGCACACTATCAGCTGCCTTTCTAAGATCCACTACTCTCTTATCTTCTCAACCCTGATATCAATCAATTGTCTCAATCTTCCTTCTGTCCCCCATAAATGACTCAGGGGATGCTGATCCTATCCTGAGCTCCACATTGTTCTACACTTATCTTATTTTCATTGCCAGGCATTGGTTCAGAATTCAGCCTGTGAAGCAACTATAAGTAATAATTCACAAATGGAATTTACTGACAACTCCTGGGAAAGATTTTTTTTTTCGCTACTAAGATAGAATGCCAATAATAGAAAGTCTTTTATATTCCTCTGAATATCATCATGTCTGTATACTCATCAACATGCAGCCATTTTGTATTCAAACCAATAATTAAGCCAACAATGAGAATGGCAGAGAAGAATATTCGAAATTATGTGGGTCTTCAATAAGATTAGTGAATCAATGAAGTAAGCCAATTTATCTATGGACTTCCTATCATTTTACATATTTTCTTTTTGTTTATAACTAGTTAAATGAAGGCTCTTGTAATTTGCAGACAAGTTATTTAAACTATTACAGTCCCACTTGTCTTTAATGATATAACCAGAATTCAAAGGCAAACCTGATATATTTCCCCTTGTTTCTCTATAATGATGCTTTTAGAATTTCTCTTTATCCTTCAATTGTAAACATTTTCACAGAATATATTTATGCCTTGATCTGTTCATTATTTTTGGAACATGAAAAATGCTGATTGTTTTAAACTACAAATTCAAATCTCCCTTTATTTCAGGTTATCTTTCCTTGACTGTGCTAGAGTTTACGGTAGTTTTTTTTCTTCAGAATTTTGGGAATGTTGGCTGTTTGCTCTGCAGTGTCTTGTTCTTCCTATCTGCCATATTTTCGCCCTTTTAGATCTGCCCTTTGCAGATACATTTTGTATGATTTTCTTAAGTCTATTTTTCATGTTCTTTGTACTAATCACTTTCAATGAATCCTCACATTAGTTATTACATCTACCATATGAGGTAGGTACTTATATGAGATTCATTTATGTAAAATTAAATTAAGGAATTGATAGACCAAATAATTTTCCCAAAGGCTATGTATTTAATTAGAGGTACAATCAAAATTCAGAATCAGGGCTGACTCTTATTATGAAATCTTAAATACTTGAAGTATGAAAAGCAATTTAGTCTAAGAGAACATTCTAAAGTCATACTTCCTGATTCAAATCATGAATCTAATATAAAGTGTATTTTATGATATATAATTTATACCAAGATACACCATACTCTAATGTAATGCTTCCTACCAGTAAATATTCACTAAATGGTAAATTGATAGAGGAGGATATTTTCATGAATCTGCTTCTAACAGTGGGAGACAGCTGAGTTATTTGACCAGACTGGCTCGCTGTGTTTAGTCCTCTCCAACTTCTTTCACTGGTCCCCTCACATTTAGTCATGTAGTCCCTACTTCTCACCTGATCATCACCATCATCTGGAGCAAATGTCAAGCACTTTGGATTCTCAGGTTCCTGGGTCCAAATCCTGACTCAAACACATTCTAGCAATGATCTTGGACTGACTGACTAGTCATTTCACCTCACTGAGCCTCAGTTCAGCCTCAGGTACAATCTTACCTGTTGTAGCAGAGCTGCCTGCTCCATAAGCCCTGACTGCTAGATCATTTACATGTCATTCTAGTTTCCCATTTCAAGTCTCTATAACTCTATGCCTGATTGCTTTCTCAGACTAGAGGAGTATGTTTGACCTGTGTGAGGAGCTGAGTTGTTGATGTCCCTGAACGTGGCCCTGAAAAAATACTAGATGCAAGTTGGAGACTAAGACCTGAATTCCTTATTCCTTGGGTGTAGTAACCATGAAGTGTATTCAACATAATCTTACAGTGTTCACACTGACATTGAGTCTCGGAGCCCTATAATGGTGACCTGCTTATTAACACACTTTTTAGTGGCTTCCTTCTCTTCCCTATTTGAGTTCTCTGTTCTCCACTTGGTTACTGGGTGGGATTATCTCTCAAATAAAGTATTTACATTTCAAGCTCAAATTCTGGAGGAACGCAAACTAAAACACCTGTAATTATGAATAATAATATTAATAATTATAACACATAATTGAGCATTTAGAAGTACATGAGATGCAGTAATGAGGCCCTTTTTATGCATTCTCATGAGTCAATTGAGAAGGTATTATTATCATCTTAATTTAACAGATGATATACCTGAATCACAGAAAGGAAGCAACTTGTCAAGTCACACAGACTTGTACTGAGATTACACACAATTCTAATTCCAGAACCCTGAACTCTTGAGTATTGCATTATATTTTTGGCTATCACAATGGGAAAAAAGTAAGAGTCTAGATGGAGAAATTTGTGAAAACAAGGCCTTATAAACCTTTAAATAATTCTTCTTTGCTGTAAAAGGAAAGGAGAATGATTTGAGAACCTTTTTGGAGGGTGGAGCTAAGATTATGATGAATTTGCACTGTTGGAAGATCTCACGAAGGAGGCAATAGGAGACTAGTCAGAGACTCTTGTAATAAATTCAGGAACGGTTAACTTTACTCGGGAAAGGACAGTGGGAATGGGGAGAAGTAGATGTGTTTTAGAGACATATTGAAGATAGTATTACTTGTATTTAATGATGTACAGGAAGTACTGATGAGAGGGAGAGAATAGCCTCAGACCTAGGTTTCTGACTTAAGTGACCAGGCAGTAAAAGTGACACTTACTAATATGCAGGGGAAAGGAAAAGAAACTGATTTAGGTGGGGATACGGGTTTATTTAAGAAGCATAGGTAAACCAACAGTTATAATGTGCAGCAAAATACCACTAACATAAGGTAAAAACACTTGGCATCAAACTCAGTCCCGGGGAATGATCAGTGAAGGAAGAGATGTTTAAGCTCAGAAATGAAAAATGAGGACATGCTGTCTACAACCATCCCTATCCTACATATATCTGAACTATATTTACACATTTACCTGTGGGAAGCTGCTTCTCTCACAGTTTTTAGCATGTTACAATCCAATGTAACTTATTTCTTTTTTTTTTAAGATTTTATTTATTTATTCATGAGAGACAGAGAGAGAGAGGCAGAGACACAGGCGGAGGGAGAAGCAGGCTCCATGCAGGGAGCCCGATACGGGACTCAATCCTGGGACTCCAAGATCACACCCTGGGCGGAAGGCAGGTGCTAAACTGCTGAGCCACCTGAGCTGCCCAATGTAACTTATTCCACCTACCCACCTCAAAAATCTCTGAATAGCATTGGACATATAGAGCTTAATAAAATCCAGTGGGGCCATCCATCCTTTTCTCCTTCTGCTTCTCCCTTCTCCACTGACATTAAAAATACTAGTTCACATTCCACATGAAAGTTAAAATACCAGTCAGATGCTGACAAACACAGCAGAATCCTCTCAGAAGTCTTTCAGCAAACTTGAGGTGCAAATCATGGGAAGGAGTATCTGTCAGCCTACTCTTTCAGTCGTAAAACACCAGAACATTTATAGTTTATTTCTGAAAATATGATTCTCATTAGTAGAGATACGGAGTTTTCTCATCAGTGAGATGTGTGCCCAGATATTACTCGTAGGACCTGGCTTTCCATACTCTGAGGGAAGTCCTAAATGTCAGTGCAGAGACCTAGAGGGCATTGCTAGATGTGGTGAGATAACAGATCAGGATATCTGTTTGGGTCATACGCACCATAGCATAAATTTTAGTCACGAGCAACCCTAGAAACGATCACTTTCAAAAATCCAACCTCAAAATCCATTATCAGTCAACTCCTAGGCAAACTGTTTACTACACTAGTGTGGAAGACAGAATAATGGTGCCCCAAAGATATCCTGATACTCAGTATCTGTGAATATGGTACCTTAAATAGCAAAAGGACACTGAAGATGTGATTGAGGGTCTTGACAGGGGAGATTATTCTGGGCTCAATCTAACCACAAGCATCCTTATGAGAGGGAGGCAGGAGGAACAGAGTCAGAGAGAAAGTTTAAGGATGGAAGCAGAGGTTAGAGAGGAGCAAAGATGCTACACTTCTGGTTTTGAAGATGGAGGAAAGGGCCACTAGTCAATAAATGTGATGGTTTCTAGTAGCTGGAAAAGACAAGGAAATGGATTTTCCCCTAAAGTTCCCAGATGGAGTACAGGCCTGCCAACATCTTCATTTTAGCCAAGAGAAACTGATTTTAGACTTCTGACTTCCAAAACTATAGAATAACAAATCTGTGTTGTTTCACGCCACTAAGTTTTTTGTATTTGTTACAGCAACAATAGTAAACTAATACAACTAGTAAATAGCATTATCATTTATGACAGACGACACTGCAGTTAAATTATTTTCAAGAAAGTTATTGTATCTGCATTGATGTAGCCTGTCTTTGGAATGCAGTCAACCATACATTAACAACAACCATTAATTCACACAGGTTTTTTTTTTTTATGTTTTCAGTTTGTTTTCTGGGTGAAGGAACTAAATTACATACTAAAATGTAATAAAGCATGCAGTAAAGTCATACAAGAGTACTTGCCAGCCTCAGAGCTGTGATGTCCAGTCTGGTAGCCACATGCGACTATATCCACTCAAGTTTAAATTAATTAAAACTACATGAAGCAAAACTAAATGAAGCAAAAAAAAACAAACTAAATAGACAAAAAAAATAAAGTTAAAACTTCAATTCCCCAGTTGTACTAGCCACATCTTACAGGCTCAGTAGCTATGGATGCATAATGGCTACCACAGTAGAAGATGCAGACTACAGAATATTTCCATCCTTATGTTGCTCTTGAACATCTTTTTTCTTTTTAAATTTGGCCATAAAATTTCACACAACTGTCCTTTGCCAGAATGGGCAGTGAAATCTGAAAAGTAACAACACATTTATACTGCTTATAATTCTTTTTTTTTTTTTTTTTACTTAGAAAAGCCTAAAGAAAAAAACTAGAGCATAAATGATAATGACTTTGTGCCTTAGCAAAAAACAAATCAATATCTGGAAAATCAGGAGATAACAAGAACACACAGCTAATATTTAAGTGGGGCAAAAGCACTTTTGAAAAATTCAAAATGGAGACAAAAACAAAAATCCAGCAGGAAAGAATCAAAATCCCAGACTGCAAGCAGTCATTATAAATTAAACAACAATAAATGTGCACGCATGCATACACACAAATTCACACATGCACAGTCTTCCTTCCCTCCTTGAGGAAGAAGAAATGAGATAATTAGCACATCAACAACCATAACTTCTACTCCAAAGAGAAATCATTACTTCAGCTTGTTCTGGTTCAAAGAAAAATCTACCTGTAATTAAATAAGTAAAATCAGGAGCTTCTCAAGACATAAAAGAATAAATACCAGCTCTTAGAATTATACCCAAAACCTTCAATGTGATACTAATGCTAGTGTTTTTACACACAGGATTGAAGTGAAAATGACATGTAGAGGGCTCTCCTTATAATGAGGCAGACATGGGCAGCACTAACACTTGACTTGCAGCTACAACTTTTGCTGCTCAGTAACACTGATATTAAGTAAGAGTATGTACTACAATAATCCAGAAACCTTATTGCCAGAAATTTGCCAAGAAATAAAGGAGGCATACAACAATGCTTCAGGATATCAGGAAAGTTGGATGATGATAGGAAGACGGAACATAACTACCTGAATTGATGACTGCAACATCTTAAGAAGGAAATGGGGTTTCAGGCTTGAGGGAAAGGAAACATAAAGTTGTGCTGAGGCAGGAGAGGGAGAAAAATTCTCTAAGGGCAAAGATGCAGACTTGGGATAACTAAGATGGAAGTGCTAAGAAGGAGAGTGAAAGACATAATATGGAAGCAGCCGGTCAGGTGTAGGGCACAGTTACATTCTCAGGGTCTTCAGGGGGGTCTCCCCACAACCAAACTGCCTCCTTTGGTGAGCCATTAAAAGGGCAGAGTACCCCAACCAGTGTGGGCTGCCAGGCAACCAGCAAGTGACTCAAGAAGAGGAAAACAAAGCTTGTCATTTCTAGAACTTTGCAGTGTTTTCTTCTCTTTCTCTTATATACCCCATTTCTTGCCTTTCATAGATAAAAATCAATATGTGCATTAGTTTCCCTTGTATACAAGGAATATACTGTGCTAATAATTCCATGTATGTTTGAGTCGTTGTGTGACAGGAAGACAAGGTCAGATGGACAGTGCAGAGAAGAGCTTTGGCTGAGCAGACTTGAGTTAAGAGCAGGACACACTCCGGGTCCCTGAAGGAGATGCTTATAATCCTCTTTAGTCACAAAGCCTCCTAAAATAGGTCTTCAACTGTTCAATTTCCTATTAAACTCAAAATGAGTAGAGAGTTTATGTGGAAGTGGGGATTACACAACTTCATTACCCTGAAAGGATAAACTCAGGACTTACCTGTACATGGAAACAATTCCCTACTGCTTTTTAAAATATAAACTTTTTCTTTTAGAAGTTTATGATTTATCAAAAATTACGTATTTCCTATATACCACACATCATTTCTCCTATTTTATGTTACATGACATTAGTGCAGCATATTTGTTACAACTAATTAACCAACGGTGATCCATTATTATTATTACAAACAAAAGTCCTTTAATCTTTCAGGTTTCCTTCATTTTTACCTCACATTGTTTTTTGTTTTCTTTTTTTGTTGTTTCAGGGTGCCACATTGCATGTAGTCGTCTTATCTCTTTAGGTTCTTCTTGGCTGTGATAGTTTCTCAGACATTTCTCATTTTTTATTACCTTGACAGTTTCAATATCATTGGTTAGGCGTTTTGTAGAATTCCATTCAATTAGAATTTGTGTGATGTGTTTCTCATGATTAGACTGAAGTTACATGTTTGGGGGAGAAAGACCATAAGATAATAGGTCATTTTCTTGACATCAACATGACTTCTCACCATTGATGTTAACCTTGACTGCCTGGTTAAGATAGTGTTAGTGAGATTTCTCCACTGAATAATTACTCTTTTCCTCCTCTTTCCATATTGTACTTAATTTTTTAAAGGAATGCACTATGCTTGGCCCACACCTAAGGAGTAAGAAGTGAGTGACGTTCCATCTCCTGGAGGGCAGAATATCTAAGTACACCTTTCATTCCATCCCACAAATTTGGTAAGTTGAATTTTCATTTAGTTCAAGATATGTTTAAATTTCTCTTGATGCATCTTTGAGCCATGTGTTATTTAGATTTTTAGATTTTTATTTTAGAAGCATATTGTTTAATTTCCAAATAATTGGGCATTTTCCAGTTATCTTCTGTTATAGAATTCTATTTAATTGTTCTATAGTCTGAGCACATACTCTACATGATTTCTATTCTTTTAAATTTCTTAAGGGGAATTTTATGACCCAGAATGTGGTTCGTCTTAGTAACTGTTCCAAGTGAGCTTAAGGAAAATGTGTATTCTGCTGTTGTTAGATGGAGTATCCTATAAATAAAATAACAGATTAAGTGGATTGTTAAAGATATTCAGGTCAACTGTATTTGTACTGATTTTCTGTCTACCTGACCTATCAGTTATTGAAAGAAGAGTGTTGAAGCCTCCAACTATAATAGTGGATTTGCTTATTTCCCCTTTTAGTTCTATGAGTTGTTATTTCACATATTTTTGCACTCTCTTGTTAGGTGCATTCACATTTCAGGTTGTTAGGCCTTCTTTGAGAATTAACTCCTTTGTCCTTATATAATGCTGTCTCTTTATCCATGATTATTTTCCTTTGTTTGAAGTTTACTTTTCCTGAAATTAATATAGCTGCTCCAGCTTTCTTTTGATAAATGTTTGACTGGTATATGCTTCTCCATTCCTTTAACTTATCTAAATCTTTTATTTTATTTATTCGTTTTAAAGATTTTATTTGCTTATTCATGAGACACACAGAGGGAGAGGCAGAGACATAGGCAGAGAGAGAAGCAGGCTCCCCACAGGGAGCCTGATGTGGGACATTATCCCAAGACCCTGGGATCATGACCTGAACCAAAGGCAAACATTCAACCACCAAGCCACCCAGGTGCTCCTGAATCTTTTTATTTTAAATAAAATACTTGTAGACAACATACAGTTGGATCTTTCCTTTTATCCACTCGGGAAATCTGTTTTTTAATTGGCTTATTTAGATGAGCAATATTTTAAGTAATTACTCATATAGTTGAATTAATATCTACCATATTTATAACTTTTCCATTCACTGCAGATTTTTTCATTTCTTTTACACCCCTCTCCTCTGCCTTTTCCCCCTGCATTGTCTGGTTTTATTTTTTATTTTTATTTTTATTTTTATTTTTTTTCCTTGTCTGATTTTAAATGAGCCTTTTATATCATCCCATTTTATCTCCTCTCAAGTATATCCATTATACTTCTTTTAAAAGTTTGTTAATAACTGTGCTAAGACTTCCAATATGTATTTTAAACTAATCTAAGTCTTCCAAATAATGCTGTTGCTGTTGTGTAGTCTCTTATAATAGTGTATTCCAATTTCTTCCATCTCTTAAGACATTTCTGTAATTTCATATACTTAGCCATATAATTACCAGTACACTGTAACTAGTTTTAAAGTTATCTTTTAAATCAATTAAGAATAAGAAAAATACAAGATTTTATAACTATCTATGCTTTCTCTGACATTCTTCTTTACATAGATCAGAGTTTCTAACCTACTCATTTTCCATCTACGTCAAGAACTTTTTTTTTTTTTTAAGATTTTATTTATTAATGAGAGAGAGAAAGAGGCAGAGGGAGAAGCAGGCTCCATGCAGGGAGCCTAACGCAGGACTCGATCCCGGGATCCCAGGATCACGCCCTGGGCCAAAGGCAGGTGCTAAACCGCTAAACCGCTGAGCCACCCAGGGATCCCTCAAGAAATTCTTTTAACAATCCTTATAGGGAAGGTCTAGTGGCAATATAATCTGGGGTGTTTTTTAGTCAGAAAATGGCTTTATTTCTTCACTTTTGAATAATAATTGTGTTGGATATAGAATTCTAAGTCACAGTTTTTTTTTTTTTTTCTTTGAACCCCCTGACTCCATGCAACATTTTCTCTGTTTTGGGTTTCCTCAAGTTTGAATATGATATGCCAAGCTGTAGAGTACTTTCTGGGATGGGAAAGTAGGTGTCTGTCATTAATTTCAAAATTTCTCAACTGTTGTAACTTCAAAAATTTCTTCTCCATTCGTTCTTCTTCTGATATTAAAATTATTCACATGTCACACCATGAGAAAATACCCTATAGTTCTTGGATATTCTTGTTTTTAAAATTATTCTTTTTCTTTGCATTTTAGTTTGGCAAGTACTACTGAATTATTTTCAAGATCATTGATTCTCTCCATAGGCATGTCCATTCTACTGATGAGCCCATCAAAGATATTCTTCATTTCTGTACAGTGTTTATATTTTTCATATTTCCTTCTGATTATTTCTTAGTTTCCATCTCTGTGCTTGTATTACCCATCTTTTTTGGTATGCTGTCTAGTGTTTTTATTAGGGTACTCAACATATTAATCAGTTATTTAAATTCCCAATCTGATCATTCTAACAAATATGTCATATTGTGATTCTGGTCCTGATGTTTCCTTTTTCCTTTCAGACTGTTATTTGGTCCCTGTCTTTTGGCATACCTTATAATTCTTTTTTGATACCCACACTTGTTATATCTGATAATAGGAACTGAGTAAGTAGGATTTTAGTATAAGGATACATATCAACCAATGAATGAGGCTGTGTTTAATATTGTCATAGATATCAGAGGCTTAAAATTCCTCTAAATGCCCTTGGTTTTGTTTGTTTGTTTGTTTGTTAAACTTCCTTTTTGATTTTGGAGCTTCCTTAATAATACCTCCTCAGAATCTGCATCTTGCAGCTTTCTCAGAGGTTATCCACTATTACTATACTGGAGCTCTGTTGGTATAGTCACAAGGCATGGGAGAGGAGAAGGGTTCTGATTAAATCCTCCTCATTTAGTGAAACTGTGCCTCTGGGATG
Source organism: Canis lupus baileyi (assembly GCF_048164855.1). Lineage (NCBI taxonomy): Eukaryota > Metazoa > Chordata > Mammalia > Carnivora > Canidae > Canis > Canis lupus. The sequence goes on from NC_132876.1 coordinate 103,732,690, forward strand.
TGCTCCTTCTAAGTGTTTCTTGGTGGTATAGCTTTTATACTCTCTGTAGATGAGACAGGAAGTCTAGATGGGGCTGGAGTGAAAGACATCTGGGATAAGGCTTTTAAGTCTTTTACCCCAATCTGGGATAAGGCTCTTAAGTCTTTTACTCTAGAGAGTAGGCTTTTTCAGTTTTCTTTTTTTTTTTTTTAGATTTTTATTTTATTTATTTATTTGAGAGAGAGAGTGCATGCACATATAAGCACAGAGGGAAAGGGAGAAGCAGACTCCCCACTGAACAGGGAGCCTGACCTGGGGCTTGATCCCAGGACCCCAAGATCATGACCTGAGCCTAAGGGAGACTGACTGAGCTACCTAGGTGCCAACTCTGAAAGCATTCTATTCCCCTTGACTGCTTTGGCTGGTCTCATAATTAAACTGATGTAAGAAAAATTAGAAGAAAAAAATTTGTATATATGGAAAACTAAGATATGGGACCCAAAGAAGTGACCAAAGCAGGCAGTTTTTATACCTTTTTAAAAGGAAACAAACTTGGGAAGAAGTGGCAAGACAAACAAGTTTGAGCTTGGGGTAGTAAAATGGTAAATGAGTAACAAGGTTTTACACAGCTTTCTTGGCCTTGAATTCCCTATCTCTGGCAATTAGGGGGTCTCCTTTACTCCTAGTAGAGGGCAGGTACCTTTCGTATGGGAGATTTATTTCCTGCTTTTAGGGAAACAAAGGATGGTCAGAGTGCTCTTCTTATATCAGCTGTTCCTTATATAAATTTAATTCAAAATAACCCATATGCCAAAGTAGCATATTTTCAGGCAGCCTGTCCTAAAGGCTGTTGTGTCGCTAGGATTATTCTCTCCCTACCTTTCCATAGCCCAGAGTGTATCTATTTTGGATTTTTACTGTGAAAACCTGCTGGGATTCTGACAGGCCAAATCGATAAAAATATGGGAAGTCCCCAAGACTGTGGTCCCTGGGACTTCCTCCCTCTCAAACTGATCTATACCCACCCTCCAGCAATTCCTCAAAATTGACACTTATGTGTTCCTAGCATTTTAAGGCTCTAGTGGCTTCTGTTCTAGGTAAGCAGAGCTTGACTTCAAATCTTTTGATACGCCTGTGCTTCCAGTTTGTGGGTACAAGTATTCCCTGTGATACTTCTCTGATGAGTCCAAGAAAAACTGATCTTCAGTTTGTTCACATTTTTCTTGTAGTAAGGTTTGGAGTGAAGACTTCCAAGCTCTTTACATGTCCAATCTGAAAGCAGAAGTCCTCTCATAGCTTTTATTGTCTAAAATATTTTTACTGAGCTAAGTCTTATATGCAAGTTAAAAATAATGAACAAATATCTAGTAAAGGCAAACCACTGACTATTCATAAAAATGGGCATCGTCTCTCCATCAGAAAATGTAATCAACAGTCTTATTTTGACAGTAAGGTACAGTAGGAGAGCATAAGCCTCCTAGGTGACTCAGACTGAATATGTGCAAGGTGGTAAATTGAGGACTATGGAAGGGGATATTGTTTTCTAGGGTTAAAAAAGGAAACAGAACCTAGAAAAAAGGATAGTAAAATCCTATGATATTGCTCTTGTATATAGATTTGATATAATTACCTTCAACTGGGAAAGGACAGTTACTTATACAGAAAGTATGATCTTCCATAATTTAACAGATAAGCGGCATGGAATCATGTTTGACATATTCTATAAAGATATTTAATTCTGAGATGACTTCATTCATTCACTCCTTTACCATTTATTTAATAAGCTTTTTTTTTAACCAAGTGCCTATTATATGTCAGATACTGCTCTAGATATCAAAGATATAATTGTGAATGAGATATATGGTATTTCAGCTTCTATGGAATTTACATTGTAATGTAAACAAATAATTTCAGTTTTTTATTAGTCATATGAAGAGACAATAGTATGTGGTAGAGTTATGGTCAGGGAAGGACTCTCTGAAGATGTGACATTTGAGCAGAAACTTCAGGAATGGGAAGAAGCAAGCCATGTGCAGATTGAAGGAAATAATATTTCAAGAAGAGGGACCATCAAGTGGTAAAACTCCTAGGTGGAATTAGCTTGGCACAACTGACCAATAAGCAACGACAAATGAGCAAGAAGTCCACTGTGGCTTGAGTAAAATGAGCAAAGGAGAGGGTTGATAAAGTGATCTGTACTCAGTTCCCCCATGAGGTGGCAGGGCAATTCTCCCCATACCACCAATTCCCCAGACACCAGCTGGATATTCTAGAATTAAACTCAATTTGGACACTGTCCACCTGGAGAGAGCATCAGACCTCACATTTTATGGGTTCAGTCCTATAAGACTCCCTCCCCCTCCATTTCAGATACCAATCATAAACCCAGATTATCACCTGTGATTCTACCCAACTAGCTATAGATTAGAGGTTCCAATGATCCCCTCTCCCTTAGGCTTCAGATGCCAATCACAAATCCAGGCTGTCACCGGTGCTTCTGAATGACTGGCTATATAAGTCAGGTTCCCATGACCCACCTCTTGGTCCAATTAATTTACTCAAGCAGCTGACAGAAATCAGAGAAAAATTTTACTTAACAGATCACTAGTTCATAATAAAAGGATATAACTCAGGAACAGCCAGATAGAAGAGATCTATAGGACAAAATATGGGGTAAGGGCAAGGAACTTCCATGCTACCTACAGTGCACCACTCTCCCTAAATCTCTACATGCTCACCAACCTGGAAGCCCTCTGAACACTGTCCTTTTAGGTTTTTATGGAGGTTTCATTACAAAGGCATCAATGATTAAGTCATTGGCCATGGGCAAGTGAACTCAGTCTCCACCCTTCTCCCCTCCCTGAACTACAAATTCCAACCCTCTAATCATGTATGGTTGACTCTTCTGGCAACCCTCCCCTATCCTGAGGTGTCACTAACACAACAAAAGACATCTTTGTGGCTCTCATCACAAGAAATACCAAGGGTTTTAGGAGTTCTGTGCCAGAAATAGGGACAAAGATCAAATACATATTTCTTGTTATAAAATACACTATCATAGAGCAAAAAAGTGAGGCTGAAAAATGAGACAGGAGATTCTTCTTGGTAGGTCAAGGTAAAGAGTTTTGTTTTGTTTGGTTTCTTAAAGATTTTATGTATTAATTCATGAGAGACACACAGAGAGAGAGGCAGAGATAGGCAGAGGGAGAAGCAGGCTCCATGCAGGGAGCCTGATGTGGGACTGAATCCTGGGACTCCAGGATCACATTCAGGGCTGAAGGCAGGTGCTCAACCTCTGAGCCACCCAGGCTTCCCAGGTAAAGAGTTTTAATTATAAGTGGGTGGGAAACAATTACAGGTGTTTTTTTTTTTTTTTAAGATTTTATTTATTTATTCATGAGAGAGAGAGAGAGAGGCAGAGACACAGGCAGAGGGAGAAGCAGGCTCCATGCACCGGGAGCCCGACGTGGGATTTGATCCCGGGTCTCCAGGATCTCGCCCTGAGCCAAAGGCAGGCGCTAAACCGCTGCGCCACCCGGGGATCCCAATCACAGGGTTTTGATCAGGAAAGAGACATGATCACATATGAATTTATTTATTTATTTTTTAAAGATTTATTTATTTATTTATTTATGATAGACAGAGAGGGAGGGAGGGAGGGAGGGAGGGAGAGGGAGAGAAAGAGAGAGAGAGAGAGAGAGAGAGAGAGAGGCAGAGACACAGGAGGAGGGAGAAGCAGGCTCCATGCCGGGAGCCCGATGTGGGACTGGATCCCGGGACTCCAGGATCGCGCCCTGGGCCAAAGGCAGACACTAAACCACTGAGCCACCCAGGGATCCCCTACATATGAATTTAAAAGATAATTCTTGGCCGGCTGATGGTAATAGAGCTTAGTGGCTGTCCACAGAGCAAGTGAAGATGAATGCCAGAGGACTTGGATCTCAGCTGAAGGACAATATTCCAGTTACTGAACTTTCAGCAAGTGGAACTTTTGAACAGCGTGATCTTCTTCGAAAAGGTCTCCCTTGCATGAAAAATGAGCTTTTGCCCAGTCATCCTCTTGAATTAACAGAAAAAAATTTCCAGCTCAACCAAGATAAAATGAATTTTTCTACACTAAGAAACATCCAAGGTCTGTTTGCTCCACTAAAATTACAAATGGAATTCAAGGCAGTGCAGCAGGTTCAGCGTCTTCCATTTCTCCCAAGCTCAAACTTTTCATTGGATATTTTAAGGGGTAATGATGAGACTATTGGATTTGAAGATATTCTTAATGACATGTCACAAGTGAACTAATGGGAGAACCACACTTGATGGTGGAATATAAACTCGTTTTACTGTAATCTGTTATGCTGTTCATGAAAATAGAGGGGCTGCATGTTGTTTATGGTCATCTTTTTACTATAATTTGATGTATACAACATTAAAAATACTGACACATGAGAGTTTTGCCTAAATAGTATTTGTGATCAATTGAAATGATTTAGTCTTTGGTTTATGGTATGGCCATGTGACAATTGAAGCACTAAAGGGAGATGATTTTAAAAACTCCCGATCTATATGAAAATAATAGCCTTCTATATGTCTTTCAAAAATTGCTGTTAATGAGTATTTTTAAATTGTATAGGTTTCATTCAGTCTGTTTTCTGGGTATCCCATAAATTTAATTTTGATTACCATTTATCAGCATTTGAGTCTACAACCTTCATAGTAGCATTTCAGAATAAACATCTATAATTGATTTCAGTGGTAACACTTCAAATTAAGTACAGTGTAGGGTATTTATATTTTACCTTGTTTCAGTATAGCCTATTGATACTTACAAGAAAAATACTGGATTTATTGATGCTATTTTAGAATTGTAGCTATTTGATTCTTTCAGTTTCAAAAGTATAGTAAGTTCAAAGGTTTTGATTTTGGTCTTGTCTTTAAAATGAAAAATCAACCAGCATATGTTGATTACACTATTGTAATGCATAGATTTATATATCACAAGATTATTAAATTGAAAAGAAATTAGAATTTCATAAACACACACTATGTATCCCTGAACAAGTTCCATAATTATTATTTTTTAAAGATTTATTTATTTATTCACGAGAGACACACAGAGAGAGAGGCAGAGACACAGGCAGAGGGAGAAGCAGACTCCATGCTGGGAGCCCGATGTGGGACTTGATCGAGGGACCCCAGGATCACGCCCTGGGCCGAAGGTGGTGCTAAACCACTGAGCCACCCAGGCGTCCCAAGTTTCATAATTATTTAAAAATAAATCTTCACTATAAAAAAAAAAGATCATTCTTATTACTATATGGAGAATAACTATTTATGGCAGACTGAACCAAGGGAGATTAGGTAGAGGACTATGACAATACTTCCTGTGGGAGTTGATGATGGCTTGACTAAAGTGGTAGCATTAGAAGTGTTTTTGTAAGAAGTGACTACACTCAATAAATATTTTAAATATAAAACTCATAGAAATTAATGATGAATCTGAAGTCAAAGTTTAGGTAAATGGAGTATTTTGATAACTGGTTTGCCAATGAATACAGTGTTAATTATATTTTACTTTATTTTATTAAGTAGGCTCCAAGCCCAATATGGGGCCCAAACTCATGACCCTGAGATCAAGAATCGTATGTTCTACTGACAAAGCTAGGTGCCCCTCTATTTTATTGATATCTATTTCAAGTAGGCTTTGAAGGGAAGCAGAATGCACACCCCAAAATATGCCTCTTTGGCATAAAGGTTATTTTAGGCTGATCGCTTTTAAGAAACATCAGACAATGGAAAAGCTCTGAAAATTGAGAAGTCATCCTTTTGTAAGAGGCATTTACATTTATTTTTTTAAAGATTTTTAAAATTTATTCATGAGAGACACACAGAGAGAGGCAGAGACACAGGCAGAGGGAGAAGCAGGCTCCCCACGAGGAGCCCAATGTGGGACTTGATCCCAGGACTCCAGGATCAGGACCTGAGTAAAGGCAGATGCCCAACCACTGAGCCACCCAGGCATCCCGGAATTTACATTTATAAAGGAAATCATTTATAAGGCTATCTCTTTCTCTGTAATAGGAAGAGAAGTATAAATCTCCAGAAACTCTCATCAATGGAGAAGGCAAGGATTTAGATTGATTTCTGGGGTATTTAGCATGATTTGATACTTATCTAGTTGTATTTATGGGACAAGGCAAGCCTAGGGTCCTCCTACTCCTCTGCCACTTCCCCATTCTCTATCTAAAAGGCAAGGATTTTAAATCTGCATTACAACCTTACCCTTGTTTACTATGCTTTTCCTGGTAACCTCTGGTAACTGACCACCCCCTCCCTCATACATATCTTTAGCTAGCTAGATACATACATGTCTTTAGCTAGAGATGTTATTTAAGGTGATCCTTGGGCCATTTCAGGGACTTACTCAGTTTTCCTGGGCTCTCTCATGTATATAGGAGGTATACATGTTATTGAACATCTATTTCTCTTTCTCCAGTTAATCTATCTTTTATTATAGGAGGCATCTCAGCCAAGAACCTAGAACAGTAGAGAAAAATTATTCCTCCCTCACATCTTATACTGAAAGCATGAGAAAAAAATAAATGATACATTTATCAAGAATCGAGTTTTAGGGATGCCTGGGTGGCTCAGCAGTTGAGTGCCTGCCTTCAACCAAGGGTGTATCCTGGAGTTCCAGGATCGAGTTCCACATTGGGATCCCTGCATGGAGCCTGCTTCTCCCTCTGCCTCTCTCTCTCTCTCTCTCTCTTTCTCTCTCTCTCTCGGTGTCTCTCATGAATAAATAAATAAAATCTTAAAAAAAAAAAGACAGTAAATTGAGATGATACTCTAAGAGAAAACTGAAATAATAAAAATAAGGAAAGCTGATGAGAAAACCAAAAAGGGAAAAAACAAAATTAAAACTCATATTAGAAAGTGCAAATTAGGATTGATGAGGCAGAGATGTTGCCCCAAAAAGTAAGTCAGAAAAAAAATCAAAGATGCAAAAAAAAAAAAAGATGATTGATGTGAAGACTGGAGTCTGTGGAGGCCAAGAAAATTAAGGCCATTCCACTTTAAGTTCAGCGTTAGCACAAGTATAGCCATCCCAGGCCCCCGTGAATAAGAGCTGAACTTTACATTACTTCAGTTACAGGAAAAAAAAAAACAAAAAAAAACAGCTTACAGCTTAATGCCCTAGAAAGCCCCATATTAGAATGAGAACAGAGGCCAAGCCAGTGGCAGAAAGTCCCATATCAGAATGAGAACAGAGCTCAATGCCCTTGAGAGCCCCATATCAGAATGTAAACAGAACTTGAGAAATTCCTCCACCCCTTCTGGAGGTCCGCTAGACCAGCCCATAAAACTAAGCTGGAACCCACCTCGGGGTCCAAGTCCTGCTCCGCTGTGTCGGGTACACTTGGACCCAAGCTTGAGTCTGTAAATAAACCCTCATGTGTTTGCATCAGTGTCAGCTCCTTGGTGGTTTCTCGGATACGTAATCTTGGGCACAACAGAGTCCAAAGCAATGATCTATAAATAACTGGAATATCTATAAAAGAAATGAGGACAAATGAAACAAAGGCAATAACCTTGGTTGAAATTTTGGATGTTTTTCAATTGCTCCTAGGTGGAAAGGCCAACGCTTACTATCATCACCACTGCAAATGCAGCCAGTCTAAAAATGCAGGAGAGCTCTATGTTGGCCATGGTACCATGTACCAGTTAGCAATCCCAAAGGTGCAGAACACTATGCAATCCCAGGGGGGTACTCTAAATACTTCTGCCCACTGCACCTAGGCATCAGAGTTGCCAAGAAGAACACTGAGGTCCAGTACTGGCTGTCAACACTTACACAGAGAAGAGAGTAAGATCAGCTTCAGTGGTAGGTGTCAGACCCCATGGCCGGCAGATCTCTTCAAGTGGCTGGATGCAGGGTATTTCACCTATGCACAGACCTCTGGTGCCACAGTGGAAGGAACCCTGTCCCCTTCTCTCAATATATAAGAGTGGGGTTGGTCAGGTGCCATATGACGCACACACTTTCAGCAGAGACAAAAGAGTACTCATCAAGTCTGAAACAAGGAAAAATATTCCCATACAAGGTGATAAGCTGAGCACAGGCTGTGTGTACTCTATCTCTTGGTAAGGAACTGTATCAGACACAAGTCTCATCCTCGTGAAGCTGAGTAGGGAGTGGAAAGACAGCATGCTCCCTTTCCCAACAACCTAAATAGTGGAAAAAAGATATTGTGTATTTCTATTATGTACTTAGAATATTTATGATGATCAAATGAAAATGCTAACTTTTTGTTAGCAAATGAAATACGGTTGTTGGTCATTAATACAGAATCAATATTTTTGATCTATAGAACAAAAAGATCATTCCAAAACGTAACTGGAAAGATTAACTTTTAAATAGTAATCCTGGGCAGCCTGGGTGGCTCAGCGGTTTAGCTGAGCCTTCATCCCAGGGCGTGATCCTGGAGACCTGGGATCGAGTCCCACATCAGGTTTCCTGCATGGAGCCTGCTTCTCCCTCTGCCTGTGTCTCTGCCTCTCTCTCTGTGTCTCTCATAAATAAATAAATAAAATCTTTTTTAAAAAAATAAATAAATAAATAAATAAATAGTACTTAAGACCATGTTGTACACTTAAAAATGGGTAAAATCATAAGTTTTATGTTTTACATATTTTACCATAATAAAAAAGAAGAAATGCAATTTAAAAACAAATAAATAGGAATCCATAATATAATACCTCAAAAAATAAATTTATCAAGAAAAGTATAACACATATTAAAAAACTATTGAAAGATATAAAATATTTATTTCTTTTGAAAGATTAAAAAAATTTAGGGGGCAGCCTGGGTGGTTTGGCGGTTTAGTTCCACCTTCAGCCCAGGGCGTGATCCTGGAGACCTGGGATCGAGTCCCACATCAGGCTCCCTGCATGGAGCCTGCTTCTCCCTCTGCTTGTTATCTCTGCCTCTATGTCTCTCATGCATAAAATCTTTAAAAAATTAGGTAAATTGATAGAAATACTGAATTCCTTTAAAAATCTAAATAGTAAATATCTCAATTCTTCTTAACTAGGGGTGGTAGAAGGGGAGGAGGGCGGGGGTGGGAGTGAATGGGTGACGGGCACTGGGGTTATTCTGTATGTTGGTAAATTGAACACCAATAAAAAATAAATTAAAAAAAAAGAAAGTAAAAAAAATATATATATATATAAATATACTAAAAATAGCCAGATGACTAAGTTAACAAATGATATAAAGTTATTCTAAAAAAAAAAAAAAAAAAAGTTATTCTAGACAATTTATCCTTCAAGAATGTGCTGCAGAAATATGAAAATTAAGAATAAAAAGATATAAAATGATTTTAAAAATTTATATTTTAGAGGCAGATACATACATAGAAGAGGAAATTAAGTCCAGAATGACATACACCTAAGTACTTTCTTCTTAGTCCAAAGTCAACTTTCTCTTTTAACTGGGGGGTTTATCCCCCATACCTGGAGTTTAACAATTTATGTTCTGGGCTTTATTCCTTCCATCTCACTTTACGTTAATACATTCTTTTCTTTTTTTCCTTTATTCTTTTCCTATCTTTTGTTGGATTGGCTACATTACTATAAATTCCATTTTTCCCGTTGTTAATTGGACATTATACTGGCTCTTTTCATCCTTCGACTAATATTAGTTTTCTCCCTTCTGTACTCAGAATCAAACACATATTATCTTAAAATATACAAAAAGAAGGGATGCCTAGCTGCTTGTTGGTAGAGCACGTGACTCTTGATCTTGAGGTTGTGAGTTTGAGCCCCGCATGGGGTACAGAGATTATTTAAATAAAACTTATTTAAAAATACATATTTATCAAAAGAAAATGCTGACTATGCTTCTTGACTTTACTCCCTACATTTGAACATTTGTACTTTCTTTACCACTCCATATTCTTACAACCTACTTAGAATGGTATGACTTGATTCCTTTGCTATTCTACTCACTCCTAGGTTTTCATGAGATAGTTTAGGACTTTTGATACCTGACTATGATTAGTCTCTTCCTTGCAGCATTTCTCTCTTTTCCAGGAATCATTACTACTAGGTCTCATTACTTAATATTTATATTTCAAATCTTCATTCCTGACCTTACAATCCAATTAGATACAAATATGGCTAGGTGATATGTTTTTTTATTCATAACTACTTCCTCTCCTATTTCTCACTCCCTGTTTTGAAGGCTCCGTTCTGATTTATTTGTTGCTTGGTTAGAAAAATCTTTCTAGTAGTTTCCTGAGATAAGGTGGACGGGTAATATATTCCATGATTTTTTGTATAACCACAAATGTCCATCGCTCACCCTGAGAAGTGAATTACATCACAGCTAGGTGTAAATTTTTCTGTGTTATGATCATTTTTTTCCTCCACATTCTGTGCATACTATTTTTCCCTGTCTGAAGTTTCCAGATTGCGTAAAAGAAATCTTAATGATAGTCTAATACTTTTTCCTTTTAAGTAACTTGTCTCTCTAACAACTCGTAAATTTTATTTTTATTAAATTTTATTTATTTATTCATGAGAGACACAGAGAATAGGCAGAAGGAGAAGTAGGCTCCTGATGTGGGACTCGATCCCAGAACCCTGGGATCATGCCCTGAGCCAAAGGCAGACACTCAACCACTGAGCCACCTAGATGTCCCATTGTGAATTTTATTTTATTCAATATTTAGGAATTATATCTAAATACATGTTATTTTGGGGGGCACCTGGGTAGCTCAGGGGTTGAGCATCTGCCTTTGGCTCAGGTAATGGTCCTGGGTTGCTGGGATCTAGTCCTGTATCAGGCTCCCCACAGGGAACCTGCTTCTCCCTCTGCCTATGTCTCTGCCTCTCTCTCTGCGTCTCTCATGAATAATAAAATCTTTTAAATACATGTCATTTTCCATAAAAGTTAGTGAGCCCTTTGAATCTGCAAGCATCTTTTTTCATACCAACAAAATGGTTTTTAATATTGTTCCTCAAGTACTTTTAATTTTTCTGGAAATCATGTATATTATATTTTATATTATGTTTTTTTCCCTTAATTTTTCAGACCAATAGTTAGTTTCTCAAAGGTGGCTATTCTCTTATCTACTGAATCTTAAAATTAAGAAAACTACAGTGTTATTCTTTTTTAGTTCCAGAAATGTTGTTTTGGAATGCTACAACTGAATTACCTTAACACGACTATCAGTTTTATGTAGAAGATATCATCTCTCTTGTCAGCAGCTCTACTTCAGTAGAAGTCGTGTTATAGGTACCCAGCTTTTTCTTGCACTTTGGTTGTGGGATTCACTTAAGCCCATTGCTATTTCCTTTCGCCTATATAATGCTCTGTTCATCCTATGTTATCATGTCAAGTTGTTTGGTTTTATTTTTAAGATTTTATTTATTTATTCATGAGAGACACAGAGAGATAGGCAGAGAAACAGGCAGACAGAGAAGCAGGCTCCCTGTGGGGAGCCCAATGTGGGACTCAATCCTGGAACTCTGGGATCACACCCTGAGCCGAAGGCAGACACTGAACCGCTGAGCCACCCAGGCTGCCCTCACATCAAGTTGTTAAGCAAATATAATAGCCAGATGCAATGCAAATTTCAGAACTAATTTTGATGATGTTAACAATATAGTTTCAAATCACTCATTATATAATATATAGCAAAAAGTGGGTAGAACAAGAAATGGATGTAAAAGAATGTTGCAATGTTTGTTTTACATAGACCCAATCCCAAAGAAATCATTCAACTTTGACATGGATAATTAGAGAAATATATTCAAGTATATTATTTTAGAAATCATATCAAAAATAGTAAAAACAAATGCAACACTTCCAGGTCACTATGGAAAACTGGTTTAGGTTCTAGTAGACATAAGATACAAAGTAAAAACATTATATGATGCTAGAAAGAAACAGTAAATCATTAAATCACTTGCCAACGATACTTTCACACCTAGAAATGCAAACTAATCAAGAAAATGTGCTTACAAAAAAGCTTAAATAATCAATAGAGTCCCAGTTTAATTTCAATAATCTATAAGTCATAAATAGAAAAAAGATTTCCTTCAAAGTAGCAAACACAGGGATGTATAAAGAATAAATTAATTATAATACATAATAACCAAAATGAGCGTGTTGCAAGATCACAATGGTAGCTTAACATTAGAATGTATGTAAAGACTATACTTGACAATAGTAGGTGAAAGGAGAAAAGGAGTAATTCAACCTCATGATGTAGAAAAATGAGACAAAATTCAATACCCTTTGATTATAGAAACTCAGTAAACAAGGAATTTAAGTGAACTTCCTGAACACAACAAATAGAATCAACCAAAACAAGCAAACATCCCTTATAATAAAAAATAATAGAAACATCTTCTTAAAATTCAAAAACAAGTAAGAAATCCAGTTAAATACTGATTCCAATCATTGTACTGGTGATCCTGGCCAGTGCAGTAGCAAAAGAAATCTGTGTGTGTGTGTGTGTGTGTGTGTGTGTGTGTGTGTACTGGAATGTAAAAAAAATGCCATCAAGCAGAGGTGATTTATTGTTAACTGAGAAAACCCAGAAGTACTACGAATATCATAAATAACAAAATTTAACAAGTTGGCTTCTTATAAGATCAACATTATCCAGAAATCGATGAAAGTATAATTTAAAGAACACATTTTTTACAATTACTATGAGAGTCATAGGGGAAAAAATCTAGCAAAATACGTATTGAGATATAAATATGGGGAAAAAAAGCAACCTTGAAAGTGTTTAGAAGAAACTACAGAATTATGCATTTCTGACCTGGGAATAGGAAATAATTACTTAGATGAACAAGTTTGCTCGATTTAACCAAATCGAAAATAAGAATTTCTGTCAAAGAAAATAAACGACTAAAGTAAAAAGAAAATATAAGCCATGAACAGAAAGAAGAAAAACCTTAACACTTAAACTCACTAACCATTAGTCTTTAGAACATTCCACCTCCTCTCAATAAAAACAAATGAAACGCATGAATGAGCATTTCATAATTATGGCCAATACATACTATGTGATCAGCAAAATGAAAATTAAATCATATCCTTTTTTAAATATTTTATTTATATATTTATTCATGAGAGACAGAGAGAGAGAGGCAGAGACATAGGCAGAGGGAGAAGCAAGCTCCGTGCAGGAAGCCCAATGGGGACCAGATCCCTGAACCCTGGGATCACAACCTGAGCCTAAGGCAGATGCTCAACCACTGAGCCACCCAGGCGTCCCTTAAGATCCTATCTTAATGGGAATTCCCCAGCTACTACTCTAGAAGAGAATGCAATGCCAAGGAGCAGGAGTGAAGGACAATCAGAATGGAAGGGGGAAGGAAGGAGATGAGAGGGCATAGATGACCTGGTTACAGCAAAGAGTGACTGACTTTTCTGTCCTATTGGATTATCTTCTGAGGTGTTTAATTACATCTCAGGTCAATCCATCTTGGTGGAGAGGGATGAAAAGTCAACAAATGTACTCTCATTTCCCATATTCCCTAATCAAAGTACATCCCATGGGGCATGTGCATGGCCATAGAGCAGAATTCCAGAGCATGCCACATCTTGGCATCACCCTGGAATCCCCAGGCTCAGCTATTACTTTGTCCCTGCCTGAAAATGCTTTACACTAACTGGTTATGCAGCAATGGGAAAAACAGATGGTGAGATTGAAAAAATCTCAAGTGGCTTTTAAGAATGTAGAAGCGATAGCCAAGGAAAAACTCTAGTGCTTCCCACATTGTATGATAAATGAGCTTTTTTTTCTTTTTCTGCATTTTAATCTAATATCTCCATAATATACAATAAGTATATTACCAGTAAAATAAAACTTTTTTAAAGAAATACAAAAAAATTAGCATAGAGAACACTTTTTAGGCAAACAGCCTTGAGCCACGTGGAATGCAGAAAGGGCCTCAGTGACCACCTGGCTGAACACAGACAGGCCCATCAGGTGACCCACGTCTAAATATCCTAACCAACCAATGAACTACTGACAACCAAGCATAGACAGTTGCCAAAAAAGGGAAGATTACATATGTTACCATACCTCCTCATCTTCCCACTTTAAAAACAACCCCCACACACTGCAGCAGACTCTCCTCTGCTGTCCTGCCCGCCACTCCCTTGCAGTGTATTCTATCTCCTCTACTCTGCTTCAGGTGAATTCTTTCACTGCCCAGGCCACTGGCTTCTACTCAATTGTTGCCCCACATTTGGGGCACCCATCCAATCGAGAGACACCTGATTTAGACACCACAAGAAGTATCTAATAACAACACAAGATACTATTTGCTAGGGATGCCTGGCTGGCTCAGTCCGTAGAGGATGTGACTCTTGATTTTGGTGTTGTAAATTTGAGCCTCACGTTGGGTATAGGGTTCACTTAAAAGAAAAAAAAAATACCATTTGCTACCTGTAGTGTTTGTAGAAATTAAGAAGTCTGGCTACATCAGTTATTGGAAAGGATATGAAAAATGCAATTATATATTGCTGGTAGGTATCACATTATATATGTTTGTAAGGGTACACACTAATCAATAAATTTTAAAAAATTTAATTTCCCCTGCCACCTTTTAGAGCACTTTCTTTAAGAAAGTTTTCATTGTAAATTCTTTCCCTATTTCTTTGAGATGTACATAAATCTTATAAAAATCTAAATAAGCTTCTTTACAGCTTTACAATTCAGGAATATCTTTCTTCTGAGACCTGGAAGTCATGCTTGAAATGTAATCATCAAAGAAAATAGTATCCTTATCTCCCATTTTCTGTGAGAGACCAGAAGCCTAACTTCAGCAGGAACCTTGCTCCAGAACTACCTATAATAAAGATATCCAAAGAACAAATAAAGGTTTTGTCCTTTAGATAAAACCAATTAGCTAACACATGTGGTCACTCCCAGCTACAAGTGAATTTAGGATGAACTATGTGTGACAGATGTTGCTTCAAGCCCTCTTACCTAAGGACTAGTTAATCTTTCACTTGAGAACATGGATGTAATGGGTTGTGGGTTGTATCTACTTGGTTATATAAAAGGGTGAGATTTTTTTTCTGTCTTGGCAATTTCTTTAGTGGATGGCTTGTGACGCACATCACGTTCTGGTTTAATGCTTATTCAGTATGAAAACTGCTTTCTTCCCTCTTCTCCCCTGCTGGAGAGGTTTTCTGGGATGGCAAAAGATTTGCTTTTTAGTTCTATTTCCCCAACAAGTTCTCATTTTGGATTTGGGTCTCAAGCTCATGAATATTCATTATATTATTATGATCAAAACTTACAAACACACAGGTACATACAGGTACATATTTTCTTGAATGTATCAGATATTTTACAACATATTAAATATTTTAAATTTGCCCAAAATATCTTACAAGTAGAAGACCCCTGCTTGGTAAATGTTCACAACAAATAGAGAAAATTAAGTTTTAATAACCTTAATATATAAAGTATATGTAAATTAATTTTTTAAAAAGATTTTATGTATTTATTCACAAGAGACAGAGAGAGGCAGAGAGAGAAGCAGGCTCCACACTGGGAGCCCGATGTGGGACTCGATCCCGGGTCTCCAGGATCACGCCCTGGGCCAAAGGCAGGCACTCAACTGCTGAGCCACTCAGACATCCCTGTAAATTAATTTTTAAACTATGCCTTTAGGCTGACCTAGATTGGGACACGATCTTAAAGACACAGTTCCCTTTGGCCTCTGACAAATCCCAGGGATGGAGGAAAACTCAGTTGTAAACTGTCAACAGCCAACATTCATAGCCAACGAGGGAAGAGGGAAGGAGCACTTCTGGTCTAAAGGGGGACCTGAAAGGGTGCAAGTACATCTTTTTCCGGACTACATAGCAAACTAACTTACATCTGCAGTCCCCAAGTTCAACTCAGAATACGCTACAGAAACAATGGTAATGAATCAGAGAAACTAAACTAAGAAAGGGCATGTGAATAATTTTGTAAAACTGTGCAATTAAAGGAAAAAGAGAAAAGCAATACAGAAAAAAAAATTAAGTAATGACAAAACAATCCAAATACAACAGTATTTGAACTAAAAGTAAATATGTTTTCCTAGTGATGTGGGGAACACAGGTGAAAAAAAAAATTTCCTTACAACTTCCAACCCACTGACTAGTGCTTGAAACAGGCAGAATGACCTTCCACTAGGAACTCAACCGCCTCAAGGTTAATACTTGCTAAGTGCAAAAGGAAATCTTAGCTTAACATTATCCCAACCTCCTGGATCCTGTAAGTCTACTTTAACATGTAAAAATTCCTTTAGAAACTTCCTTTATCTCTAAACCCCAAGACAAAAAATAAATAAATAAATAAAAAAAATAAACCCCAAGACATATGTGAACAATTACCCATAAGCATATGGCCCACTGATATACATCATGAGACCCTTCTCATGACTAAGCTTTTATTAGACGGTAATAAATTACCCTTTCCCAACAATAGCCAGCCGTCTCAAGATCCTGGAAATCTTGCTTCCAAATTCCTTAGAGTCTTTCACTCTCCCTAGCCCTCCTCCCAACTTGAAAGTATATAATGGGCCACTCCTCCTGACCCTGGTGCAGCTCTTTCTGCGCACATGTCCTGTCCTCATGCTTTAGTAAAACTATCATATTGCACTAAAGATCTCTCAAGAATTTGTTCTTGAGTGTTTGCTCTGAACCCCAACATTTCCAAATTACTAGTACTTCTAAACACAGAGCACTATGATTGAAATATTTAAAAGGTCCAGGGGACACCTGGGTGGCTCCGTGGTTGGACATCTGCCTTAGGCTCCAGGCATGATCCTCGGGTCCCAGGATAGAGACCTGAGCCTGCTTCTCCCTCTGCCTATGTCTCTGCCTCTCTCTGTCTCTCATAAATAAGTAAATAAATAAATAAATAAATAAATAAAATCTTTAAAAAAAAAAAGGTCCAAAAATGCCTACCAATATAGATCCAGAAATGCTGAAAATCAAATGGATACACAAACAACTCTAGATGGATATGAGATCTAAATGTAAAAGTTAAACTTCTGAAATGAACAGAAGGAACTGTAAGAGAATACCTTTTTGTTTGGGGGAATGCATTAAGATTTCCTTTTTTTTTTTTTAATTGGGCTTTTTTTCCTACTTTTTAAAATTGTTTTTTAAAGATTTTATTTGAGAGAGAAAGAGAGCACTAGCGAGTATGAGAGGGGCAGAGTGAGGGATTAAACAGATTCCCCGCAGAGCAGGGAGCCCGATGTGGGGCTTGATCCCATGACCCTGGGATCTTGACCTAAGCCAAAGACAGATACTTAACCTACTGAGCCACCCAGGTGCCCCTGCAGTAAGATTTAAGTAAGATGAAAATATAGCTTGCATGATTAGGTTAACATCGATGTAATTATTTAAAAACTAAATATTTATTTTCTAAGAAGAACACTGAAGGGGTACAGGATTAGACACACCCCAAAATGTGCCACTTTGGCATAAAGATTATTTTGAGTTAACAGTAATAAAATCCCAGCAGATGCAGGAAAGGTGCTCTGCCTCCCACCCAACTGCCTAAATTTACACTGGAAAGGACAATCAGCCCCAGGAAGAAAGTTATTAACAGAGACCCCCCTTTACTGAAGGAACTCATCTGCATGAGAGAACAGTCTTATTTCTCCACACCTTTCCTTTCCTTCCTGCTAATGGCCTTTTCCCCTTTGTGTCCTCAGGCCCCCCTCCCCTCCTGAGTTTAAGTAAGCTTGCAGGTGCCTCACTGTCTTTAGAATTTCATGTCTGTGTGGATTCCCTATAGTTAAAAAACTAAATTTGATTTTCTCCTGTTAATCTGTCTCATGTCAATTTGATTCTAAGTCCAACTAGAAGGACCACAGGGCAGAGGAAGCTCTTCTTCCCCGACAACATCATTTGTGATGTGGAGAAGAAAGGCAAAAGGAAATGTAGATCAAATTAAATCTCAGAACTTGCAGCCCATTGACAAACACTTGGGATGGGCAGAGTGTGACCTTCCTCCAGGAACTCCCAATGTTAATGCATTGCTAGAGGGAGAAAAACCACCTTAGCTTGACAATAGGCCCCCAGGATCCTGTTAATCTTCTTTAACATATGAAAATTCTTTTGGAAACTTCCCTCATCTTTATCTTCCCCAACTCCAGAGTATATAATCAATTGCTAGTCAGGTCCAGGGCAGCTCTTTCTGCTTCTGGGTCCTGTCCCCCTGCTTTAATAAAATTACTTTTTTTTTACACTGAAAATATCTCAAGAATTCTTTCTTGACCTTTCATTTCCAAATCCCACTCCAAATCACATCAATATATATCAGTATGAAGTTATTTATAGAGTTCAGGACATTGAGTTATTAAAATGCAGAATAATCAATGCCTAGATATCAACAGGAAAATGGGAATATGAAAAGTTGGTATATGAAAAAATGCTCATCACTGTTATCAATAAAAATGCCTATTAATAAAGGAGATGCTCATTCATGTGGAATTTAAGAAAGAAAACAGATGAACATGGGAAGGGGGAAAGAAAAAAGGGAGAGAGGGAAACAAACCCTAAGAGACTCTTAACTGTAGAGAACTGTGGGTTGATGGAGGCACGTGGGTGGAGGATGGGCTCAAGGGGGGATGGGGACTCAGGAGGGCAGTTGGGATGAGCACTGGGTATTGTATGTAAGTGATGAATCACTGAATTCTACTCCAGAAACCAATATTGCACCCTATGTTCACTACCTAAAATTTAAATTAAAAATTAAAAAAAAGAGGAGATCCTGCCTGATATAATTTTGGAATGTTGGTGAGGTCCAGAGCCGACGGCCAAGAAAGAATTCTTGAGACTGTTTTTGGTGCATAAAGGTGATTTTATTAAAGCAGGGGACAGGACCCCTGGGCAGAAGGAGCTGCTGCACTGGGGTTCCCCTTATTCCTGGAGACAAGCCTTCTCCCACTTGCCAGTGATGCTTCATTATTACAGTACTGTTAAGGCTGATGTAGTTTTGGAATATAGGTAAGGTTTGGTGGGGTGAGGTCCGGAGCTGATAACCAAGAAAGAATTCCTGAGACATCCTTGGTGCAAAATGGCGGTTTCATTAAAGCATGGGGACAGGACCCGTGGGCAGAAAGAGCGGCTGTCCCGGCCTTGGGGGTTGTAAGGGGTGGCCGATTATGTACCTGACAGTGGGGGGAGGTAAGGAAAAGGGAAATTTCAAAAGAACTTTCATCTGCTAAAGAGGACCTACAAGATATTAAAGGCCTTGACTTTGTCAAGTTAAAGGTTGTTTTTCCCTCTAGCAAAGCATTAAGACAGTTGAGAACTTCCTGAGGAATGTCACACATATCCCACCTTGGCGAGGAGGTCGTTTGTGGGGTATCAGCTTGTCCTTTGCCCTCAGCTAGCCCTCTGTTCCCTATTAAGGCTAGACTTCAAACAAAAATGTCTTCTTGATGGTTTTATTCTTTAGTCATAGTTGTCGTAAGAACTACCTCTATTAAAGTTCTTTTTTTTAAAGATTTTATTTATTTATTCATGAGAGATATATAAAGTGAGAAACAGAGACACAGGCGGAAGAAGAAGGACCCTGCAGGGAGCCTGATGTGAGAGTCGATCCCAGGACCCCAGGTTCACAACCCGAGCCAAAGGCAGATGCTCAACCACTGAGCCACCCTGGTACCCCAATGTAAAATTGTAAGTAGAGACTTTAGCCAAGCAAAAAATAACCACCTTTAACTAAGCTTGCCATGCAGTCATCTACCAATTCAAAATGTGACCCTCCAAAACCGAATAGCCCTTAATATTCTAAGTGCAGTTCAAAGAGGCCCAGAATTAGATGGCTGACTTCTAATGGGACCCAACAGCTATGTGGCTCTAACTTGGGGCCATTGTTGTGCCCAAGATTGCATATCCGAGAAACCACCAAGGAGCTGACACCAATGCAAACGCATGAGGGTTTATTTACAAGCTCAAGCTTGGGTCCAAGTATACCCGACATAACAGAGCAGGGGCTTGGACCCTGAGGTTAAGAGGCGCAGCAGTTTTATAGGGGCCAGTGGCCAATGGGGATTGTAACACATACAGAAAGTTACATGGTCATGTCAGTCCACATGCAGCTGGCCAACTGAATTACAATTCATCCTATAGAGTCTGTTTGAACTAGCCTGTTATTCTGGTCAGAATTGGCACACGGGTTTGGCGGGCAAAGGGCGGGGTTTACATTTTTTGGTGGTTGGGGGGTCCCGCATTCCTATATGAACCAGTGGCTTGACTAGAGTGGGGGAGTGGTTTCTTCCTGTATCCAGGGTGAGGTTCAGTTCCTGGTCTGAGATGGCTGACAAAGTATAATGTTAAACCCAATGGCCCCAATTTCTCAGCCTTCATACCATGTCTCCCGCTAGGCTGGATAGGCCACCGTACTCTAGGTTCTGCCTGGATGCTCAGACACATTATTAAAACTATTACCAACCCAGCCAACCTTCCAAATTTTAAAAAAGTGGTTGAAGCATGGGAAACAAAGGCAAAAGAAAATTTATTACATTTCCTTACTACTCACAGCCCACTGACAAGTCACTGAAACAGGCAGAGTGACATTCCTCTAGGGGCATAATTACCTCAATGTTGACACTTTGCTAAGGGAAAAAGGCAATCCTATCCCTATAAGCCTCCCACCCAGGATCCTGTAAGTCTACTTTAACATGTAAAAATTCCTTTAGAAACTTCTCTTATCTCTAAACCCTCCCAAGATATGGTTGGCAATCATCCTCCAAGCATATGGCCCACCGATATACATCTGAAGGGTCTCATGACCCAGGCTTCATTAGACTGTAATAAATGACCCTTTCTCAACAACAGCTAGTTCCCTCAAGGTCCTGGAAACCCTGTTTCCAAAATTCCTTAGAGATGTAGGTTCTCCCTAGCCTCCTCCCAATTTGAAAGTAGATAATGGGCCACTCCTCATGACCCCAGTGCAGCTCTTTCTGCCCACAGGTTCTGTCCTCGTGCTTTAGTAAAACCATCTTTTTGCACCGAAGACATCTCAAGAATTCTTTCTTAGCCATCGGCTTCGAATCCTAATGTTCTTTCCTACATCAGTGGACATGTTCTGTGTCTCATTGGTATGATCACCTAGCATTCATCTATGTTCCCTCTTCAGGACTGGAGGTGCTGTTTGGCACATGGAAACTTTTAATAAGTACATGGTCAAAGCCCTAAATGACACTCAAAATAGCATTTTTCTATTAAATACTGAAGGAACACAAATATGGAAAGCAGTTTTATAAAATAGAATGCCATTGATGTTTTAACCGCTGCACAAGGTGGAACTTGTGCTATCACAAAAATAGAATATTGTGGATAAATTCCAGATTACCACAAAATATTCCTGGGTTTCTAACTGACATGAATACTCAAATTGGTGCTTTAAACGATACCTCTTTCCTTTAGTGATTGCTTTAACGTCCTGGACTGGAGGAAAATTATGGTCAACTATCAAAGGTCTTTTATTCAGGCTTCTCTTTCTCATAATACTATTGACCTCATTATGTTGTCATATCCGGGGTCTCCCTGCCTGGTGCCAAGACTCCTTCACTGCCACAACTTCCGGCTGACAGATGATCCTATCTACTCAAGGAGGTTCGTGTATGTTGTCCATGTAGGATTCAGCTGCGTCTGCCTTTTGTGACTCCCCTGTATGTTCCCTGACTGACCAATAGTGACCCACAGGTAGAGACATCTCTATGCCCCAAGTCAGCAGGAAGAAGTTACAAAAAATGAGACCTTCTGCCTTCAACAACCTTAGGGATTGAAGGGTTGAAATTGTTCAGGGAGGAAATGATAAGGAAGCAGAAGGCAAGCCGAGTATAGAGCACAAGCTGACCCCCCCACACACACCCCCAGGTGGAATAGGTGTGACCATTCCTCACGCACTCCCGGTTGCCCTAAAACTAAAAAGAACACAGTCCTACGTGACATGAGTCTCCCCTCAGTTTACGAGTGTCTTAGTAATTTACTAGAAAAAGCATTGGTATCAATAACCTAACTTCCAGAGACCCACAGACTCAATTTCCTGGAGCCCTGACGTCGCCCTTCCTCCACAGAGCATGTGGAAAACAAAGGTAGAAGGAAATGCAGGTAAAATTAAATGTCCTTATAACCTGAAGCCCATTGGCAAGTACTTGAGGCCAATGGAATATAATGTTCCTCCAGGAAACTCCCAACTGTCTTAATATTAATGCTTTGCTAGAGGGAAATGACATTAGCTTAACAATAAAAAGGCCTTCTGTATCCTGAAAGTCATCTTTAGCATATCAAAGCCCTTTTCTGGGGATCCCTAGGTGGCTCAGCAGTTTAGCACCTGCCTTTGGCCCAAGGCGTGATCCTGGAGACCCAGGATGAGTCCCACGTAGGGTTCCCTGCATGGAGCCTGCTTCTCCCTCTGCCTAGGTCTCTGACTTTCTCTCTCTCCTCTGTGTCTTTCATGAATAAATAAATAAAATCTTAAAAAAAAAAGAAAGAAAGAAGAAAGAAAGAAAGAAGAAAGAAAGAAAGAAAGAAAGAAAGAAAGAAAGAAAAAGAAAAGAAAAGAAAGAAAGAAAAAGAAAGAAAGAAAGAGAAAGAAAGAAAGAAAGAAAGAAAGAAAGAAAGAAAGAAAGAAAGAAAGAAAGAAAGAGAAATTAACCTTCAGTTTATTCGGTAACTACTTCTAATAACTAAAATACTCAAGTTGGTGGTAGGGGGGTGTACTCCACAATCATCAGATTAAAAAACGTTAGAAGCTCAGAATATCAAGGTTTTCCAAGAATGAGGAGAAACAGGCACCTGTTAGGTTTAAGTGGTAAAGGCTTTTGGGAGAGTAATCCTGAAACTGTCTAAAAGCAGCCTTGCAATTTTTGAAGGCCATAGCCTGCTGTAGCTTCTTTTGTTCAGCAAAGCAATAAAGTTACTGTTCCTCCTTATCTCAAATGCTGTTTGTGTTATATTTTGGTTCCAAAGCACGGAGGTTGCTTTTTGACCACAATTTGACAGTATTTAATGAAAATCAAGTCTATTTATTTTCTTTTGGGAAGTAAACTTCCCTTCTGAAATAGGCAAATCCTTTGTTTAGCATGGCATAATGTCCAGACTTCATTTGAACTGTCCTGTCACCAGCAAGACCCCAAGACCTGGCCTTTACTGCCCACCTGCTTGTACTCACTAACCTTTATGTTACATTTACCCTTAAACACCTCCTTCAGCTTTCCTCTTGACTCAGGTAAATGAAACCCTAAATCACCGCTCAGGTGATGGCAACTGCCCTGATAAGACCTGCACTGGCCAGGATCACCCAGACCGGTTGTGCTAAACCCAACTCTTGCCTATGCAGATGGACTGTGGAGTTGATGTGGGAAACAAAGGCAAAAGAAAAATTAAATTTCCTTACTCCCTACAGCCCACTGACCAGCCCTTGAAACAAGCAGAGTGACATACACTGCTCTAGGAACTCAGCTGCCTCGATGCTAGGGGGAAAAGGCAATCTTAGCCTAATCTCCAGGATCCTGTAAGTCTACTTGGCAACTTCCTTTATCTCTACCCCAATAGATACGTGTTGGCAATCATCCTCCAAGCATATAACCCACCCATATACATCTGAAGGGTCTCATTGAATGAGGGACAGGCAGGGCTAGGTAGGGAGAGATGGGTAGGGGGTTACTTAACTAAGCTCACCAAAAATCCCAGAAATGCTGAAGCATAACAAAACCAGAGATAAGGAAACATCACCAGACCACCTTGCTTGTCTTAAACATCAGAAACAAGATATCCAAAGGAGAAGTGATTATGGTGCTATCAGTGGTGACATTAAAAAGATGTAAGTTCCCTGGTCAGTTTTCTATTAAAGACCAAACATAAAATCCTCCATGGCAACTCATTCGGGACCTCTCTTACTCTAGAGAGCCTTCTTTCTGTTCTGATCTTCACTTAATCAACTATCACTTCACCGTTTCGTGTCCGTGAAATTCATTCCTCGACTCCGCAAGACAAGAACCCTGCAACCCTGCAACATTGCGACTTCTGGAATGACCTTTACCTCATAATAATACTGTAATCTCCACCCAAGGAGGAGCTTCAGCATTATTTACATAACATATGATGTATGTATAGGCATGTTTCCTTAAGGCGCATGGGCAGCATTACGCTCACCTCTACGTATGATGACATGGCTTCCCTATCTAAATTTTCATCCTAACCCTGAACAAAAGGAATCCATTCACCCTCTCTCAGGAAGTCATGGGCTTTGGAAGCCTTTCCCTGTGATCTCCTTATTTGATGCAAATAAAAGTTTCTTTGTCTGACAACTCAACAGGTTGTACTTTCTGACTCACCAAGGAGGGAACTCCCTATGCTTTGGTTACACTATCAGCTTGGCAAAATCACTTGTCTAGGCTTCTTTTGTCACCCATTCTGTTGGAAGCTTATTTGGGTATACTTATAAAGAAATGCAACTAATCACTGTCCCTTAGTCAAATAATGTTCACCTTACTCTTTCTCTGCAGCCACATTTCCTTTTTAAGTTTTTTACCTGGGTTTTTGTTGTTTATTTGTTTTGTCCTTAACAAGATATATGTTCACCTAAAAGCAGCTACTTAAGACACTGGTAGCATTTTTATTTTGAATACTGAGAGGCACTTCTTTCCTAAACAACTCGATACAAAAATTTGAGATCACAAATGATAAATGTGACAAGTCTCTATTTTATAATTTTAAATGAAATTTGCCATCATGTTCTTAATACAAACATTAATATCTACATATATAATTTATCTGGATTTATTTTAACTGAGTGAGAGAGGGAAGAAATTGATTACTGATCATTTATGAATCAATTAGTAAACAAAATGCCAAGGCCACTCTTCCTTCAAAAAGAGCTATTTTGTCACACTTTTCTAAGGGAAGCAGATAAAATCAGAACTTGGAGCACTTTGTGGGTTAGGGCATAGCTACAACAGAAGGAAGATCAAGCAGTTTAAAAAAAAAAACTAATTTGGAGGTGAAACTAATAAGTACATCTCACTAAAAAAAATAAATAAGTACATCTCATTGATAAGTTAGAAATTTCTCATTCATTTTTTTGCCACTCTCTTCTAGCAAAATGTTGAGTACCAAATACTGGATATTTTAACAACTGAAATGAATTCACACCAATATAGAATGAAAGTTAAAACTCCAGGCAATAGTATTTTTTCCTTTATTGTTTATACCACAAATTATTAGGCCATCTTCAGAACAGACATTTTTACTTAACTAACTATATATATATATATATATATATATATATATATATATACATATCTGTTTAGAATTAATACAGTAAACCATTCACTATTTTTCTACTTCTATGGAACCTTAGAGCCAAAGCTGTTAAAAGTATTCTGTGTGTGAATGTCATACCTGTTCAATGCAGATTAAAGAGATGGAAATTAGTCTCTCACTATCTCAAATGACACCTTATATATTGTCAACCAGATAAAAATGAAAACCTGTCAATTTTTTAGCATTTCTTAAATAATTAGATAAATGTTACAGTGTGGATAAAATATACGCACAATTTAAAAACTATCATTTACTTGTCATTTGGAGGATTTGGCATCATGTACCAATAAGTCAATAGTGATCAATGAACAGAACATAGACCTCTTGACTCCTGGTCCAATGCTACAACAAGTGGCAGTTAGTAGCATTAAATTGAAAATATAAACTGATTTTGAAGTAGGTAAAAGACATTCATTTCATGTCAAGAAAAATAAATGAGAAATCTAAAAAGACAAGCAGGAGAATAAATCAAAAACTTGAACAATGTGCTTCATTTTAAAAACCAATTCCTATCTAAATATGCATAAAGTAAACCAGAGTTGAACTACACATCAGTGAAAAAAAAAGACCATATACTTTTTTTGATGGCCACAAAATTCAGAGTATTCAGGACTTTGTGAGATATCCCACCACACTGCTATGAAATCTAACTCCCCCCAAAACAATCAATTTTGGTTATGCAAGCTGTAAACTATGTTAATGTGTTATTGCCCTTCCTGGTATTATTTCTTGAGATATAATGCCTTATAATTGAAAGAGCATCTGCCTTAGAGTCAGAAAAACCTGCGTTTTAATTCCATTTATTCTACTAACTAATAGCTGTGAGACCTAGAGATAATTTATTTACTTTTCTGAACTTATTTTCTGGAAGAGAAAAGGAAATAAGGTCTGCTTTATAGCAATATTGGGAGCATTAAAGGTGATATTGAATAGGGAATTCTTACTTTTTTTTAAAGATTTTTATTTATTTATTCATGAGACACACACACACACACACACACACAGGCAGAGACATAGGTAGAAGGAGAAGCAGGCTCCATGCAGGGAGCCCGATGTGGGACTCAATCCCAGCACCCCAGGATCACTCCCCTAGCCTAAGGCAGGCGCTTAACCGCTGAGTCACCCAGGTGTCCCTGAATAGGGAATTCTTAGATAAAATTTCAGTAAATGGTAGCTATCGGTATTCTCTTATTAATATTACTGTTACTGCAGATTCTCTTCTTGTCACAGTCTCCAAATATGTAAAATGGGGATAAAAACCTCATCTATTCACTGGGTAACCTGAGGGTGAGCTGAGTTAATATATGTAAATCACATAGCACTAATCAAATAAGTAAATACATATGTCAATCACTGCAAATGCCATTATGATTAATATTAAAGGGATTATATTTGATAAGCAACACTGGGCTGAATGGGAGGTTACTTGAGGTGTATAAAAAGTCATACACCACCAACAGTAATCTGCTCTACTCATGCGTAACAACGATCTCAGTAGCCAATTCTGTACTGCTTAATCCCTGCAGCAATATAAATATGCCCTCTCCTAGATCCAAATAACCAGATGAAACAAAGCAAAAAATACTCAAAACTAAAGACATGAAAAAAAAAAAAACTAAAGACATGTGCAGATCATGTGATTTAAAGTCTAAATGTGTTATACAATTACAATTATTGAAAATAGTTGGAAGAATTTGGCAATGATGCCCAAACCCAGTCACTCAGGAGAAATGCCAAGAAGACCCTAGTGAAATATTTTCATTTATAACCCCACAGGCATTCTGTTACACCCTTTCCAGGGAATCTTACTACCCTTCTTCCTTGACCCTGCCAAGTAAAATAAATAACTGCTGTTGATTCATGATTACTAGTGGAAGTAAACCACATCTCTTCATGGGTTAGACTCTGAGAAGACCTGGTTTGAAATAATGATTTTTTTCACCTTTAGTATTTGGTAGACATTTTCTGTTAGTACCATTCATTAATATCTATTCTCACCTGAATAATCATCCACTAAGTATATATAAGTCATTGCTAAGAGGAAAACTTATTTATAAAACCCTTGAAAATGAAGATACTATGGAGATGGGATTAAGCTGACTTGTTCACAGCTGAGATTTAATTTCAGAGTTTAATGAGGCTTTCTGTCCACTAGATCTATAATGTTGTCTTTTGGGAGGATAAGAAATTAAATATCTCACAACAATTGACATTGAAATGGAATTATATTTTTACAGTGAAAGAGCAAAGCTTTTACTAAATGAATAGTCAAGAGTATTGCCAGATAGTCAATTTAAATTTCTCAACTTAACAGGAAATACTTAATAACTTAATATGAAATCCCAATAGGATATGTGCAGTCATGGGTTTCTTTTTTATCTAAGTTTTCTTGAAGAAAATTAATATTACTATTGGTCATTAAGGTAAAGGAAGATGACTTGCATTATTTTCCTAATGAAGGGTTGTCCCAATTCTTTCTTTTTTCAAAAAGAATTTCACAGATTCCAAGTTTTTAAGTTATATGGATAAAAATATAAAGATTATTTTCCTAAGCACAGTATAGAGATGTCATCTGTAGTCATTGAAGACAATAGGAAAAACTATCGTTTTAAAAGTTAATCAATTATCAGTGTTAAAATTTAAGGTAAGCCAGATGTTACCATAAGTAACTTCCCTCACCCCAACAACAACCCTGTTACTGAGTCTGTACTGCTATTATGTGCATTTTGTAAACTAAGAAACTGAGACTCAGAGAACTCCAGTTATGTACCGTTGGTGACTCAGATGACAAACTTGGCAGAGTTAGGGTTTGAAATCAGACCTGCTTGCATCCAGACCCTTCCTTTTTTGACCATCAGAGCAAAAGTCATGTGAATACACCAGGGTTTAGAGGAACTTGATAGAGACATTGTTGAGTCTCATCAGCCATTTTCAGAAAAAAAGGCAGTGAAGAAAGCTTTAATTTGGTCAGAATTTCTTTGTTTGTTCTCCTTAATCTATGTGCTGTGGTTGTGATGGACAAGATAACCTTGTATCGGGACACCTGGGTAGCTCAGCAATTGAACAACCACCTTCGGCTCAGGGTGTGATCCTGGGGTTCTGAGATCGAGTCCCACATCGGGCTCCCTGAATGGAGCCTGCTCCTCCCTCTGCCTAAGTCTCAGTCTCTCTCCTTCTGTGTCTCTCATGAATAAATAAATAAAATCTTAAAAAAAAAAAACAAAACGACAAGATAACCTTGTATCCTTCTCCTCATTTGGGGAGAGAGCATATGGCCATTTGTACAGCTAAAACTGAAGCAACTAAAATGGAAACAGGACATAGCAGATATAATGATTTATTCAAAATCAGTGTTTTCTTCAGGGATCTGTTGAAAGGCACTGCTAAAGGACACACTTGTTTAGAAATGAGAGGTCCCCATTGTTGCTTCAAACCTGGTAATTGTCTTAATACTTACAATCTGATGCCAGGAACTAAAAGTATATATTCACTGCCATATTCTTCACTCTACCATGAACACAATCCTGGGACGACCCTTATTAATTTTATAAGGTTGAAATGAATCTAATCGATTTGCCATAATAACAGATAATATTTACAGGGTGATTTACACGCTCTTCTAAGATCTTTGTATGATGGGGAAATATGAAGAGATCAAGTCTTCAAAAAAACATCTCTGTTGACCACAGGGAAAGAAATACACAGAGCAGCAAGATAAAAGGTTTATTTTGTAGTTGAGTGCTGCAAAGTTTCCATGTTGCCTCTAGGATATCAAGCAACACAAATCAATTTTGTAAATATTACCAACAGGCAATTTAATGCTTTATATTATAGGTTGCCTTTTTCTCTTAGTAATGCGAAATCCTCTTAAGCAGTACTTGTTTAGCAAATTTTGTCAGCATGATGACAAGGTAGTATGAATGTGCACTGAAAAAGCCCTGCAGTCTTTTTTTTTTTTTCAAGATTTATTTATTTATTTTAGAGAGCCTGTCCCTACACAGGCACAAGTTGGAGGAGGGGCAGAGGGAAAGAATATTCAAGCAGACTCCCCGCTGAGTGGGGAGCATGACAAAGGGCTCAATCCCATGACCTGAGCTGAAACCTAGAGCTGGATGCTCAACTGACTGAGCCACCCAACCACCCTAGAACCCTGTAGTCTTAAAATAGTTGGCTCAGGTATTGTTTATTCTCCCTTTTGGAAATTTTATGGAAGAAGTCATCAAAACTGCATATTTTTGTTTGCTTTTTCTTATAGTTTGTCCTAAAATAGCTTACATTACTACGATCACTGATAGAATATAACTTTTTACTTTATTACTATTATAAAATGGAAAGAATTTTATTGCACATTCTTTGGAGTATTCCAGAAAGTTGAGGGCAGAAAGGAAAAATTTTCCTCAAGGTGTTCATTTTTTTAAAGTAAGGCAAATTTGAGGGTGACGACAGTAGACCAGCAAACCCCAGGATACTCAGAATCCCACGTCTGGAGCCATCGTTCAGTTTGAAAGATTGACAAACAGCCAATTTCCATTCTATGTGAGACCTCAAATAAACCCTCAAATATAGAAGTTCTTTTCCAGGTCTACACAGTCATTCAGTAATTCAATAAAAAAACTTTAGCATCTACTCTGGGCCATGTGTTGGTAGCACACAGCAGACGCTGATATTATTCCACCTACATCCCTCTGGCATGTGGCATTTCAGTGCATATCAGCAAGTTTCCAGGTGCCAGTATCTGTGATTTTGAGAGCTCACTTAGACCCCTGGAGCCCACTCTGCCTGCATGCAGAAAATGATGGAGGTGTAAGGTTATTAACGCCAATAATCAGGCACCTACCCTACAAGCAGCAATTTACCAGGACTGTTGGATAAATACTGATGGATAATATTCCATTTCCTTAACATCTTTGGATGGGATAACTCTGAGGTGTTGTCTTACATAGTTTCCCAGAGTTCTCCAGCTATATCAAACATCATTTATTCACTGTGATAATTAGCTTCAAAAACTACCTTTTTTGTTTTTTTAGTTTCCTTCCATCGAAATCTCACTTTCTCATGCTGCTGCTGGTTAGCATCTGTGCTCGCCTCCTAAACTACCTGCACTCAAATCCTTGTCTCATGGTCTGCTTCTGGGGGATCCCAAACTAAAATATAATCTAACGATGATTAAAGCAAGATCTGTTATTAAGAAATTTGCAAAGAATAGAGAACTAGGGACAGTAGTGATTGTGAAGATGAAGGAGAATGGAATTTTTTGTTTGTTTTTTAAGATTTATTTATTTATTTATTCATGAGAGACACAGAGAGAAAGGCAGAGAGAAGGCAGAGGGAGAAGCAGGTTCCCCGCCCCCCCCCCCCCCCCCCGGGAGCCCAGTGTGGGACTCAATCCCAGGACCCTGGGATCACACTCTGATCTGAAGTCAGATGCTCAACCACTGAGCCATTCAGGCATCCCAAGAATGGAGTTTTAGTAAGAATTCAAATAAGTCCTATAACAAAATCCCTGATTTAACATTTTGTGGATTGTAGGCAATCCTTGTAAAAGTATGTGGTAACCATTAGCACTGAATGCTCTGATCTCCTTTCAAGAGAGAAGCTGCTGCACAGAGTATAGGTGATTGACAGCCTCTAAGTGTCATTGCTTTGGGATCTTGCACAGCACTGATGCCAAGGCTAAATCTCCCTGGGGAGCTCCCTGGTAGCAAATGAGCATAGCAGGTGTACTAGTCAGGGTTTCACCAGAGAAACATAATCAGCAGAAATTGGTTGACACAATTGTGCAGGCTGCTGAGGCAAGTTCAAAATCACGGTGCAAGCCCTCAGGAAGGACAGGCTGGAACTCTTGAGCACCAGCTGAAGTCACAGTTCACAGGTGGAATTTCCTCTTCCTCAGGGAAAGCTCAGTTCCACTTTTAAGGCCTGTCACTTGAATCGATGAGGCCTTCCCAGATTATAAAGGCTAATCTCTCCCATGGAAAGTCAAGTGATTGTAGATGTTGATAACATCTACAAAACACCTTCACAGCAACACTCAGATTGGTGTTTGATTAACTGGGTACTATGACCTAGTCAATTTGACACATAAAACAGACATTCACTGCAAGGGTGTTAGAGGCAAGCTACTTCTGTCTGAAGAATGATTCCTCCAGTGGGTAGTCAGTATCAGACAGTAAAACGAGAAGTTAGGACAGTGACTCTAATAAGGAAAACATTCAAATGAGGACCATGTCATGGTTCTGAAACAAATTACTTATTTTTGCTTTTATAATACATTGCTAAAGTTAAAATACTGTCAAAAACTGTTGTTATTATTAGGTACATTTTCCTCTTTCACTGATAATCTATATTATAATTTCTCAAATTAATAGGTTTAGAATTGATCATTTAATATACATTATCAGAGGTTTACCTACAGTTAACAAAGCTTTGTGATAAATTTCACAAATCCAAGTCAATATTTTATAGTAATTATATAAAATGTAAGGTCTGCTAGTTTCCCTATACCTCAGACCATTATAAGTATAAATTGATAGCACTATAGTAACTACACCACTGAAATTTAAAGGAATAATTTCCAACATTTTTAAGTGTAACACTATTAATTAGTAATATGACTAAATATGAGTGTCTGAAAATGAACTTTTTTATTTTTTAAAGATTTTATTTATTTATTCACGAGAGACACACAGAGAAAGAGAGAGAGAGGCAGAGACACAGGCAGAGGGAGAAGCAGGCTCCACGCAGGGAGCCCGATGCGGGACTCAATCCCGGGTCTCCAGGATCATGCCCTAGGCCGAAGGCAGGTGCTAAACCACTGAGCCACCCAGGGATCCCTGAAAATGAACTCTTAAGCATGTACACACTAAATATTGCACAATCACATCAACATTTATAAGCCATTATTTATTCACTTTATTTGCAATTAGGTTCAAAAATTGCTCCTATTATTGTATTCTTCAAAATGAAAACTAAATCTCACCCATCAATTTAACTTCAAGAGAATGCCTCAGTGAGCAAACAAGGCACCAACTCAAACAGTCTGTCATAGCTCATTATTGCCAAAATTTTTTTAGTGCTGTTTATTTTTTGAAAATGTGGTTTTATATTCAGTAAGCCAAAGTTGGTTCATTAATATATTTAGTTTTGACCCTGCAATAAATGACTCATGCATTACTCACAATCTTTCCACACAATCCCCTTGGGTGTAGGAATGTCTTAGGGCTCTAACAAGATCAAGATGGCCTGGTGATCTGTCTTCATAAAGCCAGTTCCTTATGTGGGCTAAGAGTACATAACTGCCCAAAGAATTATGACTGAAAAATTTCACAAAGTCTTCTAAGTCTCAGAGTATTTCATTCATCAGTTTTCCTGGTATAGCCCTGACTTTACCTACATACAAATTCCCGTCATTACAAGGGTATTCATTATTTAGGTAACAAAAGCAAGGACATATTCTCTAGAAGTGTATTACCCACTTGCAGTACGTACTAGCCACATATGGCTGGTTAAGTTTTAACTCATTAAACTTATTAGAAATTCAGTTCTTCAGGGGTGCCTGGGCAGCAGTCTGTTGAGTATCCAACTCTTGATTTCTGCTCAGGTCATAACCTCAGGGTCATAAGATCAAGCCCCATGTGGGGTTCCATGCTCAGCATGAAATCTGCTTGAGGTTCTCTGTCCCTCCCCCTCCCACTTGTGTACTCTGTCTCTAAAATAAATAAACCTTTTCAAAAATTCAGGTTTTTTTCAGAGTACTCATTTCAAGTGCTCAATATTCATATGTGGTTGGTGGCTTCCATGCTAAACAACACATATCATTTCATCACAGTGAAAAGTTCTCTTGGATTGTACTGCTCTAAAAAGTATACAAAGTATCTGGTTAAGAACTTGGGTCTTGAGGGGTGTCTGGGTGGCTCAGTTGGTTGAGTGTCTGCCTTCGGGTCAGGTCATGATCAAGGCCCGCATTGGGCTCCCTGTTCAGCAGAGAGCCTGCTGTTCCCGCTCGCCCTGCTTGTGCTCGCATGCTTTCTCTCTTGCTTTATGTCAAATAAATAAATAAAATCTTTAAAAAAAAAAAAAAAAGAACTTGGGTCTTGATTAAGATTCAAGTTACATTTTATGAGAGCTTTGAGTGTATCTCCATTATGGATTCATAGATGTTATTCTTTGTCAAGGGTCACAACAATCCTGATGGATACATATTCTTCTCATTTTGGAAATAAGAAAACCAAGGCAGTGTGTAATACAAGAGTAAATGACAAGTTGATTCATGCTCTTTTCACCATAACATGGTACCTCAAAGAGTGAAAAATACTCAAGGACAGTCCCCAAGAACCAGCATTAGATAAAACAATGCTCTAGAGAGAGATCGACTTGGAAAAGGTTTTTCCTGATATGAAGGCACTAAAATAAGAATGTATAATGCCTGGGATGAATGACAGGAGGGATGGACTAAGAGAAAATCTGGAACAGAGTGCCCTATCCAGAAGGAACATTTGGGTTTGTTTTTTCTTTAATATAGTCAATACATACCAGTGTTATATCCTAAGGAAAAATTTTAAATATAAAAAACCTTTACGCATTAAGATAGACTTTCTAGTGTTAGTTATAGAATAGGAAAAATAAAAACTACTTAAATATCTAATGATAGAAATATAAAGAAACTCAACAGAATATTACCCAGCCACTGGAAACAACTGTTAGGAAGCCAATAATAATGATGAAGCAATAGACAGCTTTTGCTGTCTTTTGCTGAAGACAAAGCAGAAATTGATACCTGCAACCCCTCCTCCCCACGTAGGATATGTGTGACATTCCTCAGGTACTCCTGGCTGCCCTAAAGCTAAGAAAAGGAAAAACAAATAGTTAACTTAATAGAGATCAGGATAATGCAAGGCATGAGTCTCCCTCTGTTTACAGATGTCTTAGTAATTTAAAAGAACAAAGCATTTTTATCAATAACCTAGCTTCCAGAAGGAGACATAGATACAATTAAATGTCCTTATAACCTGCAGCCCACTGACAGATACTTAAAGCAGGCAGAGTGCAATGTTCCTCCAGGAAGCTCCCAAATATTTTAATCTTAATGCCTTACTAGAGGGAAAAACAACCTTAACTTGACAATGTGAAGGCCTCAAGTATACTGTGAGTCTTCTTTAACATATGAAAATTCTCCTGAAACCTTTTTCCTTATCTCCCCCAACTCCCAAGTATATAATCAGTCACCCCTCAAAACCGTGGGGCAGTAGCTCTTTCTGCCCATGGATCCTGTCCCTGTGCTTTAATAAAACCACCATTTGCACCAAAGACATCTCAAGAATTCTTTCTTGGTTAACAGCTCTGGACTTAACCCCACCAAACCTCACCTACATTCCAAAACTACATCAATAACACAGAGAAGTGCTCTGATGTACTCTTCAGTTCAGAAGGTATTGTTAATTCAAAAAACATGTACAACCTGGGATGCCTGGGTGGCTAAGCGGTTGAGCATCTGCCTTCAGCACAGGGCGTGATCCTGCAGTCCCGGGATCGAATCCCACATCAGGCTCCCTGCATGGAGCCTGCTTCTCCCTCTGCCTCTGCCTCTCTCTTTCTGTGTCTCTCATGAATAAATAAATAAAATCTTAAAAAATTTATATGTACAACATATGGAATGGGAGAAGATATTTGCAAATGACATATCTGATAAAGGGTTAGTATCCAAAATATACAGAGAACTTATAAAACTCAACAGCTAAAAAACAATCAAATTTAAAAATGGGCAGAAGACAAGAACAGACATTTTTCCAAAGAAGACATTTAGATGGCCAACAGACACATGAAATGATGCTCATCATCACTTATCATCAGGGAAATGCAAAACTACAATGAGGTATCACCTCACACCTGTCAGAATGGCTAAAATCAACAATATAAGAAATAACAGGTGTTGGTGAGGATATGGAAAAAAAGGAACACTTGTGGACTCTGAATAACAGAATGGAGTTTCCTAAAGGAGTTAAAAAAAAAAAAAAGAACTACCCTAAGATCCAGCAGTTGCACTACTGGATACAAAATACTAAGAATACAAAAATACTAAGCCAAAGGGATATATGCACCCCTATGTTTATAGTAGCATTATTTATAGTAGCCTAATTATAGTAGCGGCCCAAGCGTCCATCAATAGATGGATGGATAAAGAAGATGTATTATACACACACACATATACATCTATACACAGTGGAATATTATTCAGCCATTAAAAAGGAATTAAATCTTGCCATTTGCAATGACATGGATAGAGCTAGAGAATATGATGCTAAGTGAAATTAGAGGAAGACAAATACCCTATGATTTCACTCATATGTGGACTTTAAGAAACAAACAAAGGGAAAAAGAGAGAGAGATAAACCAAGAAACAGACTGTGAACTATAGAGTACACATTGATGGCTACCAGAGGGGAGGTGGTAGGGAGATGGGTGAAATACAGGACGGGGATTAAGGAGTATGCTTGTCATGATGAGCACTGGGTGATGTATGGAAGTGTTGAATCACTATATTGTATACCTGAAACTAATATAACACTACTAAAAAAAAAAAAAAAAATGAAGTTGCACTTACAAAAAAAACACAAAATCCAAAACTAAAAAACATATGTACAGTAAAGATGACAAAAAATTAATGAAAAGTGTACCAAAACTTGCATGGGAAGACATGAAATGCTAACAGTTGGAACCACTGAGTAGTAAGAATTTATTTTTCCCTCTATGTTGCAATGCTTGAAAATTATATGAACTGTGCAATCAAGAAGTGGTATATAACCTTAAGCAATAGGACAATTTGGAAATAGCTAAAATGAAATGGGAAGAGACAATTGATTTGAAGAACTTGAATTAAAATCCCCTGGTAATATAAGCAACTTTCCTTAGGTATTCACCACCAACCCCTCTTCCCCAAACATACTGGTCTCCCAATCTATGCATTAGTGTTATTTAAAAATGTATGCAACAGATTGAACCTATGTATGGCAGTACTGTCATAGTTGAATGATCAAAATAAAACTTGTTCTTTCGCTCACAGTTATCCACACACGATCTCCAGATGTTTGTACAGCTGTTATGTCTGTAGGTAACTGTTATGAGGAATTAGAATCAAGACCAGAAAATCTCAGATCTGAGAGATATTTGAGAAAATAATATAAGGGCTATGGAAAATTATCATACATATGCTCCAAGAAGAAAATAATTGCATAAATTATTGTGTTTTACCTCAATTTATCCCATTCACCTGCAGATTTTACCATAATGTAAACACATGTAAAGGCACTAATGTACCGCAATTCACATTTGATTTTCAAAACACATTAATAAAATATCTCAACATCAATTGTATTTGGCTTTTCACTCTTCATTTTAAAAAATGGGTCTCTTCTGGCACCTGGGTGGCTCAGTCAGTTAACTGTCCAACTCTTGGTTTTGGCTCCAGTCATGATCTGCTGGGTTGTGAGATTGAGCCCCACATTGGTCTACACACTCAGCAAGGAGTCTGCTTGAAGATTCTCTGCCTCTGCCCCTCCCCCCACTCACATATACTCTCTCTCTCAAATAAATAAATAAATCTTTAAAATGCATCTCTTGGGGGGAGGAGCAAGATGGCGGAAGAGTAGGGTCCCCAAATCACCTGTCTCCACCAAACTACCTAGAAAACCTTCAAATTATCCTGAAAATCTATGAATTCGGCCTGAGATTTAAAGAGAGACCAGCTGGAATGCTACAGTGAGAAGAGTTCGCGCTTCTATCAAGGTAGGAAGACGGGGAAAAAGAAATAAAGGAACAAAGGCCTCCAAGGGGGAGGGGCCCCGCGAGGAGCCGGGCTGAGGCCGGGGCGAGTGTCCCCAGGACAGGAGAGCCCCGTCCCGGAGACGCAGGAGCTGCACCGACCTTCCCGGGCGGAAAGGGGCTCGCGGGGAGTTGGAGCAGGACCCAGGAGGGCGGGGATGCCCTGGGCTCCCGGGGACACTAACAGACACCTGCGCCCCGGGAGAGTGCGCCGAGCTCCCTAAGGGCTGCAGCGCGCACGGCGGGACCCGGCGGGACACGGAGCAGCTCGGAGGGGCTCGGGCGGCGGCTCCGCGGAGGGGGCTGCACGGCCCCGGGAGCAGCTCGGAGGGGCTCGGGCAGAGGAAGAGGCTCCGTGCGGAGGGGGCGGCGCGGTTCCAGGAGCAGCTCGGAGGGGCTCGGGCGGCGGCTCCGCGGAGGGGGCTGCGCGGCCCGGGAGCGCGAATCCAACAGCGCAGGCTCCGGAGCACAGGGCGCCGGGACACAGCCCAGGATCCGGCCTCCTCCGGGACAGGCAGAGGCCGGGAGGGCCCAGGACAGCAAGGACGCTCCTGCCCCAGCTGAGCAGATCAGCGGCCCCGCCCCGGAGCCTCCAGGCCCTGCAGACGGAGTTCCTGCCGGAGCTGAATCCGGGTTTCCAGAGCTGCCCCGCCACTGGGGCTGTTCCTCCTGCGGCCTCACGGGGTAAACAACCCCCACCGAGCCCTGCACCAGGCAGGGGCAGAGCAGCTCCCCCAACTGCTAACACCTGAAAATCAGCACAACAGGCCCCTCCCCCAGAACACCAGCTAGACTGACAACTTCCAGGAGAAGCCAAGGGACTTAAAGAACACAGAATCAGAAGATACTCCCCGGTGGTTCTTTTTTTGTTTGTTTGTTTTTGTTTTTGTTTTTGTTTTTATTTTGTTTTGCTTTTTGATTTGTTTCCTTCCCCCACCCCCTTTTTTTCTCCTTTCTTTTTCTTTCTCTTTTTCTTCTTTTTTTTTTTTTTTTTTTCGTTTTTTTTTTCTTTTTCTTCCCTTTTTTTTTCTCTTTCTCTTTTCTTTCCTTCTTTCTCTCCTCTCTTTTTCTCTTTTTCCCAATACAACTTGCTTTTGGCCACTCTGCACTGAGCAAAATGACTAGAAGGAAAACCTCACCTCAAAAGAAAGAATCAGAAACAGTCCTCTCTCCCACAGAGTTACAAAATCTGGATTACAATTCAATGTCAGAAAGCCAATTCAGAAGCACTATTATACAGCTACTGGTGGCTCTAGAAAAAAGTATAAAGGACTCAAGAGACTTCATGACTGCAGAATTTAGAGCTAATCAGGCAGAAATTAAAAATCAATTGAATGAGATGCAATCCAAACTAGAAGTCCTAACGACGAGGGTTAACGAGGTGGAAGAACGAGTGAGTGACCTAGAAGACAAGTTGATAGCAAAGAGGGAAACTGAGGAAAAAAGAGACAAACAATTAAAAGACCATGAAGATAGATTAAGGGAAATAAACGACAGCCTGAGGAAGAAAAACCTACGTTTAATTGGGGTTCCCGAGGGCGCCGAAAGGGACAGAGGGCCAGAATATGTATTTGAACAAATTCTAGCTGAAAACTTTCCTAATCTGGGAAGGGAAACAGGCATTCAGATCCAGGAAATAGAGAGATCCCCCCCTAAAATCAATAAAAACCGTTCAACACCTCGACATTTAATTGTGAAGCTTGCAAATTCCAAAGATAAGGAGAAGATCCTTAAAGCAGCAAGAGACAAGAAATCCCTGACTTTTATGGGGAGGAGTATTAGGGTAACAGCAGACCTCTCCACAGAGACCTGGCAGGCCAGAAAGGGCTGGCAGGATATATTCAGGGTCCTAAATGAGAAGAACATGCAACCAAGAATACTTTATCCAGCAAGGCTCTCATTCAAAATGGAAGGAGAGATAAAGAGCTTCCAAGACAGGCAGCAACTAAAAGAATATGTGTGACCTCCAAACCAGCTCTGCAAGAAATTTTAAGGGGGCCTCTTAAAATTCCCCTTTAAGAAGAAGTTCAGTGGAACAGTCCACAAAAACAAAGACTGAATAGATATCATGATGACACTAAACTCATATCTCTCAATAGTAACTCTGAATGTGAACGGGCTTAATGACCCCATCAAAAGGCGCAGGGTTTCAGACTGGATAAAAAAGCAGGACCCATCTATTTGCTGTCTACAAGAGACTCATTTTAGACAGAAGGACACCTACAGCCTGAAAATAAAAGGTTGGAGAACCATTTACCATTCGAATGGTCCTCAAAAGAAAGCAGGGGTAGCCATCCTTATATCAGATAAACTAAAATTTACCCCAAAGACTGTAGTGAGAGATGAAGAGGGACACTATATCATACTTAAAGGATCTATTCAACAAGAGGACTTAACAATCCTCAATATATATGCTCCGAATGTGGGAGCTGCCAAATATATAAATCAATTATTAACCAAAGTGAAGAAATACTTAGATAATAATACACTTATACTTGGTGACTTCAATCTAGCTCTTTCTATACTCGATAGGTCTTCTAAGCAAAACATCTCCAAAGAAACGAGAGCTTTAAATGATACACTGGACCAGATGGATTTCACAGATATCTACAGAACTTTACATCCAAACTCAACTGAATACACATTCTTCTCAAGCGCACATGGAACTTTCTCCAGAATAGACCACATATTGGGTCACAAATCGGGTCTGAACCGATACCAAAAGATTGGGATCGTCCCCTGCATATTCTCGGACCATAATGCCTTGAAATTAGAACTAAATCACAACAAGAAGTTTGGAAGGACCTCAAACACATGGAGGTTAAGGACCATCCTGCTAAAAGATAAAAGGGTCAACCAGGAAATTAAGGAAGAATTAAAAAGATTCATGGAAACTAATGAGAATGAAGATACAACCGTTCAAAATCTTTGGGATGCAGCAAAAGCAGTCCTAAGGGGGAAATACATCGCAATACAAGCATCCATTCAAAAACTGGAAAGAACTCAAATACAAAAGCTAACCTTACACATAAAGGAGCTAGAGAAAAAACAGCAAATAGATCCTACACCCAAGAGAAGAAGGGAATTAATAAAGATTCGAGCAGAACTCAACGAAATCGAGACCAGAAGAACTGTGGAACAGATCAACAGAACCAGGAGTTGGTTCTTTGAAAGAATTAATAAGATAGATAAACCATTAGCCAGCCTTATTAAAAAGAAGAGAGAGAAGACTCAAATTAATAAAATCATGAATGAGAAAGGAGAGATCACTACCAACACCAAGGAAATACAAACGATTTTAAAAACATATTATGAACAGCTATACGCCAATAAATTAGGCAATCTAGAAGAAATGGACGCATTCCTGGAAAGCCACAAACTACCAAAACTGGAACAGGAAGAAATAGAAAACCTGAACAGGCCAATAACCAGGGAGGAAATTGAAGCAGTCATCAAAAACCTCCCAAGACACAAGAGTCCAGGGCCAGATGGCTTTCCAGGAGAATTTTATCAAACGTTTAAAGAAGAAATCATACCTATTCTCCTAAAGCTGTTTGGAAAGATAGAAAGAGATGGAGTACTTCCAAATTCGTTCTATGAAGCCAGCATCACCTTAATTCCAAAGCCAGACAAAGACCCCGCCAAAAAGGAGAATTACAGACCAATATCCCTGATGAACATGGATGCAAAAATTCTCAACAAGATACTGGCCAATAGGATCCAACAGTACATTAAGAAAATTATTCACCATGACCAAGTAGGATTTATCCCTGGGACACAAGGCTGGTTCAACACCCGTAAAACAATCAATGTGATTCATCATATCAGCAAGAGACAAACCAAGAACCATATGATCCTCTCATTGGATGCAGAGAAAGCATTTGACAAAATACAGCATCCATTCCTGATTAAAACTCTTCAGAGTGTAGGGATAGAGGGAACATTCCTCGACATCTTAAAAGCCATCTATGAAAAGCCCACAGCAAATATCATTCTTAATGGGGAAGCACTGGGAGCCTTTCCCCTAAGATCAGGAACAAGACAGGGATGTCCACTCTCCCCACTGCTATTCAACATAGTACTGGAAGTCCTAGCCTCAGCAATCAGACAACAAAA
Organism: Canis lupus baileyi; assembly: GCF_048164855.1. Classification (NCBI taxonomy): domain Eukaryota; kingdom Metazoa; phylum Chordata; class Mammalia; order Carnivora; family Canidae; genus Canis; species Canis lupus. The sequence goes on from NC_132876.1 coordinate 103,773,983, forward strand.
AGACATTAAAGGCATTCAAATTGGCAAAGAAGAAGTCAAACTCTCTCTCTTCGCCGATGACATGATACTCTACATAGAAAACCCAAAAGTCTCCACCCCAAGATTGCTAGAACTCATACAGCAATTCGGTAGCGTGGCAGGATACAAAATCAATGCCCAGAAGTCAGTGGCATTTCTATACACTAACAATGAGACTGAAGAAAGAGAAATTAAGGAGTCAATCCCATTTACAATTGCACCCAAAAGCATAAGATACCTAGGAATAAACCTCACCAAAGATGTAAAGGATCTATACCCTCAAAACTATAGAACACTTCTGAAAGAAATTGAGGAAGACACAAAGAGATGGAAAAATATTCCATGCTCATGGATTGGCAGAATTAATATTGTGAAAATGTCAATGTTACCCAGGGCAATATACACGTTTAATGCAATCCCTATCAAAATACCATGGACTTTCTTCAGAGAGTTAGAACAAATTATTTTAAGATTTGTGTGGAATCAGAAAAGACCCCGAATAGCCAGGGGAATTTTAAAAAAGAAAACCATATCTGGGGGCATCACAATGCCAGATTTCAGGTTGTACTACAAAGCTGTGGTCATCAAGACAGTGTGGTACTGGCACAAAAACAGACACATAGATCAGTGGAACAGAATAGAGAATCCAGAAGTGGACCCTGAACTTTATGGGCAACTAATATTCGATAAAGGAGGAAAGACTATCCATTGGAAGAAAGACAGTCTCTTCAATAAATGGTGCTGGGAAAATTGGACATCCACATGCAGAACAATGAAACTAGACCACTCTCTTTCACCATACACAAAGATAAACTCAAAATGGATGAAAGATCTAAATGTGAGACAAGATTCCATCAAAATCCTAGAGAAGAACACAGGCAACACCCTTTTTGAACTCGGCCATAGTAACTTCTTGCAAGATACATCCACAAAGGCAAAAGAAACAAAAGCAAAAATGAACTATTGGGACTTCATCAAGATAAGAAGCTTTTGCACAGCAAAGGATACAGTCAACAAAACTCAAAGACAACCTACAGAATGGGAGAAGATATTTGCAAATGACATATCAGATAAAGGGCTAGTTTCCAAGATCTATAAAGAACTTATTAAACTCAACACCAAAGAAACAAACAATCCAATCATGAAATGGGCAAAAGACATGAACAGAAATCTCACAGAGGAAGACATAGACATGGCCAACATGCATATGAGAAAATGCTCTGCATCACTTGCCATCAGGGAAATACAAATCAAAACCACAATGAGATACCACCTCACACCAGTGAGAATGGGGAAAATTAACAAGGCAGGAAACAACAAATGTTGGAGAGGATGCGGAGAAAAGGGAACCCTCCTACACTGTTGGTGGGAATGTGAACTGGTGCAGCCACTCTGGAAAACTGTGTGGAGGTTCCTCAAACAGTTAAAAATATACCTGCCCTACGACCCAGCAATTGCACTGTTGGGGATTTACCCCAAAGATACAAATGCAATGAAACGCCGGGACACCTGCACCCCGATGTTTCTAGCAGCAATGGCCACTATAGCCAAACTGTGGAAGGAGCCTCGGTGTCCAACGAAAGATGAATGGATAGAGAAGATGGGGTTTATGTATACAATGGAATATTACTCAGCTATTAGAAATGACAAATACCCACCATTTGCTTCAACGTGGATGGAACTGGAGGGTATTATGCTGAGTGAAGTAAGTCAGTCGGAGAAGGACAAACATTATATGTTCTCATTCATTTGGGGAATATAAATAATAGTGAAAGGGAAAATAAGGGAAGGGAGAAGAAATGTGTGGGAAATATCAGAAAGGGAGACAGAACGTAAAGACTGCTAACTCTGGGAAACGAACTAGGGGTGGTAGAAGGGGAGGAGGGCGGGGGGTGGGAGTGAATGGGTGACGGGCACTGGGTGTTATTCTGTATGTTAGTAAATTGAACACCAATAAAAAAAAATAATTAAAAAAAAAAAAATAAAATAAAATGCATCTCTTCCAAAGGAGAAATATTTCTCATCCCTATCAACAGAGATAAATTCTGAAAAGTAGTTGAGGTTTATGAAATTCAGCAACACATTTCACAAAAAGATTGAAAATGTACCCTCACCTTTAATAGAAAATATGTTTTTAAAAATTTAATGGTTTTACTTTAATTTTCTTGCTGCAAAATGAGGGCAGTCAAATAACAATGAGAAACTATGATGGAATATCTTTACTAAGAAATTTCTCCTATAACCCAAGTGGGAAAATTGAGCTCACTCCTAAGGTCAGTAAAGCAGAATTTTAGGAACTTACAAGGTTGAAGTTTTTGCACTGAAAACAATTAAGGAAAGGGGTTTCACTGAACAATTGTTCCAGTTTTTAATGCAATGCTGGAGAAGTGTAAGTGCAGCTCCAATCCATCCAACTTCCAGGATGCACATTTTCCAAGAGGAGGGTACTGGAAGTGGTGTTATCCATTGGTCACTGGTCTACCCAGGAAGTTAAAAGGGGAAAAATCTGTTTCTCCAAGTGGGTACTGTTCTTATCTTCAGAATAATTCCCTTACTTGTTTGTATGTTCCCTAATTGTTCCCTAATTCCCTTACTTGTTTGTATGTAAGTATGTATTTGAGAGAGAGAGAGAGAGAGAGAGAGAATGCAGCAGATTCCCAATTGAGCACAGAGGCCAACGTGGGGCTCAGTCTTATGACCCCACGATCATGATCTGAGCCAAAATAAAGAGTTGGATGTTTAACAGGCTGAGCCACCCAGGTGTCCCTCCCTTATTTTTAAAAAAATTTTTAAAAAGGTTTTATTTATTTATTCATGAGAGGCAGAGACATAGGCAGAGGGAGAAGTAGGCTCCCTATGGGAAGCCTGATGTAGGACTCGATCCCAGGACCCTAGGATCAAGACCTGAGCCAAAGGCAGATGCTCAACTACTGAGCCACCCAGGCATCCCCTCCCTTAGTTGTTAATACTAATTTTGCTTCATAAGATCCATGAAGAGGCATGACTTCATTCTCACATATAGATACTATAGAAAAGATGCCTTGGCCAAAAGAGACTATTCATTCATTGGCTCAAAAATATAAGTTCCAAATTGATCTTCTTTTCCTACCATGAGGAGTCACTATAGTTTCTTTCTAAGTTGATATTTCTGAAATACGGTATGTCTACCCATTAATTTAATTAGACTTCCCCCTCTGTTTTAAGTTGCTATTTCATTAGTATTCTATACATGCTAATGAATTCAAGTGACTCTGAGAACTTGTCCCATAAAAATCAGTTATATTTCAAAGGCATAAATAATCTCTCAGTTGCTAATTTAAAACTCTCCATCCAAAAACAGAAGTCTTCTTTTACGCACAGTCTCCATTGCTCATGATATGATTTTATATAATAGTTGATATTTCACCCAGAAATATCAGTGTTCTTCTAGACACACAGAAGCTAAGACATTGCCCTTTAGGTGCTCTTGAAATTCACTGTAATGTTACTGATTAGAGATTCTTATACTTTGTAGAATCCAGATATTATATCAGTTTGCTTAATCACTACATTAATAATATTTGGAATTAGACATATCAGGGTTTTTTGTAGCTGAGTTTGCTTTGGTCACAATTACACATGCTCCCATCTTTGAAATCATTTAAAATACTTTGCTAACATCCTATTATATCCTCACCAGAATTTGTAAGGGTGGCAAGACACAAATGAACAAATCAAAGTATATAATTTTTTTCACAAAAATAAAGAAAAACAAAGCAGCGACTTGGTAACAAATAAAGGTCTATACTTAAAAGTTGAAGGCTGTGTTCATTAAATAGATGTGCATCTTGAAAGCTCATATCACATGTAGTGACATAATTTAGAATACTAATATGTAAACTGTTTAAGTCTATTATAAAATACCATTCCAGTGAGAGGAGCAAAAATTCACAAAAGAAATTAGACCTGGTGGTCTAGTTCCAAATTTGACAAATATGATGATTCTTTCATATTGTAACTCTTTTTACTTCCTATCTCTGTTCATAAAAACCACCTTTTAAGGCAGCTCGGGTGGCTCAGCAGTTTAGCGCCGCCTTCAGCCCAGGGCGTATCCTGGAGACTTGGGATCGAGTCCCACATTGGGCTCCCTGCATGGAGCCTGCTTCTCCCTCTGCCTCTGCCTCTGCCTCTCTCTCTCTCATGAATAAATAAATAAAAATCTTTTTTAAAAAATACCTTTTATTTTTAATATTGTCATTTCTTGATCATATACTGGTCAAGATACATACTTAAGTATTTATGGGTAAAATGATAGGATGTCTGAGATTTACCTTAAAAGAGCCCAGCAAAATTAATAATAAAAAAGGGGGGATTAAATGAAGCAATGAAAGAAGATTGGCTCAATATTCACAGATGTTAAATTTGGTTGATGGATACGTGGACTCATTATTATTATTCTTTCCAGGGTTGGGGATATTTGAGAATTTCAATAATAAATTGTCTTTTTAAAAGTGAAGATTTCAGTGGGAAGTCTCGCAGACAGGACGACTTCTGGCAGATACTAGATCACTAGACAGGGAAGAGGATGATTCCAGAGACTGCCATTCAGGCAGATAAACACAGAGTAATCAACAGTTATGAATAGGTCAGCAAGGTCCAGAATCATGGGATTCCAACTGTCAACAAAGTCAGCAAGAGGAATTAAATGGACTCTCAAAGCTAGAGCAGAGCCTGTTTTCTCCATTCCTTTTCACACCAATTGTATGAAGGGGCAGCCTGGGGTCTTCAGTGCCCATTCTACCTAAAGGAGCTCAGGGACCTGATCTAATTCCTGTCCCTTCTCAGCTACAAAGACTGGGAGACTGAGATGCAAGGACTTCTACACACAATCAGACAATAAAATTCCATTTGCTCAATTAAAGGGAAGAAGGAAAATCAAACTCATGAATGAAAATGTTTGTACAAAAATGCAATTCATGGTATAGGTCTATTGCGGTTAAAGACATGAAAAAAAGATAAAAAATAAAGACAAGACATGGGGTACAATGCAAATAAATACTCAATATATGTTTGCTCTGCAAGTTAATTCATAGAGAAGCCAGGAGAGGGGCAGGAGGGAGAAGTCAGGATAGGGGGAGGAGGGAGAAGCCTCTCCTTGATCATTTTGATTGACCAAAGAAAATAAATATGGGACTTTATAAAAACCAGATCTTCCCTCTTGAGATGAACTTCATTTAGATGTCTCATGAATGCTCAATTCCAACATCATTTTATACTGATTAATTTCCTCCATAAATCCACTGTAAATCTGACTTTGGTCTCTCTCCTTAATAACATTATCATCCCACTCATTCAATTTCAAAATTCCAGAAAGACCTGTGACTTTCCTTTCACAAACAAATCCTCTAATACACTATCTCTTTAATTGGTCCCCTTTTTCTTCTATGTACTGCTACTGCTCCGAATCAGGCTAGGATATATTTTCTTACAGACATTTACACTTGTCTGTTTATCTGGCAATCACCCACTTTTCCTCCTAAAATATTACTTCTTTCAGTACCATTTAATTCATATACCCTATGTGTCTGTGCCATGGAGTAGAAGTGAAATGTATAGCTTAAGGATTCTCTCAACTCTGATTAAGCTACTTGCCTTGGATTTCCTTCTTTCCCACCAGATGGAAATGACAGTGACACTAAGGATCTTGGAAGATATGGATTAAGGATGGCTGAGCAGCCTCACACCCCTCAGTCCCTAGATATCCTTATGGAGCTATTCTCATCTACTTGTCCTGGAATTCTCTGTTTAAAAGAGTAAAATACTTCTATCTTATTTGTGCCAAAGGGTTTGAGGAAGTCTCTTTGTTAGAGTATTCTGTACCTTACCTAATACATAGAAAAAGTTATTTTTAGGAGAGTAATACCATGATATATATAGCTCAACTCAGCATTTTTTTTTTAAAGATTTTATTTATTTGTTCATGAGAGACACAGAGAGAGAGGTAGAGACATAGGCATAGAGAGAAGCAGGCTCCATGCAGGGAGCCCGACGTGGGACTCAATCCTGGGTCTCCAGGATCACACCCTGAGCTGAAGGTAGACGCTCAACCACTGAGCCACCCAAGCGTCCCATCACAGCATTTTTTTTTTTTTTAAAGAAAACCAGCCTTTGTATGAAACTGTTAAAATAGAACGTTATTCTATTAGATGCTGAACATTACTGAGTTTGGGGAAGATTTATTTGGCAGCAGTGTTTAGAATGGTCTCCTGCCAAAATTTCACTCTGCAGTTTGAAAAATGTAAATCCAAATGACGAAGTGAACTTTGTACTTAGATGACCATGGGCATTCTAAACTGAGCATGTCCAAAACTAGCTCCTGTAATTCTATTCATGTCCTACTGACCTAAAGTTACCAAATGGCCCCATCCCAGTTTAAACCCAAGGGATTCTATCCCTAAGGGGAAGAAGGTTATAATGGATATGAGGGAGAACTAGCAATTTCTGCTCATTTTTTTTGCCAAATAGACTTCATATTTCTAACCATGCATTCAATTGGCTCTATGTTCCAATGTCATGCTACTTTTCAAAGGTCACTGAAGGGATTCAGCTGAGTTTCTAAAGGGCACTCCATGCTTTCCCATCTCTTCAGATCCTGATAGAGATATTCTGGGAAAATTATCTGTTTATCTTCAAACCTCACCCACCCAAATCCTGTCAATTCTTTAAGACCCAAACCTAATTCTGCTATCATGAAGCTTTGTAGATCCTTTTGACTTCAGCCCAATCTCATATCTATCCATGTAATGAATACCTACCCAGGAATCATCATTAAGATGTAGGATATTTGAAGGGAATAAGAACATGTTTTTGCTTAAATGGCATCATTCCTGCCCTTCTATATTTCTGTTTCATTTCGTTTGATATTTGTTACATTCTATACTTAATTGGAATTATTTGTTCACAATGGCCAATTTTTATTTCATCAATTCCTTGGGTCCAGAAAGCACACAGTGATTTTTTTTATCCCTATTAGAGGCCCCTCTGTAACAAAAGACATCACCTATTACATAGTCACAAGTGAATTAACTGAAAGAATGAATGAAAGTATAAATGATATTGTCAGTATCCTCAAGCATCTCATATTAAAGTTCTGTGATTCACTACTTTTCAGGCTGACTTTGCTTCATAGTGAACCACATTATTTTTTTTTTCAAATCTGTTATTGCTGCCCAAATCCAAGTAGGCTTTGTGGTTTAAATTTAGAAATATTTTTCAATCAGGTAGTTTCTGAGATAGTGTAAAATAGGTAGTTCAAAATAGAATAAGCTGGGCTTCTGACACTTTAAATACAGATGTGTCTTTCTTAGTTCTTCTGACACTTTATTAAAATTATAGTACATAGAATAGAAAGGCATAAGGTTCCCAAACCATGAGAGTAGAGCTATCAACAGACAAGCAGTAACAAATATCTATAAAAAGGTCAGCATATCCAGGAGTGGTGTTAATAACTCAGTAAAACCATGTGCAACCAAGAATATCCATGGAATGGGTCAATGGCTCTGAAGAAACGTATAGCTCAGAAAAATCAAGTAAAATAATAGGGCAAGAATGAGAGTTTGTGCTAATAATCAATTAATTGGAGCCAATATATCTCCCTACCCCTATAGCTGCCTCCTTTTGATTCTCATTAAAACAAACAAACCAACCACAGGACTCAGGTATTTACCATACCTTCCCAACTCTTTTCTTCCCTGGAAAGAATGAATACACCCCAGGAGGTCAGTGCAGGGAGGTTTGGCAAGACAGCCAAACAGACCTGCAAGTAAAGAATCAGTTTATACTAGAACAAAAGAAGAGAGGTCCCTGAGTGGTGGAGAGAGTCCAACAGATGGAACAGACATTAAGAATGAGTCTTTAGATGATACTGGAAGTATGATAAGAACATTTTCTGGATTTAAAAAAAATAAATTTGAATTTGACATTGGAAACCTATCTCACTGTCATAGGGGCCATAACATAGGGACAGTTAGAGAACACACTATTATTCTAGCACACTGCTAGATTTAGCAGCAAGCAATAATCACCCAATCAGGACACTGCATATGAGATATCTATGGATGTATAACAAATTACCCCCAAAGTCAAAGATTACAACAACAATTAACACTGGTTATCTCACACAGTATCTGTAGCTCAGGAATAGCTGGGTGAGAGGTTCTGGCTTGCCAATGGCCATGAGGTTGCTATCAAAACGTTAGCCGGGGCTGCAGTCATCTGAACTTGACCAGAGCTGGAGAATCTAATTCGAAGACAGCTCACTCACATGGCTGACAAGCTGCTATGAATAATGGCTAGGGGCCTCAGTCCCTCCCAACATGCACCTTGCTGCTTGAATATCTTCTTGATGTGGTGCGTGGCTTCTGCCAGAGTAACTATGATGATTGATTATTTGTGTCAGCTTGGCTGGGCCACGAGGTCCCTAGGAATTTGGTCGAACATTACCCAGGGTGAGTCTCTGAGGGTGATTTTGGCTGAGATTCACACTTCAATTGGTAGACTGTGTAAAGCAAATTGCCCTCCATAATGTGGGTGTACCTCTCCCAATACAATAAAGATTTGAATAGAACAAAAATGCTGACCCTCCCCAGAGTAAGAGAGAACTCTTCCTGCCTGATAGCTTTTGAACTTGGACATTAGAATTTTTCCTGCTTTCAGACTCAAATTGAAACATCAACTCTTCCAGGGTCTGAAGTCTATAGGTCTTCAGACTGAAACTACACCATCAACTCTCCTGGATCTCCAGCTTGCCAGTTTACTCTGTAGATCATAGAATCCACTAGACTTCATGAGGCATAAGCTGATTCCTCATAATAAATCTCTTTTACACACACACACATATATATATACATATATACACATATATACATATATATACATATGTGTGTGTATGTGTATGTGTGTGTGTGTGTGTATATATATATATATATATATATATATATATATATATATATAAATCTTTGGGGTGCCTGGGCAGCTTGGTCGCTTAGGCATCTGCCTTTGGCTCGGGTCATGATCCTGGGGTCCTGGGATCGAGCCCCGTGTTGGGCTCTCTGCTCAGCACAGAGTCTGCTTGTCTCCCTCTCCCTCTGCTCTGCTCCACCCCCCCACCGCTTATGCTTTCTTTCTGTCTCTCTCTCTCTCTCTTTCAAATAAAGAAGTAAAATCTTAAAAAAAATCTCTGAAATTATATTATTTAAGTATCTATTGGTTCTGTTTCTCTGGAAAACCCTGACCAATACAATAAATGATCCAAAAATTTGCTTAGAATAATGCAACAAAACATGGAGGTTAAAAATGTTTGAGAGGGATGAAAAAATCATGTGGAAGAATTTAGATTACTGATATAAAACTGACTTGGTAAGAGCAGAAAGAGGTTTTGGGATATTGATAATAAGCCAATTGCTCATCACCAATCAGGGAAATTGTAGATAAACTGTGAAATTATAAATAAATAATTATATAATAATAGTATTTAGAAATAGTACAGTAGCCATAAGAAGAACTGAAAGCAAACATTTTTCAAACTGTTTATGGTGGGTGAGGGTAAACACAAGGATGGAATGATTGAGGGCAGGAAATCAGTGATATATTACATACCTATCTGTCCAGCATTTGGTTTTAAAACATATATATATAACTTGGGCAAAATTTTTAAGAAGTGATTTTTCTAAGAATGAATAAAATATTTTTGAGATAACTAAACAAAGCATCAAAAAAAGGTTAAAAATCCTCATTTTCTTTATGTAAAACTTTTGTTTCCCATTATTGAAGAGCTGATCGCCAGAGTTGTCCTCTGCTTTCTGATGCTGAATAGAAGTCATGTATATCATCCAGATAGGACGATTCATAGAAAGAACATCTGATCATTCAAAATGCCAAGCTGCACACAAAACTTTTCATATGAATCAATACATTCAGTCTTCAAAGAGGTTGTTTTATAACTTTTCCAGGGCTCACAGGTAGTAAATGACAGACTAAAGAATCAAATACCTATCCGTGTGAACAAAGAGCAGGTGTTCTGAATCTATAGCCTTGAAAAGAAAATTGGGAAAGGGGCATACAGGCCAGAAAGAGGGAGCAGTCATAAAATGGTACACACGGTGTTAAGTTTGGCAAAAGTGTGAGACATTCTTCTGGCATTCAGGAATCTAATTGACACAGAGGACTCTTGGAAATCACTGAATTGAACAAGCCTTTCCTTTAAAGAAGGATGGAAAGGTCTACAGAAAATCCTGACTAGCACTCATGTATCCTCCTTCCTCTTCCCTGAATTCATCACATATCTCTCAACAAAACAATATTTCTAAAACAAAACTATGAGCATTCCCAGTCTGAATTCCCAGTCTGGATTCCCATACTGCCTTATGTCTAACTCATCCTTCTCTTACTATGCTGTACAAGAGGTGCCTCTATGTATCTGCTTCCCAAACCCCATTGTAAGATCCATAAAAGTATCTCCTTTACGCTTGTATCCTAATATCTGGCCACAAATCTTGTGCATAGCCTGCACTTAATAAAGGCTGGCTGGATTCTTAGAATAATTACATTTATGCTCAGACTGCCCAAGATATCCTTATTCAATAAGCATTTATGTAGCATGCATCGTATGCCAGGTACTAAGGCACAGTTATTGCCCTTGGAAAGTTCACAATTTAGAGGCAGAGGAATTCACATTAAAACAAAAAATCAATAAAGAACCTGGTATGATAAGGTGGGCAGCACAAGTACTGGGGGAAGGGGTTAGAGAAAGAAAAACACTGTACGTAAATGTCAGTGGTCAAATAAAGTTAAAAAGTGGTGACAGTGTTACTTTCAGGTACTGAGGAGTCTGCAAATCCGATTTTAATATGACCTCAGCAGGCAGGACGCTTACTGGACAGTGTCCCCTTAAGTCAGACCACTGATTCAATACAGGAACAAATAATTATGGAGGCTCTATATATCTGTCATTTTGATTCATAGGCACCATGTTGGTATACAATGAATCTTGTTTTCATGCGCCCCTTGGTTCTTCCTATCTTCCTGGAAACATAGCTTAACAAGAAATCAATTCTGGCTTGATCAGTTGATAAGGGTGTTTTTTTTTCCATTTTTATTTGCACAGCTATCTTTGGAGAAAAAGTCCAGAGAGTAGTAAACTATGTGTTTAGCTGTATTCATGTTACCTGGCACTCTTCTGAAATATGAGGCAGTGAACACAAATGACAGTCTCTAGTCCTGTTTTTTCCAATCAGGAGGGAGTGAATAACATGAAGTCTCAAGAGTAGACTTTATGATAATCCCAACTAAATGTGAAAAAATAAAATTCAAAGCTAAGCCCAATGAAAATTAAACAACCTTTTTGACAAATATAATTACATTCCCTAACTTTATATACACAATTTAGTTGGACACCAATATCAAGACCAATACTGTACTAATTATTCAGATTAAAGATAATGTGAAATTTTCACTGTGACTAAGGAAGTCAGTTTTAATTATGAGGAGTTAATTTTAATGGGATTTCCAAACAACCTGAATTATACAGTAGATTCATGATATGTCTTGGTCAATCACATGCTTTTAAATCTTGTTATCTATATCACAAACATTTCATGCTCTTCCTTATTTAGACTCCAAATTAATCCTATTGACTTATCTTACCCCAGCTTCTTAAAAATTTTCCAAGATCTTTTTTTAATATTTATACTCATTTAGTCCAATTTATACTTTCATCACCAAAAAGTCCAATTTCGTACTTTGATTATATTTAAAAAGTTAGATGTTCCCGATGGTCTTCAGCAGAAGCCTTTTTTATGCCACAAATTACACTGGGAGCCTGCCTCTAAAGTCTTAAAATAATAATAACTCTTAAAGCAGCTTTAATAGTCACTTAGGAGAGGCACAGATTGCTTAGCGTTCTCTCCATCTCTTTCTCTTCTCCTTCACTTATTCATAATCTAAGAAGGCTTATGAAGTGTGTCTTCAGTGTCTCCTGCCTAGTCCCCAAATGTGAAATATGGAAATACTGTGATGGGCTTCAAGACACACCCCTTGTCTCCTCCCCACCCCACAATATGGCACATGGACACAATGAATATTTTAAGCTGCAGGAATTCTAGAAAACGGCACAGGTGGGAAGGTCCCTCTGACTTCACCTCTTGCCCTTCTTCTCACAAACAGGTCATAAAACTCCCATGTGAAAGATACCCTCCCTGTATCAGGAAGAAAGAGGACATTCTCATCACCAAGGACAGGAAACTGGGGGCTGAGAAATCTAAATAAAGAAACCTCATTAAACTAATTCTTTAAAAAAATTTTTTTCATTAAACTAATTCTTAACACTCTTAACTTCCTTGTTACTTCTTCACCATTTACAACCCCCCCCCCCCCAACTGCCTGTCCTGTCAATTCTTCACATTTGTGTATTGTTTCTTTGTCTAAAAGGTGTTAAAAGCTTCCAACTCTGGTCACTTCTGAGTCTTCATTCTCTTGTGAAAGCTCCCACATACATGTTAAGATTCATTAAAAATTGTATGCTTTTCTCCCGTTAATCTGTCTCTGTTGGCTTAATTTTCAGACCCACCCAGAGGCCCTATAAAGGTGAGGGAAAACTTTTTTCTCCCCTCTCTGCTATAAGGGATGGGTGAAGTTAAAGATGGTATAGAAAAATGTTCGCTGATTATTTTTAAGTGGCATTTGTTGAACTTTAACCTGCTAAATTAGAACTAAAGAAAGATATCTCTTAGAAATATTATCAAGGATGTCGATCAAGATATTTTTGTGAGTAGAGATCCATCTTATATTCTGTTTCCACTTTTATGGTGATCACCTAGACCACTGAAATGCATCCTCTGCAGTTAAGCTCACCAATTAACTGACCATTTCATGTAGCCATTTTCCAAATACAAACTTTGTTTTAATTCACTCAGTTCTTCTGGGAAGCCACAATGCAGGAGAGTAAGATCAATAGTGGCTCATTATTATGGACTCATTTGAAACATGCAGCCAATCACTGGGCAAGGATAAAATACCTGCTGTGTTCCAGCCATTGTTCTTGTCATTGACAAAGGATCCATGAAAGTTTCATCATCAAAAAACTTCCTAAAACAAACAAACAAACAAAAACCTTCTTCAGAGAAGAGGACTTTATTAGTTTGGTTTGCAGTGTTCACAAATATATTACAGAAGCTATTTCTTGTCAGGGTCCCTGCATGGAACCTGCTTCTCCCTCTGCCTTGTGTCTCTGCCTCTCTCTCTCTCTCTGTTTTCTCATGAATAAATAAATAAAATCTTTTTTTTTTTTTTTTTTTTTTTTTACAGGGCAGCCCAGGTGGCTCAGTGGTTTAGGGCTGCCTTCAGCCCAGGGTGTGATCCTGGAGTCCCGGGATCGAGTCCCACATCGGGCTCCCTGCATGGAACCTGCTTCTCCCTCTGCCTGTGTCTCTGCCTCTCTCTGTGTGTTTCTCATGAATAAATAAATAAAATCTTTTTTTTTTTTAAAGAAGCTATTTCAGTGGAAAATAATCTTTAATAGGTTGATGTGAAAATATTATTGCAGTGTAAAGCATTTAGCATGGAATGAGTATCTCAGGTAGGAACAACCTTTCATATCCAAAGATGGACTGGTAAATTAGAGAAAGAGGTCTTAGATTTTGAGATGTACTTCCCTGCAAAAATATATATATTTCTAAAAAAACCTTAGTATTCAGGGTGCCTGGGTGGCTCAGTGGTTGAGCATCTGCCTTTGGCTCAGGTCGTATTCCTGGGTCCTGGGATTGAGTCCCACAATTGGGTTGCCCACGAGGAGCCTCCTTCTCCCTCTGTGTCTCTGCCTCTCTCTCTCTCTCTCTCTCTCTCTCTGTCTCTTATGAATAAAAAAAAAAAAAAACCCTTAGTATTCGTATGGTTTCACTCATATGTGGAATATAAGAAATAGTGCAAGGAACCATAAGGGAAGGAGGGGAACTGAATAGGGAAAAATCAGAGAGGGAGACAAACCATGAGAGACTCTTAACTCTGGGAAACAGACTGAGGGTCACTGGAGGGGAGGTGGTTGGGAGGATGGGGTAACTGGGTGATGGACATTAAGGAGGGCACATGATGTGATGAGCACTGGGTGTTATATGCAACTGATGAATTATTGAACACTACATCTGAAACTAACAATGTACTATATGCTGGCAAAATGAATTTAAACAAAAGCAAACAAACAAACAAAAACCTTAGTATTTGGACAAAAGTTAGTTAAATTTGAACTGATATTTAAATATAAGGGCAAACAGCTCATGATTTACATAAGCATTTGGAGAAATTGCCTGCAAGTAGTTCTGTCCTCTTCCCTGACTTTCCTAAAGTTAAACCATCAAGCCTGACTCGACCATTTTAGCAAATAACAATAGATGTGGAAAATAAGAGTTTAGTTGGGAGTCTAAAAATATTCCTTTCATAAAAGCCAGAACTACATTTCCAGGACACAGACCTAGAAACTGCACTTCTTTGTTTCTCCTTTCCCTATTTTCTCTGTCTCACTAGTGATTTGGTTAATTAACACTTCACCCAAGGATTACATCTCTTAGAGGTTCAGAGGAGTGTGAAATTGCCCTCCTGGCAATGACAAGGATGAAGGAATATCCCAGTCTCATAGCTATTACTCTACATCTGGATTTAAAATGCAATATTTTCAAGAACACTTTCTCCAGGAACAGAGAAATATTATTCTATGACAGTGATTCTCTAAGTGTGGTCTTCAGATCAGTAGCATCACCGACATTCAGGAACTTCTTAGAAATGCAAATTAGCAAGCCCCATTCCAGACTTACTGAAAATCTTTGGAGCTGGGGCCCAATCACCTGTATTATAATAAACCCCCGAGGTGATTCTGACAATGGATAGTCTGAGAAACAGTGATTTACACAACTTCCTCACTACTGTTGCACATGAATATATTCTTTAATGAAACAAGAAAACGTAGGTTGAATTTGTGATTAATAATTTAAATCCGAAATCATCACCCTTGGAGGTTAAACAGGCTAGTTCAAGGCTATGGGTCTCCATCAGTGTTTTATTTCATTACAGAGCATGTAGGTCTGTTTGGCACAGAAATGACTAATTATCTTCATAGATCCAAAAAAGGAGGAAATGCCAGCTGAAAGGTGGCAGTACCTGCTGGAACAAAGGCTCCTAGTGAAAGAAAGTACTCAGCAGTCAGGATGTTAAATGCCATCATGTTCATTCTTGAGATATTGCTTTATCTTTAAAAATGTTGGTTTACTTGAAGTGTTTTGTTTCCTTGTCCCTATTTTAGGTTACAGTCATCTCCATCAGCACAGTTGCTACTGTGGTTTTACCATGTTGGTGTTATTTCTTCCAGATAGGGCAAATTTGTCAGGAGAATGGCTAATTGTGATACCAAGGCAACACTGTTGGTGAAGAGGAAATAGGAGTTCTCGAATGAAGTGGAGGGTAGAATTTTATCCCTCTTGGCTCGATTTCCAAGATTATAAAGGGCAGCTACCTTCCCTTCTTTCCCTCACCCTCCACACCAGATCTGTTATCAGCTTCTATAAATTCTTCCTCAGCCTCCTCCACTCATCTTTCCTCACTTTGATTCCTTCCCTATTGTAGCAACTCAGTTGCTAATCATCTTTCAACTGGATGGCTCTAAATTCAGGGGACACAGAAAGGATTTATAGCTATCACAAGCCAGTTCTTTCACAGTAGCTAATCATCATTCTAGCTTTTGAAATGAATTCAGGAACTTATTGCTCCTGTAATTTTAAATAAGTTGAATGGGAAAACCAACTAGTTAGTGGACTGTGGTGGTTCTGTTCTTTTAAAAACCTTTGCTGCCCACTACCTCCCTACCTTGCGCAGCCACATACTACACGGTAATTGTACTGATTCATTCAATCAACTTTTTTTTGATGATGTGTCAAGAGCTGTCTTAAGCATAAAGGTAACAATACTCAACAGAGACCAAAACCAGAGACCTTGCTTATAGAACTCATCATCTAATGATAGCAATGTATGGAGGAAGACATATTGCTACATCTGTACTTACAGCTACATCCATCTATATGTATATCTATCTAGCTATCCATCTATATAGCTATTTTAGACAGGATGGTCAAGGAAGTCCTCTGATGTAGCGACATTTGAACAAAGACATGAATGAAGTGATTGAAGAAGCCATATTGCTACATGAGGGAAAAGTGTTCCAGTATAACAATTGAAGTCAACTGAGGGAAATCGAGGAGGCTGGTATAACTGGACATAGTAAGGAAAGGGCGGGAGGAAGAAAATGAGGTCAGAGGTAGCCGGGTACAGATCACCAGGGACCATGCAGATTATAGTAAGGGATATAGATTTTATTTTAAATGAGATGAGAGGCTCTTAAAGGTTTTGAGAAGAAAGGCGACATATTGCGACTGATATTTTAAAAGGAAGACCCTAATTACCAGTAATTGAAGCAAGGGGACCAGTTAGGAGACAATTTGCAATAAACCTGATAAGATTTGATGAAGTCATGAACCATGGTGATAGGGGTGGAGATGATGGTGTTTTGTATTAGATTGAATGTGAGGAGTGAGAGAAAGGAAGGAGTTCAAGATAAACACAATTATTTTAGGCCTAAGAAAATTAGAGATGGAAATATCTTTTACTGAGAAAGGGAAGATCACAGAAGGAGAAAATTCAGTGGGGATAGGGGCTGATGAGGTCGGGGAAAATAAGAGTTTAGCTTTGGATTTCCTTTTTCAAATATCTAGAAATCAAAGTAAAAAATGTAGTAAGTTTTTGGAGTCATCAATTCATGTGGGAGATTTAAAAATATATATCTCAAGTCACATTCTTGTCTAGAATCTCACATCTTGTTGTTGTATAGTTGGTCAATATTACTGTTCTTATTACAAATCAAGGACTGCTCATTCTCCAAAAATAAAATATACAGATAGAGAAAAGAAAACCAATTATTGCTATCATCTAATCTTTTCAAAGGTAACCATTGTGAACATCAGAATGTATAGATATCCAAATTGTACCTATGTGTACAGATAGTACATATAGATTAAACTCTATGAAACTACTGCTATCCAATCATTTTGACCCACAAACAATAATGTCTTATTTCAGCCTACTATACAGAGATATTAACACGATGAAAACAGAAATATGCAAAATACATTTACCTATGCAGTTGTTAGATGCTTTGATTATTTCAATTGATTCTCTTCTGTTGCATGTGATAGGACAAAGCTGGAGTAACAGACCATGAATTGCAGTGAAAGAAAATAGGGCAAAAAACCTGAAAAATTATATAAAATATAATATATATCTACAAAACATTAAAGGTTACAAAATGGTCCCAGACTACACCAAAATTATCAATAGACAAAATACTCAGGACTAATTAATATTTATTTTTTACTATGATTTTGACCAAAATATTGGTCAAGTTTTTGGTCAGCCAAAAATTATTTTGATTGTATTATATATTCACATAAGCCATATAGATCCAATTCTAAAACCTCTAAAAAAGCTTTACATGGAGCATTTAAATAACTCTGAATTTTTAAATAGATTCTACATGAGGGCACAACAAAACTGAAAATGACAGCAGTCATGGCCAACATAACCCATAAAAACATAACCTAGAATGGAAGATCTCCATTCTAAGCTATAAAATTGAGTACTATCTTCAAATTCTCTTACCCAATGACACAAAGTAATAAATCTTTCATTGTAGTGTGGCTCTCTAGGGAGTTCATTCCCTTCCAGTTCTCTCTGGATATTCCTTTATTTTTCTGTTGAGGATTATAGCAAAACTCTTTAATTTACTTTAAAGCATTTTAATTGTGGTAACTGAATTCTGTATGATTGTGATTGCTAAGTTACACATTCATTCAGCTCAGTGGTGTTTTTATAACATTTTTGGAACAACAGCATTAAACAAATTGGGTAACATTGGTTGGCGGTAAACCACAAAGCTATAATGAGATTGAGTTGATGGGTTTAATACTTCCCAGGGTTAATTCAGGGAAATAGTAATCTTAGCAGTGTGTATCATTGGTCTTTAGGAGAGCTGGAAAAAGTACATGTAAGCCAGCACATCTCTGTTTCATAAAAAATTACCCATAGTAGTTATCTCAGAGTTATTTGAGGATCAAATATAAGATTACAGCATGTGAAAATATAAACCATAAAGCACTAAATAAATTTAAGAGGTTATTATAGTGACAAGATACAGCTAGCAAATGTAACAGAAGAACACACGGTTCAGCCTTTTGTTGTTTACTGCTATAGATACTATGGGTTTTGTTTTGTTGTTGCTTTACAAACGAAAAGAAAAATTTTAAAAACCTTGAGTATTACTGTAAGGCAAAGAGAAAATAATTTCCAAAAAACCTCAAAAGTTTTAGTCTTTTCTTGAAATGATGCTTGTCATATAGAGAGTACAAGTCTGCTAGACAACGATGCATTTTTTCTTTTAATATGCTCAATTAAGAAGATCATAAAATTCTTCCCAACTACAACTGAAATTAGGAACAATAGTTTTCCATTATTTCCTAAAAGAGCCATTACAATGTGATGAGTTTTCATTAACAAAACCTATTTTGTAATATTGGAACGTTGTTTATTTTAAGATGCAATTCTCTTAGTTGTAGGCACCCCTCCCTTTTTGATAGGTTAATATAAACAATATAAACAAACAAAGAATAAAAATGATTTTCTCTGGGAATTCATATAAGATAAAAAAATCAAGTAGTAAATTGTATTATGGAATTTATAAGAAGCAAGTTCCTTCTAAAAACTATATCTTAAAAATTTGTTAATACATCTACCTCTAATTTAACACTGAACATAGTTTTTTCAACATTTACAAAGTCAGAAAACAAATGTGTTTGGCATGTCAGCTTATTTTAAAGAACTAAAACTGCTTTTAAGTCCCATAATCAAAGAGGCATTAACCATGACCCAAGCTGGAAAAAATATTGGCACAAACACGGTAAAGTGAAGGTAGCTAGAAATTGGGGGAGTCAAGGCTAAGGGATTATCCAAGATGGAAGAAAGGACCAGAGATTTGAATAGTACTGCAACTCCAATGCCAGGAGTGGAGTAAGAATTAGCTGCAGAGGCGCAGACTGAGTCCCTGGTACTATGACAGTTACCTACCTGATAAAATTAAAGACACAAAGGTGCCTTTTATCATTCAGTGTAATGGTGAAAATTAAAGCATAAGACATCAAGTGAATACAAGCAGGACCACTAGGCTCAGAAACTTCAGAAATGAAGTTTTGAATCATGCCACCAAGCAAAGTATTGTGACTAGCTGAGGTTTGATCTGAAGATATAGGGAACATAAAATGTGTAAAGGAACCAACTTAAATAAATACTATATACAACTGCATGACTAGTTGTAGCAGAGCCAACTGTAGTCATTATACATCTTATTAATATAAACACTTTTTTGCTTCTTCTTTTACTAGTTTATATAAAGAGTATTTGGTGATTTACCTTATTATTTGAAATGTTAAAAGATATCATAAAAGGATAGTGACTGAGCTAATAAAGGAGCATATATCATTCAGAGATGGGTAAGAAATGTTTATGGGCAGGGAGATCATATAATTTATTGTCCTAACTGGGAAAATGTTACATTCAAAGGGATGTTAAAATAACAAAAATATGGGGATGCCTGGGTGGCTCAGTCAGTTAAGCACCTGCCTTTGGCACAGGTCATGATTTTGGAGTCCTGGGATCGGGGTCTTGGGATCCAGCCCTGCATCGGACTCCTTAGTCAGTGGGGAGTCTGCTTCTCTCTCTCTCTCTTTCTCTCTCTCTCTCTCCCTCTGCCCCTCCCTCTCAAATAAATAAATAAAATCTTTTAAACAAATAATAAAAATAATAATACAATTTTTAAAAAGATTTTATTTCTTTATTCATGAGAGACACCGAGAGAGAGAGAGGCAAAGACATAAGCAGCAGAAAGAGAAGCAGGCTCCATGCAGGGAGCCCCATGTGGGACTTGATCCCTGGACTCCAGGATCACGCCCTGGGCGGAAGGCAGGTGCTCAACTGCTGAGCCATCCAGGTGTCTCAAAAATACAAATTTTTAAACGTTTGATTTATGTCAGTGAACCTAAGAAAGAGTCCTGCTCAAAAATTTTCCGAAATAATTTCTAAGAAATCATGTTTCTGCATATATCAAACCAAACAATCCTTTTATTCACATTCTGAACGTTAAAATTTAAGATAGGTGCAATGGTTATCATTACATATCCACCTACTTTCATCAGGTATCTAACTATATATGTTTCTAGTAACTTACAATTAGTATTATCCTAAGGAAGATATTTTTCCAATGTTGACTTGCTTTTAATTTTTTTTTCAGAAACTCATTTGCGACTTCCTCAAAGTTGTATTTGATGGCTGATAAACTTTAACTTGTTGACAACTTCAAAAGCCTCTTCTCTCCAGGCATTAATAATGTTAATTGAGGAGAGTGTCTCTGTTCAGGTGCTGAGGTGTCTGCTAAGCTTGAGCTAATTCTGCTAAATGGAGGATATTCCCAGGACTATTTTTTCATAATGAAAGGCATAAATACTTAATTTCAAGTATTTTAGTTTTGCACCCATATTGAATAACTTTGATAAATATTTTCCCATGGGGCTTCAATCTATGATGCTTTTTAAATATTTCACTGGGCTTAGATGCCACATACCTATATTCTTTCAATTTCTTTCCTTTTCAGGGAAGAATATAAATTTCCCCAATTAAAAATATGAACTCCATCCAAATGTCCATGTATAAAGACTTAAGAACAAATACAATGCTGTTAATATTAGGAAACGTATATATCCAGAAGTAAAACACTGACTGGGACAGTGGTGGTGCCTGCATAGGATGGAATTTCTTAAGCCTCATGTTTCTTGACATTCAAATTGCATCACTCAAGGCAGACTTTCAATAGAGACAATCTGTGGTTGTACTTAATACTTTCATACCTTCGTTATGATGCATAAGATGTTTAACCAAGTCTATGTTCCTTCTTGTGCAAAGATGGTGATAATTATAGCACTTATCTTACAGGCTTTCTTCTGAATGCTAAATAAGGTAATGGATGCAACATTTGTAGTGCAATGCCTGGCCCTCATGGTGATCACGAAAGTTAGCCACTGCCATTACGTGAAAATGTTTTAAAGAACATTTTTTATTTTCGTAAAAAAGTATTCACATACAAAAAGAAAAAAAAAAGGTATTCACTTACATAAAAAGGAGTTGTCTCTGAGTCTTGGAGTTACAAGTAATTTTCAGATTTTTCTTTCCTCTGTTACTTAATTTTACAGTAAGTAAGAATAAAATATGTCATTTAAAAATTCACTTGGGGGATGCCTGAGTGGCTCAGCAGTTTAGCACCTGCCTTCAGCCCAGGGTGTGATCCTGGAGTCCCAGGATCAAGTCCTACATCGGGTTCCCCGCATGGAGCCTGCTTTTCCCTCTGCCTGTGTCTCTGCCTCTCTCTCTCTGTGTCTCTCATGAATAAATAAATAAAATCTTTTAAAAAATTAAAAAAAAATAAAAATTCACTTGGAAACTCATGGAAAGGTAGACTTTTGCAAAATGACTAAAATAATTTCAATGAAGATTATTAATAGTGTTTAATTTGGAGTACTGGGGACTATGAGAAATGTTTAACATCTCCTTTATGTTTTCTCAATTAGTTACATTTATGAAAAGAAAGAGTAAATGGGAAATTTCTTCATATTTTAAATGCTTAATTTGAAAAAGCACTTAATTCATATTTTTATTTTATTAAAGAGAGAAACTGGCTGTCAAATGAATGCAATAAAAAAGCCATGTATACTGTAATCCAAATCCATACCTTATTAACTTGTGGAGTTTAATTCCATAAAATATTTTGGATTGACTTGAATAAATGGTCACCAATCTACATTTTCTCTGAACTTGTACAGGTTACTGAGGCAATTTGAAAAGATCAAGATGCAACTGCCAATAAACTTGTTTCCTTATATGTAAAATAGGGACAATGAATCATGCTAAGTGCCATGACAGAGTTGTTCTGAATTATCATAGAATCCAGACAAAGGTCCTGATAGAACAAATATCCTTCAGAAGTAGAAAGCATTTTTTTTATCACAGAAATCATCAAATATGTGTTCTATCATCTTAACAAACTGAAAGTATACTAAAAATTACCAATCAATCAAGAACAACAACAACAACAAAAAAAACCCTATCTGGATTAGTTAGGGAAGAGGTTAGCCTCCATAACAAAGATAAAAAGATACAATAGCGGTATGCAGCGTTTCTTTCTCATGCTACTTCCACATCTAGACTGCAGGTGTGGTGTGGCTCAGAGCCATCAAGATACTCAATGGTTAAGCCACCTTTGGCATCGGTGCCGAGCCGCCCCTGGCATAGAGCCCTCCTCCTCCCCCACAGTCATAGCTGTCTGGTCTCCCTCATTTGGCTTCCAGCTTGTGTGAAGACACAATAAAAGAAAGCCAGATCCAACAAAAATTGCTTGTGCTCCTATTTCATTATCAAGAATCGAGCTAAATGGCCATATGTGGCTGCAAAGGAGGCCGAGGATTATGTTCTCCAGTTGGGGTGCCCCATATAATCAGGGAGAAAGGTGTAACAGATTTGGAGGGGCAACTAGCAGTTAAATACATCTCCCTACAGAGCACATGCAGCCACTTAAAACCATAGCATCCAGTCCTCGAACTTGAAGGAATTTCTGGGAATTCATGATTAAATCTGCTTTGTTGCCTAAGTCATGCTGTTTATCTTTCACTACGTATGG
Organism: Canis lupus baileyi; assembly: GCF_048164855.1. Lineage (NCBI taxonomy): Eukaryota > Metazoa > Chordata > Mammalia > Carnivora > Canidae > Canis > Canis lupus. The sequence goes on from NC_132876.1 coordinate 103,796,847, forward strand.
ATATTCTTTATTCTACAAGCTGTCCTTTAGCATAAGACAAAAAGAATAATTTTGACCAGTCTTGTACATTTTACAAGGGTTTCTCCTCCTTTTCAAGTCACAAAAGAACTCTGCCCCATTACCAGATTTCTTTCTTCTCAAGAGCTTCTTATGTGGAACTTCATGAGAACTATAGGGGAAATTAGGGTTTGAAGTTGGGGAACTTCGATGCAGTCTGTTAGGTATAAGAAAAGAAAGAGAGAGAAGAGTGTTTGAGCTATTTCAGAGAAAAACACATTTTTATATGAAAAGCCTGTAATGCAGCTTAAAGATTTGGAGAAATGCCCCAGAGGTGGTTTAACATGTCTTAGTAATGGGAGGCTGCTTTAATACTGCTCACAAGGAAGCAATTCCTTTGTTAAAGGGTTTTCCAAATGAACGAGTCTGTGGTGTGCTTACCTTAGGAGGTCTTCCTTTCCTAGGAACTCAAGCTCATTGCTTAAAGCATGCCTGGAAACAGACCTAACCTTGATTTCGCAAGGAAAAAAATCCTCACCTTTGATTTGAAAATGGACTTAATAGATCAACCCATTAAGTCTTTTGTTATTCTCAGGTATTATTGCCAGGATTAGGAATAACCTCACACTATTCAAAACTCCCTCTGTTTCAAGAAGCATGTGGTTTGGGACAGAAGGTCTCCAATCTAATTTCAAAATTTCCACAGCTGCTGTAAATTACTTTAGGCAGAAAGGTGGTAGCAGACAAAATTCCTATGAAAGATATCATTTTAAATGTCATGGAGAGAATCAATAATATAGGTTGGTAACATAAAGTTTCTTTTGGCAGATACAAGAATGAAGAGAGGCTCTATAAAATTCTCTAAGGTCTCCTGTCTGATCCCCACAAAAGGAATTAATAGTAAAGTGAACAGAACGAGGGACTTGAAAAGATTACAATAATTCCTCTATGATTTGAAGAATGAAAAATAATGGGAAGTTGTAAAAATGTGTTAGTCATTATACAGCTATTTTGGAAATTGTGAAAAATAAGGGTGGTAGGAAGTTAGCAGATTGAGAAATCAGGCAAAAGCTTTTTTTATTTTTTATTTTTTAAAAGATTTTATTTCTTTATTCATGAGAGACACAGAGAGAAAGAGGCAGAAACACAGGCAGAGGGAGAAGCAGACTCCATGCAGGGAGCCAGATGTGGGACTCGATCCCAGGACCCCGGGATCACACCCTGGGCTGAAGGTGGCACTAAACCGCTGAACCACCCGTATGGCTGCCCATAAGCTTTTTTTTTTTGAAGTTGGGGAACTTCTATTTGAGAGAGAAGTTTGAGAGAGAGAGACACACACACACACACACACACACAAAGCATGAGTGGGGGGTGGGGGGGTGGGGAAGGGGCAGAGGGAGAGGAAGAAGCAGACAGCAGACTCCCCTCTGAGCAGGGAGCCTGACTCAGGGCTCTATCTCAGGACCTCAAGATCCTGACCAGAGCTGAAGGCAGATGCCCAACCGACTGAGCTACTCAGGTGCCCTAGCCTTTTTTTTTTTTTTTTTCTTAAGTTTTTACAGAAATAAAACATTGAAAAAAATAAAACAAAACAAAAGGACACAAGAAATCTCTGGGAGGTGTTAGACACGTCTATTCCCGTATCTGTGGTGATGGGATCACAAGTGTTTGCCTAAGTCCAAACTCATCAAATTGTACACATTATGTACATACAATTCTTTGTCTATCAATTCTACTTCAATAAAGCAATTCAAAATATGTATGGAAGGACGCTTGGGTGGCTCAGCGTTTGAGCATCTGCCTTGGGCTCAGGGCATGGTCCCAGGTCCAGGGATCAAGTCCCGCATTGGGCTCCCTGAGAGGAGCCTGCTTCTCCCTCTGTCTATGTCTCTCTCTCTCTGTGTCTCATGAATAAATAAATAAAATCTTTATATATATATATATGGAAAATTTACTGCTATATATATATGCTATATATATATATATATAGATTTACTGCTTTATATATATATATATATATATATATATATATATAGAAAAAAAGCACACAAATCTTAATTATACAGCATGATACATTTTCACCAAGCAGACACACTCATCTAAGTGCCACCCAGATGGAAAAGTACAATATTTACCAACACCTTTATAGCCCCCTCAGGCCCACTTCCAGTAAGTGCCATCATAAAAGCAACCACCATCCTGATTTCTGACACCTTGGATTAGTGTTGCCTTGTCTTGAACTTTATATAAATAGATTGTACACTGTATACTCTTTTCCTGACTTCTTTGGCTAAATATTATGCTGATGCTTATACGTGTTATGGCGTATAGCAATAATTCAATCCTCCTCATTGCTGGATAATATTTAACTGTGAATATTTCTCAATTTGTTTATTCTTTCTAGAGGGGATGCACATTGCAACTCCAGTGTGCTTTTTCTTTTTTAAAGTTCTATTTATTTAAGTAATCTCTACACTCCACGTGGGGCTCGAAGTCACATCCCCAAGATAAAGAGCCACATGCTCTTCCTACTAAGCCAGCCAGGCACCCCTGAAACTCTAGTTTAGAGATTGTATGAATAATGCTGCTGTATATATCTTTTTTTATCTTTTGATGCCGTGTACATATATACATTAATTTGGGTTATATGCTTAGGAGTTGATTTCCTATGTCATAGAGTGCACATATGTTCAGATTTAGAAGATATTGCCAAGGAAATTTCCAAAGCAATTTTATCAGTATAAACTCCTACCAGTAGGATATGATGGTTCTAGTTACTCTCACATCTTCAACAATCCTTGAAACTGTCAGGCATCTTAATTTTATGCATTCTGTTTAGCATGTGCTTCTGATACCTTTTGTTTTTAAATTCTCATCAAAATTTGCATTTAAGCATGTAAGAATAGGTTATTTATGATTTAGGGGCAGTGAATTAATTATATAAAGTAAATAAGTATCATCAGTCACTGCAAATTTTAAGTATTCTGTAATTTATATATATATATCATATATATTCTCTCTCTATATATATTCATATATTCTCTCTCAATATATATGAAGAGAAAGAGATTGAGTTCAGTTGGTGACTTATTTACATACTTTATCTTAATAGTAATTTATTCATTTTAGTAGATACTTTATGACCCTCATTATCCCTCATTTGGGAACCAAATGAAACATTTTCTACATTTCCAACTCAATGAATTGGCTGTATCATAAAATATAATCAAATTATTCAGAGAAACAGTTTAAATTAATAGCACACGCTGGGTCTCTATCCCAAAGTTTGGTTCAAGAAGTTTATTCTCCTTTCCATTTAAGGAGTTGGGTCATTATGCTGCAACTAATGGGAAATTAATAGATTTTTAAAGTTCTGCAAGCAATAAAGATCTTATACCCCTGCATTATTTTTAATTATAAAATGTTATGGTTGATTTCCTTCAATGTTGATCTATACAACAAGGGTATAATTTTAAGTAGATGTAAACCTTTCATCAAAACACAAGGAAAATTCAGTTTATTCCTAAAAATTGTTCAGAAGCTAAGTCTGTAATTTATCACTCATAGATTTACTGCTAAAGAAGTAGGTGGCACAAAAATTAAAATGTCCTTATATTTCACTACAGAGAGTGAAAAAAGGGAACTTGACGTGAATTATCACTGTTTCCATGGGTCTAGAAAAGAATCTTAAAAATACTAAGGGCTTAACAAGTGCTTTTTGAATTGTTCTTACTCTCTGTTAGAGTCTCATAAATAAAGTAGACTCATAAAAGCAGTCTCATAATAAAGTAGACTAATCTATGCAGCTCTTAAATGATCTAAGGTGAGAACCATTGAATATGAAACAAGGACCTGCAGATTAGTATTCAATAATATTAATTTATCCTTTGAACAAGTGGCGCAATCCATTATCACTTTGTTGAAGATGACTATCTTATTGCTGACTGCAATATTTTGTCTGGTTTGTCAAGAATTAGACTGCAAACCTTCTAGGATAAACTTAAGTTTGGTTCCAATGCCTTCCTACCCGTATCATGCCTTTCCCCATGTGACTTTGTAGTTCTTTCCACTAGAGGCAGAGTTTACTTTTCCTTCACTTGATTTTGGGCTCAACCAAGTAACTCGCTTTGGCCAATATGTTTTAGGAGAAGTAATGCAGTAATGCAACCCAAGGCAAGAAATCTAGTTCCTTGGCAGGGCTTACCCTCTTGTAACTCTGCCACCATCTTAAGAGACAGGGTCTCAGAATGAACCTATGTTGACTGAACGTAGCAAGGATCCACACCCAGTAGACTTTATAATTAGAAACAGTCAGGAGAGATCATCCAAATCAGTTAATCTGCATACTCATGAGTGTGAAAATAAATACTTATGACTGCATGGTACCAAATGGGTTATTCAGCATTGTTGTAGCAACAGATGATTAATAACATTTTAAAAAATATTTTATTTAAATTCAATTTGCCAACATAGAGTATAACACCCAGTGCTCGTCTCATCATGTCCCCAGTTACCCTATCCTCCCACCTACATTCCCTTCTGCAACCCTTTGTTTATTTCCCAGAGTTAGGAGTCTCTCATGGTTTGTCTTTCTCTCTAAATTTTCCCCACCAAGTCTCCCTCTTTTCCCTTATGGTCCCTTCCACTATTTCTTATATTCCACATATGAGTGAAACCATATGATAATTGTCCTTCTCCAATTGACTTATTTCACTCAGTATGATACCCTCTAGTTCCATCCACATTGAAATAAATGGTAGGTATTCATCCTTTCTGATGGCTGAGTAATATTCCATTGTATATATATACCACATCTTCTTTTTCCATTCATCTGTTAAAGGACATTGTGGCTCCATACACGGTTTGGCTACTGTGGACATTGTTGCTATGAACATTTGGGTGCAGGTGTCCTGTCATTTTATTATCTGTATCTTTGGGGTAAATACCCAGTAGTGCAACTGTGGGGTCATAGCGTCATAGGGGCAGCTCTATTTTTAACTTCTTGAGGAACCTCCACACTGTTTTCCAGAGTAGCTGCATCAGTTTGCATTGCCACCAACAGTGCAAGAGGGTTCCCCTTTCTCCACATCCTTGCCAACATTTGTTGTTTCCTGTCTTGTTAATTTTAGCCATTCTCACTGGTGTAAGTAGTAGATTGATAGAATTCTTAAAGGCAGATACCACGTTGAATTCCAGTTTGTCTGTAGCACTTATCCAAAGATCTATTTTTGAAACTTTCAGCTTTAAGGACTTTTCTTCTCAGTATTTTACTATGAAAATTTTTGTTTGTTTGTTTAATATTTTTATGTATTTATTCATGAGAGACACAGAAAGAGAGAGGCAGAGACATAGGCAGAGGGAGAAGCAGGCTCCATGCAGGGAGCCCGATGTAGGACTCAATCCCTGGACTCCAGGATCATGCCCTGAGCTGAAGGCAGATATTCAACTGCTGAGCCACCCAGGCATGCACTGCTATGAAAATTTTAAAACAGAAAAATTCAAAGAGTTGTTCTGAGAACATCCATATAGCCATCATCTCATTTTGCAAACTCAGCATTAACTTTCAGATGCCATTTGCAATAACTAAACTGGCTAACTGAAGAATCTAGCCATAACAGAAGAATCTAGTAAAACAGTCATGTACTGTTTCTCCATAAATTGTAGTTACCATATTGTATCATCGTTTTTTCTTAAATTTCCTAATAACTCAGAAGAGAAACAGATCAAGACTAGTGCACTGAAGGATGATTGTTCCATATATTCTCTATCAGCATTTTAGAAAGATCAATTGAAATGACTGAGACAAATTACACACCTAAATCCCATATACATGATACGACTAAGTGTGCAGTTTGGTAAGAATGGTTTCTGTCATTCATTATCTGTACTTGGCACAATTCTCCTAAGAAATGCTCAAATTAATAATTTTCATGCAAGGAAGAGAGGATCCTATTCCATGAAGTGAACTAGGCTAGTCCAGCTATTCCTCAGCCTTCCTCTAGATTTAGGTCTCTTCCAGACCTGGACTAGACTTTAGAAGGGTCATGATGAAGGAGAAGTCCATTTCAGAGATTGCCACTCCATCTAACACACATGTCTAGCAATACAGACTTTCATGTGTATAAAGCCATGTAAATAAATTATGAAGTTGAGGGAATGCAATTGGAATGGATGAATCCCTCAGCTCGCTGGGCAGCTCCTCCATGCTGTGTGCCCCTGTCCTTATCTGATATTGCTGGAGCACAACATATATGCATTTAACTCACACTAATTCAAGTATATACACTGAAGCTAATTGAGAAGAATTGGGGAATGAGAGACAGAAAATGAATTATTATCTTTTTAAAATATTTATTTATTCATGAAAGACACAGAGAGGTAGAGACATAGGCAGAGGAAGAAGCAGGCGCCCCACAAGGAGCCCGATAAGGGACTTGATCCCATGACCCTGGGATCACGACCTCAGCCAAAGGCAGATGCTCAACTACTGAGCCACCCAGGCATACCCAGAAAAAGAATTAACAGAGTGCCAGTGAATCTATTACCTATTCCATTCAACCAAATGGGCCACAAAATAAAAGTGCACTCAGAGTTACAATTCTACTCTCTCTTTAATCCACCTCATCCCATCTCTGAATCCCTCTATTTGTATAAGATTCTTGCTGTAATGAGAGTGATTCCAGTGTTTAAAAATACATTATTTTTCATACAGTAGCACTTCTAAACATAAGCCAACTGCCTAATCTGTTGCCAAACTAAGGAAAGAGAGCTCTTCTTAAGCTGGAGGAAAAGCTGCCAATGAGATGGGGTATTCAGACAAAACCAACACTTGTAATCTTAAGAGTGACCAGAGGTCTTTCTCTGACTTATTTTGGTTAGCAAAATATTCTCAAGCTCCATCTATATCACTGCAAATGGCAAGATTTCATTCTTTTTACTGCTGCCTAATATTCCATTGTGTGTGTGTACATATATATATTCATATGTATGTACACACATACATACCACTTCTTCTTTACCCATTCATCAATTGATGGACACTTGGGCTGTTTCTATAATTTGGCTATTGCAGATAATGCTGCTATAAACACCAGGGTGCATGTATCCCTTTGAATTAGTATTTCTGTATTCTTTGAGTAAATATCTAGTAGTGCGATTGCTGACTCGTAGGGTGGTTCTATTTTTAACTTTTTGTGCAACCTCCATACTATTTTCCAGAGTGGCTGCACCAGTTTGCATTCCCACCAACAGTTTAAGAGGGTTCCCTTTTCTCCATAGCCTTGCCAACACCTGTTGTTTCTTGTATTGTTGATTTTAGCCATTCTAACAGATGTGAGGCGATACCTCATTGTAGTTTTTTTTTAAGTTTTTATTTGAATTCCAGTTAGTTAATATACAGTGTGATATTAGTTTTAGATGCACAATATAGTGATTCAATACTTCCACACAATGCTTGTTTTCTGCAGTGGCTGTGCCAGTTTGCATTCTCATCAATGGTGCAAAAGGGTTCCCCTTTCTTCACATCCTCACTAATAACCATATGATAGCATTCGTATATGGAATTTTTAAAAAGATTTTTATTTGACAGAGAGAGAGAGAGAGATAGCAAGTACACAAGCAGGGGGAATGGCAGGCAGAGGGAGAAGGAGAAGCAGACTCCCTGCTGAGCAGAGAGCCTGACGTGGGGCTTGATCCCAGGACCTTAGGATCATGACCTGAGTCGAAGGCAGATGCTTAACTGATTGGAGCCACCCAGGGGCCCTCTATATGTGGAATTTAAGAAACAAAACAATTGAATAAAGGGACAAAAAGAGAGATAGGCAAACCAAGAAATAGACTCTTAACTCTAGAGAACATACTGCTGGTTACCAGAGGGGAGGTGAGTGGGAGGATGAGTGAAACAGGTGATGGGGATTAAGAACCGCACTTGTGATGAGCCCCGGTTGATGTATGGAAGTGTCGAATCACTAAACTGTACACCTGAAACTAATATTACTCTATATGTTAAATGGAATTTAAAGACTTAAAAGAATGATCAAAGGTAATTTTGATTTCAAATGATACTGTATACACTGACTTTAAATCTAACCTTCATGTTAAATTATCTTTAGTCTCCTGAGATGAGAATAAAATCTTTATCTCCCAAATGAATTCTAGAATCTCCAATATGTCATGAAGAGTTAAGATTATTGTCTACATTTTAGAATGAATTAATATTTACCAAGTGTTGGTGTTAATACATGAATCATACCTTTACTGTTTGCCATCTATGAAATAATTTCAGTAGTTATTTGCCTTGCCTAATTTTCTTATCTCTTCTGCTAGACGGTAAGATTCTAGACATTTTTCTCTTTTTGCATCCCTCAGAGTATTAGAAAGAAGGAATAAATTAACTCTAAAATCACCCATGCCTACTTTCCCACCAGGCTATATTGACATCCAAAAGGACATTAAGTGTAAACAGATACCGAACATTTGGGAATATGAATGCTTTAATCTTATACTCAATCAAAATACAGTCAGACTATCTTCTTACCTTAGAAAACAGGAAAAGGAAAAGTAGTATGACATAAATCATGACACTTATGAGATCTAATATGATGAGAAATAAATCTTTTCTTATCTAATCCACCAAATTTTAAGGATTGGCTTGAAAAAATATAGACCCAAAAGAAAACAGTGTAATATCCTATAATGCTGACATTTATTAACTACTTAATCCTATGAGGTAGGTACTATTCTTATCCCTATTTTACAGATGAAAAAAAAAATGTCATGAGAAGATAAATCTTCTGCCTGATATCACAGGCCTGATAAAAATATGCCTGATATCACAGAGCTAGTGTCAGTGCTAGAATTTGAACCCAGGGCAGCCCCTGTGGTGTAGCGATTTAGCACTGCCTGCAGCCTGGGGTGTGATCCTAGAGACCTGGGATTGAGTCCCACATCGGGCTACCTGCATGGAGCCTGCTTCTCCCTCTGCCTGTGTCTCTGCCTCTCTCTGTGTCTCTATGAATAAATACATAAAAAATCTAAAAAAAAAAAGATTAAAAAAAAAAGAATTTGAACCCAGGTAAGCTGGCTGCAGGGCCTGCAAATACAGTCTCTCCATCACAGTACCCAGTGCCAGGTATATGACACTAACAACCTTTATGTACACAAATGATTTCCCTTTTTGCCCTGCTGGGAGTGAGACTTTTTATATGCACATATGAGATTCTGAATATCAACTATCCATTTAAGAAACATAATCCCAAAGCAATGTAACAAAACATGAAATAATAATGCAGGGAAAAAGGAAAAGCCTTTAAAAGCATTTTTTAATCTAACACTACATGAGAAAATAATGCACCAATCAGCAAAATATGTCCCTTGAATCAATTCTAGACTATAGATGCAGCTTACAAAGAAAAGGAATAATTTCAAGGTACTGACAATCCATCAATAAAGGTTTTATGAGTAAAAACAAAAGCACATTTTATAGTATTATAACTATTTTACTGAAGTCCAAATAAAAATCTAAGCATGCTGATAGTCTTTCTAATCATGAATATTTCAAGCACGCAATTACTTCTTGAACCCATGTTCTAACTAGAATTGCTCTGGAGACATCATTTCCCTCATGGTTTAGTATCCTTTGGACTGGCAAAGACAGGCACCCCTACAGAGAGTGAAAATAGGTTGGATCTTGCCATTTACTCAGGAAAGGGCCAATCACCGTGTTTTCCTTACATCTAGAGACAGATGTGATTCTACATTTTTCTGTGTTTAAGTAAATTCATAGTTCCTAGTGTTCACTCTAATGTAAATATCTAGCTGGATATTCCCTATTTTCTCCCCTTCTCAGGTCTGTTCTCCCTTTGCTATCACTCCTCTCCCATGTGAGTGCCTACAGCTACTCAAGAAATATTTTTCGAATATTGACTAGTATCACATCAACAAAAATCCCCAAACCAAACTGCTTTTATATGCTGATTTTTTGGCCTTCAAACACCATGACTACTTTTCCTACATCCAAATGAACAATTTCAATCCACTTAATCTTCTGATTGTATCTGAGGCCATTTTAATATAACCCAGAACTTTTGTTAAACTATGCAGGTCCTTTACAACTTCTAGCTTTGAGACTGACAGATGTAGCTGGAATCTAATTCAGATGAACTCAGCCAATAAAGTCTTAAGGTAAATAAAGATGGTGTGGTTGATTTCCTATAAACTTAAATTCAATAAGGAATACGTGTTTTTATTTTTATTCCTAGCCCTTCCATTTAGACCCCTGATATGTGGTCTTTATAAACTTTAAAACTTTTTTTTAAAACTTTAATATTACAAAACGTCTGTTTCACTTTAATCACAATATACAGTTAGGCTTCATTAATGCAATTTGAATATTAGGTAAAAATATTTTATTTTTAAAATGTTTTATTTATATAGTCACGAGAGACACAGAGAGGTAGAGACACAGGCAGAGACAGTAGCAGGCTCCATGCAGGGAGCCCATTGTGGGACTTGATCCCGGGACTCCAGGATCACGCCCTGGGCCGAAGGCAGGTGCTCAACCGCTGAACCACCCAGGTGTCCCAAAAATATCATTTTAATAGATTAAATGTTACTTTCACTGCTTGATTTTCAAATTGTCTGTGCCTGACACAACCAATCACCTATATCAGCAAAGATGTACTTACACTTTAAAAAGCATCTTCCACCATTAACATATTTGAGCTTCAAAACTTCCAGATGGTTTCTAATTATCAAGAAGTAGTACAGAATGCTTTCACAGGTAGTAAGAAAAAAGCCTAACAAAGGATTTTAGCTAATCCTTTGTTAGTGGAAATTTCAGTCAAGAGGAAAACAATCTTATAATCTTATAAGAACAATATTAGGGCAGCCTGGGTGGCTCAGTGGTTTAGCGCTGCCTTCAACCCAGGGCGTGATCCTGGAGACCCGGGATCGAGTCCCACATCGGGCTCCCTGCATGGAGCCTGCTTCTCCCTCTGCCTGTGTCTCTGTCTCTCTCTGTGCCTTTCATGCATAAATAAATAAAATCTTTAAATAAATAAAAAAATTAAAAAAAACCCATGTTTTCTAAAAAAAAAAAAAAAAAAAAAAAAGGTTTTTAATGCTACAGGAGAAATATAGTTTTCCAAAACATAAACAAATGTATGTCACCAGATTGTAGGCCAAGCAGGCTGTCTATCCCTATCAAAAAGTCAGTAAGAAAATATCTTTTAACACCTCCCAGTGATGTGACCTTCGTAAAATTCACACCTAAAGATGAGATGACACTGTTTCTTCAGATATAAGTGGGAAAAACTTTCAACAATAATGAGATCATTACCACGGAAGAGATGAAGGGTGGTTTGGCACACCCAGGCCAGTACAGCATATTGGCTGAGGGCACAGAATCTTAGAGTAGACGGTCCTGATGATCATGGTTTTTACTCATGCATGAGTAAATTGGGAAGCCTCTCAGGTCTCTGCTTGTTCATCTCTAAATCACACTGAATTAATAGAATTCTCCAGAAAGAATAAACAAGTCGTTGTATATAAAGCTCTTGGAACAGTGTCTATGCTATAGGACAGGTGAAGTTATGGGCTGAGATGGCAACAAGACTTGTAAGACCAAAACAGGCTTCAATCTGGTGCTACCTTCACCTAACTTCATAGAACAATTCAAGGCAAGGGTGACAACAGGGACATCAGTAGTGTGTCCTTAGCAGTCCCAGCATCCACCCAAGTACACAGATTATTTGGCCCTGTTGCCCATCCAGAGCATATGCACTGAGGCAGCTGGGGGTCACCTGAACATAGAGAAACTACTAGCCCATCCTCCTGCTCCTGTTTTATACAGGGCTAGTCACACAAGCCGAAGTCCAGCACACCAAAGCAAAGCTCCCTTAACACAGGTGCGGTTCTACCCAACAAAGGAGGGGGAGCCAATATTCCTCATTTATATTTACTGTTTCCAGGGCAACAATGCTGCAGAGCCCAGTGTCATTCTCTATGAGGTCTGCATCAGCCCAGGCCTGATAGTATCCATTTACTCACAGCCTGTCACGTAGAAAGCACTCTAAAAATGGTACCTGTTATTCTTTCAATTAGCAGATGGGTAATTTCTGTGTCAGTGCACAGTCTCAGTATCAGTGAAGGTACTGTCAATAATACATGAACGTGAAGACTCAGATGAATTTAAATTATCCACTGAGGGATGCCTGGGTGGTTCAGTGGTTGAACATCGGCCTTTGGCTCAGGTCGTGATCCTTGGGTCCTGGGATTGAGTCCCACATCAGGCTCCCCATGGGCAGCCTGCTTCTCCCTCTGCCTATGTCTCTGCCTCTCTGTGTCCCTCATGAATAAATAAATAAAATCTTTAAAAAAATAAATTACCCGTTGAGTATTGAGACAGTAAGCAAATGTTGAGAGTAGTAAGAATGTTCCTTTTGCCTGCTAAGTTATTTGATTCTTCCCCTTATTCTAGTCAAAGTATTCCAGTTTTTCTTTGGGAGGTCCATTCTTACTGCAATTGCATGTAGTTCTGGTGGGGATAATTTTGCCTCATGTCTAAGGGTAGGACTTGCATCACAGGCTTGTATCCTATGAGCAATGCAAGATTGACATGTAATTCAAGTTAGGCCACTGAGGGTTATCTTGGATTTTTACCTGAGCTATTTCCAAAGAGATATGTTTGCTGAGCCACCAGTTTATCATGGTAGTGCTTCTGAGGTGACCATCAGTGGCTAGGCACCAAATGGATAAAGCCAGCCTGAGAATATAGGATATAGAGCAAAGCCATCACAAAAGATGAAAAGAGGGAGGAAAGTCTCTCAAAGTTTCAAACATAGAAATTAGTACATCTGTTCGAATTTGGTGTCTGTTAAACTGAGTCTGTAAGATTCCTGACTAAACCAGGAATGGAGTGGGAGGGGAGCTGCAAATGAAAAGACAGACTGTTTATTTATTTTATATATGTATATATATATTTTTTTATTGGAATTTGATTTGCCAACGTATAGCGTAACACCCAGTGCTCATCCTGTCAAGTGCCCCCCTCAGTGCCCATCACCCAGTCACCCTCACCCCCACCCCCCCGTCCACCTCCCTTCCACTACCCCTTGTTCGTTTCCCAGAGTTAGGAGTCTCTCATGTTTTGTCACCCTCTCTCATTTTTCCCACTCATTTTCTCTCCTTTTCCCCTTTATTCCCTTTCACTATTTTTTATATTCCCCGTATGAGGTGAAACCATATAATGATCATCCTTCTCTGATTGACTTACTTCACTCAGCATAATACTCTCCAGTCCCATCCACATCGAAGCAAATGGTGGGTATTCGTCGTTTCTAATGGCTGAGTAATATTCCATTGTATACATAGACCACATCTTCTTTATCCATTCATCTTTCGATGGACACCGAGGCTCCTTCCACAGTTTGGCTATTGTGGACATTGCTGCTAGAAACATCGGGGTGCAGGTGTCCCGGCATTTCACTGCATCTGTATATTTGGGGTAAATCCCCAGCAGTGCAATTGCTGGGTCGTAGGGCAGGTCTATTTTTAACTCTTTGAGGAACCTCCACACAGTTTTCCAGAGTGGCTGCACCAGTTCACATTCCCACCAGCAGTGCAAGAGGGTTCCCCTTTCTCCACATCCTCTCCAACAGTTGTTGTTTCCTGCCTTGTTAATTTTCCCCATTCTCACTGGTGTGAGGTGGTATCTCATTGTGGTTTTGATTTGTATTTCCCTGATGGCAAGTGATGTGGAGCATTTTCTCATGTGCTTGTTGGCCATGTCTATGTCTTCCTCTGTGAGATTTCTGTTCATGTCTCTTGCCCCTTTCATGACTGGATTGTTTGTTTCTTGGGTGTTGAGTTTAATAAGTTCTTTATAGATCTTGGATACTAGCCCTTTATCTGATAGGTCATTTACAAATATCTTCTCCCATTCTGTAGGTTGTCTTTTAGCTTTGTTGACTGTTTCCTTTGCTGTGCAGAAGCTTTTTATCTTAAGTCCCAATAGTTCATTTTTGCTTTTGTTTCCCTTGCCTTCATAGATGTATCTTGCAAGAAGTTACTGTGGCCAAGTTCAAAAAGGGTGTTGTCTGTGTTCTCCTCTAGGATTTTGATGGATTCTCGTCTCACATTTAGATCTTTCATCCATTTTGAGTTTATCTCTGAAGACAGACTGTTTAAATGGAAAGAGCAAAACCCCCAGCAAACAGTCATGGGAAGCATGTGCCCATGTAGAGCAACCCCTGAAGGGCATCCATGACTGCAAGAGCTGGCCTGAGGGACGTGGATTAAGGCTGGGAAGGGGGTGGGTTAACCCCTTCCTGAGAATTAGACACTCGTGATGTCCCCCAGCATAGCTGGACAGTCTAGCTGTTAGGTTCAGTTAGGTAGCATGTAGAAACAATGAACTGCAGTAGGCTCCGTTCCTGGAAAAGATGTGTAGGACTTTTGAGCACAGGACATATTCTGGTATGCTGGCTGAGACATGGTGCTTGGCTCCTTAAAGGCACTAGAAACATAGTAGGGATGGAGAAACCCAAGGTCATCCAAGAGACAGAGGCAGAAGCAGATCAGGGACTGAAGATGACCAGAGATCAGATTGAAGATGAAATTGATATTTAAGAAAACTACTTCCTAATTGTGCTGAAAAATTCTCCTTGGATCCAGTCTGGGCAGCCTGGAGATAAAAGACGATCATGGCTACTATCTGAGATAGGACTAGTATGGGGCAAGTTTTGCCATTTAATTTTATTAAGAAAAAAAAAAAAAAAGCAAGCTTTCCCGAAACTACTAAGAAAAATTTAAGGTCAGTGCAACTAAAAGAAAACTTTCATAATACATTTCATTCATATGAGATGAACACTTTTAATGAGATACAAAACTGGACAATTTATCTTATTAGGTGAAAATACTATGACTTGGCATTTGGGATGGGGCATTAGATACTCATGGGGAAGAAAAATAGAAAGTAAAAAAGCATCAGCACAAACAGCAATAAAATATGTCTCATCTTACGAACAGAAAAATATTAATGAGATACAGACACACTACAGACTGGAAATCAAAGTTGAACTAATACAAGCAAACATTACAGGGTCATGTGATATATTCGGGGCACAGCTTTTTATAAATCAGGTAAAATGACAAGTATATATTTAAAAGCATCAATATGTAGAACGTCATCCTTTAGAACTGCAAAAAATTAGGGGCGCCTGGATGGCTCAGTTGGTGAAGCATTCAACTCTTCATTTTGGCTCCGGGTCCTCAGATGGAACCCCACGTGGGGCTCTGAGCTCAGTGTGGAACTGGCTTGGGATTATTTCCCTCTCCCTCCATCCCCGCCCCTGCTCTCCCAGTGTGTGCTCTCTCTCTCTCTAAAATAAATAAAATCTTTAAAGAAAAACTGGCAAAAGATTCAAAGGTGGACATTTTAATTATTTGCTTTCTGAGGCCATGTTCTTTAATTGTCTATTATAATTTCTTCACACTTTACTTCATGATGTTAACAATAAGCATATATTTAATGAGTGCTTACCAGGAATATACAGAGTAGTTTCATATATGCTTCCTTATTTATTATCAGAATTCCCTCAGACCTCAGGAAACCAGAGTTGAAATGGTATCATACTAAAAGGAAAAATCTAGATTTCAGTGGCTCTTATCCTAGGTACTGACACAGAGCCTCTACTTGCTTGCAAAAGTCATGCTCAGTTATATCTGAGAGTCTGCAGGTGTTAACTTATGCGTGTTCACATATGTGCCTAAGTACCATTTTATCCACAGGCAATGGATATGTGTTGGAAACTTCTATTTGTTTCTAGTCACAGCTGGGACACGCTGTTACTCTGCCAGACAACCAAAGCCATCTCAGTCTCTACGAGTCATCCTCTAAGTACCATCGTGTCCTTCTTCAGTTAGGTTAGACATCTAGCGTTGTCTTTGAGCACCGCAAATGAAGCACTGGCATGCTTCTGTTGGCAAAGCTGGTCAGGACTGGTATGGTAAAGCGGTGTGGAAGGGCTTCCCTCTCTTCATATCCCAAGATGTCTTGGCATGTCCTAATGCTTTACAAAATTTTTATTGGGAGTGCCCCTTCTGGTTTTGGTTTTTTACTTTAATCCTCTTGCCCTGCTCTTTTTCTCCCCAATAATCCATAGGACTTCTACAGGGAGAAGAAGGGAAGTGGAGAAAGTACATCAGATGACAAATCTCAAAAAGGGATGTCATATTTAATTTACAATTGAGGGATCCCTGGGTGGCGCAGCGGTTTAGCGCCTGCCTTTGGCCCAGGGCGTGATCCTGGAGACCCAGGATCGAATCCCACGTCAGGCTCCCGGTGCATGGAGCCTGCTTCTCCCTCTGCCTGTGTCTCTGCCTCTCTCTCTCTCTCACTGTGTGCCTATCATAAATAAATAAAAATTTAAAAAAAAAAAATAATAATTTACAATTGACTATCAGGGCCCTGGGATCATGACCTGAGTTGAAGTCCGACACTTCACTGACTAAGCCACCCATGTGCCCTTGCTATTGACTATTCTTTCTAATAACCAAGGCTTTTCTGTGTCAAGTCAATCTTACTTAGCTGCTACTTCCCTCAGTAACTAGCTCTCCTCAAAATCCTCTCATCCCCTAAGTCACAAATTACTTGGTTTTAAGTAACAGAGGTCTAATTCAATGTTGAGCTGTTAGGGGATAGCAGAGAAAACTTACTGGCTCAACAAACTCAAATTCCCGCAGTAGTTCTGTCTTGAGGCACAGCTTGTCTGAGGACTTCAATGGTATCTTTGAAGTTATCTTTTTCCCCATCTCTGTTACTCTTTGTGTTGGCTTTGGTCATAGGCAAGCCACCCCCAAAAAAAGGGGTATCAGGATAGCACTTCCTCCTTCTTCTTGGTTCCAGAAAAAGTCATTGGTATGCATTTGATTGCTGTAGCTTGAGTAACTGGGCCCATAGCTCAGCCAGCACTATGGCCAGAGAAAAGGTGCATTCTAGTTGCCAACCCTTGTTACTAAGCAGGGCAAACCGTGTAATTAACATCTCTAGCAGTTAGGGGGAGGATAGTTTACCAAAAAAAAAAATTAAAAATAATAATTTGGGCAGTAATAATTGTCCAGTAAAGCCCTGCTCTCAACAGATACCTGCAGGGCCAATGTGATCACGAAGCATGCCTAGATAAATCAGAACCTCAGCAGTATGAATGCCATGGTTTAAATTCTTCCCTTAGTTCATGTGCAAAGAGCCAGGATTCAAAATTGGGTCTCACTGCTCCAATGCCTATGTTCATTTGACCATATTCTCTGTTTTCCTAATTATAATGTGTTTTCACATTTCAGAAGAGCATTCCTAGCTATAATTATGCAGGCATATCAAGAGAAAATACAATTTTGGAGAAGTCAGAAAAGCTAAAGTAGAGTCTCTCAAAATATGTTCCACACCCTCTGATTCAGAATGACCTGGGCAGTTTATTAATATTTCAGCTTTGGGGGTCCGTTTTGAACTCTTAAATCAGAATCTTTGGGTTTTTCTGCTTGCTATGCTTGTACCTGTCCACTGTTAATGGTCTAGTCCAAAAGAGTGAATTATCTGATAAAATGATGCCTTTCCTGCTGTGATGAAAGTTCCCTTTCAACCAGATATTTGCATCTTTGTTCATACCAGCTTGCACAAAAGTAAAAGAGAGCCATGTATTATCAATGATTTAGTGAGCCATCAGTGTAGTGCTAAGTTTTGGGGTACCGCCAAAGCTCTAGCTCAAATTTTCCATATTGATTCCACATCACAGCCAGGGTATTTTCAGAAATATATGTCAGAGATGTCTGTTTGCATGGACGCAAACACAGCACTATTTTCAACACAGAGTTAATACGACACAGAAGCAGTATATCATGAGCTCTGCCCCAGCCACCTCTCAAAGTCACGGTATGGAGGAAGCTACCACTGTGATTAAATATAAAGGTAAAAAGGGCAAGAGAAAAAGAAGGGAGTTGTTTCTCTTAAGAAATTTAAGGCCTTAAGTGATATTTAAAAATGCCTATGCTTTTTAGTTTAGGAAAGCTGACAAGGGCAAAAGGAAGAGCAGTCATGCATCCACACAAGAGCACTTGCCCAAGGTTAGGCATCCTTAGTATTTATGCACATTAAGATTTGAGGAACAATTTGAGGCATTCGTTACCAATCTTTTTAATATATGGGGATCGCCTAGGTCCCCACCCCAGACATCCTAATGCAACTGGTCCAGAGCACTGTGCTCTGTTCCCACACCCAGTGATTCTAATGTGCAGGAGGCATTGAAAACCAC
Source organism: Canis lupus baileyi (assembly GCF_048164855.1). NCBI lineage: Eukaryota > Metazoa > Chordata > Mammalia > Carnivora > Canidae > Canis > Canis lupus. The sequence continues at coordinate 103,815,149 of NC_132876.1, forward strand.
TGAGATCAGGGAACTATTACACTCATCAGTGAAAGCATCTACAAAAGTTCTTGAAAGGCCATTTCTCTTAGGAGCCACCTGCAGTAAGTGTTCATCAGTAAGCAAAAGAAATTAGGAGGTTTTTCTAGGAGAAATAATAGGAAATATGAAAACAGCCTAAGACATCACCCCTCAACAGTAATTAGGTTTGGAATACGGAGTGCTGTGAAATGTGGCAAGCAGAAAATAGAACTTTTAGCTAAAGGAGAATGAAGAAGTGGAAAACGTTACCACCCAGGCTCAGGAAATTGAATTCAACTTAAGAACCAATTGAGAGCCACCATAGGGATCTACAAATGGCAGTGGCACGCTGAAAACTGTGCCTGAAAATGAAAACATCACCAATAGGGTAGCAAGGTGGTTAATCCAATGCATCTTTAAAAAAACCACCTCCAGGGAGTTTTATTTCCTTCTTTCTCCCTAACAGGCAGTTTTAGCTACAACAATGAAGTAATTATACTCCCAACAAAGAAACTGCATGTGAGATCATTAAATTATCTAATCTCTGCTGGTCTAAGTTTGCACTGTCTGTAGAGCTAGGTCAAACCAGGACTGTTAGTCTACTGTTGAAGACTGCTATGAATAAAGATTTAGAGTTGATTTAAGTTGTCTTCGGTTCAGTTGACCACTTAGCCGGCAGAAAAGCAGCAGAAAGGACCCATGTGCGGACATGACACCATGATGCCTGAGTTGTTCCTCATGGAGACACTCACTCCTGAAGTTCGAAGATCACCAGAGCTAGCATGGAGTCAAGAATTCATAATGTGAGAAGAGTTAACAACCATGGGCTCACTGCTTTTGAAATGATTTTATTTAAGCTCTTATGTAAATTAGCACTCAGGGATCCACTTACTATAAAAAGGGCATTATCACAGCGGCACGTCAGTAACATACTTCTGACTCTAATTCTTCCTCCGTTGTTGGGCAGCAGAAGACCTGAAGACTGCCAGCCATATGTGGCAACCGCCAAGTCAGGGATATGCTCTGCTGGACCACTAGATGGGTAATGGTGCTCACTACGGGGGCCAAGTACATTCAAATGACGGTAAGCTCTATTTAGGAACCATTAAGTCACACGATGATCGGTTGAGGCCATTCACTGTAGGTGTTTCTACTCTAAATTTATTAACTAAAAACCCTTAGCTTGGGACCTACAAAACAAAGGACTTGGACAGCGCTCAAGAAATTACTTCGGGAAAACCATATGAAAGACATATTAAATGGCTGAATAGAGCACTCATAAAATTGCTTGTTTTCAAGTATTAAACAAGGACCCCATTAAGACCAAGCTGGCTCTAATGCCTTGGTGGCCTACAGTAAACAAAGTTAAACCTAAGTCAGAGTGAATGCACTTGAATCAGAGAAAAAGAAATTTAAAAACCACCAATCACAAAGAGCCCACTAGGTTTCCCAATAAGGCAACCACTTAATAAGCTACAGTCAGTCAAGCAATTACTTTCCTTTGCTTCTTTGTCTTCTGTATACAATCCTTGCTCCAGCTACTGTCTGTGGAGCGCTCTTAATCCTTTCTTATTTGGTGCTGTCCAATTCAAATCGATGCTTGCTCAAAGACATGCTTCAAAATTTTCATGTGCCTCAGTTTATCCTTTAGCACTTGAAACAAATTCAGCAGTTGTCAGGCCCTGCCTGGTAGCCAAAACTTACACTCCTCTCCCCCAACAAAGGAGACAATTTGTCTCTGGTCTGAGGCTTCAAATTTTAGGGCATATTTATGTGGTTAGAGTTCCTCAAGGTATGATTCTTGATCAGCTGTATTAAAATCACCAAGGCTTCTTTGCCTGCCAAATGCAATTCTTTGCTCCTGCCAGAGACCTAATGAATCAGAATATCTGGTGCCCAGGGCATCTGAATCTGCCTTTGTTTTTTTTTGTTTGTTTGTTTTTTAATTTTTATTTATTTATGATAGTCACAGAGAGAGAGAGAGAGGCAGAGACAGGCAGAGGGAGAAGCAGGCTCCATGCACCAGGAGCCCGATGTGGGATTCGATCCCAGGTCTCCAGGATCGCGCCCTGGGCCAAAGGCAGGCGCTAAACCGCTGCGCCACCCAGGGATCCCTGAATCTGCCTTTGTATAGGCCAACCAAAGACTAAAGTTAGAAAACGACTCCTCTCGTGACTTTCAAACCAGGTGCTTCCTAAAATCAGAAGTTGGGGTCTGAACAGGAGCTGTAAAGTGCCTGATAACAGACCAGCTACTAGCATTTGGATACTGACATCCCCAAGCTTAACTGTATGGCTCCAGGTATGCATCCTCACCGAACACAAACTGCCCCTGGTACTACTGACCACTTTTGGTCCCTGCCCAGCATCAGCACCCCCATCTCAGACTGCCTTGTGCTTTGGCGGTCAATAATCCCTGGGTTTATCCCCAATTCTAAATCACAGTAATTCCTATGGCAGTGGCGGGGAACAGCGGATAAAACCAAAAGGCAAAATGCAGAGGTGGTATTCCAGGGGAGAACTTTTTATTGTGGAACCCAAAATCAAATGGTGCTGATTTCCTAATCGGTGACAATGCCAATGAAGGAAACAACAGTCAACACTGGGAAATCAGGACTGACACTCAGGGATCATGAAATGCTGTAAGTTGATAACAGAGCTCCACATACTGGTCTTTAAGAGCAGAATTCCACCCAGTTGGAGTAAAGGTGTTGTTTTCCATTCATTCATTCATTCATTCATTCATGAGAGAGACACACACAGAGAGAGAAAAAGAGAGAGAGGCAGAGACACAGGCAGAGGGAGAAGTAGGCTCCATGCAGGGAGTCTGACATGGGTCTCGATCCCAGGTCTCCAGGATCAGGCCCTGGGACAAAGGTGGCGCTAAACTGCTGAGCCACCGGGGCTGCCCTGTTGTTTTCCCTTTGTTTGCCAAGCCAGGAACTCAGCAACAGTGAACCTCACTTTCAGATGCGGGGACATATCTTAGAATCTATGGGAAGAAAGGATGTCTTGAAGGGCTGGAGTCTCCTAAAGCCCTCCTGCTTCTAGTTTGGCTGAGCTTAACTGAGGTTGCCTATCAGAATTCTCCTCAGAGGACTTTGGTTGCTCTTTTTTGGTCACTGTTTATATATAGATCCAAGAACTATCTCAACAGAATAATCTTTGTTTTGGCCCAGCCATCTGTGCATTTTTAAAACTGCACAGGTGATTCCTATGAACTACCAGGTTAAGAGCTACACTCCCAGGAATCAGAATCAGGCTGAACCTGACAGGATTGTAGGGCAGCAGGCAGCAGTGGTGAAAATGGCAAGTGGAGTCCGCTACTAGTCCAAGCAAAACAAGCCTCTGGGCAAAGTTATGGGAAAGTCCAACACTTTTTTTTTTTCTTTTTTAAGAGAGAGAGAGAGAGAGAGAGAGAAAGAATCTCAAGCAAGTTCCGTGTTCAGCACAGACCCCGATGTGGGGCTCCATCTCATGACCCTGAGATCATGACCTGAGCCAAAATCAAGAGTTGGACACCTAACCAACTGAGCCACCCAGGCACCCCTGAAAAAGTCTAACTCTTAAGAAACATGAGTATTTCTTTTTATCTAGTCTACCTACTTCCTAGAATGATAAGGAAGGATCAAAAGAGCTCTGCATTATTTTCCAAAATAAGCATGGCTATCCCAGGAAGGGCGAATCCTTTTCCACACTTTTATCTTTCTCCTGCCTCACCAAATACAGGTTACTTTGACACACAGAAAATTTTATTTATAACCTGTGGACTATTAGACATTTAGGTCTGGTATTCAAAAGAATTTCCTACTATGAAAAAATCTCTGAAACATCTAAAGAAAGTAATTTTGGCACTTTTCTATCATTCAAAAATTGATAACTGATTCACTTCTCGCCTCTCAGGTATATTATTTTAGGTGAGGGAATTCCGGTAGTGGTGATTCTCTCAGATCTGTCCAGAAAACCCATTACGAACAACCACAGGAAGGCAAACATCATCTTTCTAAAAGTGAGAGTAAACACGAGGCTTAATTTGTTCATGTGCAGTAAACAGTTTAGTTTCGAAGGCAGAATCTAAAGTGAAGATTTTATTTCTCTCTGGTCATTTTGATCTCCCTGCTTGAAAGGTATTACTGAGATAAGGAAGCATCAAAACCTAGCACCGGGTAATCAGAGTTGAAGGAATATAACTTTGTTTGGGAATTATTGTCTTAAATCTTCTCTGGCTCAAGATACTAAAGTTTGTACCCCTTACAGACTTTCTCCTGAGGTGGCTTGGGCTAAGAATCAAGTCTGTAGGGAACTGAGGAGCGAAATGGTCAATAGCAAAGATTCAGGTGGTAATTATGTGCTTGGGCTTCAGATCTTTCCACTCAGTGGGATGAGAAGGCAAGATCTATTGTAATGCTTCTTAGTTTCAAAGGTTAGGTCACTTTGTGATTATGTTTGTGAGATATTCAACATCGCTATCACTGTGGGAAGAGACAACCAGTGCTGAAACAGTTTTGATCAGCATGGACCTGGGACTAGGGAGGACTTTACATCCCTGAAACCACGGTGGTGTGGAATGAGACCTCAGAGGTGCTATTTGGCTCTTTGTTTACAGAAAGATGTGGAGTCTTCACTGGGGGTAGTAGAGCTCTCGAATGGGTGGTCTCTATTTTGATTAATGAAAGTAGCAATGGGGAGAAAGATGATTTCACAATAGGTGTAAATATCTAAAGCTGCATTTCTTTCCTGACACCAAGTAATCCATCCCACTTGCTGCTTAATATGAAAGTCAGGTGTTCTGTACTAGTACTTAATCAGTTGTCTCTTAAACTTACTATGATAGACATCATTTTACTTCACTTACCCTTTTCCAAAGCTGAATGGACAGCCCCCATAAGAGATGATTCTTTTCTAGAAAATAGTAACCTCGATGTGCCATATTTTGTCCTTGGCAAAAGTAAAACAACACAAACAAGCAGATCTATAACCTGAGAGCTAACTACCATTTCAAATCTCCAGACTAACACTTTTACCTCTTCTCCTTATTCCAGATCATTACTGCATGGAGACAAGAACAGGGAAGGAAAAAGTAAAATTTCCACCCAAACTTTGTTTCTGATGTACCCTGGAAGGGGAGGATGATCAATGCTGGGCCAGCCCCTGACTCAACTCAGCTCAAACAGGGTCTCTTCAGGGAGAATTTGGAAGTCAGGCTGAGAGAAGAAATGGCTTAACTTGCTAAACCATAAAGTTAGGAGCTATGAGTTGTTTACAGCAAATCATCCCCGATACGTTTTTCCTCTAGGAAAAAACAGAGGAAGCCTATCTCAGTGGGGAAAACAAAGCCAAACAAGGAGAGAAGCACAGAGTGGCAGACAAGCTATGCAGAAGGAAGCAGGAATCCCAGGGGCATTTGCTTACAATTCATTTCTGAGTTCTGGAAAAATCTCTGCCTTAAAGTTCATCGAGATCTCTCTGAATCCTGCCATTAAATATCACTTCTACCTTTTGTAGGTATAAGCTAAGCAGGTTAAGTTTCCCTAACTAGCAAGAGGAATCTTGAATATAACTAGTTAGAAAATACAATGGAAACAAGTTATTATTGCTAACAACCAAAAATATAAAATCCCTGGTAATAATAAACTTAATAATAAAAATATTCCAAATTATATGGAGATTTAGATCTAAAAATGGAAATAATTACCTACAGATATAATACAAGAGATGCCCAAGTGGAAGGATAATCTATTCCTAGATGAAAAAGAATCACATAAAAACAGAAATTATCCTGTACTGAAATGATAAATGTACTTTGGAACTTTTAAGGATTTTTTTTAACTTGACAAATTTATTCTAAAGTTCTTTTTGAGGAATGAAGAAAACCTTAACGGGCAAGAACAAGGTAACTTCCAGTGCCTGGTAGTAGAATACAAATTAAAATGACAATTATTACAAGACTATTTATATGTGTGAGAGAAATCCTTGACAAATTTACAAAATCCAAAACCAGACCAAGATTCATCTAAGCATTTACTATTTGATTAAGAATGATCATTAATAAATAGGGTCTGGACATTACTATTTTTGAAGATACACAATTGTAATATAAATTATTCAACAGAATAAATCCCAAATAGAGTATATACAGAAATGTAGTTGAAAAACCACACACATATATAGAATTACAATACAGTGCATATAAATATTAATTTGATCCCTGGTTAATGAAGGCCTTTGTAAATACAAGTATAAATAAATATACATGTGAATATACATGAATATTCATATATATTTATTTTAAAACATGGCTTATGTGACTGTCTAAAGATTTAAAGTATCTTTATATCAAAAATAAACATGAGCAAAATCAGATATGTTGGAAAAAATATTTTCAATTTATACAACAAGTAGGCCTTAATGACATGTTATAAAAGCACTCTTAAAACAGAGAGGATATGAACTGGCAACTTATAAATGAAAAATAAATAAGAAACATTAGCAAACATGCAAATTCACTAAGTGTCCAAGAAAACTAAATTAAAGCAATAATGAAATTCCACTGACTGACCAAATTTTTTTGTGTACTTATTTGTATTGTAATGATAAGAAATATGTTGGCACTTGTATATATTGCTGATGAAGAGTAAATCTGCAGACCTCTCCATCAAGCTGCTTTCCAAAACATCAAAAATGCTCAGAGCCTAACTCAGGTATGTGGCTTTGGGAAGTTATTCTATGGAAATCATCAGAATTATTAACAAAGATGTAACCCTAAGGTACTGCAGACATTTTACCAACGTGAAATTGCAAAGATGCACAATAATAGTAAGGAATTGATCAATTAAACTTTTGAATATTGGGGCACCTCAGCAGCTCAGTGGTTGAGCATCTGCCTTCCACTTAGTGCATGATCCTGGGGTCTGGGGAATGAGTTCCGCATGGGGCTCTCCGCATGAAGCCTACTTCTCCCTCTGCCTATATCTCTGTCTCTCATGAGTAAATAAGTACAATCTTAAAAAATAAAAAAAAAAAAACAACTGTTGAATATCATTGCAATAACTACTGAACAATTATATTAGATTATCAAAGAATATTAATGAAGAAAAGCTCACAATACTACTACAACAATACTACAAGAAATGGTAAATTATGAAATAACATTTATGATAATCTCTAAGAGATAAGTTGTTTAAATAAATGACTAGAATCATATAGACTAAAATAAACAGCTCTGGATATATTAGGATGGTGAGATTTTTGTTTTATTCTTTATATTTTTAAAACTTCCCAAATTTTCCAAAATGAAAATCAGAAAAGAAGCATAATCCAGTAAAAAACAAAGGAGCAATAATATCAACAATACGAAACAAACGAAAAAAGAAATAGAAAAAGAAGGCAGAACAAGTCATTCCAGATAGGGGACCCATATGCAAAAACACTAGAGTGGAAAAGAGTTTGAGATATTCTGGGAACTCCAAGTAATTTCATGTGGCTAAGTCATAGGCTATATCAGGGGTAATTCCAAGAGATGCAATTAAAAAAGGAACTTATCTTCCTAGCATAAGAATATTTTCCTAGTGCTTCAGCAACAAATTATCACAAACTCAAGTGATGTGGGAAACAAAGGCAGAAGAGAAATTATTAAATTTCCTTATTAAAAATCTTTACTGCCGACAGCCTATTGACAAGTCCTTGAAAAAGGCAGAGTGACATTCCTCTAGGGACTCAGGTGCCTAGATGTTAATACTTTGCTAAGGGCAAAAGGCAGTCTCAGTCCAACCCCTAGGATCCTGTAAGTCTACTTTAACATATAAAAATTCCTTTAGAAACTTCCTTTATTTCTAAACTCCCCAAGATACATGTTGGCAATCATCCCCCAAGCATATGGCCCACTGGTATACATCTGAAGGGTCTCATGACTAAGGTTTTATTTATTTATTTAATATTTTAAAAGATTTTACTTATTTATTCATGAGAGACACAGAGAGAAGTAGAGACCTAGGCAAAGGGAAAAGCAGGCTCCCTGCAGGTGCCTGATGTGGGACTCGATCCCAGGACCCCCAGATCATGCCCGGAGCCAAAGACAGACACCTAACCGCTGAGCCACCCAGGTTTCCCATGATTAAGGTTTTATTAGATGGTAAATGACCCTTTCCCAACAATAGCTAGTACCCTCAAGGTCCTGGATATCTTGATTCCAAACCCCCTCCCACTTGAAAGTATATAATGGGCCACTCCTCATGACCCCAGGGCAGCTCTTTTTGCCCACGGGTCCTGTCCTCGTGCTTTAATAAAATCACCTTTTTGCACCAAAGACGTCTCAAGAATTCTTTCTTGGCCATCAGCTTTGAAACCCTAACATTCTTTCCTACATCATCAAGAGCTTGAAACAACAGAGATTTGGTGGTCACAAGTCTGAAAATCAAGCTGTAGGCAGAGAGAGCTATATTCCCTTCTGAGATTCTAGGGGAGAACCCATTCCCTTGCCTTCTCCAGCTTCTAGTAGCTACCCACATTACTTCATTACGTCACTTGTGGCCCCCTTCCATTTCCAAAGCCAGCAATAGCCTTTCAAGTTTTTTTTTTTTAATTTAAATTCAATTTGCCAACATATACTATAACACCCAGTGCTCATCCCCATCAAGTGCTCTCCTCATTGCCCATCACTCAGTTACCTCAATCTTCCACCCACCTCCCCTTCTGCAACCCTTTGTTTCCTAGAGTTAGGAGTCTCTCATGGTTTGTCTCCCTCTCTAATTTTTCCCAGTTTCCCTCCTTTCCTTTATAATCCCTTTCACTCTTTCTTATATTCCACATATAAGTGAAACCATATGATGATTGTCCTTCTCTGATTGACTTATTTCACTCAGCATAATACCTTCCAGTTCCATCCACGCCGAAGCAAATGGTGGGTATTCGTCTTTTCTGATGGCTGAGGAATATTCTTACAATGTCCCCTGTTTCTGACTCTTCTGACTCTCTCTTCCACGTTTATAATGACCCTTGTGATTATAATGGACCCATTCATATAATCCCAGATGATCTCTTTATTTTATGGTTGGCTGGTTAGTAACCTTAATTACATCTGCAGCTTGATTCCCCCCAGCTATATAGTATAAAATATTCAAAAGTCTTGGGATTAGTACTTGAACATTATTGGGGGAAGGGGCATTATTCTGCCTACTACAAAGTATTTTCTCTGGAGATAGACTGATGGTGGGAAGACCAGTTAATAAAGGTCCCTTTAACAAGTCAAGCCTAAGTATTTAACTGGCCTAAAGAAAACGTCTTACTGACACTTGGAGAGTATGAAAGGGTGGAGGGTAAAATGATGTCTTCAAATTCAAGGATCAGAGGAACTGTCCATCTCACTCCTTCTTACAGATTCAAATCCCGTGCTTATGGTGATGCTTTGCATATAGTAGAGGCTCAAGAGACACTTGCTGAGTCATTGATTGACCTAAGAAATAATTCATACCACTACTTTTCTTAGCTTCTAGAGTTCAATGCTTTGCTCTTATATTTCTATACATCTACTGTCTGAACCCTTTATTTTAGCACCTGATCAAGCCTTAACATTATTTATTTTTTGTATTATTTCACCAACTAATTTGTCCATTCATTTTTTGGGAATTAACTGCAATATTACCCATGACTTAGTTTATATAAGAGTGGAAGTCCATCAACTACACTTTCAAATGCCTGGTTTGATGAGCAAAAGCTTTAATCATACTATGTGGACCCTCCACGTAGATAGGACTAAAATCTTTGCTCCCTTTCTTGTATTTTTATTATTGCCTCAAGGCCAATTCCTACATGATCATAAAGGGATTCATTGAGTGGGTTGTGAGGTTATTAGAATAACAAAGATAAAGCTTCTCTTTCTATTTCACATGAGCTAATCCCCCTTGAATATCCTGTTATATTATAGGATTTTAAAAAATAGTACAGCATTTCTGCTGTGTCAATTGCTAAAATGGATAGTCCCCTGCTATTTTAAGTATAGCTGAACTCAACAAATGAAGTAAAAAAAGAGCAGAGCTGAGCAGCTCAGCATCTTAGACACGTTTGTGAACATTTAAAGTAAGTGGGCTATATACCATTTGTCATCTTGGGAATTTTAGAATTTGTCCTGTATTATCTTTGAGTATATATGTAAAATTTAATCATCTATAAGTAATGTTAATGGATTGTCAGGATAATGCTGTGTCAGGATTAGATATATTCATGACAAAGAGGCAGAGTCAAACTTAAACTAAAGCAGAGATCTGGGACGCCTGGGTGGCTCAGCGGTTGAGCATCTGCCTTTGGCTCAGGGCATGATCCAGGGATTGGGTCCCACATTGGGCTCCCTGCATGGAGCCTGCTTCTCTCTCTGCCTGTGTCTCTGCCTCTCTCTCTCTCTGTGTCTCATGAATGAATAGATAAAATCTTAAAAAAAAAATAAAATAAAAATAAAGCACAGATCTGAGGGTATGCCAAAAGCTGAAGATGGTGTATGATCTTCCTGTCTATAAGATAAATAGTGGCAATGAAAGTAGTCATGACTACTAGTCCAGAATACATGTGGGTCCATTTCGGCTTCTGCCAAACACAGGAAGAGAGACTGACCTGGATCTTTAGACCAAGGGATGAACGAGTTCTTCGGTTGAGAAACAATACAACTTAACAGGGTAGAAAAGGGCATGTGCTAAAGTCAAGAATGAAATGGTAAAACAATACAAAACAAAACAGGAAAAAGGCAGAAAATGTTGAGAATACTAATGGTAAGTAAAAACAAATTGCAAAATGGGTTTCAGATGATGGTAAAATATTTCTTCTCTGTCTTCCTTTCTTTCCCTCTCTCCCTTTCTTCCATGCTTAATGAGAAACTTTGTGCCAGCCCTCATACTAAGTTTCAAAGAGTATATTTGTGGCAATTTCATAATTCAATAAATAAAAATAGGTCCTTGATTTTTTTTATATTTTATTTATTTATTCATGAGACACACACACACACACACACACACACACAGAGGCAGAGACACAGGCTGAGGGAGAAGCAGGCTCCATGCAGGGACCCCCATGTGGGACTCGATCCCCGGTCTCCAGAATCACACCCTGGGCTGAAGGCGGCGCTAAACTGCTGAGCCACCCGGGCTGCCCAGGTCCTTGATTTTGAAGTGTAATAATCTATATATAATAGTTTACCCATGAATTATTTTAACATCTACATTGATACAGTGTCTCCTGGAGATGCCTTTTTTAAAGACTCCTTTTTAAAGCCATGTGAAATTGTTCCTGCCTTACAGGAACTCACCCTTGAATGAAGGACCCAGGCATAAAGACATTTACAATATATTCTAAGAAGTTCTAATGAAGGATTGAGAGATGAACAAGTATACTAAGAAAGGAGAAAAAGAAGAAGGAAGGAAAAACTTTTCAGGTAGAGATTATTTCCCAGAATTTTTTTCACTTGGGAATAAAATGATAAATGTATTCAAAGGTCAGAATTATGGAAGGCCTTACTTCTTTGCTCAGTGTTATAACCTCTCCTAAAAGCAGTGGAAAGCTTCTAGTGAAGTTTTTTGTTTTTTTTTTTTTTAAGCAGAATGACCTGCTCATTGGTACTTGGACGGTAAAATAAAATTGAAGCATTCCAAGGCAGCTACTGTTAAGAAACAAATACATAAACTTTTTATTCATATATCAATTCAGCAAATATTGTTAAGCAACTACTAGGTACAGAAATCTATGTTCGGTTTCGATGATACGGTTCTGAGCAAATCAGGCACAATACTGACCAAATGGACCTTATGGTCTTAGTGACAAGGTAAAGGTTTTGGAATATATTCTAATTATATTGGGAAACTTTTAGAGAACTTGATTCTGCTATGTAACATAATCTTATTTCTGTTTGCAAAGGATTGATTTGGGTGCTATGTAGTTTGTGGATAACACCAGAGGCAAGAGTTTTCACTCCTAATAATTAGGAGATCACTGTAATACTCCAGGTTAGGGATGATAGCATATTGGAACAAAAAAGAAGATGGAGAGAATTAAACACATTTGGGATCTACTATAGGGATGGAATGAATGGTTGTGCCTCTAGCTGAATGATAAGGGAAAGAATGTAGATAGATAGGTTAGTCGTGGGTTCTCAAGAGTGTGTTAAAGTTAAGAGTTTTTGAAAATTTAAAAAAAATCCCTTAAGAGTAGTATTTTTTTTAATATTTTATTTATTTGAGAGAGAGAGAAGGAAAAGCAGACTCTCTGCTGAGCAGAGAGCCCAACGTGGGGCTCGATCCCAGGATCTCGAGATCATGACCTGAGCAGAAGGTAGACGTTTAACCAGCTGAGCCCCAAGTCACCCCAAGGGTAGTAATTATTAGGGGAACCTGGGTGGCTTAGTGGTTGAGCATCTGCCTTCGGCTCAGGTTGAGATCCTGGGGTCCTGGGATCAAGTCCTGCATCAGGCTTCCTACAGGGAGCCTGCTTCTCCCTCTGCCTATGTCTCTGCCTCTCTCTCTTTCATGAATAAATAAAATCTTAAAAAAAAAAAAAAAAGAGTAGGCAGTTTGGTATACAAATGTTTTGTTCAGAAATAAGACATGGATTTGAGATAAATGGTATTTAAAACCTTGTAATGGAGTCAAAGAATATAAGAAGAACATATGGATAAGGATGAGAAGGGAGGTCAGGGCCAACGTAACTTTGGAAGATTGGGCAGAAGAGTCAAACAAGAGCCTGTTAGACAGGAGGGCATAATTTGGGAAGCCAAAAGAACAAAGTATTTCAGGAATGGAAGAGATAAGAGATGAAATGTTGCTAAGTAAGACCATCAACATAGAGATTGTTGTTGACCTTGATGACAACAGTTTCCATGAGGTAGAAGAGACAGAAGAGTACTCATGGGAAGGGATCTGGGGAGGAAAGCAAGGAGGTTGAGACAGTGACTGTAGATAAGTATTCTGGTAAAATTTTCTATAAAGTGAAAAAAGAAGTTGTAGTTGATGGAGGGAACTGAGGGGGTCATGGGATGAGGGTAATTTAATACGGGTGACACTAGAGCATATTTGTGTGTGAATAGAATGATCTTTTAGGTAAGTAATAACTGATGATTCAGGAGAAAAAGGACTCACTGCAAGAAGAAAATCTTTAGAAAGCAAAATACGAATGAGATCAAGATCATGTGGAAGTTCAGCATTTTGCCAGGCAAGTGCAGTGAAAGGAGTGAAAGGCCTTTAAGTTATGGATGGTCAGGGACTTGTTAGAACACAAGACTCCAGAATCTAAGCTGTATAAGAGAGGAAGTGCATTCATTTGAGGGGTGACTATGAGGAGTGTGATGGTGGGTACGAAAAGAACTAATGACAACAGAGGGGACGTTTAGGTGTAATTAAAAAATGGCAGTACATAAGGTGGAAGAACCGGTGGTGGTGGTAGGGAAGGTTGCAATTACAAGATTACCACCATGCTGAGTGTTATGAGAGAGACACAGAAGTCACTGCAGGAACATCAAGCCAGGCAGACACAGCCATATTTGCAATGTGAAGGAGTGTTTCTAGCAGAGTTGTCATTTAAGTTGAGCTCTAGAAGGTAAAAGACATAGGTAGAGAAAAGGGCAAAGTGCTATATTTACAAAGAAGGCCATGACCTTTTAAATGTCTGAATTCCTCTATGTTCCAGGTACCAATTGAAGATGTGGAGATAGAATAATTGATAAGAAATACAAGTTCCTGCCTGTGTGGAGCTTGCATTCTAATGGGAAAGGCTAAAAGAAGTTCTAAAGGCAGGGACAGAAAGTAGCACAGCCAAGGATTCAGAGATACTGGGTGGGGGAGGTGACATCATGGTGGGCCTTGGATAACTATTTAGGGTTTTATCGTATGGGCAAGGAAAATCCACTGAATGGATTTGGATAGTCAAGGAACAGATCTGCAGTTTTCTATTCTAAAATCTCTATATGATCATTGTAAAAGAATTAAAATGAAGATGGTTAAACTAAGAAAAAAAAAAGGATTTTTCCCCTTTTCTGGTCATCCAACCATAAAAATACTACTGTTGTTATATTATTTTTTGTTTCCTTATAGATAGACACAAAGATACGTACGCATATTAGTTTTCTGTACACAAATGTAACCATTCAATATGTATTTTCTCTGTGCATGTACACATAGAGGAAGAGACTTAATATATTTGAGTATTTAATCATATCAACACATACAGATCTACCTCAATTCTTAAAAGAGTTTAATTTACTTCTTTGCAGCATTGATTCTTTTTTTTTTAATTTATTTATGGAAAGGAAGAAGAGTTGTGTAGTATTTTTCTTTTTTTTTTTTTAAGATTTTATTTATTTATTCATGAGAGACACACAGAGAGAGAGAGGCAGAGACACAGGCAGAGGGAGAAGCAGGCTCCATGCAGGGAGCCCGATGTGGGACTCGATCCTGGGTCTCTAGGATCAGGCCCTGGGCTGAAGGCAGCACTAAACTGCTGAGCCACCAGGGCTGCCCAACATTGATTCTTAATTTATTTAAGTTGCCTTCTATTACTAGCTATCTAGATTGCTCCTTTTGTTTGTTTGTTTGTTTGTTTGTTTATTTATTTATTTATTTATTTTTGCTCCTTTTTTTAAACCAGGTATTAAAAAGATGTGCAAAATTGTAAATCAAATTGTAAAACACTCTTCTAATTTTATTTTGTTTTGAGAAACAGTTATTTATAAAATATGTTATTTTTATTAACATAATTGGGTTGAAAGACAATTACCTATGGGTTTCTCCTGTTTTTGAACATCCTTTCGAGTTGAGACATTCAGTGCCTTTGTTCTGGATTCCTTTTTCAAGGATGTTCATATCATGAACACGCTGGAAGATAGCGAGCATGTCTCTAAGGTATGTTTACTGTCCATTATAAAAGAATAAGGTTCCTAAACTCAAAGGGTTCCTAAACTCAGGGTGCCTCTCCTGTGATGCAACTCACTGCATGTGCTGGTGTCACCTAGCCCTCTTCACAATGCTCTGTGGGAACTGGGGCTTGGAGAACGGGGAAAATAAAATGGTGACACTTTTTGCTTCTGATATTGTTTCGAATCCTAATGTTCCCTGTCTGTGATGTAGGCATCTCATTTCTTTTGCCAGCATCCTTGAAACTATGGCAGACTAACTTGTAAAATCTCAGGACATGTCACAGCTCTAAAATAGTTTATTAAAAAAAAATTGTTTCAGTTTTAATACTGTATGTATCAATAGACATACCCCACATAAATTCAGGCTTTTAAGGTCAACCATCTTCTAGGGTATAAAGATGTCCTGATATCAAAAAGTGTGAGAACCACTGCTATGTAATATTTCATTGTGTTATTTATACTACAATTTATTTCTCCATTTACTGATGGACACTGGGTAGCTTATCTCAGCATTTATGAATTAAAGTGCTACAAATATTCTAGTATATTTTTTATATACTTTTATTTTAGTGGAGAAGATATGTAGACTCTGTGCTATTGTAAATGGTATCATCTTTAAACATTTCACTTTCCAATTTTCTGATATAAAGAAATACAACTGCTTCTTTTTTTTTTTTTTTTTTTTAAGATTTCATTTATTTATTCATGAGAAACACAGAGAGAGAGGCAGAAACATAGGCAGAGAGAGAAGCAGGCTCCATGCAGGGAGCCTGATGTGGGACTCGATCCTGGGACTCCAGGATCACGCACTGTGCTGAAGGTAGGCGCTTAACTGTTGAGCCACCCAGGCATCCCACAACTGCTTTTTATGTACTGACTTTGCATATAGTAGTCTTGCCAATACCCCTGTTAATTTGATTAGTCTTTCTGTTGATTATTTCAAATTTTCTAAATACAAAGGGATATTGTATGAGGATGACAATTTCTTCCTTAAAATTCCATATACAGGGATCCCTGGGTGGCGCAGCGGTTTGGCGCCTGCCTTTGGCCCAGGGCGCGATCCTGGAGACCCGGGATCGAATCCCACGTCAGGCTCCCGGTGCATGGAGCCTGCTTCTCCATCTGCCTGTGTCTCTGCCTCTCTCTCTCTCTCTCTCTCTCTCTCTGTGTGTGTGTGTGTGTGACTATCATAAATAAATAAAAATTAAAAAAAAATTCCATATACATTTTTCCATTTTTCTTCCATTTTTGCACTTAGGGCCTCACATTGAATGATGAGTAGAAGTGATTAAAAATACATTCTTTTCTTCCTCATTACAGAAGGAAAGCTTTCAATGTTTCACTATTAAGTACAGTGTCCCTGTTATGTTTTGTTTTTGTAGAAAATCTTTATCCGATTAAGAAAGATGTTGGGAAGCCTGGGTGGCTCAGCAGTTGAGCGTCTGCCTTTGGGTCAGGGCATGATCCCAGTCCCGGGATTGAGTCCCACACTGGGCTCCCTATGGGGAGCCTGCTTCTCCCTCTGTCTATGTCTCTGCCTCTCTCTGTCTCTCATGAATGAATAAATAAATAAAATCTTTAAAAAAGATTAAGAAAGTTGTCTCCAATTTGTACTTTTCTAAGAGGATTTTTTTATAAGTCATATTTGGACATTGTAGTTTTTCAAATGCTTGTCCTACATCCATTGAGAAGACGTGATTTTGGTGATTGCATTCTTATTTATTTATTTATTTATTTATTTATTTATTTATTTTTATTTATTTATTTTTTTGGTGATTGCATCTTTAAAATGAATTTTATATGTGACAACATTTTTATTTTCTAAGGAAGCCCTAAGCCCAATGTGGGGCTTGAACTCATGACCCCAACATCAAGTGTCTCATGCTCTACTCACTGAGCCAGCCAGGTGCCCCTGGCTATCTCATTTTTAAATTTTATTTATTTTAATTTTTTTTAAGATTTTATTTATTTATTCATGAGAATATACAGAGAGGAGAGAGAGAGAGAGAGAGAGAGAGAGAGAGAGGCAGAGACAGAGGAAGAAGCAGGCTCCATGCAGGGAGCCTGACATGGGATTCGATCCTGGGTCTCCAGGATCAGGCCCTGGGCTATAGGCGGCACTAAACCGCTGAGCCACTGGGGCTGCCCTATCTCAGTTTTTTAAAGAAAATTTCTACCTCATCTAAGCTTTTTACTTATCATTCCAAAGTTGGCCATAATATACTCTTGTGCTCTTTTAAATGTCTGTGTAATCTATAATAATGTCTCTTTTTTCATTCCTGAGATATCCATCTATCCATCCATCTACACATTTTTTGAATTAATCAATCTTGCCATGGTTTATCAGTATTTTTAGTCTTTTCAAAGGAACATACTTTGGCTTAATAGTTTCTATAATTTTCAATTTTACTCATTTCTGCTATTATCTTTATCATTTCCTTTTTAAAAATCGTATTTGTATCTAATAAATATGCTGTTCTTCTTTTTCTAATGTCTTTACACAGTTTTCTGTGGCAGGATCCAATCAGGAAAACAGTGATCATATTAAGCATTTAAAACAGACAGAATTGTTTACTTCCTATCCTCAGCCTCAGAAAACCACTGGTGTTTTCTAACACTATAATTTAGATTTGTCATTTCTAGAATTTCATATAAATGGAATCATATAATGCATACTCTTTTCTGCCTAGCCTTTTCATTCAGTAAAATGTTTTTTAGACTCATCGTGTTATTACAGATTATCAGTAGTGCTAGCTTATTGCTAATATTCCATTGTATAGACATACCACAGTTTGTTTATTATTCACCTGTTGGTGGACATTTGGGTTGTTTACAGGTTTGACCATTAAGGGTAAAGATTCTGTAAACAGCAGTATATTAGTTTTTGTACAGACACAGATTTTCTTTTTTTCTCAGATAAATATGGAATCATTGCATCATACGGAAATTTCATTGAGATTTTAAATGCAATTCTTAAGAATGTTTAGTTAGTGCTGACTGAGCTTTTATTCTGTAAATAGATTAGTGCTTACCCCTACTTTTCAGTATTAGGCACTTTTTTTTTTTCACCTGTAACTTCAGAGATAAGTTTGTGGATTGTTAGGAGATGGTGCATTTAAAACCTAGACCTAAATTCATGGTGGTTAAATATTTATTAAGTGCAAACATAGTTGTTGTGATAAAGTAATTAACTTTATTTATATTATTTCATGTTATTTTTTTTTTAAAGATTTTATTTATTCATTCATGAGAGACACACAGAGGGAGGCAGAGACATTGACAGAGGGAGAAGCAGGTTCCTCACCAGGAGCCTAATGCAGGACTCAATCCCAGGACCCCACGATCACACCCTGAGCCAACGGCAGATGCTCAACCACTGAGCCACCCAGGTGTCCCTCATGTTTTCATGACTACCTAAAAGGGTCTGTATATTTTTTTTATTTTTCACATGAGATATAAATAAGGCAAAGTTATGTTAATTAACCTACCCAAAGACACAAAACTCAGAAGCTGCAGAGCTAGGATTTGAACCCAACAAGTCAGATTGCCAAGTCTGTTCTTAACTCTACTGCCTTAAATATACAAGAAGGTTTGGTGTATTTTAAAACCGCAATTAATTTATCTTGTTAGAATCTCATAGTTTTTCAAACTTAGTAAAGCTATTTATCACATAACTCAGCACTCAAATAATCTATCTACCTACCTAAATATATAAACACCAAACACTGTTTATCCATCCATGTGATATTTTGGTATTAATTAGAATTATCAATTAGAACATCCTTAGTAAACACTAACAGTACATGATTGATTAAATTTACAAAAAACTATATACTCCATATTGTTGGGTTTTCTTTTTTTTTTACAGCTGTGGTTTGTTTGAGCTCATGTACAGTACGTTCCATGATTGTACAGAATAAATGCCTGAACAGCTGTGACATCCTCACCTAATCTCTGAACTGCTGGCATCAAGGAATAAATGAAAAATCTATAATGTTACTGTATTAATCATCATGAGAGGAAAAGTTCAATTATATGTTTTTCTGAGAAAAAGTTACAGTTGCCTATTATCAATTTTGTGATTAAATGAATCACGTGTCTTTTTAAGGAAATTATTTTTAAACTTGCTTATAAGATACCTTCAAGGGGCTTATAAAAATAATGGCAACATTTTATCTTCTAAACTCTAGCAACTACAATACAATCTCTATGTAAACAGAAAGTATGTTACTTGAGTACATGGCTTTCCAGTTTATCATGTCTCCTATTGATATAGAAGACTGCCACTAAGATCATTAAATAATCATTTCTAGAGAAAAAATATCACCTATATTAGGTCACAAACAGTTGGATTTACAACTGAGAGACCTCTCAGACAAAAGTTTGAAAGAAGAAACATCACACTTCTCACAAACCACCTGAAAGGGGCTGCTTATAGAAAGCAGTTGTGGGGAGGGGGTGGTCGAGGGGATGTGCTTTCTAAGATAGTAAGAAAGGATATGGATCACTTAAACAAAAATCAAATCTCGGCCTATATATTTAGGCATTCAGTACTTGGAACACACAAAAAGATTACAACTTTCTTTCTGTTTATCCAGGGACAGAACTCCCCTGTAGTTGTGATCTGTGATTTTTATAAACCATACCAGAAAAAAAAAATCATCAAAACAATAACCAATTTGGTAAAACAAATACAGACCAAAAAACCCCCACAAATTTCAACATTCTAGGTTTTAGCACTGATAGTTACTTATGACACATTACACTAATTTCTCAATATTAACTGCCTTAAAAATACTCTATTTCACACGTTATGAAAAGGCACATTTACTGCTCAGGGAAACACTGATTTCAAGTTGCAAGAAACCCAAGCAAAAGCTATATGGGATGCCATTTACAGAGTGTCATAAAAGTGAAATGTAGCTAATGAGCCCTTCACAATGGTTTGCATCCTGCTCGCTTCTGACTCTGCCTCTATGGCAGCTACTGTTCAGAAAAAGTCCATCCATTCCATGGAAATCTGGCTGCTCCCTGCTCCAGTATCAGTGTTAGAAAACTCAATTTAAATCAAACCTAATCACTTCTGCCAGCCGCAGTGCGCTTCCCAACACTCCTCACCCACCCGAACATTCTAGCATGACTTTGTTTCTTGCATCTCTCAGCCTTCCTCCAATTCAGCCACAGTCTAATTGGCTGGCTGGGGATTCCACTGTCACTCAAGCTAAACCCCAGGCTCATTGAGGAAATTGGAAGCTGAGTTTGCAGTTTGAGTTTGGTTCCAAGGGTACATATTTCCTGGTTTTTGTTTTTTTTTTTAACCCCTCTGAGTAGCCAGACAGAAGGTAAGAAAATGTATGAAACTGTATCTTAAAATATAGCAGATCATTTTCTCAGACACATTTAATTGTTTAGTTCTATGCTGGTGGTCAAGAAAGGAACTAAAGGCTTGTCTTCACATTTGCCACAAAAAAAGGAAGCCATGACATCATCTGGAAGCCACTTCCAACAACCATTAGGTTACCTTTTTATTTTTTATTATTTTTTTTTTCATTTAAAGAATAGTCTGTTTTTTAGGTTACTATTTTTAAAAATGCTCTCCTGTGACCTCAAGGCTATAAGTTTTGGGAAGAAATTTAACAACATTTTATGTGAATACCAATCAAGACAATTCAAGATTTTGTTTTTTGCTTCTAGATTAAGGCTGGTAGCCTCTATCTACCTACCGACCTACCTATCCATCCATCCATCCATCTCACAGAATGTGAAATATTTCTAGATTGTTACTCATGTATCTGATGCTATATAACATAAGAAAAATTTCTTCTAGATTCTGCTGTGCAAATCAAAGGGAGATATTATTAGCACCATGTCATCAAGTTTTATTTCACTGTACATAAACACAAGACCAGGTGGTAGGTTCTCTGGTTTTGTGATCAAGCATGGAGGGTTGCAGAAAACCTGACACAGTGTCCTTGCCCTCCAGTAGTTTCTATCTTATGAAGGAGATATTGCATGGTATTCTCTAGAAAGTACCAAATATGTAACAGAGATAACAACTGATTAAGAGTTTCAGAGGAGGGGAAAGATGACTTTTTATTAGCCACTCTCTCCTTTGCCTTTCTGGTCAAAGGTAGGGCAGAAGAAATAGAAAAAAAAAAAATCTTGATGATTGCTTAGCCTCAGCCCTCCACTAACTCATAGTGGCTTTGTTCTCATTCAGCATTAGCAAACCCTATGGCGGTGGCTCTGTCAGTTAAGCATTTGCCTTCAGCTCAGGGAATGATCTCAGGGTCCTGGGATCAAGTTCTGCATCCAATCTGGCTCCCTACTCAGAGGGGAGTCTGCTTCTCCTTCCCCATTGTTCACACACACACTCTCTCTCTTTCTCTCTCTAAAATGAATAATAAGTAAAATCTTAAAAAAAAGGTAAAAAAAAAAAAAAAACAAAACCCCACATACCCTACGGCCATTACACAACCATCTCCATAATGAGTGAAATGCAAGCCTAGCTTATCCCAGTACCATAAATTCACAATTGACTTAAACAATGGAAAGAAAGCCAGTGCCCATGGTGTATTAAATATTTGTGTCTAAACATGGTTCAAGTACAGATAGCAAAATCTTTTTAGCCCAAATGTAAATTCACTTGAATCAGAACCAGACTAGAATTCATTCTGGGAGAACCAAAGCGGATTCTTCTTTTTTCTTTCTTCTCCTTTTTGTTTTTGCATTTTCTTATAGCATTTACTTTCCTGTCTTAAAGAGTAAAGATGTTGTTAAGTATAAGCATATGCCTCTCTGTTTTTTGGCCATTCAAATATTCTTAAACTAAACACAATCTGCTATCTTTTTTAGATGCCTTGTTTTCATTTCCTATCACATAACCCCCTATGTTCACTTTTTATTTCCAGTCTTGGTCAATTAAATATCTTAATATATATTTTCCAAGTGTTCTCTTGTTTCCCCCTTTTTTCAACTGCCTTATTTAACTTTATCATATTCTGGACCCATTGGTGGGTCCCAGAATATGTACACAAAATGCAGGCAACCCTCCCTAATAAAAGACAACATTTGTTGTTGTTCAGAGAAAAATATCATTAAATGGATATGAATCTTATAATGTTCTTCCTTCTGGGGAGCGGTCACTGAATTGGCTTTTACTCACTGCTAGATTGCAAACTAGTTAGCCCTTTAAAATGGGATAGTCATTAAAAAAGTGGATGCAGATTACCTACCTGATTCTAGGTTCATACAAACCCGCATAATTGTAATAGGCACTCAGAAGGACAGAGTGATATCATTCGCATTTCCTATTACACGAAATCATTTTGTATCATTTGACATTTTTTCACTTTAGAAGAAAATCCCTTAAGAGTCTTTTTATGAAACAACCCATCCTGTGAAATACCCTAAGCAATTTTCCTAAACCTTCATTCTTTCATGATGATAATGATGATGATAATGTTGATTTGGGGGCCATCTAGTCCCACATAATATGTCCAAGCAAATTATAGGATAGAGGTTTGTATAAGATTTGATTAGCATTTTCAGATTTGTCCCATTCTCTGAAAGCTGCTCCCTCTTCTTGTAGCTAGCTTGTTGAACCACAGTCACTGAAACATGGGGAGCATTGATGGAAAAAGTATCAGTTCTTTAGGAATGCAAATTTAATTAACTAGGAATCATTAGGTTTCTTAAATTTCCTGAACCTCAATTTTCTTACCTTATAAATGAAAAAGTTCAAGAATGCATTTTTTAATTTTTTATTTATTCATGAGAGACACAGAGAGAGAAAAGCAAAGACATAGGCAGAGGGAGAAGCAGGCTCCACGCAGGGAGCCCGATGTGGGACTTGATCCCGGATCCTGGGATCATGCCCTGGGCCAAAGGCAGATGCTCAACCACGGTGCCACCCAGGCATCCCAACAATGCATTTTTAAAGATCAACTATACACAGGATATATAAAATATATGTAATATATATTATTACAATGTTATATAGCATATTTATAATATCTGTATTTTTCTATTTTTGTTTTTATTGTAACAAAAACAAAAATAGATTATCTATTATACATTATATGATATATTATAGTATATATGTTATATAACATTGTAGTATATAAATAAAATAATTATACACACACATATAATGGGAATTTCATTAGAAGAGCTGCCATTATTTGAAAGCAAACATGTTTTGTTTTTCTTTGATGACTGAGCTCATCTATATCCCAGAACATTATTTACTTCATTCCCCAAGTCTTTTCCCATCACACATAGGAATGAATCTCTATCAAACTAGAGCACCCAGTGGTCACATTCCCTCTACTTCACTCCATCACAATTCTTTGGAAGATTCCTTCCATCCTCACAAACCCAGGTGCCTTTTGTTTTTCTTTTAAAGATTTTATTTATTCATTCATGAGAGACACAGAGAGAGAGGAAGAAACGTAGGCAGAGGGAGAAGCAGGCTCCCTGCAGGGAGCCTGATGTGGGACTCGATCCCAGGACCCCAGGATCCCAACCTGAGCCAAAGGCAGAGACTCAACCACTGAGTCACCCAGATACCTTTTCTTGGCAATTCCTTGGTCCAATCTGATTGCCTACAGACTCTGAGTGCAGGAGGCAGGGATGAACTAAAATGGCATAGTGAAGAAAATCACTAATATTTTTTCCAGATAAAACTGATAATTTAATAATATTATACCAATATGTTACTATTTTAACAGTATCTATCTACTTTTCTCCATCTTAACATCTTAACTGTTGTCCTACTTTTTGTTTGGATCAGGACCTAAGAAGGGCTCAGCAATATAAGTTAATATCCTATCCCACTTTATTTTATTTTTTTAAAAGATTTTATTTATTTATTCATGAGAGACACAGAGAGAGGCAGAGGCATAGGCAGAGGAAGAAGCAGGCTCCCTGTGGAGAATCTGATGTGGGACTCGATCCCAAGACCCTGGGATCACAACCTGAGCCAAAGGCAGATGCTCAACCACTGAGCCACCCAGGCTTCCCTCCCATCCCAATTTAGAGAAGAGGTCAGGAAATAACATGCCCTGCCTCATATAATCCTGTGGCCGTGTCCACATTATTTGTCCAGTCCAGTCAGATCCATAAGCAGTGTCATCAGGCTTGTTCTGGAACAAGTTATGTTTTAGTTCTTTCTTGCTTTTTTCAAGAACTAGCAGACCCCACTGCAATAGGATATTCAAGCTTTCATTTCCTTGGTGGACCAAGCACTTTGTGAATTTGTCCCTCCCTCATTTCCAGCCCTAATCAAAAGGATGTCTGTCCTATATCTTCAGTATTCAGGTCCCTCTAGATAAGCTGATTGATACTTTTTAGGTAATATACTAATGATTACTCATTAACGTTCTGTCTATCCTACCAAGTGCTTAGTTTTAAAAAGTCTTCAGTGACTACTGGATACCAAAAGAATCCAAGTATATAGTCATGTGAAAATCATCGGTTTAGGTGAAGGACTGAAGGAAAATATTTTGAGCTTAAGGAAATTTTCAGAATCCCTCCATTCATCTCCATGCAAAGCATGCTTATGATTAAGATTAGCTTCAAGCATTTTCTTCAAATAAAATGATCAATGATGTATACAATGATGTATACCTTCTAGATACAGAAGACTGAATGATTATATATGTAAAATTACTTAAATATGAATGGGCGTGAACCTATCAATTTGGACAGAATGTTTATCTGTGTTTTAGAACTCTAAAAGCGTTCACCTACTTCCCACGGTTTTATTTCTCTGTTCTCCAATGAACAAAATAAAGGCCAGTGCCACAAGGTCTATAAAGCAAAATCTGCTCTTTGAGGAAGTTTGTGATCCCCAAAGCCCTAGTTCATTCCTCCCCTCTGTCCCACTCTGGTACCTCTTTCACATTTAGACTATTTCATCAGTGGTTGAAATCAAACATCAAGTCGGCCTTGCTTAGGTTTTCTACCCTGGAATATAAGTTACTTAAAGTGACATCCAAATGCTTGAAGAGTTTGTGAAGAAAAGACCAGGAAAAACAGAAGACAAATTATATGGGATTTAGCTATACCTAAGAGAGATACTTGACCGTCTTGACATTTAATGAATATGTAATGTTTTATGCAAGTGAACACTTTTTTTCACTGATTCAGTAACTCTGGCACTCTGAATCAAATACCATTAGCACTTGGTTTAAACAGAAATATTTTGAGTAATTCAGTAACAATTCAGCTACTTGAATATATTATGCAGGAAGCAGAGGAGGTGGTATAATGTATCAACACTCATAAGTTAACAATAAACGTATCAATTTCTTAAACAGATTATGGTATGACAATTCCAGCAACACAGAGTGACCACAATGTAAGACACTCAAAGTGGATTCTTCCCTCCATTATTGTTTTCTGGTATTATTTAAATGATATTTTCTTCTTCTTCTAGTACCATTAATGCTCTCTCTTCAACTATATATGTCAAGGTATCAGAGACTTCCAAAGACCAAAATATAATTGTTGATTCTTGCTGCTTCCACTCACAACAATAAAACTTGCTGTACATTAAATCATACTTAGTTTGACCAACTCTCCAGATTTGCCTGAGGAGTTTCCCAAGACACAGAACTTGCAGTGCTGAAAGTTAAGAAACCCCCAGGTGTACCAGGAGAAGTAGGTTGCCCTAAACCATCATCCATGTAATTGCTGAAATTAACACCTAGGTGTGAACCTTGGTTTCTCCTTTCCTGTAATTCTTCAGACCTAAACAGTCAGTAAATCTTGAAACCTCTATCATGAAAACATTCCCTGGACTCACTGCTTCTTACTTTTCACCTGTAGTCATAACAGGCCAAACCAGCACCACTACTCACCAGGGGAACTACAATGTCCAATGAAATGTTTCCTAGCCAAGGTTGCCCATTTACAGAAGTTCCTAGTCATGAATAGGGGCCATACAGAATCTTGTTTCCACCTACTTCCCCAACCTCATCTCCTACTACTCTTGAACCCACCACTAAGATCCAGCACTGCTGATTGTGCTTCTTCTCCTTAACACGCCAAGCTTAATCCTGCCAGGAGGTCTGTGCGCAGCTGTTCCCACTGCTTGCAGTGATTTTTCTCTGCAACTTGCCATATATTCTAAGGTTACATATCCTCTTTGCAAAGAGCCTTCCTTGGCCGCCCAATCTAAAATTCCATTTGGTGACTTTCAATCGCATCATCATGATCTAATTCTCTGCATAACAAGTAGTACTATATCTGATAGTTTGTATTTTTATCTTGTTTGTACTTTATTTTATATTCTAAAGTTAAATGTTTAAAAATCATGTACAACTATGCAAACAGTAAGAACACAACCATTTAAAATATATGCAAGGAACTATTTTTTAAAATTAAAAAAAAAAATATCTAGGCCTAATGTAGGGCTTGAACTCATGATCCCAAGATCAAGAGCCACATGCTCTACTGACTGAGCCAGCTAGGTGCCTGTAGGCAAGGAAAATTTAAAACAAATATTAATATGGATTTTGGGGTGGTAAAATCACAGGCCATTTGTATTTTCTTATGCTTTTTGAATCTCCCTTATTTTTTTTCATGACCCTGAGATCATGACTCAAGCCAAGATTAAGAGTGAGATGCTCAACTGATTGAGCCCTTTCCTATTTTTTTTAAAAGATTAAAAAAATTGTTTTAAAGATTTTGTTTATTTATTTGACAGAGAAAGAGAGAGCACAAGCAGGGGGAATGGCAGAGGGAGAGAGAGAAGCAGGCTCCACGGCAAGCAGGGAGCCTGATGCAGGGCTCCATGCCAGGACCCTGGGATCATGACCTGAGTTGAAGGCAGACACTTAAATGACTGAGCCACCCAGGTGCCCTAAAGATTTTATTTTTAAGTAGTCTCCATACCAAACCTGGGGCTTGAACTCACAACCCCGAGATCGGGTCATATGCTCTACTGACTGAGCCAGCCAGGGTCCCTTCCATATTTGTATTATACATTATGCTTTCATAATTTTAGAATCAAACAAAGTCAAAATCAAGTTTGTCATAAAAGGGGTTCCACCTCTGCTTTGGAAGCCTTGCTGCCTTACCCAGCATGGTTTAGAAGGCCATACTCTCTGCTCCCTTTGTTTTCCTTGTATGCCTCTATCATAGTACTTCTTATATCGTTTACAAGTTTTTCTTTATCTCTTGATCTCATCTTCTAGATTCTGAACTCCACTGGGGAACAGAGGGCAAGATCTGTGTCTTTGAGGTTATATTCCTGATATCTATACATATAAGATAAACAAACTTGCTCTGCCTTTAAATATTTCTTTTCACTCCTATACCACACTGCTCTCCAATCAAAGGCACAAAAGGTTTCACACTTGCAATTCCTATCTACATATGTTTGGCTGTACGGTTTTTCTCAAAATAAAAATATCAACAAATGTCAATAAATTGTCTATGCAGGTTACTTATAACTGCTCAACCTACCACTCCACTCCTGTCTTACATTAGAACAATTATACAGAGCAAACTGCTTGGGACAGTCTGGCTTCTCTACATTTTGTTCATTATCACATAAATACATTCTAACTAGATCGATTATCTGTTTCAAAATCTGTCCTCTTTAATACTGAAGGTGTCTTATTATGACCACTGAAGTGAATGATTTCAAATGACATTTACAAATCATCTATGACAAATGGCTAACATACAAAAGGGTATCATATAGGTCTTAGGCTTCAAAATAGCTTTGATGATGCACTAGAGAGTATTTTGGACTTAATGACATAATTAAGATTACAAGGGTCTCACAGACCCATAAGGGTTATACATAACCCTCCTAAAAGTTAAAGGTACAAGGAAAAGGAGGCTCTTTAAGGAATGATTCCAAGCTGCAAAGCATCCAGAGATGAAATAGGTAATGACTGGGTTAGTCAGCATTGTTGTCAGGATGCATTCTACCTAGCAGTGGAAAAATCAAAATGAAATAAAAGACAATGCATATGTTCACAAAGAATTTGAGCTATCGAAGAGTAAAAATAGTAACAAGGGTTCTTTTAACACAAATGACAAAACTCAACTTGGTTACTAACCCCCAAAATGCCTCTGAAAGATCAAAGCTTTCAAATTCCATATTAAGAGGTAAAACTCTATGATTCTAAAGCTGTTACAAGTTGATGTAAATTCACACTAAGAGGGGATCCCTGGGTGGCGCAGCGGTTTGGCGCCTGCCTTTGGCCCAGGGCGCAATCCTGGAGACCCAGGATCGAATCCCGCATCAGGCTCCCGGTGCATGGAGCCTGCTTCTTCCTCTGCCTGTGTCTCTGCCTCTCTCTCTCTCTCTCTCTCTCTCTCTGTGACTATCATAAATAAATAAAAATTTAAAAAAATAAAATAAATTCACACTAAGATCACAATAACTGATAGTATAGTCTTCCTTCCGAGTTTATGTTTATTTATATTTATTTATTTATTTTTAAAGATTTTATTTATTTATTCATGAAAGACACAGAGAGAGAGGCAGAGACACAGGCAGAGGGAGAAGCAGGCTCCATGCAGGGAGCCCAATGTGGGACTCGATCCGGGGACTCCGATATCCTGCCCTGAGCCGAAGGCAGATGCCCAAACACTGAGCCACCCAGGTGTCCCCTGAGTTTATTTTATTTATTTATTTTTAAAGATTTTATTTATTTATTCATGAGAGACAGAGAGAGAGAGAGGCAGAGACACAGGCAGAGAGAGAAACAGGCTCCATGCAGGGAGCCTGACATGGGACTCGATCCTGGGTCTCCAAGATCATGCCCTGGGCTGAAGGTGGCGCTAAACTGTTGAGCCACCTGGGCTGTCCAAGAAAATTATTTCTATCACACAGTATTAAAATCTTTAAATCTTGGCATATATACTTCTGAAATTAATATGTCTGCCTTTCTGTCTCTGAATTTCTCTCTCCTCACTGAGCATTCATAGGAAATAACAAAAAATCTCATAAAAAATCTAGTAATCGTGGACAGACATAAATCTATCAAAGACAATATTGTAAGTCCTATGATTGTTATGTAAATCACTTGCCAATGACATCGACGTATAGGAAATGTAAAAAATATACCAGCAACTCTAATTATATCACTCCAATTTATACCAAGTGGCATGGATATAAACGAACGGTAGATAACCAACCTTTTCTGAAAAAATTACGTAAAGGAGATACATGTGTTTGGAGTTTACAAATGAGTAGGAGGTTTCCAGATAGAGTGGAATAAAGGCTATCCAAGAAGCAACAGCATGGGATGCCTATGTGGCTCAGTCAGTTAAGCCCCCGACTCTGGATTTTGGCTCAGGTCTTGAACTTAGGGTCATGAGATTGAGCCCTGTGTGGGGCTCTGCCCTCATTGCAGAGTCTGCTTAGGATTCTTTCTCCCTCTGCCTTCACCCCCACTCCCCAAATAAATGAATACATTAAAATAAAAAAAGCAAAGCATTATAAAATGTAGAAAGCTGGGGAGAAGTTAGAGCATAGAGTTTTTAGGGGAAAAGAATAGGAAAGAGGGTTACAGATATAGATAGGAAACTATACTATGAATAAATATGTTTCTACGTGGAACTGAACAGTATGTGTTTATTTACTAGGAAACTGAGCCATTTGAAGACAAGAATAGAAGTTTTTAGCTGATTAATTAATCTGGTAGAAATGTAGAAGATGAGCTTAAGTAAGGGAACTTACTGTTAAGAAGACCAGATAGGTTCCTTAAAATATCTATAAAAATTATTGCTTTTGATGGCTTTGAAATGTATTTTTTCATTAAGATTATTTATATTTATCAAGTTTTATATTATCATTTCTTTCTCATTTTGTGCTTGATTTGTTTTTCCTTCTATAAAACCATGACATCAATATTTTTTCATATCAAGCATATATTTAAGGCATTAACTAAAAATCATCCTTTAAGACAATGCAAAATATCTTATCATTTAGTAGTAAAAAAAATGCTGAGAAAAATGCTAACAATTTTCTATGTGCCAACAAGCTAGTAAAAAAAGAAAGGCTGGCAACAAAATAAAAATAAAGCCTTTTAAAATCATCTACTCTATGCAATTTTAATTATCATCATACTAAAATGACTCTAATTTAACATTTAAGTAAGTAGCTTTAAATGGTGTGGGTTTTTTTCCCACCAAAATAGTTTTAATTTCTACAACCCTAAGAAGGATGAATATTCTGCTTGAGAAATCACTTAAGATGTAATATTAGGCCTTAATTTGCCATCCTATTGTTTAGAACTTTGAATGAAAGTACATGTGAGATATAAATGCCATTTTGTTATCTCTACATGAGGTTTATTTTATTTATTTACTTATTTGAGAGAGAGAAAGAGAGAAAGAGAGAGAGAAAAGCATGAGCAGAGGTAGGGGGTAGGGCAGAGGGAGAGAGAGAGAGTGAAAGAATCTTAAACAGGCTCCACGCCTAGCACAAAGCCTGACTCAGGGCTCGATCTCACAACCGTGAGTCATGACCTGAGCCAAAATCAAGAGTCAGAAGACACTTAACTGACTGACCCACCCAGGTCCCTCTATGTGAGGTTTAATCTTACTTGTAAAATAGAAATTGTACTTACCACTGAGGGTACTCAACTGAATTATTTGAGAACAAACATAGGGAATGCTGAAACTTCTCTCAGGCTTGTCTTGAAGACATTGGAAAAACCCCAAGGCCATAAAGACCTCAAGGATAAGATACAAAGAGAAGGAAAGCCAGAGTCACCAATGTCAAATATCATGCTGCACCTCCTAACTAGAAAGCCAATCAGGAAGCAGTGACTGAGAACATGTAAAAATGAGCAGAGCTTCTAGTAGTGTTATTAAACCAAAGGGGCAAAAACTAAGGTTGCAGCCCAGAAAGGATGAGGGGCCCTGGTAAGCACTCCAGACACTCAGGTGTGATGGCCAAAACACAAAGAGTGAAATAGAAATAGATTAGCCTGTACAAAGAAATTACCCTGTTATGAATCAGCTCAAGTGATGAATGAGTTAAGTTTCCTTGGATATCACGTCTGCCAGAACCTAAAGCAAGTTCTCTCAGGAAGACATCATCCAGTGATTCACATTATTTCTACAGCATTTCCAATATAATGTCTAGGAATTAATAAAAAATAAGCAGGTATTTGAACACCAAATGCAAAAAAAGCAAAAGGACAAGTAAACAACAGAAGCAGAACTCAGGATATTCAGATAATTGGAGCTGTCAGAGGTAGATTTCAAAATGCCTGTAATGAATTTATTCAAGAAAAGAGTTGACAGCATTGAAAATTTCAGCAGAGAACAGTAAACCATAAAAAGTAAAATAAAATCTCTAAAACTAGAAAAGGCAATAGGTGAAACTGAGAACTCAGGGGATGTGTTTAATAGCACATTATACACAATTGATTTTTAAAAGTTTAGCAAAATGGAGGATAGATCAATGGGAAAAAATGCATACTGAAACACAGAGAGAGAAGAGGTAGAAAACAGAGATGCAATCCTAGTAAGATATATGAGATATAGTGAGAAAGTTGAATGTACAAGTAATTGAAATATCAGAAAGAACAAAGAAAAAAAAGGGATAAAAGCAATACTTGAAGAAATAATCAGTAAGAATTTCCCCAAATTGATGAAAGACATCAAGCTACAGATTCAAGAAATACCCCAAACACCAAGCAGGAAACATATAAAGGAAATCACTCCTAGGCTTATTGTAGTAAAACTGCCAAAAATAATAAAATCAGAAAAGCAATAAAAGGGACAACAAAGTGCCTTTAAAGGAGCAAAATTACAACTCAAAATTGGCTCAAAATTGGGATCCCTGGGTGGCGCAGCGGTTTAGCGCCTGCCTTTGGCCCAGGGCGCGATCCTGGAGACCCGGGATCGAATCCCACGTCGGGCTCCCGGTGCATGGAGCCTGCTTCTCCCTCTGCCTGTGTCTCTGCCTCTCTCTTTCTGTGTGTGTGTGTGACTATCATAAATAAATTTTAAAAAATTTTAAAAAATTGGCTCAAAATTAACAGTCAAAATGACAGATTATGGAGTGAGCCTTCAAAAACTGAAAGCAAAAATTACAAGCAGAGAATTTCATACCTGGAAAAAAAATGCCCTTAAATGTAAAGGTAAAATCAAGACATTTTCAGAGAAACAAAAATTGAGAAGAATCATCTCTAGCAGATATCCAACAACAACAAAAAAAAATTAAAGTACTGAGATTAAAATGAACCCATATGGAAGTAGGAAGAAATAATGACCAAAAAAGTCAGGTGACTATAGATGATTATCAGCTGTTGAAAACATAAAAACATGATGTGTGGTCTAAAATATATACATGCAGTATAAAAGCACCTAATAATGGTAACAAAGTGTAAGAGGTTATTAAAGGGGGTTAAAGTATTATCAGGTCTTTCTGTCACTCTGGAAGTAATTAAAGTACTATATATTTTAGATACTAATGAGTCGATCTGCATTGTAATCACTAAAATTAATACTGAAGAAAGTTTAAAACAACGTATAAACTGATAAAGGGGAAGTAGGCTATATTAGAAAACTAAACCAAAGAAGGTAAGAAAGAAGAAAAGAATGAAGAAAAACTGGGGGAAATTAGAAAATATATAGTTTGAGAGTTGGTTTAAACATAAATATGTGAGTAGAAACATTAATAACCAAATAACAATTACATTAGTTGAATGTGGATCAGGTTGTAGTAGAGCAAGTTTGGAATTGAACTGTGCTGGTTTAAGAGAGAAATAATGAATTCTACACTGTCAAAAAATATTAAGAAACAGACAGTTCTGAGACACAAAGCAGTTAGGCAAATGAAGATCTGCATTGCTGGTTGGGGGAAGGATGTTAAGAACATAAAGTAGATTTAAGCTACTCTAAGGGGTGTCTGGGCGACTCAGTCAGTTAAGTGTTTGGCTTTGGCTCAGGTCATGTTCTCGGGGTCCTAGGATCGAGCCCCACATTGGGTTTCATGCTCAACAGGCAGTCTGCTTCCCCCTCTCCCTCTGCCCCTTCCCATGCTCATGTGCTCGCTCTCTTAAATAACTAAAATCTTTAAAAAAATTTTAAAAGTAATAAGGTTAAGATTTTTTATTATTTTGCTTGGGCTGCAATAATAAAGTGCCATAGAAGGAGTGGCTTAAATAATTGACATTTACTATCTCACAGTTATAGAGGCTGGAAGCTGAAAGGAAGGTATCAGGAGCGCTGGTTCCTTCTGAGGGCTGTGAGGAAGAATCTGTTCCAAGCCCCTTTCTCTAGTTTGGAGATGGCCATCTTCCCCGTGTATCTTCACATCATCTTCCTCTGAGTGTGTCTGAGTCCAAATTTCCTCTTAGTAGACAAGGGCTGGCCCTAATATCCTCATTTTAACTTGCTTATCTTTATAAAGACCTTATCTCCAAGGAAGGGTGACACTGTGAAGCACTGGAGGCACTGGCTTCAACGTATGAGTTTGTTGCCAGCCACAACTCAATCCAGAACAGAATGTTTATCATCAATATAAAAGTCCAAAAATAAAATCTGTTTGAAACTTTCAACAAGCCTATAGAAAATGCTCACAGAAATCAAAAACTGTTCATAGAGATAGCTAATTCCTGCTGTACTTGGGTGTGAACAGAATCTACCATCACCAGCAGTGAATCAGGATAAGGACATTTATTTGTGTACAATCCTGGATTCCACACAAAGAAAAGATTTTAAAACCCTGTAGAGGATCAGTGCAGAAGCCACTGATAAAAATAAAGCATTAGTGGGATAGTAGTTAATATTTCCAATGAACAAAAGATCTGAATTGGTTCGGTTGTTGAAATAAAGGCTATTCACGCTCCCTTCCCCACACCTCGAACACCCCTCATATCCACCTCAAAAAATGTTGACTGGATTTCTACAGTTCCTTCCAAATACCCTGCTGTTTGAAACATTTTAATAATACAGTAATTGGACACACACTGACATACACTGTTATTTTTTTTAACATTTTATGGAGGTTAAATAACTGTTCCAATACCCTTTATTCCGTGTGGCTTTTTACATAATACATTAATAATACCACCACAGTAAGTTATGCTTTTCTCCAAAGTGGGATGGGTACAACTCAAAAGATTTGCAAGATACTCCATTTGTGTGGAATAGGAAAATGCTGTTTATATTTCTATTTATCTTAATTCTAAAAACAAGAAAGAAATTAAGCTTATTAATGTTAATTTATAGATGAGTAATTCTATCACTCCATATTGGTCACATGTCACAGTAGGTACATCAAAGAATTTGAGGGTAATGGGAGAATTCCATACTGAGAGGGATTATAATTACTAAGTAGTCACACATCTCCCGGCCCCTACCTCTAATCATCTGAAGCATCATGAGATAGTTTGTAGGTTCTGTATGTTTGGTTATGATTGATTATTTTGTCTAGCTTTAACCAATCTAACCTTTTAAAAATGGATGTGACATAATAAGATTTCTAAAAAGCAACATTAGAGTGGAGATACAACAAATAATTCAAGCACAAAAGATGAGCAGGATGATGTGATAGCTGGCACCTCCAGCAAGGGCTTCTCAGAAAGGCCAGGGAGTAAAAACAACCTAATTTTTTCTGACCAGAGTTTAAACAAGTGTAAATAACAGAGAAGACTATTAGCAGAATGAGTTTATACTCGTTGTTTAGAGTGAATTCAAATCTAATGTTTAAAGCCATAAAAAATTTTAAGAGGGGTGCCTGGGTAACTCAGTCTGTGCTAGTGGAAATATCAGAATATTAATAAATATGCATTTCATCCGATGTGAGAAATGCTAGGGAGAAATAGAAATGAGGGTGTGGTGGCCAGAGAATGTTAGTGAAGGTAACTGGTACTTCATAAAATCTGATGGAAAAACCCCTCACTGATGAGGCGGGAGCTGGGCAGGGACCTGAAGGAAGTGTGGTAGAAAGCCAAGGGAATATCTGGCATTCCAAACATAGGAAAAGCAGGTCCAAAACCCTGTGCTGGACAAATGGGGAGGAAGTAGAAGGAGGGAGGGAGGGTGGTAGTAGGAGGCCCAACAATAGAGAAAAAACTAGATCACAAGCACTCCCTAGGCCACTGTAAGAGATTTGTATTAGCTCCAAGTGAGATGAAAAAGCCAATGGAGGATTAGAAAGAAAAGGAGTGATGAAATTGAAAAGGTGTTCCATATTCAATAAGTATTAGAAAACAAAGAGGGCATCAAAAGATAATCCCTAATGATCTAATATTTTGGCTTTTGATATTATGATAACATCATTCATCATGATTTCTTAAATATAAATCAATTTCCAAAGGGCTAGTGGGGATGAACCATGTAGAAGTCCAATGCTATGGGTGAGGCTAACAAAAAACATGGACTCTCACGTTCAATGAACTTATAATTTATAGTTGGGAATTTAACCCAAATACATGAGACTTTCTTTAAATCCACTCTTTATTTTTAAGATTTTATTTATTTATTTATTTGAGAGAGAGAGAGATCTAGCACAAGATGGGGGATGGGCAAAAGGAGAGGGAGAAACACTTCTGGCTGAACAGGGAGCCCAACATGGAGCTGGATCCCAGGACCCTGAGGTCATGACCCGAGCTGAAGGCAGACCCTTAACCGAATAAGCCAGCCAGGTGCCCCCAAATCCACTCTTTTATCAAAATGAAAAATATTAAGATTCTTATAAGGGTATACTGAAACAAGTACCAAATGTGTGGTACATTTGTTTATAAAGCTACATGCTCAGAAGAGAGATAAATAACTGTGGTCTGGCTTTGCCTGAGGAGCTGTCTTGAAAATAGTGAGGAATAAAACAGTGGGAGGGGGTAGAAAGAATTCCAGGAAGAGAGAAAGATAAAAATGTAAGGAACTTTTTGGAGTTTCTAGGTAGATTTTCTTCCTTCTGTCTAAAGCATAAATTCTACATAAATATTGAAATATTTCATTAGTGTGATTATTAATTATTGGCCGATTATATTCCTTTGCAAGTATATTAACAGCTTTTCTCTCCTGACATAGCAATACATTTTTATTTTTAATTATGCTACTGACATAAAAAAAAATCAGAAGGCAAAGAGAGCAGATGCATGTTCCATGGGATTTAAAGATTAATCTATCCTCCACTGCACCCACTCAGTTTCAGGCAGGAAGAAGCACTTGCTAATGAGTCAGATGATTAGCGGCATTAGGTTTATTTAGAGGAATTCCATGTGTGAGGGTGGGCTTGGAGTGAGTACACCCAGAAATGGAAATGCGAATGCCCCTCCCCCTTCAATATTATTTAAATAAAGCCATGCCGACACAGTTTTGCACAACTGAAGTTTATCAGTTGCTACTGTGCTAAACCACAGCTTCAATCTAGATGCTCTCCTAACAGGGACGAATCTTTTAGGTGCTGTTCAGCTGCCCACATGGCAGAGGTATATACTATAATAAGCTGAAACTGAAATAATGCCATGTACTTGGAAAGTCTATGACAAGAATTCTACTGCCATCAAGAGCATCTTTCCTTCATAGCAGGTCAAATGAGTCTAATTCAATTTGTGAAACATTAGATCTTTGTTGGAGAAATAGCCATACCGGCTTCCCAAAGCACTATGAAAATACTCTCTCTTCACTGAGGTGAAATTTACTTGACAGTAACTACTTGATTTTAGACATAAATCGAACAATTCAGTACAGTGATCAATGCTATTAAACACTCATTTGCTGTAAGTGTTGAAGGATACACTCATACTAATCATTTGCCACAAAAATAAAAAGAACCTCTCTTGTTTTCAAATTGTAATATTCGCTTGATTATTTTGTTTCAGTGAAACATCTGGTACAAGTTAATTAATTTATCTGCAAATATGTTTACATTTTTCGATTTTGAATGTTTTAGACTACATTTTCAAAAGCTATTTTAATTTGTCTTTCCTCCAAATGGTTGTCTTGTCTCACTTTAGGAAATCTGTGGATTTCAAAAAATGTTTGAGATATGTGATCATCTGAAAGGGATTTCCAAGTTCTCTCTCTCTCTCAGCATTTAATTATTGCCAATCTTAGGTAATCTGCACTCTTGTACAGATACAGTGAAAAAAATCCTTAACCTTCCCAGAATGAATCAAACATATCCCCACATAAAAGCTTTACTGGGGCACTAAATCCTCAGAGCTATATCACCAAGTTCATAGGATAGTTATTCCATGCTTTATACTGGTAGGCGATTCTGAGCATATTTATAGATGTTGACATTTGTCTGAGGCTATAGATTATTTAAGATTTTTGAGGTTACTCTCTCTCTCATAATTGTGCAAATGGTCAAATCCATTAACAAACAAAAGACTTACAGGATCTTTGTTGTCAAAACCGATAGAGAACCTGCGTACTCTAGCAGAAAGGATAAACACTGGCATCCAGATGCCAGAGTCTGAACCTTGTTTGTCTTTAGGAAGGTAACCTAACTTCTGTTTTCATTCTTTTCTTTCCTTTTTTTTTCTCTTTGTAATCTTGAAAGCAGTGCTCTTAACTTTTATTTCATTTCATAGCTGCTGAAAGAATTAAATAACTGCGTGTCCCATATTTGGTATATAGTATCTGCAACTAATTAACTGCCAGTTTTGGCCATAACCTCACCAAAATTATTGAAATCTATCATGTAGTTACAGAGACAAGGGGAAAGAAATATTCAGTTTTAGATAATACCTAGGACCTGGGAATATAATTTTCTTCACAGGCAGAGAATCAATGTTCTATTCACTCCACCTTTCCATCCTCAACACTCACATGAGTACCCCCATGGCCTCCACACCACCAGAAGGCATGAGGCTCCCATTTAAAGGCAACACTAGTATCTTCAAATGATAAGTGAAATTGGAATTTGGAACAGGGAAAGAAAGCTTTTTAGGCAAAGATCTGCAACTGGATAGTATGAAAGCTAGGAGATAAGACTGCAAAAGGAGAACATTAAGACAAAAAGTAAATAATGATTCTGGGATTTAGGCTTTAGCAATTTCTGGAGCCTCTGGAAGAGAAAGTCAGTAAATAGTGGATACTGTTATCAGAACTTGGGAATGAGTTCTAGATTAGATGGGTACTTTAGGATTTCAACAGCATTTAGGAACTAGTTGCATCCATGTATATGGGTGAGATTTCTCTGGAAGAATATGTAAGATGAATACATAGGATCTAGGCCATGTGAAAAGATCTAACTTTACCTTAGGGGTACTTACATTTCAGGATAGTTATAGAAAGAGAAAGTCACATTGGGAAATAAAATAATTGGCAGAAAGATGTAAAGAAAACGAACATGTATAGTCTTATAGAAATCTGGGAAAGGATTCAAGAGGAAATAACACAAAAATGGTCACTTGATTTAGTGATTTGTTGCTTATTTTTGAAGAAATGTGAGAACAAAAGCCACGTTTCTTTTGGTGATGAATGAATTAGTAAAGTGAGAAATTGTGAAGATGGGAAGTATAACTCATTTCATTAGGAAGCTTGATTGAGAGGGGAAGGAGAGAAGGTGGGCACTAGTTTTTATGGGACATAGTCTCTAGCCTTGCTTTTCCTGAAAATGTTTGAAGCAGAGGAAACATTTAGGAGAGAGAGAGAAATGAGAAGAGAGCAGTTATGAGGGGAATGGAGATGTTTCCTTAAGAGAAGGAATGGACTGAAATGGAATACTTCATATGATTCACCTAATCTCCAAGGAAGAACAAAGAAAATCTCTCCTTCACGTAGATTTTAAAACTGTCATAGAGATACAACATAGCAGCATTCAGTCATCTGCTAGAAGTCACCCACTGTCAAGTGTAGCGTATATAAGAAAGTCAGCACTTTCAGTGCTGACAATTCCATTCCTGACAATTGAAGAGACAATCTCCACTAGAGAATCAGGGGTGAAGTGGATGTGATAAAACTCTAAGATAAGGGAGTGGATCACATGGGAATTACCAGCTAAAATTAAGGGGCTGAGGCTGAAATGGGCTACGGATCACAAGAAGACAGCTTCTAAAAATATCAGGGTAAAAGCCACCATGATGCATTGGCTGGAGATTACACACATAGTACATACCAACAGAAAAAAGACACCTGAAAAAGTAAAATTTCAAAATTTGTTCAACTTATACTAGGGGCAAGAAAGAGAACCCTATAAATCCAGAACAGAACATGGTGTCTGGAAGCAGGTGATTTTATCTGAGAATGGAGAACCTCTCAACATGTATTTTGAACCTTTGTTTGCAGGGACCGTGATCTTCAAACTAAAAAGAATAAAACAAACATGGTTCAGAGATATTTGAAGTCCATGAAAGGTGACAAAATAAGAGGAAACAACTTCAACTCTCAAAGGATACATCAATAATCCCCAGAGTGCAGAAAGAACTAGCAAATCCAGCAAATGTAACTTTTGAGACTTTTTTTTTAACAGAAAAATGAGAAAGGTGCCCGGAAACATGACAAAAAGAAATTACCTTAAATTACAGAAGAAAGGGATATCACAGAATCTAGGAGCCATGATGCTAAAGGTAAAAATGTTAGGATATATCATAATGTCGATAATTTGAACATCTGAGAGATCAAACAAAGAAAAAGCGTCCATACACAGCTTGTGGGGATACACACAAAGGCTCTTTGGAAGAGGTGACTTTTGAAGATTGGGGACATTTTAACAGATGGAGAGGAGGAGGGGTAGAGCAGGAGCAGTGGGTAGAGCAAATCAGACAATGCTAGCAGCTTTGCAGAGAAAGAAGCAAGACTGTAATTGTCATGTTTGGGGGAAAAAAAGATGGTATGAATATGGTGGAATAGAAAATAAATCTGAGACTAAAAAATAGTAAATGGGTATATTATGCTTCTGCTGCTAACAACAGTGTTACCAAATGATAGGCTGGCTTGAATGGAAAGCTGAAGGGTACTTCATACTGACATTTATTTTTTTATGTAAAGCAAGCATTAGTTATGCATATGTTTTGTTTTCATCTGCTTCTATCTACTTTAAACTCACAGCCAATCCAAAGGGGAAGAAGCTATGCTGCTCTCAACATGCTTTTGCAAATACTAATACCTTATGGACCTTTTAACTTAAAGGAAGGCTCACACCTGCTCACCTTACTCTAGCCCTCAAGGTTGGCACTCCAGCACTTCTTACGCTTTTTAAAAGCAGGAATGTTAAATTGGTGCAATCACTGTGGAAACAGTATAGAGGTTCCTCAAAAACTTAAAAAGATAAAGACCATGAAATCCAATAATTCCACTACTGGGTATTTATCCAAAGAAAATGAAAGCAATAATTTGAAAAGATATATGCACCTATATGTTTACTGCATCATTATTTACAACAGCCAAAATATGAAAGCAACCCAAGTGTTTATTGATAGGTGAACAAAGAAGATTTGGTGTATATATATATATAAAATATATACACACATAATGGAATATTACTCAGCTATAGACAAGAATGAGATCTTGCCACTTGTGACAAGTGGATGGACCTAGAGATACTATGCTAAGTAAAATAAGTCAGACAGAAAAAAGACATACCTTACATATGATTTCACTTACATGTAGATTCTAGAAAACAAAACAAAACAAAACTATAAATTCTTAAACACAGAGAAAAAACCGGTGGTTGCCAGCTGGGAGGTGAGTGAGGGGATGGGGAAAATAGATGAAGAGAATGAAGAGGTATAATCTTCTAGTTATGAAATAAGTAAGTCACAGAGATGAAAATACCACATACAGAATATAATCAATAATCTTGTAATAATGTATGATGACAGATGATGACTATACTTAGGGTGAGCACTGAGTATGGTATAGAAATGTCAGATCACTACACTGTACATCTGAAACTAATTTAACAGTATATCTGCTATATGTCAATAGTAACTTCTTTAAAAAAGGTTTTTAATACTCATTCCTTAACATGCCCCGGATCTTCTGTGCTATATCCTTTCACAGTGTAGATGTTCTGATATGGATTTTGCTCTATTTTAAAAGATGTCAGCCTGGCAGGCAAAGTTTTGAAAAATGTGATGGGAATCTATGGTATTCAGAGCTCTAGTGACCTCTCTTTTTTTTTTTTAATAAAAAATATCAGTAAAAGTCTCAGTATTTTGAAGACTGTCACCCATCAGTACAAATTCCCTTATTGTCAAGATGACATTCCCTAGCCTTCTTAAGACCAAATGCAGAACTCAGTATAGTGACTTTATTTATGTGAATAAACTGACTCCACTGCCCTAAGGTTCCATAGTAAAGTAAACAATATATTTTTCAGGCCAGTTAGAAAAAAAACACCAGCTTGGGGCGCCTGGGTGGTTCAGTTGGTTAAGTGTCTGCCTTCAGCTCAGGTCATGATCCCATGGTTCCAGGATCAAGTCCC
This sequence comes from Canis lupus baileyi, assembly GCF_048164855.1. NCBI lineage: Eukaryota > Metazoa > Chordata > Mammalia > Carnivora > Canidae > Canis > Canis lupus. The sequence goes on from NC_132876.1 coordinate 103,856,403, forward strand.
ACATTGGGCTCCCTGCTCAGCAGGGAGTCTGCTTCTCCCTCTGACCCTCCCTCTTCTCATGCTCTCTCTCTTACTCAGTGTCTCTCAAATAAATAAATAAAATCTTTAAAAAGAACAACGCCCCCCTCAAACCCCACCGTTCATCCCAGTGGCAACACTCCAGCAGATGTACTGGCAGATATTTTATCAGCTCTAGCAGTAAATTAAGCAATGACACTGATCACAGAGATGGAAAAATCAAAACTGCACAGTGAACTCAGATTTTAAAACACACGTACAGAAACTCGATTTAGGATACTGGCAAAGGATACATGTAAAAGACCGACTTAAATGTGGATGAATGGTATCTGGTTTTCATACTCAAGATAGTATCTGGTTTTGAATGAGAAATTCCGAAATTTGAATCAGGTTTTTCCTTCGGGTTAATCATCTGTAAAATGGGAGTAACTTGCATGATTGTGATAGGATCAGAGAGGATTTTCATAGAATGTAAAAACGGATGGCACATGGCAAGAAAGCCGTAAGAAGAAACTCTCATTTTAATGCTTATATTTTTGCCCACTAGTAAGGGTATTTCTTGACCTGCATTTGTTGTAGGCACGTTGCCTAAATGATTATTTAAAACACTTGAAGTTTTTGGAAAACATATTTACATATAAGCTTCAAGTCTGTTGATATTATTTTGTTGCGAAATAGTGATTTTTCTCAAACAAATAACATTCATTATCTCACAAGAGCTTCTGTTCTGTTTTCAATACAACCCATTTCTTGACAAGTAACTCAGCTTCCACTTGCAGGGAATTTTTCACCTAATCAAGTATTGACACAGAAAATGTATTCCTGTCCTAACCTAAGCCATAAACAGCTGACACAAAGAGGCGTAATATTTGTGCACCAGGTGTTATACAGATGATTTGTGATGACACAAAAGTGTAGTTTTCATCTCTCTGGAAGCATTTCCTTGGCTTTCTGCTGAAAGAAGGGAAAAATCTGCCATCACTCCTTTCTGTTTCGACACCTGAATTTCATTGAGAAGGAGACTTGGTGACAGAGTGACATGATTACATGCTGCCTAGTGCCTTTGCTGAGCGGAAGGGGGGCGGTGGGGTGGTTCTGAGGCAGGCCGAGATAGGGGAGAATTTGAGAAATGAAGAGTGAGTTCATGTGTTTGATATTTGTATATTCTCTTATTCAAAATCATTATTATATTTAGTTATAAAAAGACATGCTGCTTTCTTATGCATCTTTTACACAGCCATATTTTTACCCCCAATTAGGTGAAGTCTTCCTGGTTTTCCCTAATGCTCAGCCAGCTGGCTTCTGAGCATAACCCAGGCCTGATGCCAAATCCTGGAGTATCTGGCACCTACAGGTATAATGACCTGCCTGTGGCTGCAGGTCACCTGCATATACTAGGCAGGAGTGACATTCTTACTCTTAGATCTCCTGTCATGACAGTAAAACAGACTCACAGCACTCGTGGCATCCATTTCCTGTCACTTTGAAAGGTAATTGGTGACCTTTTTTCTCCCCCTGCCCCCACCATGTCAGTTTATTTGCCAATGGAAACAGGTTTTCCTGAAGCAGCCAATAACTTCAAGACATCTATATGGGACAAATTCCTTCAAAATAGGTACATAATTTCTTCTAAAGCTACCACATCGGTGCTGCCTTAGGCCAGAGGAAACTTGGAATGCAAGCCAAATGACAAAGAAAGACCCTGAGCATAACCCTCAAGTAGAGAGCTCATTTAACAAAACACATTTCTCCCCAAGTCTCTCAGGTACACTGAACAGCTAGTTTTACCCGGTTCATATGTATCTCCTCGCCACCCCCACCCCAGTATATTCCCCAGTTATTCCCTGGTTTTCCTTAAGAAATAGATAACGGGAACACCAATCCCAACAAAAATACTCCTAGCAGTCCATATGAGAAAGCACTGGACAGCAAAATGCACTCATCCATCAGTAACAACCACCACTGTGCTCCTTTTAGCATCTTTGGAAGCCAGCAGCTAGAAGGCAATCCCACTCAGAACTCCCACATCCATACCCAGCTCCTACCTACACAAGAAAATCAAGGATCTTTTCTTCTTGGCTGAGCATTTAACATTTCTAAAGTGTTTCTGAAGAGCATCAATCAAACTGAACACACAACATTTTCATTAATGTCCTTGATCACTTGTAACTCTAAACACAGACACTAAATAAATCAAACCCCAAAATCTTTTACCACCAAAGTAATGTTTTTTTGTTTTTGTTCTTTTAATTTGAGATATTTTACCCTTCTTTGAAACTGGAAACACTCCTTCAAATGAAACACAGATCTAAACTGGTAAGACATGCAATAACTACAATATATATATCTAAATATAATTTGCATATATATTTTGCTATTTCTTCAAGGAAATATTTATCAATTTAGTTCTCTAAATATAAAGCAAAAGTGTTAAGGTTTTTTGTTTGTTTTTTTGACAGGGATTTGTTTATTTACTCTTCAAAGGCTATTTAATTCATCTCGATATTTAGGAAAAAGGGAGTTTAATATTATTACAGAACTTAGTTTTTCTGCTTCCCCTCAGATACAACTGGCCTTAAAGTTTATGGTTAAAAGGGCATTAGTCTCAGCCTAAGAGAGTCATTCTATGGTTAACAGATTAAAAGAAAAAAAAAAAAACACCTCTGGTATGAAGGGAAACAAATAGCTACCCTCTCCATTTTGACTGCTGAGGTGGATGCAGTTTGCATTTCTGTTTCTGTGTTCAGTCTCTCATCTATTGTGTGACTCAGCTCCCTGGAGAGGACCTTGACAGCCACAACTTGGGCCCTGTCAAGAGTGACCCACTACCTTGGGAATAGGCATCAGGCCAGGCTGACAGATGGCTATCAGTTGGACAAGAAATAGGTTATGTTAGGTTAGAGCACTGCCCGCCAACCAACCTCTCCTTTGAAACCACGCAAAGGGTAGCCTGTGAACACGTGCCTGGTTTTATACATAAGGAGATTTTCCAATTAGGCTATTACAGTGTTATCTTAAATAGATGACTCAGAAGTATATTTAACTGCCCTCGTTTGTGGATTTCCTTGCTTCTTGGATTTTGGATTTCTGCACTTATTCATATACAACAGGAAATGGTTTTGATATTCCTGAAAACCATGGAGGGCACTCAGAAACTGCATCCAAAAGGCTTCTGTCCACCTGTGCAAGCCCCCAGCCGAAGCAGGAAAACAATTCCTCAGGGTTGTTTTTTTGATATGCTGAAGCTTGCTAAGGAATTGCTGAATGTATTTTCACCCCATCTTATTCTTGATTGAATCTGCTACACAAACTAAATGAAGATGAAATATCACCTTCTTTGACAATCACTAAATAGTTCACAAATTAACACTAAACTGCAAATGAGGGGATAATGTGTCTTTCTGAGAAAACCAGATGCTTTCTGTTCTAAAGTACATGCCATAACACGGTGGAATACTTAATGTACAATGCATGCCATCTGCTGACTAATACACAATATTTACAAGGCTAAATAATTCCAATAACTGTTTGAGTAAATGGTTATCTGACTTCATACAACTAACATCTGAGCCACAAATTTCATCTTGCTAATTTTTTAAAAATTTACCAGCTAAGAATTGGCATTCAATCTAATTAGAAAAAATAAAAGGTAACTGCTCTGAGGTTAAACACCATGGGAAGTTTTTTTTTTTTTTTTTTTAAGATTTTATTTATTTATTCATGAGTGACACAGAGAGACAGGCAGAGACATAGGCAGAGGGAGAAGCAGGCTGCCTGTGGGGAGCCTGATACAGGACTCGATCCCAGGACCTCAGGATCACGACCTGAGCCAAAGGCAGATGCTCAACCACTGAGTCACCCAGGTGCACCCCCCCCCCATTGTGATTCTTTTGAACACTCCACTAGGAATGAAAGAATATGGGCATGCTCACTGAAGAGTAGCAAGAGCTAACATTTCTATAGGTCCTTTTGGGTTTTTAAATGTATGATCTTATGTTATATTTCTATACACCAATAATAAAGTAGCAGAAAGAGAAATCAAGGGCACCTGGGTGGCTCAGTGGTTGAGCATCTGCCTTTGGTTCAGGTCATGATCCACGCATCCTCCATGGGAAGTTTTCAAATGCCTCTCAGATATGCAATAAATAAGTAATGAATAAATCTGAATGCTTCTTCTTCCACCCATGTCAATTAAAAGAACAAAATATGTTTTTTAAAACCCCACAGTGAGAACCACGAATCTCTGAGCTTTCCGTTATTGATGGATGCCTTGTACGACTTTACAAATCATTTTGAATCAGATGTAAACAACGTAGTTGAATAAGTGCAATTTGCTGTGTCTTTGTTTAGACACAGTAAGTAACACAGATGAGTTTTAGAGATTATGCACAGTTTACATTCAGTAGAAACAGTCGAAAAGAATGATAAAGATTACCTTTGTTTTGTTAATTAATTTATTTTTTTATAATAAATTTATTTTTTATTGGTGTTCACTTTGCCAACATACAGAATAATTCCCAGTGCTCATCCCGTCAAGTGCCCCCCTCAGTGCCCGTCACCCATTCACCCCCACCCCCCGCCCTCCTCCCCTTCCACCACCCCTAGTTCGTTTCCCAGAGTTAGGAGTCTTTATGTTCTGTCTCCCTTTCTGATATTTCCCACACATTTCTTCTCCCTTCCCTTATATTCCCTTTCACTATTATTTATATTCCCCAAATGAATGAGAACATATAATGTTTGTCCTTCTCCGATTGACTTTGTTTTGTTAATTTAATAGTTAAATCAGTACAACTGGAACATATTACCATGTAAGTCCATGTGGCAGTGCAAAGCACATTCACAGGTAGTAATTTCTTGGACATAATAATTTCTATCATTAAAAATAAATAGAAAATACTAATTTTGGCTTTTGTCTAACCTAAAATTTCACCTGTAATGATAGCCTCTGATTTACCACCACAAGTAATTCATATTTTGATTTTTCTAAATTCAGATATCATTCTCAATGTCATAAAAGCTTTATCACAAACTTTGATTACTACATTTTTAATAGATTCTAATATCAAGGCTTCTGTTATTCATTGGCATTGTGAATCTTTCCTTTTTAAGACTCATAGGGAAAGTAAGTACAAAGTGGGCAGAAAGTGAAGGTAATTTGAGTTTTGAAGTAAGTTTGTGAAGAATTAAACACCTTTCCACTCCAGGCCACTTTTCAGTCTTCACAACGCCGAATAGTCTTACTGGCTTGAAGAGTCCGAGATAAAGTTTTAGGCTGAGTGAGTAGCTGGAAATTAAGGAGGGAATTTCCAGAAAAGGAAAAACCAAAGACAAGGGAATTCCAAAATCTGCATAGAAATGCCACTTGCACACTTGGCTGACCTTCAGACTCTGCCCTGGGCAAGGAAGACTCCAGGTGCAACATATGGAAGACTGGCATAACAGCAGAGATTTCAGCTGCCACCCATTTCAGGGAAGACAGAGTTTGAGTCCAACAAAGTTACCTGCCTGCTAAACAGAGTCAACACTGCTCAGAGGAAGAAAGCAGAACCTAGTGTCTCTAAAAACACCTAACCCCAAATGTCTACTAGAGAATCAAAATTTATTAGATCTCAAATAGTGACATGTGACTCGTGGTCAAGAAGAGAAGAAGTTAACAGGAATCAATCCTGAAATGACTCAGTGGAATTAGCAAGCAAAGATTCAATTTTAGAAATATATTCAAATATTTAAAGAAAAGCTTTGGTCATAATGGGTACAATGAAGGGAAATGTCAGGAGAGAAATGGAAGCTCTTTTAAAAAGGACCACTTAGAAAGTCTAGAAATAAAAAGAACACTGTCTGAAAGGAAAAATCCAGGGGATAAGTACAAGAGGAGATAGATAGGGAAAGGACAAAAAATTTTCAGTAAACTTGAAGTTAGATCAGTAGCAGTTAACTCATCAGGAGAAGAGGAAAAAAATACAAATTGAAAAACTAAAATAGAGGCTCTGTGACCTGTGGGGCAATATTAAGTAGTCGAAGATATAAGTAATTGGTATCTAGAAAAGAATAGAGAGAACGATGGAGAAAAAAATCTGGAAAAAAAAAAAAAGGCCAATTTTTTTGCAAATTGGATAAGAAGTACTTACAGACTTAAGCAGCCCAGAAAACCCAAAACAGGATAAAACAAAGAAAACATGCCTAGAGACATCATAGTCGAACTTCTGAAAGCCAAACAAAAGCAGAACATTTTAAAGCTGACAAAAACAAAAACAAGAACAAAAACAAACAAAAAAAACCCCAACACATTACATACAGGGAAACAATTAATATGAATGATGCCTAAGTTCTATCAAAGGAGACTAGATGTCATATTTAAATTGTTGAAAAAAACCCTTTAAAACCCGAATTCTATATCCAGTGACCAGAACCTTCAAAATGAAGCTGAAATAAAGGCATTTAAAAAAAAAAAAAAAAACAGACCTGAATTAGAAAAAAAATGCTTAAAAAATTTCTACAGCCTAAAGAGAAACTGTACAATAAATATTCCAATGTGGAGGATGAAATGAAGAGCATCAGAGGATGTCAGTATTGGGGCAAACATAAAAGACAATTGTTTCGTGTTATGTGTTTTATTTTCTTGAACTTATTTAATAGACTTATGACTGTTTCAATCAAAATATAAAAAAGCAATTGTGAGTTTCCCAGAACTGTTAGAGAGAAATATAAGACAACAAAAACAAAACAAGAAGTAGGTGCAAAACGGAGTGACAAGGTATAAGTTCCTTATGCTTTTTGTGAAATGGTAAAATATTATTTGAATTTTTCCCATGATACCTTAAAGATATATGTTGTGATCTCTAGATCAACCACTAAAAGAGCAAAAGAAATAAAACTAAATATCAAAATTCTAGATAAAGTTCCCTTGTCATTACTGTAAGCAAAATGAAATCATTAAAAATAGGCTGCCTATGCTATTAAGGCAAGAAGTGGGGAAAAATGCTATGCTATGAAAATGATGGTTATAAGAAACCTGGTATGGCTGCATTACTATAAGACAATGTAGACTTCAAGATAATTAAAAAATACATGGAATATTTGTATAACATAATCAATCAACTTAAGTAGAATATATGAACGTTATACCCCCCAAACTGTAGACACATATTCATTCAAGAGTACATGGAAAAGAACACAGATTAATACAAATCACACTTTCAAAAGACTAAAATCTTAGGAAGTATGTGCTCTGACCACAATGGAATGAAATTAGAAATAAAAATAATCTATCTAGAGAAGTCACAGGTATTTTGGGAATTATCAACTTACTTTTAAATACCTACAGGTCGAGAGCTCAACATCATTTTTCTTCAGGGAAATTCAAACTAAAAATATAATGTGCTATCATTTCACAAACTCTAGGATGGCTAAAGAAAACAAAAATTAAAACACCAAATGTTGGAAAGTATGAGGTGTAAATGGAGCTCTCATACCTTGCTGGTAACAGCATAAAACAGTATAACTACAATGCAAAATATTTTAATATTTTCTTATAAAGTTAAGCATATTCCTACTCTGACTCAGATGTACACTAGATATTTATCCAAGAGAAAACACATATTGACCAAAATATTTGCCCAACAATGTCTATAGCTACTTCTCCACAATAGCTAAAAATCAGACACAACCCAAATATCCATCCACAAGAAAAATAAATTATGGTATATCTATGAAATGCAGCTACATATTTTAAAAAATACTGAACTAGGGATATATAATACTACTAACGAATCTAAAGAACAGTTGAGATGAAATGTTGAGTAAAATAAGGCAGACACAACAGAATATATTCTAAATTACTCCATTTCTATGATGTTCAAAGAACAAGTAAAAGTAGTATGTGGTGATATAATTCAAAAAGAGGGTGCCAATGAGGCGTATGGATTGGCTTTAAGTGGGCAGGAGGAACCTTTCTGGGATTGTGGAAATATCCTATTTTCTGAATAGGGTAATCATTACAGAATTGTATACGTTCATCAAAAATTTAACAAACTGTACCCCTCATAACTGAGCATTTCACTGTCCATAAATACTGCCTCAAAGAAATATAAACAAATATTAAACTTTAGCTGGTAGGTTTTCTTTTTGTAGTGTCATGGGTTAGCAATTCTGAAACTCATTTTAAATCCAAGGGGTGAACAAGTAAATATACCAGAAATAGCAGGTGCAAGTTTGTTCACTGCTGGAGAACAGAGTTAGAAAGATGGAAAGAGAAGACTAGAATAAACTCTCTAGTGTGGAAATTGGAGTACTCAGGCAAATAAATGTAAGTGTGTGTGTGCACATGTATGCCTGCATGTTTCTTTGTTAGCCCACTGACAGACAACATTTTCCCCAACAGGACATACCTAGCATCTGGATCTTACTTTCTCAATACCATTCTCCACAATAAGGAAATCTGACTCCTTAGCAAAATGGCTGACACCTGCCCTGAGACTGTGCCAGAAACAATTAAGTACTTGAAGAGTCATGACAACACATCAAAACACAAAAGAGCCAGCCAGAAGGGACTCATACAGGCCAAATATGGGTAAGTTTGAACATCAAAATAAATAATATGAGATTACAGCCCACTGAATAAGAATCCATGTTTCCAAATTAATATAAATGGGTAAATACATAAATGGAGGAGAAGGAAGAGCCCCTCTTTGTAGTAAAACACCAACTAACAGATGGAAAAGGAGTGATGCAGTTAGAATGTCATCAAAGGAACTAAGGGGTAAAAATTAATGGGTAAAAATCTGATGAGAGAGGATATTTCAATAGCTTTAATGCATCACTCCATAAATTACTTATGACTTACAAAGAACAATACAATTATTTTATGTTTGGCCAATTCTGGCAGAGAAGCACTTTAACAAAGTTCAGAAAACACACACACACACACACACACACACACACACACACACACACATATATACGAACTGAGAGAATGATAGAGTAAAAGGGCAAAATAATATATAAACAATTGGTGAATCTGGTAAGACTTATGGACAACGTGTACTATTTTTGTACCTTTTTCTTATTTTAAAGAATTTATTTATTTATTCATGAGAGACAGAGAGAGAGGCAGAGACACAGGCACAGGGAGAAGCAGGCTCCCTGTGGGGAGCCTGATGTGGGACTCGATCCCAGGACCCCAGGATCACAACCCGAGCCAAAGGCAAACACTCAACCACTGAGCCACCCAGGTGCCCCTACTTTTGTATCTTTTATTTTTGAATTCATATTAAAATTAAAAGTGAAAAAAAAAATGATGGCAAGGTCATTTACACTATAGAAGTATAAATCCACTGCAGCCCATCTCTCAAACTGATTACAAGATCCTTGAACAAAATATAAAAACACTGAGGGCTCTGAGAAGTAAACAAAAGCAAAAAATAGTGATGTAGAGGTGCAAAACATGGTAAAACAACCTCTTTTTTTTTTTTTTTGTAAAACAACCTCTTAAGAGGATTCTGTATTCAGCTTGTTTCACGAGTGTCTTTAGCATCTTGCTTTATTATCACGTAAACAAAACGGTTGTAGTTTATTGGAAAAAAAGCAAAGGTAAATTTCACGTAAAGGGATTAAACTCGAAGAAAGGTTGGCAAATAGATACACATCTCTTATTGTTGAAGTAAAAAAAAATTAAAGGTTATGTTTTGTACGTATTATTCTTCATTTTAACAACTTCTTCAAATAGCCCAAAAGTTTTGGCTATAATCATGTGATATGAAAAAGTTTGTACTCTATTAATAAATTCATCCAGCAGCAGAGATAATTTTAAAATCTAGTTGAGAGAATATGCACATCTGCAAAATTTCGTGAAGATTATGTTTAAACAGTGTATTGTACTTTCCGACTTCAACAAAAGGAAATGCTTAAATATTTTATTGCATGTCAAAATCTGCTAGATTAAAATTAACTTGAAAATGTAATATTACAGAAGATTAAAAATGCCAAGATGTCAAAGTAAATGCTAGCCCCTTGGTTTTGAATGCCTACACTTTTTAATACTTGGAGAAAGGTCAGCTATTTAACAAAATGGTGAGTCACTATTATATCAGAATTCCTGGAAATGCCAAAACATAATTTTTCAACAAAAGCATAGGGAAAATATAAGTTTAAATTCAAATACAAAAGATTTCAATTTCATTATGAGTACTATCATTATTATTGTTTGATTTTTACCAAGCATTGTGACCATAATTTCCATGTGACTAAAATCACTTTTCTTTTTTTTAAAGAGAGAGAGAGAGAGTGAATGAGTGAGTGGGAGAGGGGCAGAGGGAGAAGGAGAGAGAGAATCCCAAGCAGTCTCCATGTCCAGCATGGATTCTGATGCAGGGCTCAATCTCACAAACCCTGAGATCATGACCAGATCCATAATCAAGAATCAGATGATTAACCAACTAAGCCACTCAAGGTGCATCCCCCCACTTCTTTTTCTTTTTTCTTTTCTTTTCTTTTTTTCTTTTTCTTTTTCTTTTTTTTTTTTTTTTTGAGAGCAAGAGAGTAAAACCATTTAAAACCATTCTTACTGAGGGGAGAGCTTGAAAATGTGCCACTTTCTTGGGAGCATATTGGGTCTGGAAAAAGAAATTACCTTGATTTCCCCAACAGTAGTAGAAAACAAGCATTAAGATGCAGATCATTGGGGCAGCCTGGGTGGCTCAGCGGTTTAGTGCTGCCTTTGGCCCAGGTCATGATCCTGAAGACCCGGGATCGAGTCCCACATCAGGGTTCCTGCATGGAGCCTGCTTCTCCCTCTGCCTGTGTCTCTCTCTTTCTCTCTCTCTCTCTCTCTCTCTCTCTGTCTCTCATGAATGAATAAAATCTTTAAAAAAAAAAGATGCAGATCATTGTAAGAACCATTCATAAATTATGATAAAAATCCCACATGGGTGTGTTCTAAGAGAAGACCAAATATTAAGGAAGTTTTTTTTGTTTTTTTTTTTTTTTAATTTTTTTTATTTATTTATGATAGTCACAGAGAGAGAGAGAGAGGCGCAGAGACACAGGCAGAGGGAGAAGCAGGCTCCATGCACCGGGAGCCCGACATGGGATTCGATCCCGGGTCTCCAGGATCACGCCCTGGGCCAAAGGCAGGCGCCAAACCGCTGCGCCACCCAGGGATCCCCAAATATTAAGGAAGTTTTATATTGAATGACTTGATGGACAAGATGCAAGACAGGTTGGAGCAGGTTAAATTCTAAAGTGACGTTTCCAAATACTTAGGGATGATTTTAATAATCATTATAATACTTAACATGAGGAGCTAGTCTCTATCTAATTTAGAGATCCTCTAATAATTAAAAATTGCATGACATCTGCATGGTATATTAGATGATGTGATGAAGACCAGGATAAGGGTATCCAATGTATTTAATGTTTTCTGATTCTTGGTGTACTGAAAAACACCCCAGCTTCCCTATCAAACCTAATGAACTTAATTTGTATTACTAAGTATAGTAGGGTGTTTGCTTTTTAAAATCTAAATTTTACATAATTCAAAGCCACTTCTCTTTCTCATATCCTTATCAACTTAGACTGTACTTTCAACAAACAATAATCAGTCATAAATTGTTTCAAATTCATTTTTCTTCATTCCTTTCTGCAACATCTCCCAAATCTTCTGGGATCCAATACCTCTAGGTTTGCATTCAAAAACCCCAATAGCCCAAGTCTCAAGTCTCAACCTCTGTAACTTTTACTTCTTTGCATCCCTCATTTATTCTGCTTTCCCTGGTGTGTTTTTTCAGATGCTGGTGCTTCATGTCTTTAAAATGCAACTAGATTTTTAAACCTAGTTCATCCCTCCAGAGCTTCCCTCAACAAAGACTTAGAGAGCCACCTGGGATCAGTACAGAAGACATGCTAATAAAACAGAACAGGCTCAAGACTTCACTGGGGCTGTATCTGGAAAGGGCATATAAATCCTTATTGGAGAGGTCATTGTCAGGGAATGGGAGACAGAGTTAGAGTTCTGTGAAAGAGGAGGAAATGTTGAGCCCCTCCCCCACAACTCAAGTAAATAGAAGGCGTTCAAAAAGGTCACACAAGTAGATTTGAACAAAATATATGAAATAGATGTGAATGTAAACAAAATATGGCAGAAAAAATATTTTTAAATTGCTATGCAATGCTGAAGTAAGGCTTGAAAACACAGCATTCAGTAAACATATGTACTTGGCCTATATGAGAAAAACAACCCTACCAGTTAACCCTCATATGAAGATAAGGTTTAATTGGGCATTAAATATTTACATTTGAGTTATTTTCTCTTTTTGTGATTTTATTTTTAAATAATCTTTACACCAATGTGGGACTTGAATTCACAACCCTGAGATCTGGAGTTGCCTGTTCTACTGACTGAGCCCCCATATGAGTCAGAATCTTTTTTTTTTTTTTTAAGATTTGTTCATTCATTCATTCATTCATTCATGAGACACACACAGAGAGGCAGAGACACAGGTAGAGGGAGAAGCAGACTCCCTGTGGGGAGCCTGATGTGAGACTTGATCCCAGGATCCCAGGATCACACCCTGAGCTGAAGGCAGATGCTCAGCCACTGAGCCACCCAGGTGTCCCAAATTAGATTCTTAATATAAAATAGATTACTACCATTAGCCACAAAGAATACCAAACAAAGCCATTTCATAATTATGAGACTTTGATGTCATCTAATCCAAGAATGAGTCTACGAAGAGTCTAGTACAGATTACAAAAAAAAAAAAAAATCATTCTTAAATTGAAAGCTGATAAATTGTATTCTAATGATCAGAGTGCTTTATTTATATATAAACTTAAAAGCTTTAAAAATTTCTTTTAAAAAATATTCATTTATTTATTTAAAAGAGAGAGAGTGCATGAACAGGAGGGGTAGAGGGAGAGGGAGAAAATCTCAATCAGACCACCCCACACCCACTCCCACACTGCTGAATGCAGAGCCCAACTCAGGGCTTGATCCCATGACCCTGAGATCATGACCTGAGCCAAAATCAGGAGTTGGACACTCAACCAACTGAGCCACCCAAGCACCTCTCAAAATTTTAAATTTCTGTATGTATGGCATAGTATTTTTATTCCCAGGCCTCATTCAGAAAATGATCCATTTGTTTAAAAAGAATCTTTAAATATTTTTGGTGATTAATAATAATAAGTAGCACTTCAAATAAGCCTCTCCATGCCAATGTAACAAAGACTATCCACTTGCTATAAGTAATATATTCCTAAGTAAATTTTTCAATCAGTATAAAATATATCTTCTTTGTGATAAAACAACAACAATAACAGTGACCTACCAATCTGTTAGGGCAATGCATCATCATAATGATAAAACAAATTCCTGTCCTTGGTAAATTCAATGAACACCATTTAAGTGGAGGATAGAAGCCAGATAGAAATTACTAATAGAGATAAAGAAGGGAGTTAGCAATGTCCTTTGAAATTGAATATGTGCACTTTAACAGGCATTATCAGCTTTCCATGTTTTTAAGAAAGATACATTAGGTGCTACTGAGTACTCCAGGGGAAAACCTTTAAGGAGTTTTATAAAGTATGATTTGTCATACCTAGTTTTATTGTGAATATTTATCATGAAGTGTTAACATTATGTTCTAAAATAATCACAACAGAATAAAGCACATCGGTCCATCAACACACATTTATTCAGCAACTATAATGTGGAAGGCACCATCAAAGTCAAAGCCTTTTCAGATCTTAAGGCTGAAATTTGTTCTGTTTTCCCTTACCCAGTTCTTCATAATGTTTTAGGACATCAAAAACTGTCAAGTTGGGGATGTCCAGGTGGCTCAATGGTTGAGCGCCTGCCTTGGGCCCAGGACCTGATCCTGGAGTCCCTGGATCGAGTCCTACACTGGGCTCCCTGCATGAAGCCTGCTTCTTCTTTTCTTTTCTTTTTTCTTTTCTTTTATTTCTTTTATTTATTTATCTATTTATTTATTTGAAGCCTGCTTCTCTCTCTGCCTGTGTCCCTGCCTCTCTCTCTCTGTGTGTCTCTCATGAATAAATAATAATAAACAAATAAAATATTTTTTTAAAAACCTGTCAAGTTGGTAATGAAAGAACTTTTTGCATTTTAGAGTTTGTGAATGAAGTAGATTTAAATACATAAAAGGACATTATTTCCTAACTTTCCATCTCAACAAATCTTCACCAAGTAAACAACTATATAACCAACATCCAGATTAAGAAACAGTATTACAACCCAGAAGCTTCTTATTCTCCCTGCCAGTCATTCTACTTCCATGATTAACTAACCTTTCTCTAACAGAATAGATAAGTTTTTCCAAGATATTGCATGTTATATAATAGAATCACATGGTATGGACTCCTTTGTTACTAGCTTCTTAAATAGTATGTTTGTAGTATTCATCCATATGACTGCAGAATTATAGATTGTTCATTTTCATTGCTATATAGTACTCCATTATGAGGATGGATGGATATATAGAATGAATGTGTGTGTGTACACACACACACACACACATATATTTATCACTGTATTTATTGGCTTCTCTTTTGGAAATCTGAATGGTTTCAGTTTGGGGCTATTACAAGTAGTGATGCTAAGAACACTATAATGTATATCTTTTGGTGAATATAGAAGAATATAATTAGAAATGAAATCGCTAGGTCATACATCCTTATTAATCTGTAAGTACATTTTCAAAATGGAAACATGGGGGGAAACCCAAGTAATAAAAAAAATCACTTAAAAGCTCACCATTTAAAAAAACATACTAAGTAAAAATTTAATGGGACCTAACTCTAACCTATTTCTCACCCCATGCCAGACAACCACTTTTAGCAACTTGATATGACTCACCCAGAATTTTCCTGCACTACACAGAATTTAAAAAGGCAGAAAACCATTAAAAGTGACAGTCAGGAGTGAAATTATACCAAGTGTCGAGTGAGAATGTTAATTCTCATTTCAAAAATACCTCATCACCAAAGTACAGGCAATATTTCTGACCACATCATAGTAATTGAACTGAGAAGCATACACCATAAGATTGGGAGCCTATTGCTATCTTCACCAACAGATAGCCAACAGCTCAAGAAATGAGTTTACTGACATTTTAAGGTGCTTTCAATGAGCTCATAATTTGAATTGCATTCAACTGTGATCTCTGACAGCTATAGCAAAGTTTTACAGTTTTATGGGTCTTTATCATACAAACATCTAAATGAAAGCACTTCTGGTTCAAGTTCTAGCAGACACACATCACCAGAAAAAATAAACTTAAATTCATCACCTTTAATTCTCTGTGTACATCCACATTCAGTTTTTTTTTAAATTTAAATCCAAATATTTGGCACAATCTCTTCATACATAGAAATGTATCTGTTTTCACAGTGAGATCCTTAAAAAAAACAACAACCCCACTTTCTTTTCTGATAGACAATTGAATATTTTTAAATACTCTTACCACTTTTTAAAAAAATTTTTTTTTAATTTTTATTTATTTATGATAGTCACAGAGAGAGAGAGAGAAAGAGAGGCAGAGACATAGGCAGAGGGAGAAGCAGGGTCCATGCATTGGGAGCCCAACGTGGGATTCGATCCCGGGTCTCCAGGATCACACCCTAGGCCAAAGGCAGGCGCTAAACCGCTGCGCCACACAGGGATCCTTACTCTTACCACTTTAAATGTGCAATGACCTCATCATTCTTATCCCAGTTTCTTGCTTATAGAAAAAGCGGTTCTGTTTTCTACCACTGTTTAAATCTCAAGTAAAAACAACAGCTCTTTAAACCTCACTTTGTTCTCTTATTCCTCTCTACTCCTTTTCTCTACGTTGAAATTTCCTTAAGCTTTTGAAATTTCAAAAGAGAAGAGATGGTAGTATCTTACTTTTTAATTTAGACTAAACTACAAATATTTTGAAACATCTCTGTGCTTTTAGATAAACCACTGCATTGTACAAACCGAGTAATCCTTTCAAAGAACCCTCAGAAGTATCTTGGTATCTAAGCTAAGCTCCCTGTCTCTTTCTCCTGAAGTTACCTCTCCAAATGTTACTTAAAAATAAAATTGACATCTGAGAGTTTTAAGTACAATTCCTACTGAAGCCTAATTGAACAATATTTTAAAGAAAAGTACCTATTCCTTTATACCCAAAATCTAGTGCTTACATATGCCACATTCTAAATCAAGGGATTTATATCCACAATTTCATTTAATCCTTAACCCCTGAAAGGAAGGAAAGCTCTAAGATAAATACCACTACCATTGTGTTGATATTCTTGTTCACTGAGTAAGGAAAACAGACAATAGTGCAGTTAAGTAACTTTCCTAAGACCAGGCACTATCAAATACTAGGGCCAGGATCTGATCCCATGCAGAGTGATGACAAAGTTCACCACAAATTCCTGTAGTGTCCCTATCCATACATATGTCTATATACTCAAAATACTTCTAACTTAATCAATACTGCCACTTAGAACTTTGAAAAACAGTAAGAAAGAGCTTCAACACCCAAGATCTGAAATGATTACTTTTAGGAAGCACCAATGTTCCTAGAGATTGGTTTGTCAAAAAATGAAGATGACCCATTGACACCAACATCTTAAAACCGATGGCCTCTACAGTTGGATTCAAAAGGAAGATGGAACAAGGTAGGCACCCCAAGTCCAAAAAAAAAAAAAAAAGATCAAAACTTGCAGATGTGCAGTACTTTAAGGGGAAGAACAAAATGTGTCCAAGATTCATACAAAACACATACAAAAAAGCACACATAAAAAAGATAGTAATTAGAGCATGAGAAGCAAACAGAGTAAAGAACAGATCATCAGTCATCAAAGCTCAGAAATGATACTTGCTAACCCATGACAAGAGGCCTCCATTTCCTACTCAACCCCTAAGAGCGAGCCTGCCTTAACACTGTCGGGAGGTAATCACATACTTGTGACTGATGGGGGCAGGAAGCCAACCTCATTTAGGAAGAAGTTCTCCTTATGTCAGGCTGGCATGGGAGTCCTGGAATGCAGATGGGACGAATGAAACACTGTGACACACTTACAGTGGGAGGAAAGGTGCCAATTCAGGTATCAGAGCCACTTTAGGGAGACTTCCCCTACTTAGCAGTTTTACCTTGGGCCAGTCCTGAGCAATACTCAGTATCAATAGGAGTTCAGAAAGCTTAGGGATGCATGTCTGTCTAAAGAACTTGGTGATCCCCTCTCGACTGCCTTTTCCCTCTCTTTTCCAATTAGGAATCGGTACAGGAGGATCCAAAAGGAGGCTTAATGATTGAGAGGCGGAATTCCTTGGCAAGTCTAGAAGAGCTATGTCAGAATGGAAGAGGACTAGGACGCGGAGATGAGACGTGTCCACTGAACAGAAGGGATCTTTTCAGACCAGCAGACCACTGTGTCCAAGCCGCGCAACATTCTCCAGCAAATTACTTCATAATTGTGTAGCCAGGTTTTCTTATTTGGAAAAAGAAATCGTCATAATGCCTTCTTCACCGGGTCATGAGAAATGTAAATGAGACCTGACAGTATTTGGCCTATCTTAGAGACTCGGAGACGTCAGCTGACTCCTGCTCTCCTTTCTCTGAGCACTGTGCAAATGTCTATGCCTGCCTCCAGGCCTAATTTACTTCCTCCTGTGCATTATACTTATTTCCACATCCATCTCGTCCCCTGTACTAGTGTGCAGGCTGACCGAGAGTAGGATGTATGCCCTATTCACAAGTATCTTTCTTAGCTGGCATTTAGTAAATGTTTCTTTGGACAGGTAGGTTTAATAACAGAAAAAAACACTGAGACAATGGAGCTTATAATAATCAGGCAAGTGAAGTTCAGAAAGGGAGATGTTCAAAGGCAGGAAATATCTGGACATTTCAACCAATGAAAAAAAGAGTCAAAAAGGTCTGTGTTACCGGTGATGGAGGTACCCATGGATTATGTTCATGGGAACTAGGCAAGATGCTAGAGTGGGACACTAGACAGGGTTTTAAGTTTATGACTTGTGTATAACTGAACAAGTAAACATCAAATTACTGGAAAAATTATGGGAAAAATAAGTGAACATAGACATAATTTCTTTTAATGTTAACAAAAATAAATACTTTCTAAAAACAGTGACTGTAGTTCTGGAGTTAGTGAATTCCAGGTTTGAATCTTCAGTCAGTTATTAGCTGGTTAAGTGTGGGAAAATTACATAATTTCTTGTGTATAATATATGCAGAATAATAGTACCTACTTCAGGGGGATAATGAGGGATTAAACAAGATAATTTATGCTAAAGCACTTAGCCCAGTGGCGGCAATCTAAGTGCCCAAGAAATGTCAGTTTTAACAATAATACTTATCATTATTGCCTTCATTTTACAAATGAAAAATACAGAATCTCTGGAAGGTAATTTTCCTAAGGTCACACAGCTAGTAAGTGTTGGAGCCTGGAATTAAGCCCAGGTTGGACAGTGAGCAAAGGCCATACTGTTTCTACCATACTGTGTCAGACTTACAATAGAAGCTCAGGGTTTCGACACACGAACAAAAGAATAATTCTTAGAAGGGCAGAGTTGGCACAGGACTGACCTTGTTGGTGATGTGTCTTCTTTTGAACTGCTCTGGCTGAATACAAGGGTTAGTCTCATAATCAGCGTAAGGAAGGCTTCCACCTGAGGTCTCTGGTCCTGGACCCAACCATGAGGGCTGGAAAGAGGTAAAAAGAGGGAGTCAGTCTGGTCACTTCAATCTTCCTTAAATGATCCTGGTAATTGGGAAATGTACCAGTCAGGATGATATTACCATAACTGGTAAGTATTTACTGTGAGGAGGTAAAATACTGTAGCAAATATGAGTACGGTCCTTCTACTAATATAGACACGGTTTTAAGTTCTGGAACTTCCACTTATTAAACTCAAACTTAAGGGCAGCCTGAGTGACTCAGCCGTTTAAGTGCCTGCCTTCTGCCCAGGGTGTGATCCCGGAGACCCAGGATCGAGTCCCATGTCAGACTCCCTGCATGGGGCCTGCTCTTCCCTCTGCCTGTGTCTCTGCCTCTCTCTGTGTGTGTCTATCATGAATAAATAAATAAAATGTTTAAAAAAGAAATAAATAAACTCAAACTTAAGGTGAGTATTTAACATCTTTAGGGTTCAGTTTCCTCATCGGTAAAATGACAGTATTAAAAGTAGGAAGCACATAAGGTAGCTCTGAAAGTTAGATGTGATAGTGTACACAGTACACCTTTCAGGAAACGGTAGCTATTTCAGACACATTATTAGTGCCCACTCATAATTGGTTCCCCTCTCCTTTGACTCATGGAACGCTGACTTTGCAGCCATCTTGAGATGTGCAAGGCTACAGGAAGAGCTCCAGCCAGTCAAATATAAACTGAAATGACAGGAGTAACTTAGTGAGAGAGAATGAAAACCCCCTGTCCAGCCTCCCAGCTCTCTCTTCCTCTGCTGGGGCAACCCTGGAAGACCATGTTGAGTCAGCATTATGACAAGATCTGCCTCTTTCCAAGCCTGAGTTTCTTAGTAACCACATGGCACTGGGTTCTTCCTTGCCCTACTTGAGATGTGTACTTTCAGTGAGAAATAAAACAGTGCATTGCCACTGAGACTGAGCAGTTACAACATTGCCCTAGAAGACCTGTCTGTCCTAATACAGGTATTATTATCATCATCCATTATTACTGAGTTGGTCATTACCATTTCCTTGGTATCCATCACTATACTTAGTATATTTTATGTTATAAATTTTGCTCTATTTATATTTTACAACATGCTGAATGCAAATTAAATTAAGTACAGTTTGGTAAATACTGGGTATTTTAAAACATTTTATCACCTTTAACTCTCTAAATTATAGGAGAGTGAAATTCCATACTATAGACCATTCAAGAGGTGAGAGTTAATCAAATATATCAGGTTGCAGCTTTTTTCTGCCCACTCCTCCCTACACCTCGAGTGCCACTCTGGCTGCACCACATTTGCTCAGAGCTCCTGGCTCCTGCTAAGCTAGCACCACTATCCTTTTTCTCCAATCACCATCATGATCATCTCCCAGGACCTCATCAGCTAGGATGAGGTATTGTCAAACATCTATAAGATCTGGGAGATTACATAGGGGCTGTGCCTGGAGGTGGGGGAGAGGATGGTCAGGAGAACAGAGGGTAACACCAATGCCTCGCTTACTGGGGGAAATGCCCCCACAGAAGGCTCTGAGGGTGAAGGTACAGAAAGCACAGTCAGCAGTGGTATACTGTCCTGAACAATCACCTGTAGAAACCAGCTGCACAACAGAAGCCTACCAAAAAGTATGTCAAAAGTTACATAAAATCAATCAAAGGCAAACTTGAAGAACAGAGGCCAGAAAGAGTAAAACCCTTTATGACCCGGGCTGCAGAACAAATCAAGCACATCCTCACTAATTGCAAAAACTACCAGTTCTTTATTGATAAAAACACGAACCCAGATGGGAAGGCTGCTCTGCTAGACTACTGTGAGGATGGTGTGACCTTCTATAGGATTTCTTTTAAGGATGGTTTAGAAATGGAAAAATGTTAATAAGTTTGGCTATTACTTTGGATGTATCACCTGTTGTCATAACTGGCTGCTGTTCTTCAGCCACATAACACCAGGATTTTGATGAATGGGACTGAGGTCATCTTGAGCTCTTCATTTATTTTGACCTTGATTTATTTGGAGTGGAGGCACTGTTTTCTGTTTTGTTTTTTGTTTTTTTCAATTTCTATCTATTCCGTATTGTGGTAATTTAAAAAAAATTTTAATTTAAATTCAATTTGCCAACATAGAGTAGAACACCCAGTGCTCACCTCATCTTGTGCCCTCCCTAATGCCCATCACCCAGTCACCCCATACCCCCACCCACCTCCCCTTCTGCAACCCTTTGTTTATTTCCCAGAGTTAGGAGTCTTTCATGGTTTGTCTCCCTCTCTAATTTTTCCCCACTCAGTTTCCCTCCTTTCCCTTATAATCCTTTTCAATATTTCTTATATTTCACGTATGAGTGAAACCATATGATAATTGTCTTTCTCCAATTGACTTATTTCACTCAGCATAATACCCTCCAGTTCCCTCCACGTTGAAGCAAATGGTGGGTATTTGTTCTTTCTGATGGCTGAGTAATATTCCATTGTACATATATACCACATCTTCTTTATCCATTCATCTGTTGAAGGACATCATGGCTCCTTCCACAGTTTGGCTATTGTGGACATTGCTGCTATGAACGTTGGGGTGCAGGTGTCCTGGCATTTCACTACATCAGTATCTTTGGGGTAAATACCCAGTAGTGCAATTGCTGGGTCATAGGGTAGCTCTATTTTTAAATTCTTAAGGAACCTCCACACTGTTTTCCAGAGTGGCGCATCAGTTTGCATTGCCACCAACAGTGCAAGAGGGTTCCCCTTTCTCCATATCCTCTCCAACATTTGTTGTTTCCTGTCTTGCTAATTTTAGCCATTCTCAATGGTGTGAGATGGTATCTCATTTGATTTGTGGAGGCATTGTTTTTTAAGGAAAAAAACCCAACCATGTCCTGTAGATTGTCTAAAATAAGAATGTATTTAAACTCAAAAAATACACACAAATACATCAAGTTGTAAGATAATCTCTAGAAAGTATGTAAAATGTACATATGGCAAAAACTCAAATTCTCAAATGGAGTAAATTTACTTGAAATATTAACTTTATATAAGCTTAAAAATCTATTCCTAAGATACACAATAAACTTCATTTTTAAAGCAGCTATTGAAAACTTAACAATGAGTAATGAATTGCATTCAGTGTTGAATTATACAATGATAATTACAGTAAAGGCACAAACAAGTAAACAAACTCTACATCATTCTTATAAGACAGTCAAGTCTGAAACCATGGGGTAAGATGAAACAAGATGCAAATAAGATTATGTTAAATTTTTAATTGTATCTAATATTATCAAATGTCAGCATTATACTACCTACTGTGATATATTACCTACATCAAAGAATACCAGATGCTTCAGGAAATAACTCCCAAATCTCAGTAACTTACCAAGTCAATGTTAATTTCTCGTTCATGTAAAGTCCAATGGAGATGTTCCTGGTCAGGAGGCTCTCCTTCAAGCGATGACTCAGGGATCCAGTTTCTAATCATGTAGTGGCTGTGTATCTGGATGGCTGATAAAGAGAAAGAGCATGCAGAATAGTAAGAAAAAATTAGGAGTGCAGGCCTAGAATTGTAGTCCAATATAATGCCCAGAGTGAGTCAAATGGCTCCACTCATATGCAAGGATGCTTAAATAACAATATGCATTAATATACAATGAATATATGCAGAAATGTGAATTTTACATTATTATAGTATTTCAACTTTGAAAAATGAGACTAAGAGTCCTCCCAAAATACAGAAGTGATAACTTCTTTAAAAGTATAGGAAACTGTTAAGTAGACTGCAGAATAAATCCAGAATTTTCAATATTCATATAAAAGGACTTGCAAAAAGACATCACAGAAATAATTGAGAAAGAAAATAAAATGCTTAGGGATTTCTCCAAGCTGAATATATTCACAATATTCTTGATTGAAATGGCCCAAAACTACAATGCAAAGCAAGATTTAAAAACTCATTCCTAGGCACATAAAGAGTATAATTTCAGACCAAAGACAGAGGGAAAAGCTAGATTACTTATAATAATTTTAAAAATTGGCATTAGGCTTCTAGTCAGAAACGTTACAAATAAAAAGTCTGTGAGGAGAGCCAACAATCAGAAGAAATAAAAAGAGACAAACTTTGAATATACAATTGTACATCTCATTAAAGAATGAAAAAAATAAAAATATTTTCATACATACCAGAACTCACACACACTACCACTGATGAACACATTCTGAAAGAGCTAATAAAAGATGTGTTCCAACAGTAACAACAAAAACCTAGAAATAAGTAACAGGATGCAAGAAGCAATGGTAAACAAAGCAAAACAAAACTCAGGAGCTCACTGTGAAACCTAAGTATTTAACTTAAAATATCAAGCTTATAAAAGTCTGTAACTAAGCATTAGAATTTGAAATGACAAGAGGAAACAGTAGACAGTAATGAAACCGTGTTGACTGTTCTATTTTTTGCTGGAGAGTTATAATTACACATTTATTAGAAAATCATAAGAATTCAAATATTTGAAAATCTAAGAGAAATTTGCAGAATAAAAATTATAATATTAGAAAATTATAACAGAATGGAAAATTAGCCTTTTATAAACAGAAGATGAAAAGAAACAAATTCAATAAATCCAACAAAAGGCCAAAAAGGAAGGAAGGAGAAACCAAAGAAAGCACACTGTTCCATAGCAGGAAATAATAGAAGTTGGCAAGATTAAATTAAAAGTATAGGCGATATGAAAGGTTCAAAATCTCCCTTACTAAACCCTCATAATGGATTAAAAAAAAAAAACAAAAAACAAAAAAATGGGAAAATAGCTTTGGTAGATTGAATATAAGGGAAGAGGAAAATACACACCAAAACACTTAAAAATTAATAATGTAGATATACTATCAGGCAAAACAAATCATCAGTATGATGGGGAATAGCACTGCACACTGACAAATGGAGTGATTTATCTAGAAGATAGGAATTTTATTCACTATACAAAATCACTTTTAAACGTATAAAGTATCAACTCATAAAATTACATGGACAATTTAGCAAATTCACAATAATTGTGGGAGACATTAAAACAACTATCAGAATTCATTAGGTCAGGGGCACAAAAACACAAGATAGCCTGAAAACTTGAATCACAACATTAACAAGCTTGACTTATCCACATAGTTACAGAATGACAATCACGCATATTCTTCTCAAATGTGTTTATTTATAAAAATATACTAAGTGCTCAACTACAAAAAAACTCAGCAGTCCAGAAAGTATCACACAATAGAAATAAAAAGAAAAAACAACAGAAATCAACAATCAAAATGGCAGCCAAAAATAATGTACCTAGAGATGTGACAACAGCCTTCTAAATGACTCATGAGAATCCAAAATGGAAATTTAAATGATTTAGAACTAAATGATAACCCCCAGTGCATATATTCAAAACTGTTGGATATAGCAAGTGATCCTCACTGGGAAATTCATATCCTTAAATAGGTAAATTAAAAAAAAAAATTCTGGGGAGAGAGAAAAGTAGTAAACTAAGCTACTAGAGGTGAAAAAGAATCAAAGGAACAAATTAGTAAAGAGAAAAGCAGAAATTAGCAGAGTACGATTTTTAATAGATTATCATAAACATCAAAATCTGAATATTTAGAAAAACAAATAAAATTAGCAAAGGTACTGGCACTTCTTAAGCCACTTCTCATGGCATTATAGGCCCATCTTTCCTTCTGGCTGTTGGTACAAAAATCAGTACAATTAGTGGTACCGAGCTTCATTTGACTTCACCTCTAGTAGAATGAAAGATAGAAAGCCCTCATATCTTCTGGGGGGGGAGGGGGTGAATTCACAACCATGCCCTTACTTCTCCCCCAGGTAATCTTATATACTAACTCTTTCTCAATTGCCATTTAAAATAATGCCTAAAAGGTGCTTGGTGGCTCAGTCTGTAAAGGGCCTGACTTCAGCTCAGGATGGAGCCCTGCATTGGGCACCTTGCTCAGTGGGAAATGTGCTTCTCCCACTCCTCCGTCCTACCACCCCACACTCCCCACTCATGCTCTCTCTCTATAAGTAAAATCTTTAAAAAAAAATAAAACAAGGCCAAATTTAAACTATAAATAGTGGAAGGCTAAGAAAAAAGCCTTTAATTTGGACTTCATGGTAACTGAAAATTAGTAAAATATGTCTATTTGATTTTATAAATAACACTTAGAATTTGGTTGCAATTCTGACCTACTTGTCTGAAGAAACCAAGAATGAACCAAGTCCAAATTTTCTTTTTGCTAAGCAATTTCAATAGAACTATATAACATAAGACATCCCTCTACCTCACTTTCAACTTTAGATGGCTTTTAGAGGCCAACCTTTTTTTTTTTAAGATTTTATTCACTTTTTCATGAGAGACACAGAGAGAGAGGCAGAGACATAGGCAGAGGGAGAAGCAGGCTCCATGCCGGGAGCCCGATGTGGGACTCCATCCTGGGACCCCAGGATCACACCCTGAGTCAAAGGCAGATGCTCAACCACTGAACCACCCAGGCTTCCCCCAAAGGCCAAGCTTTTAAAGAGGACTATTTCTAAGAACTGAGAGCTTTATCCTTATTTCAAATGTACTCTATTGATCCTTTATTATTCAAGTTGTCCATTTCCTAAGGGCTTTTGCAATTCTTTTGAGTTGTGATTTCAATTTCTCTTCGCAGCTTGTGGCAATCAGGTTAGACTAACAGAACAGGACACTAGTGTTAAGCAGAGAAGGATTTGGGAGGTTGGGGAGGGCTAATCGTGTAACTCCTCTTTCTTCCTGTTTCACTGAGATAGGATTGACAGACAATATTGTATAAGCTTAAGGTGAACGACATAATGATCTGAAAGATGCATATGTTGCGCTAAATGATTAGTACTGCCCATCTTCCTCAAACTCTTCTAAGAAACTGATGAGGAAGGAACACTGCCAAACACATGTTCATAAGGCCGGCATTACCCTGATACCAAAGCCAGATAAGGACATTACACAAAGAAAAAAACCCTATAGCCAGCATCCCTGACAAATATAGATGTCAAGATTCTCACCAGATTACTAGCAAATCAAATTTGGCAGCACTTTTAAAAAGCCATACACCATGATCAAGTGGGATTCACTCTCGGGAAGTAAAAATGGTCCAATATATGCAAATCAATAAATGTGATACACCACATTAATAGAATGAGAGATAAAAATCATATCATCTTAGCATAGGCCAAAAAAGCATTTGACAAAATTCAACATCCATTTAAGATAAAAAAAAAATCTCTTAACAAATTGAATACAGAAGAAATACACTTCATCATAGTAAAGGCCATATATGCATAACTCTTTATTAGCAGACATTTTTATTGTTGCAATGACTTTTATTTTCTTATAATATAACCAAAGAGGGGACTCTGCCGATGAACACCCAGATAACTAAGACCCACTATACTAAGTTACGGTTGGCACATTTATATTCTGCTAAAGGCAGAGAATAGCATCTAGAAGAACAACAATGACATATATGTAGATACAAGTGGGGTAAATATCTCTCAGTTCTGGGTCAGTTTTGATTTAGCTCCTCTTCATGGGTCTTATATTTCTGCCTATTTCCATGCCTGGTAAATTTTGATTCGATTATAGACACTGTGATTTTTTTTGCCTTGCTGGGAGCTGGATATTCTTGGCTTCCTAAAATAGTCTTCAGTTTTCTTCTGGGATACCACGAAGTTTGATCCTTTCAAATCTTCCTTTTAAGACTAGTTTGGCAGGATGAGATTAGGGCTCAGTATAGGGCTTATCATTCCTCCCTATTAAGAGAAGACTGTCTGACAGTCCACCTCATGCCGTATTAATCATAAGGTTTCCCAGTCTGTCTGATGTAAACAGGCACTTTCACCTCTAATTCTTTCAGGTTTTCCTTCCTCTGTCTCGGGTAGTTTTCTCACATGCACGTGCTCTTCAGCGCTCAGCTTAGTACTTTTAGTGGGATCCTCTGCAGATCTTTGGGATTCTAGCTCAATGAAGCTCTTGCCTCTCTCTTACTCTCTATACCCCAAACTCTAGTCACCTTGGTTTCCCAGGACCCTCAAATTATCAAGGCCCCTGGATTCCGCCTGGGTTTCCACTCCTACCATGGCATCATGGCCTGGAAACCCTCTGAAGATAGTAAGCCAAACCAATCATTTGGCTCTCGTTATTTGTTTCTTATTCTTTTGTTGTCTGACCTCCAGAGTTTCATTTTTTTCCCTTGTTACTGCTATTTCAAGCACAAGGATAAATCAAGTCTCTGTTATTTCTTCTCAAGTCTTCTATATTCAGTTTTATAAGAAAAGACAAAGGAAAGTTTCTTTTTTCTTTTTTAAAAGTTTTATTTATTTATTCATGAGAGACACAGAGAGAAAGAGAGAGGCAGAGACACAGGCAGAGGGAGAAGAAGCAGGCTCCCTGCTGGGAGCCCAATGCCAGACTCTATCCAGGGACTCCAGGATCGTGCCCCTGGCCGAAGGCAGATGCTAAACTGCTGAGCCACCCAGGGATCCCGAAAAAGGTAAGTTTCTATTTACGTATACATCTGTGTTTGTATGTGATGTGCATTTTATTTTATTGTTTATTTTCATGAATTTTTCTAAAGATCTGTTTGTTTATCTTAGAGAGACAAGAGCATGTGAGCAGGGGGAAGGGCAGAGGGAGAGAGAGTCTCAAGCACACACTCTGCATGCGTTCGATCTCACTACCCTGAAATCATGACCTGAGCCAAGTCCAAGAGTCAGATGCTCAACCAAGTAAGCCACCAGGTGACCCAAGATGTGCATGTTAAGTCTGAATCCCATGGGTGGCTTTGTTTTTTCTAGAGACTGTTAGATTGTTTCCAATATGACCACTAAAGCCACTTAAATCAGTTGCTAGTGATTCAGCCATGGCTGCTACAATCATCTCTTGTTCGGGAACCAACTTTTACATTCTTTTCTCTCTCTGGACTTGATGGTTGTTTTAAGCTGTTCCCAAAAGGAGGAACCTGGATGTAGCTTAGAGTTTGGACTCTCTGTGTCTCTGGGATGTACTAGAGGAGAAGCACATGGGAACACTGAGCATTACATAATAATGCCCCGATTGTCATTCCCTGAAGACCCCAGACAACTTTCCCACACTGGTGAGGAAGTTTTTCCTCCTTTGTCTTTGCTCAGGACTTTCATACATTCTCAGAATTCTAGCATCAGTATCAAATAATCAGTCCATAGACTGCATTTTCAGATTAAATAGCTTGTTCTCCCCCACCTTACCTTACCTGGATTCCTCACTACGCTTAAAGTACAAAAGTAATTTATGTATTTTAAATGTCTTGGTTCTTTCTACATAAATGGATACTTCGGGATGTGAGATATTTTCCTGATGAATAATGTAAGTTAAGTTTTTCCCATATGAAAGGGAGATTCTAACTCTGTTAAAAATTTAGTCTGTTTATGATTACAATACATGTAGACAGCATTTTATTGCTCTCCTCAACTAATGGAACACACTTAAAATTTCCCTTGTGAAATGTATCAATTTACCTTTAATAATGTAATTGGAAATTTCACCTTCTGTTTGTCTCTTCCTTCTCAGTTTCAAGTCGTTTTTATTCTTTAGCCCTTTAACTTTCTTGTGCATTTGAAGAAGATTCACTTCACTGGTATCATCCTGTCTCCTTTAGCCTTTCAGCTTCTTTACCCACCTCTGGAGTATATGTGAAGGTACTTGGTATCTCTATAGAAAAGTACTGGTAACAACACAAGAGTTCATTTTATTTAGCTTACCTTTTCCTAATCCATTAATAATTGCCTAGTAGGCCCGTAAAACTGAAAGCTGAGAGCCTGAATAGCACATTCTTATTTGTTTTATCCACGGAGAAATAAATCTACTTGTAAGACTTAATCCTAGAATTTGATAAGAAATTGGTCCAAATGTCATTGGCTTCTTACAGAGAAGTCAATTCTTTCAATTCAGGAAGATAATGCACTGACTATCATGAGAAAAATCTTTTTCACTTTTGGATTGTTAGGAATATTATCAAGAAATATCAATTTAAAGCATACTCAATAACAGATTCTGCAGATCAAACAGGAAGAGTTATTCATCCCAGATTCATGTTATATAAGCTTTTAGACTATGAGACAGAGAGACAGAGTGTGTGTGTAGGGGTGTGTATATGTGTGTTTGGCTATTACTTATAGGGGAAATACAATGATTATAAGAAGATCCTTTCTTTTTTGATGGATAGATGGATCGATGGATGGATGGGATTGGAAGAGAGCATAAATTACCTTCATACAAAAGCAGTACACAAAAAAGTTTGAATAGATTTACATCAAGCCTGATACGCAGCAAATTTAGTTTTTAACCACAATCTTTGCTATTGATTAAAGCTGCAAACTCACTTTGGTAAGGCTAGCATAAGGGAGATAAGTGGCCAGAAACCAGGCCTGACAGCAAATCTATTAACAATGATGGGGAAAAAGCATAGATTCTGGAAATAATTAAAGAAAGAAGCCTTTAAGACCCGGCTAGGAGTCAAAACAAGTGTGAAATGAGGAAAATGAGAAATCGAAGAAGAGCCTAAAATCAAATGTTGGAGTCCCATAATAGAAGGAACAAACAATAATGAGGAGGAGACCGAAAGAATATGTGTTAAATTCAATTCCTCACAGAATCTGCATGAGACACAGGAAAGAGAACAAATCCTTTCATGAAGATATTTAAAAGAGTGCTATCCATTTACCTTAATTGGTCTGAAAGAAATTCTACCCAGAGCCAAGAAATATTAGCTGGAAAATATTTACAACGTTTTATATTTCCATGTGCTTATCCTGATTTTCTTATGTTTTCTTTTTAACTGAAGTATAATGGTCATGCAACATTATATTAGTTTCAGGTATACAACATTATGACTCAATATTTGTACATATTGAGAAACGATCACGGTAATAAGTATGGAACATTTTTTTCTTGTGATGAGAATTTTTAAGATCTCTCTGAGCAACTTTCAGATATTCAATACAGTATTACTAACTATAGTCATCACACTGTACATTGCATACATTGCATCCTCACGACTTATTTTGACAACTAAAAGTTTGTCACAACATTTTAAATAGTCCAAGTCACAAGTCAGAGGTGGAAAATTCATTTTATTTATTTATTTATTTTTAAAGATTTATTTATTTATTCATGAGAGAGAGAGAGAGAGAGAGAGAGAGGCAGAGACACAGGCAGAGGGAGAAGCAGGCTCCATGCTGGGAGCCCAACTCGGGACTCGATCCTGGGACTCCAGGATCGCGAAAGGCAGGCGCTAAACCACTGAGCAACCCAGGGATCCCCTCATTTTATTTTTAACAAGAGCTATCTAATGGTGTGAAGAGGGCCAATGTGTTCAGAAGAGTATCTAAAAGGGAAGTGGCTCATGAAGTAAACTTTTTTTCCTTCATAGATGTAGCACTACATAAGTAACTATATTAATACAGTTTAGATTTCGGCTATGTAAAATGAGCTACTGTTATATCCTTTCCACTCCAAAGATGGCACTACTAACACATCATCTCTAGACACACAAACCTACATACCACTGCTCATTCCACCAAAACTCCTAGCAATAGTAGTGATAGGTTTCCTTCTGAGTTTCTGTTCAAATGGTAAAGAAGGGCATGCATGACCCAGTCCATCTCTACTCTTTTGTACATAATCCCCCTAAGGAGCACAGTACAGTTCTAAAGAGAATACCCAAATGCAGTCAGGAGCTACGAGAGAGCTGGATTATGGTTTACAAGGGCATTAAACATGTCCTTGGAATCATGACAAACTCTTAACCTGAAAGTTACTGAAACAGAGAAAGAAATCAGATTAAAGCCTTTAGAATTGGAATGACTAAGGATTTTATTCATGATCAATAAGGTGGTCTATTTCTAAGGTTCCATTTTAATCCTAATAGTTTAATCTCTAAAAACAGAAGAGGATGATGTCTCAAAAGCAGCATATGAAAGATGGTAAAAGAAAATATAATCCCTAGCTTTGTATGTGATTGTGTACATTTACATATGTGTAGCTTAGAAAGTGGACGTGAGACACAAAGCTTACTTGAAGATCACAATCTTAATCACATAAAATTTAGGCTAAAGGTTCATTTCCATTTATATTTAAATTATTCAATGGAAGTTCTTGTAAGAAAGATTGTGTAGTCAAAAGGGATTCCTGCTGTTTATATTAAAATGCTTGTTATGCTTTTCTACAATTTTTCCAGGGGCATTTTTTTGTTTCCCAGTAAAACGTCTATAAGAGGGTGACAAACTATCACCTTTGTGCAAATATTTGCTTCACAACTGTGGAGAAAGTATAATGAGAGCAGGAAAGCAAAATAAATAGAATAAAATAGCATTGCATGAAACTCTGCTATGTGTTGCCACCATAGATGAAATATGTATTCTGTGACTCCACAACTACCATGATTGAAAAAGTAATAGACACAGAACGCTTTTTTTTTTTTTTTTTTTTTTTTAAGAGAGAGCACACATGCTTGAGAGAGCACAATTAGGAGGGGGCAGAGGATGTGGGGCTCAATCTCACAACCAAAAAACTGAGCCAAAAAAGAGTTGCATCCAGGTGCCCCTATATACCCAGAAAACTTTAAAAATCTATTTCATATACTCCAAAATAAATAGCTTAGCTAATATAAAATTATTCACTTTCCCAATAGAAAATTGAGGGAAATTTTTTTAATCAAGATCATGTTTTTTATTCTTTGCTATTATGCGTGTGCATCATCAGATTGAAAAATTTGAAACAATGAATTTCCCACTTAGAAGGAGCACTGTTGGGCAGCCCGGGTGGCTCAGCAGTTTAGCACTGCCTTCAGGCCAGGGTGTAATCGAGTCCCGTGTCGGGCTCCCTGCATGGAGCCTGCTTCTCCCTCTACCTGTGTCTCTGCCTCTCTCTGTTTCTCTCATGAATAAATAAATGAAATCTTAAAAAAAAAAAAAAAAAGGAGCACTGTTTATATATCTATTTATTGAAGTTCAATTTGCCAACATATAGTATAAAACCCAGTGCTCATCCCATCAAGTGCCCTCCTCAGTGCCCATCACCCAGTCACCCCATCCCCTTGCCCGCCTCCCCCTCCACTTCCCCTTGTTCATTTCCCAGAGTTAGGAGTCTCTCAAGTTTTTATCAGCCTCTCTAATTTTTCCCACTCATTTTCCCTCCTTTCCCGTATAATTCCTTTCACTATTTCTTATATTCCCCATATGAGTGAAACCATATAATGATTGTCCTTCTCCGACTGACTTACTTCACTCAGCATAATACCTTCCAGTTCCATCCATGTCGAAGCAAATGGTGGGTATTCAGTCTTTCTAATGGCTAAGTAATATCCCATTGTGTGTGTATATATATATATATATATATATATATATATATATATATATACCACATCTAGAAGGAGCGCTGTTTTTTTTGTGGGGGGGGGGTTGGTGCAAAAAAAGGTGATTTTATTAAAGCATAGGAACAGGACTGGTGGACAGAAAGAGCTGTATTGGGGTCATGAGGAGAGGCCCATTATGTACTTTCAAGCTGAGGGATTTGGGAGAGCATAAATCTCTGAGGAATTTTGGAAGCAAGGTTCCCAGGACCTTGAGGGGGCTAGCTATTGTTGAGAAAATGTCATTTATTACCCTCTAATACAACTAGAAAGAGCACTGTTAAAGCAGTATAACCAACTTTGTTTTTATTGAACTATTGGCAGAATTATTATCCAATAAGCTCAGTAACACTGATAATTATAAAAAGCAGTACCCATTCTTGAGATACACACATCTACATACTACTGTACGTTCTTTTTTTTTTTTTTATTTTATTTTACTTATTGATGAGAGACACACAGAGAGGCAGAAACATAGGCAGAGGGAGAAGCAGGCTCCCTACAAGGAGCCTGATGCGGAACTCATTCCCAGACCCTGGGATCACGCCCTGAGCTAAAGGCAGACACTCAACCCCTGAGCCACCCAGGCATCCCGCCACTGTACATTCCACAAAACCTCCTTAGCAACACTAGTGGTAGGTCTCCCAGCAAGCCGATGGCTGGCTCAGGTCATGTTTATTAGCATAACTCCATTTCCACCACAGAGTAAGACAGTTCCACAGACACAATATTCTATGCTATGCCTCCATCTTCAGAACAGATGTTCCCTAGGCTTCCTTTCTTGCCTAGGTGGATTTCTCCCAAGAAATTTGAAAAAGTACCTACTTTAAATCACCAAGTAAATATTCTTTACATCTTATCCTCAATTCTCTCTTCCCGTCCCATTCAGAAATGGCATGGGCAGCCCGGGTGGCTCAGCGGTTTAGCGCTGTCTTTGGCCCAGGGCGTGATCCTGCAGACCTGGGATCGAGTCCCACATTGGGCTCCCTGCATGGAGCCTGCTTCTCCCTCTGCCTGTGTCTCTGCCTCTCTCTCTCTATCTGTGTCTCTCATGAATAAATAAATAAAATCTTAAAAAGAAAAAAAGAAATCCTACAGAAGTGCTCTCAACAGCAGTTATGGTCTGCCATCAGATAATTTCCAGGAGGTTAAATATTGTTCATAAAGGTAGTAATAGCTAAAGTCTATTATTGATTTCTATCTGCTAATTGTTTCACACATTTTAAAAAATATTTTATTTCTTTACTCATGAGAGACACAGACAGAGGTAGAGACATAGGCAGAGGGAGAAGCAGGCTCCATGCAGGGAGCCTGATGGGACTTGATCCGTGACCCCAGAGTCATGCCTGGGCAGAAGGCAGGTGTTCAACCGCTGAGCCACCCAGGCATCCCTGTTTCACACATTTTATTAACCATATTTTAAGAAGAAGCTGAAAATGAGAAGGTTAAATACCTTATTTAAAATCACACAAATGTGGAGCTGGAATCCACCCCCCCCCTTTTTTTTGCCCTACTCAAGAAAAAAAAAAACTTAATCACCATTACACTGCTTGGTGTCCACAGGCAACTAAAGATATACTGGTTATGAGTAAATTTCTGATGACCTGAGGCTCAACAGGATATATTGAGGATGACTCAGAAAATTCTAGAATTGGGGCACCTGGATGACACAGTAGGCTAAGCGTCTGCCTTTGGCTCAGGTCATGATCCTGGGGTCCTGGGATCAGGCTCCCCAGAAGGAGCCTGCTTCTCCCTCTGCCTATGTCTCTGCCTCTGTGTCTTTCATGAATAAATAAATAAAATCTTAAAAAAACCTCACTTATATTTGGGCATACATGGTATATCAAAATATAAATAGTGATAGAGGACGCCTGGGTGGCTCAGTGGTTGAGCGTCTGCTATTGGCTCAGTGTGTGATCCTGGAGTTCTGGGATCGAGTCGCACACTGGGCTCCCTGCATGGAACCTGCTCGTCCCTCTGCCTATGTCTCTGCCTCTCTCTGTCTCTCTCTGTGTCTCTCATAAATAGATAAATAAAAATCTAAAAAAAAATGTAAAAATTCAGATAAGGATCTGTATTTGGCCAGCCTGAGTGATACTTAAGGAACCTTAAGAGACAGCATGTGGCTCAGTGGGCATATGATGATGGCACTTAGCTCCAGTCTCAACTGTGAGTTTAGTATGTCTATGTTAAGTCAGATAGTGGAATATTTTTAAACCACTCTAGACGTATAGATCACTGATATCCCCTCTCTAATGTTTCAGTATTTAGAATATCCATAATGGATACAAGTTCAAGTTCCATATCACTCACTTGTCTAACTTTAAACTTTGTGAAATATTTATAATATGCTGGCTAATTTCTAAAAAATACAAAAGATGTGGTTTTGTGTATTACTACAAAAGCCCTTCTTATTCTACTTAGAAAAATATATTCATTGAAGGAGCACCAGTCAAAGAGAATTTGATCTGCTTCAGGACATTTTGGAAGATGTTGAGATATGGAAGAAATATCTCAATAAATTGTTTCCCACCTTCTGAAACTGCACTTGAATAAATGGAGCTGTTCTTAGTCATTAATCTTGCCATCATCACAGATACCAGTGTAGCAACCAGGTGTGGCTAGTCCAAGTAGATTCATTTATGCACCTATAGAATGTTTTTACGCAAAGCAGAAATATGTCACAATACAGATAAATTTTGAATTTCCTACTCCACACTCCTCACAGAATATAAATGGAACATGGATGTCAGTGAGGGGGAAAAAAAAGCCAATTCTATTTTTCTGCAGGTTTGCCCTCATACGTTTGTTAAAAGTCCATTGCCAAGACTAGAAGTTTGTTGCTAGTCATTTTCCAGGTGTTCCAAAGAGGGGCTTTGTTCATTGTTTCTTTTTAAAAATTTTTTGTTTGTTTGTTTGTGTATGTGTGTAC
Source organism: Canis lupus baileyi (assembly GCF_048164855.1). Classification (NCBI taxonomy): domain Eukaryota; kingdom Metazoa; phylum Chordata; class Mammalia; order Carnivora; family Canidae; genus Canis; species Canis lupus. The sequence continues at coordinate 103,891,480 of NC_132876.1, forward strand.
GTATGTAATCTCAACACTCAGCATAGGGTTCGAACACACGACCCCAAGATCAAGAGTCACGTGCTCCTCCAGCTGAACCAGCCAGGCACCTCCATCCATAGTTTTTCTGTATTGCTCCAAATTAATCTCTTAATCTTCTACCAAGTTCTGAGAAGGCAGAAAGTAAATAATGCTTTACTGAAAAACAAGGGACAAGTTAATGAAAAGGTTAGGGAGGGGAAAGAAAAAGAACAGGACCCCACAGAGAAAAAAAACAGAGTTGCATTTCTTACATTTAGTCCTGATATATCATGAAAACTAATGATATAACTCCCATGAGCTGCATGCAAATCAGAACATTAATCTCTAGCAAAATGCTTTATGTTATAGGAACCCACAAACAGATTTCCTTCAACTGCAGTAAATCAAACATGGTGGGTAGTTTCCGTTTGACTGATGAGTACACATGTCACTGGCAGGAGGGCAGTGACATATGGAAGAGCAATAAATATTTTTTCTGACACTTCAGCAGCCCTTGTTCAATGACACTAAAGGAAGATAGAAGACTTCAGGAGAAAATGCAAGCCTGTCTCTATTAGCTGTCGTGCCACTGCAGAGGCAGCAACTCCAAGGTGATTTGGTGTTCTGTGGTCTAGCTTGCACATTTAGTCTCAAACAAATGAGGAGCCTGAAAGCCAAGAATCAATAGTTCTCTCAGAACAGTGTTTTCATTTTCCTTCCAATTATGGCATTCTCCCAGTGACTGAGATTTCCTTTAATGACAGTGATTTGGGGAATCTTTACATTCCATGACCCAGCGCCCAACCAAATTTTGTTAAAGCTTAGGTTCCTCGTCCTCCTCAACAGTATACTTTGTTTTCTGTCTGCATAATTTCCCATTTCTAGTGGGAATGAAATCAGGGACAAATGTGTTAGAATGCATTATGTTATAACCCATGTCCAAGAGATTTGGAGGTATTTAGCTCTGAACACCTTGTACTAATTTTTTAATGATTCAGTTTTTTCCCTAAACCTCCCCCAATGTTAGGATTTTGGCACCTACCAAGCCGAAATGCCCCAATGGCTACTATGTTTCCCTCTAATAGGCAAAATACCAAAGGTATAAAAAGTAAACACACTGGTTTCCAACTTGACTCATATGGCTTCTAATTCTTTTTTGGACATCTACTTTTATGTACCAGAGGACACCCTGAATCTCAAATGTTGAGTAGACAGCACATAGTTCAAGATAGATCTTTCTCAATTCTGGTGTCAGGGTCCCGGTATAGTGGGGTAATAAAAAGTCATGTGGTTCAACCACATTCTTGGGCCAGGACTGGCAAGACACAGATCTGCACCCCAAGGCAGATCCAAACAGAGAGCCAGGCATTTTCAGGGATGCCAGGCAAATCACAGATGCAGATGTGTGCAGCAAGCTACCAGTAAGACACAGGTAAGTTATCCACTTTGAGATCCAAGAAAAAGAGTGTGGCAGACAGAGATGCCACACCAAGGTAAAAGCAACGTAAGGCTCTCTGATAATGTGTCTAGTAGCTGTGTTTGCTTGCTGAAAGCCTTTATTCCAATCTCCTGATTGCACTAAGGAAATATGAACAAATCTGGCTTGGCCTCACATTCATTCAAAATCTGGTTCTTAATATGTAGGAAAGCAGTAAGGTATTATACAATTAAAAAAAACCCTCAGGAAAATGAAACTGAAATTTTCTCCTGCTAATTATCTTTATGACTTTGGGTAAATCACTAACAACTTATAATTGTTTATTTATAACATGTCTTTGATGTGCTAAATTAAACCTACACTGGTTCTGGCTTTCAAATTCTGACTTTCTAATTCTACTACTTATCAAACAGATATATTTATATCCATAGCTTCCTATTTAGCTGTTGTGCTATAATCACAATTCAAAATTAACAAACCATTCTTGCTTATAGATTATGTTATGCAGTCTCAGTTTTACAAGGTATTTCAAGATTGAAAGTTGACATGAATTCCAATATCTCTGTTCAACATTCCTAGAATGCAAATATTTAAAAACTAGAAATTAAAAAAATAAATCTATTATGTAAAAGTTAAAAAACTTGACAGATAAAACTAAAGAGATGACACTTCACCATACTAAAAGCTAATGCTTCATTCATATACTCATACATTCATTCAATAGCCATTTACTGAATGAATATCATGAGCCAGACATTATTATATCAAATGGCTAAAGACAGAACAGTGAATAAGAATGACATGAGCCTTATCTTCATGGACCCTGCATTTTTGGGGGAAATTGAAATCAGTTAGAGAACATTAATATTGTCATTTATAAATGTCTTGTGTAGTATCATCCCTTTCTTCATGAAACCTTCAGTCTAGCTGGGAGATGATTTTAAATAATTACATGAATACTTTCACTTGTAACAGTTGTTACAAAGAAGTACAAAATATTACATGATTCTTCTTTCTTTTGTTTAGCTTCATTATTTTCCATTATTCTGTCTTCTAGGTCACTAATTCATTCCTCTGCTTCTTCCAGTTTGCTGTTCATTGCATCAAGCCTGTTTCCAATCTCATTCATTGCCCCCTTCATCTCTGATTCTTTTTTAACTCTTTTATCTCTGTGGCAAGGGCCTCACTGATGTCTTCTATTCTTTTCTCAAGCCCAGTGAGTAGCCTTATGATTGTCACTTTAAATTTTCCATCAGGCACGGCACTTATATCTGTTTCGCTTAGATCTCTGGCCGTGGCTTTATCTTGTTTGTTCATTTGGGATACATTCCTCTGTCTTGGCATTTCGTCTAAGTCTATGCCTTCCTCTGTGTTAGAAAAGCCAGCTATATTTCCTGTTCCTGAAAGTAACGGCCGTATGAAGAAGAGGTCATGGAGTGCCCAGGGCCTGGTGCTTCAGAGAGTGTCTCTGGCGTGTGCTTCATGTGCTCTGTTGTGTTCTGGCCGCTCTGTCCTTTAGGCTGGTCATCTGCAGAGGCTCTCCCTGCCTGCTGTGGGCAGTGTTTGGTCCCTGGTCTGAATGTGGTGAGTTTTAACTAGGTGTGCCATGGTCTGCTTGTGAAATGACACCCAGTACCAACTCCACCAGAATTGAGGCCCTGCAGAACTCTCTGGCTGGGAGATGTGGTATGGGCAGGGGTTTGTGCTGGTCTTCCGGGAAGGGGTCTGCTGCGCTAGGACTGAGGCAAGCTTGACTGAGAAAGGCAGCCCCTCCAGAGCACAGAGGGGTGGGGCTTGATGTAAGCAAGTTAGGCAGCCAGAGTCCACACTGAGCTGCCTACCCACTGGTGGTTCTGTGTTTATGCTGGGGGGGGGGGGGGAGTTGGGGTGAGAAATGGCACCCACCAGCTCCTCTGTTCCTCAAAAGGCATCTCCATGAATGCTGTCTCTGAGGGACACACTCTAAGAATGGACTTAGGGAACTCAGTGACTCCATCAAATGTAGTAACTTTCATGTTATACGAGTCCCAGAAGAAGTGAGAAAAGGGAGCAGAAAATTTATTCGAGAAATATTAGCTGAACACATCCCTATTCTGGGGAAGGAAACAGACATCCAGATCCAGGAAGCACAGAAAACTCCCATCAAAATCAATAAAAGCAGGCCAACATCAATTACAATATGTAATGAAATTTGTAAAATATGAAGAATAAAGAAATAAAAAAAAATCTTAAGAGCAGCAAGACAAAAGAAGTCCTTAACTTACAAGGGAAAAACTGTAAGGCTAGCTGGAGATTATGCAACAGAAACTTGGCAAACCAGAAGGCAATGACATGATATATTCAAAGTGCTGAATGAGAAAATCTGCAGCCAAGAATATTCTGTCCAGCAAGGCTATCATTTAGAATAAAAGGAGAAAGAGCTTCCCCGAGAAACAAAAACTAAAGGAGTTCATGACCACTAAATCAGCCCTGCAAGAAATATTAAAGGGGATTCTTTGAGGGCAAAAGAGAGACCAAAAGTGACAAAGACAAGAAAGGATCAGAGAAAATCTCCAGAAACACGACAAAGCAAGTAATAAAATGGTACTAAATAAATACATATCTATCAAAAGATGAGTAGAAATGGACTGAACAATCAAAAGACATAGAGAGTCAGATTGGATAAAAAAACAAAACCAATCTACATGCTGTCTACAAGAGACATTTTAGATGGAAAGACATCTACAGATTTAAAGTGAGGGAGAAACATTATGCAAATGGATATTAAAAGAAAGAGTAGCAATATTTATATCTGACAAACTAGACTTTTTTTTTATTCCTGTATTGTTTTTATCCTACTTTGGTATCAAGGTAGTGCTGTCTTCACAGAATGATTTTTAATCTGTTCCTTCTATTCCATTATTTTAAGGTTTTGATAAAGATGGTCACTATTTTTAAAAAAATGTTTAGTAGAATTCACCAATGAATCCATATAGTCCCAAGCTTTTCAATGCCAGGAGGTTTTTGATTCCTAACTCAACTTTCATTCCTGTTATTGGTCTAAGAAGAGCCCCTATTTTTTGAATTCAAGATTCATGATTCTATCTTGGTAATTTGTGCCTTTTGGGGAATTACCTTTTTTTTTCTCCAAAGTTATCTAATTTATTAGTAAATAATTGTTTATGGTTAATCTGTTACCACACTACATATTTCTGTGGTTATCTGCTATGTTGTTTTCTCTTCCATTTCTTATTTTGGTTTTTGAGTCTTCTTTTTTTTCCCCAATGTAGTTAAGGCATTGTCAATTTTGTTTATTCTCTTAGAAAACTGGTCATCACTTCCAATGCTTTGTTATTGTTTATTTTGGTCTCTATTTTATATATTCTGATTTTTCTTTATTTCTTCCTCTACTAAATTTCAGCTAAGTTTCTTCTTTTTCCAGTTGTGGTGTTATGTTGTTTAATTTTTTTTCTTAATACAAGTACTGATAGCATAAATTTCACTCTAACATCTCCTTTTGCTGCATCTCACAGGTTTTGGAATATTGTGTTTTCTTTCTTTTCTTTTTTTTGATTTTGAGACATATTTTGATTTGCTGTTTGATTTCTTATTTGGCCCAATGCTTGAGTATGTTGTTTAATATTTACAGATTAAATATTTAATATTCACATTGTAGATTTTCCAGCTTTGTTTTATTATTGATCTATTGATCTTTAGTTTTGTACCATTGTGGTTGGAAAATATACTTGGTATGATTTATGTCTTCTTAAATTTGTAATATTTGTTATGTCTATTTTTACATGATTTAACCAGGGGATTCTTCTCTGTGTACTTGAGGAAAATATATATTCTGCATTTCTTGGATGGAATGTTTTATATGTATCTTTCAGAACCATGTATTCTGAAGTATGCTTCAAGTAAAAAATATTCCTGTTGAAAAAAAACACTTTAACTGACGGTACTTGTTTAAAATAAAGCGTATCAGAGGGGAGGCAGTTGGGGAGGGTGAAACAGGTGAAGAGAATTAAGAGTACACTTACCATGATGAGCACTAAGTAATGATGTATAGGATTGTTGATTCACTATATGTATACCTGAAACTAATGTAACATGGTATGTTAACTACACCTGAATTAAAATTGAAAACCTCAAAAAAATCAAGCAAAGTAGCAGGGAAAATATAATACAGTGAAAATAAACTCGCTCTCAGGATCAAAGGATGCTTTCCCAAAAAAGTGACTTTATCCAATATAAGAAAGAGGAAAATATGGGGTATTTTTAAGAATTAATTGATTGATTGATTTTAGAGAGAGAGTGTGTGTGCAAGTCTGAGTAGGGAAAGGAATGGAGGGAAAGGGAAAGAATCTCAAGCAGACTCTGTGCTGAGCATGGAGCCCAACATGGGGCTCAATCTCATGATCCTGAGATCATGACCTCAGCCAAAACCAAGAATCAGATTCTTAACCAACTGAACCACCCAGGCACCCTGAAAATTTGTTTCTTAAAAGTGAGAAAAGAATGGGGTGCTGTGTTAGGTGGGAAGCACGTGCAAAAGCCTGAGGCAGAATGAACTATGGGACATTGGAAGAACTCAAAGCAAGTTCAATATAGAATCAAGGAGAGGTACAATAGCCCATCAATATACTGGGAGATGGGCAGACACTAGATCACCAAGGGCTTAGTTGCCAATATTCATGGTTCTTTGAATTTACAGCCAAAAAACATTTAAATATAACTCAATTTATTTTAAATATTGAGTCAAAATATCTTTCACATTTATCTAGCTCATAAAGTGAGAGAAAGTAATAAGTACAGCTGTATTTGTCAAAATGACTGAAATATTGATGTTTGAAAGCAGTCCCAAACATTACATTTACATAGCTCACATGCTAAAGAGCAAAGAAAAAATAATCTAAGGTTTGTAGCCCAGATTCTGACTCATACACTACATTTTTTTTTTCCTCCAGGGGCTTAAGCAAGCCAAGTGATACAATAAGGAATCCTATCTTATGTCTTTTCTTTTTTTTTTTTTTAAAGATTTTATTTATTTATTCACAAGAGACAGAGACAGAGAGAGAGAGAGGCAGAGACACAGGCAGAAGGAGTAACAGGCTCCATGCAGGAAGCCTGATGTGGGACTCAATCCTGGGCCTCTGGGATCACACCCTGAGCCAACCGCTGAGCCATCCAGGCATCCCTCCTATCTTATTTCTTATGAATCATCTTGAATAATATTATATTACTCATAGACATAAGGGAAATAAATTAGCCTCTTCAGACACTGTATCACAAAGATATATGCCTTTTATATAAGCAAAATATTTGTAGGCCTGACCCTAAAATGTACTTAGATATTCCAAGGCTTAAGCTTTTAGACAGGACACTAGCAAAGCTGGATTCAATGATGAGGACTGGCATTTAAAACAAAACAGTGCTCCATCAGAGTAGCAGGTGCTTTTAGATCATTCTATTTTCTAGCAAGTCCTGAAAACTTAACTGCTATGACATGAATTTACACTCATTCCTTACATTAAGTGCAAGGTAGGAACATGTAGCCATAAATTGACGATGAAAACAGTGCACTTTGAGTGTAAACATTTCTTTCTGAGGTTTTTAAGCTTCCCATTTCCATTCCATTAAGTCTAGCTATATTTCCACTTCTTTTCTTTCACAGTCGTTTTTCTGATTCATCCCTCTATCAAACACTGATAAGTGTATGATGTAAATAAATTTATTAGTTTATTTTTGTGTAATATGATGTCATACTATATAAACTATGGATTCTAATTCCAATTCTGTGTCTAACACTATTTTCATTCTTCATATTTTTTTTCAGAATCTGGAGCAGAAAGTTAAGATTTCAAACAAATAACTGTTAAACTTGATCCAATACATTTTAGACTCAGCCTCTACACTTCAGGATCAAGAGTTGTTTTGTTGTTGTTGTTTTTCCAGCTTTTCACTCTCCTTATCTCAGAGAGAAGATTAGAGGAAAAAAAAACAATTTTGAATCCTTATCTAATGACATGTTAAAGAAAACTGGAGTTTAAACCAAGACACCAATGCACAATAAATGTCAAATTCCAAAGTGAGGCATCAGATTACAATATGCAGAAATTATAAATGAAAGAGGTGTGTTTTGTTTCATAGATACACATTGGAATCACCTGAGGACCTCAAGAAACTACTGATGCCTGGATTCTATCCTGAGGAATTCTTATTTCATTCAACTGGGTTATGGCCTCGGAATTGGGATTTTTAAAAGGCTACCTAGGAGATTCTAATGTTCAGAACTGCTATTTTAGCTAATGATAATGATTTAGAGAACATTAAGGGGGTCACACTTTCCAGATAATTAAACATTGTACTTGTTCAGTAAATATTTGTTGGATTAAATCAATACCATGATGCTTCAAGTCATTAAGTGTAGTGAAATACTAATGTAGAAATTATGTTTAAACTAGTAAAATAGGGGTGTAAGTATCTTTCAGCTGACACTGCTTAAGAATTTGCTAGGAATAAAGTCAGCTGTCTTTATGGAGTCTTGTTCCCATAGGGATTCCAAGACACACAGCCACCTCATTTCTTGAATCATATATACTGTAGGTTTATTAATGTCTAGATTGGTTATAATTTGATCATGTGTATGACTTATTAAAGTCTAAAAACAATATTTTTGAAGTAAAGATTATCTGGAACTTCCATTTCCAAAAACAGATCCTACCTACTAAATTTGTAGGTATTGTATGACAGAGAAGTAAGGGATTTTTCTGATACAGGTCACAAAATAACAGTTACAGGTTGGGATTTAGGGGAAGAAAATTAAGATTGTTAGAAACTCCTATTATGTGCCTGGTTCTAGTAAACCAATTAAGTCCATTTGCCTTCAAGGTTTCTACAATATGCCATGCATCCTCTTCAAGTGTGTGTGTGTATGTGTGTGTGTGTGTGTGTGTGTGTGTGTGTGTGTCCATACACTATAACTATATATATTTATAGACAATTCCCTTTGGGAGTTTATAGAAGGACAGGGAATTGCTGAACATTAATACCTCCCACATAGCAGCTTTACTAGACAGATACCGTATAGTCATACTTTTTCAAAGACAAGAGTGGTAACAATTCTTTTGATGGTCCTTCTTACAGTGTTACACATACCTCATCAATAGGCTCTCAGGGGACACCTGGGTGACGCAGTAGGTTGAACCTCTGACTCTTGGTTTCAGCTCAGGTTGTGATCTCATGGACGGAGAGATCAAGCCCCACTGGGGCTCCCTGCTCAGTGGGGAATCTGCTCAGGATTTGTCTCCTTCTGTCCCTCCCACCTCCTCTCTTTCTCTCTCTTTCTCAAACAAAACAATCTTTGAAAAAATAGGCTCTCAGTTCTCAGAGAACAGAGGACTTTTGAGTATTTCTTTTATTTGAAGGAATGGTTGGTTTATGCTGTCACTGCTTAATTCTTGCCTTTCAGTGAGGAAACTAAGTACTTTCTTAGCTAGTTGATATTTGACATGACCGAGCATATTCTTTAATGACCCTGACTGAAGACCAATAAAATACCTTAGTATCTACCTTATTTATTTTATTTATTTATTCATGAGAGACACAAAGAGAGGGGCAGAGACATAGGCAGAAGGAGAAGCAGGCTCCCTGTGGGGATCCCAATATGGGACTCAATCCCAGGACTCCGGGATCACGACCTGAACCAAAGGTAGACACTCGACCACTGAGCCACCCAGGGGCCCCACTTAGTATCTACTTTACTTGAGATATATGTATTACTACTTGTGTTAACAAAGTCTCAAATTGCATCTCACAAAATGTTAATGTTTCTATTGAAGTGATAACCACATATTCCATAAGAACTTAAATATAATAATGAGAAAGCACTATGTTGTAATTTGCTTGGTGCAAATATCACCATAACATTTGTTAATAATTCTTTATTTGATGTGTCTACTGTCTACATCCACCTCACCACAGCTCTGCTTGTTCATAAATAAGGACCAGAGCAGGGGAGATAGCTAGCTAAAAAGACATTTTTTCTCTACCCAGAGTCATCTTGGGATTCAGGAGAGGAGGTGTATTCCTGGAATGGGCAAAACTTATAAGATTATGTGGGAAAGACTGAAGACAGAGAGAAAACTAGCCTTGTGATTCCATATGCTTCCATATTGATTTGCTAGACAAATTTCATCAGGCAAAGCACACAAACCCCCAAAGCAAAGCTCAACTGTGTCTATGGGGCTATCTTAATTAAATAGAAGTATAGTTAACCAATAGAGAAACACTCCTATAAGGAAGAAGCTATCAACCTGCAATTAAGAAATCCTAATATTAAATGCTAACTTTACCATGCGCTAATAATTTAAGTCAGCAAAATAAAGAGGAGCTGCTGAGGAAACTGAGAGGAATTTAGTCAGGTTAGACTGTTATTCAAGAAATAGTTATAGGACATTTGCTATACTTCAGGTATAAGATAAAGCTAAAAAGGCAGACCGTGCATTTAAGGGGACTTATGGGTGGTAGTGATATGGTGTCATCAATCATTATAATATTATAATAGAATATGGTAATCAGTGTAATTACAATGTGCAGTGGGAAAAGGGGGAGGAAGTCTAGAAATACCTAGAAGAACCAAGGTACTCCTCACAAAGAATATAATTTGGGGTGAGACTTTAAGGATTCAAATACGCATTTATTAGAGATACAAACGTAACGAGGACATTCTAGGCAAAAAAGAACAGTATACATGACATGAGGATGGAGTGCTATTGGGCAAAAAGTCTGCAGTAAGAGAATACTGAAGAGCAGTTACAGAAAATTAAGCTGATCAGGTAGGCAAGGGCCAGAGATAAAAAGGCTGGTTTATCACTGCAAGGCATTTTGGTCCCCCACCCCCCACCTCAAAGGTGATGAGAAGCCAAGGACACATTTTGAGCAAAGAGCTCATATTACGTTTGTTTTAGGAAGATCAGCATCAAGATATTTTAACGGATGGATTGGGGAAGAGTAAAATTAAGGAAGAGGACAGTGGAGAAAACTTCCAGTACTACAGGTAGGACCTAGAAAGAGTAGTGGCAGTAGGAAAGAAGAGAAAATTAATAGATCAAGAATTTACTTGTGGAGAAGAATGAATAAATATGTGGACCAATAGTGCAGATATGGGGAGATCTACAAGGACTTTTGGGTCTGGGACTTGGACAACTGAATGGATGGTAGCTGTTACCAACATAAGAAATTTCAAAAAGAAATATAAAGAAATGGGATGATGGTGATCTGATGATAATCAGAGGTATTCTGATTATCCAAAGTATGAGGTATTCATGAGACATTCATTGGGGAATGTAAAACATCTGGAAAAGAGCCCAGCACATAAGAGAAGCTCAGTACACTGTAGTTCAACTTCCTTTTGCACCAATAAGAATTGTCACTAAGCTCCTGAATACATGTAATTAAACCTTAAAGAAAAACATCTGGTCTCTTTTCAGTTTAATAATGGATTCTTTTCTACAGATTCTGAACATGCTCTTCCTTTCACCTACATGATCCTGCCTGGCCAGTCTATCACATGCCTGGCTCTTTTTATCCTTTCAGTCTTGGTTTGAATATCTTCTAAGTCAGGCATTCTTGAGCAATGCCAAGAAGGAGTCATCTCCCAGCTCGGTACTTACCTCCTATCTCCCTATTGATCTTCACAGAAAATTTCTCGATTTCAAATAAACAATTCACATTAGTTTGTCTGCTTACTAGTTCATATACTCTTCCCATTAGAATCTATTCTAAGGTCTACACTGAAGGAAGAAAGAAAAGAAGGAAATCAGTACTGAGTGTTTAACTTTGAAATAAATTACCCAATTTGTGGATCTAAAGATTCCTTAACCAACTCATATTACGATGTATGCAGAACCTACTTTGTCTGCAGTTTTTATTTCACTCTGTAACATGTCAGAATAAGTCAAGGAAGGAAGAGAAAGTTCATAAAACACAAAATTGTGCAACAGTTTCTTTCACAGATAATAATAAATGCTTGAGGTTTGTGTACCATGCACAAATATACTGATGATTACAACTCTAAAAACGTTATGAGCCAGCTAGGAAATACCTCCATAATACCATCAGGCAGCCTAATGTGGTTAGAACAACGCAAGTCAGGCAAAACCCTATTTAAGCACCTGCTACAGTGTGCCATTCTTGGCGGGTGAGAAAAAAAATGAGTGAAAGCACAGTATCTTCCCTAAGTGAATTTACAAGTTAGTGATGAGGATGAGAAAATACAAATAATTTACAACAGAATTTGGAACAAGCTATGAAACATGTTCAAATGCAGCACCATAGGAAACCAGACAAGTCTTTTCCCAGATCAGCAATGTGCTTTCTTAAAATATGGTAACCTGATTTCTAAATCAAGCATAGACAAGGTAATGAATGAGAAAGGAGAAAGGAGGAGAATAACGCAGGTTTTGGGAATTTGGAACTATCCTTAGAAATACACACCAGAGTGGAACTCAATCACAGGATCAGAAACCACAGAAGAGGTTCATGGCCTTTAGTGCATGTTTGAAACCCGTCTCTCCTTCATCCAATTTGTGTGTGTGTGACTTTTTAAAGTGACTGTATTACAGTGGTTTTTATATGGTGACTTAAGGCCATATTTTTAAAGACGTCTATATCCTACCTGGGTGATGCTAAGTTACTGCATATAAATAGCACTATGTTCTCCTTGTTTTTCCTGTCAGTTTGGACTCCCAAATACACATAATAAGAGCCATATTGTCTGCAAAGTCCACAGTCTTCTTACTGCTTACCTTATCACTTAAGGAACTGAAAACAGAAATCAATGACCAATTCATTTCCCTTAATGAAGCAAAAGGAAAGAAAAGTTTTATCAAAGATAGGATATGAAGATATTGAATGATAAAGGAGATAAGCTTTCAATGATACAGTCATCTTTATCTCTGATTTCACAATTCAATTGTTAAATCTCTCTTTCCTTCCTTGTATTTTCTTCATGTGGCATTTTAATATATCAGAAAAACAATTAAAACCCCAAGGAAGAAATTTTATAGTAAAATTGAAAAAATCTTACTTCTTCTAGAACCTAGCTATCCTCAGGCAAAAATTCTTTTTTTTTTTTAAGATTTTATTTATTTATTCATGAGAGACACAGAGAGAGAGAGAGAGAGAGCGAGAGCGAGCGCCAGAGACACAGGCAGAGGGAGAAGCAGGCTCCATGCAGGGAGCCCAATGTGGGACTCGATCCCGGGTCTCCAGGATCATGTCCTGGCCTGAAGGCTGTGCTAAACCGCTGAGCCACCCGGGCTGCCCCTCCTCAGGCAAAAATTTATAGTAATACTTGTAACTCCCATGACCATTGCTTACACCTGAAGTTCAAGGTCAGCATTCTTACACATCTGTTCACTTCTGACTTAACCATTTAATGTAGTCATTTGATCATGAAGTATTGTTTTACTTCTATAATATTAATTATACTTATTTAGAGCAATAATATTTTCTGATTTCTATGATTTCATTCTTCTTTTATATTAAATGGAAGCACTTACCCATGCCAATGTCTCCATTCTATCAATAAACTAGCAATGCATTGTGCTGAGAACTCCACTCACCATTTTTTGTCACAGTTTTATTAGTGCATATACTCCTTAAAAGTACTCTATTACTGATGAAGAATATAATAGAGGTCAATTCAATAAAATTGCTTGTTTGTAAAATATACAGCAGAAAGAAATAATTTATTTAATAAAACTGAATGCTGTACTATGCCAAGTGAAAATAATGAGCCAAATTGAAGATACAAGAATTACTTTCATGGTCATGTTGATTTTTAAATAATTTTATTCTTTAATATCACTTATTTCTCCTCTCAATTCATTTTATGGCACTTAAAAATCATTATAAATTTCAGGGTTTTTATTCAGATAATAATAATTTATAATTATATAATAACTGACTTTAAAAATGTCATGCCTAAAATTACAAATTTTGGAGCTTTCAACACATTGCAGCTTACCAATTGTTTTCTACTAATGATTATGCATTAGTTCTTACTTGTAACTTTCCCTGGACCCTAAGTGATATCATTTTCTCAATTTTGAAAAAATATCAGCTCTCTCAGTATTTAAAGTCATTTCCTTTGTCCCTACACCAGCTTTAGTGTCTCCTTAACAGAAAGTGGGAAACTTTTTCAATGTATTTTAGTTTGTCTTGTCTTCATTCCAAGGATAAAGAGGAAGTAGGAAAGGTGTTCCTTTGTGAAGTAAAATTTAAAGTGAAATGGAACTAAAGGTGGAAATTATTCTTTCTACTGGGGGCAAATTCTGGCTAGAAAAGTAAACTCTCTGCTCCCAAATTTATACCTCAATGAAGATTAATTTTAGTTTTCCAAATGCACCCCAAAAAATTATATCTGCAATAAAAAAGTAGCCATGTGCTTAAAATGGGCTTTCTTATTGAAAAGAGTAAGTATGATAGTTTCTTGTTTACTACTGACAAGTGCTCCATAACACTCAGTGACATCTCTCTTTCCCATATGTAAAGTGATATTACAATTAAGAAAAAAAAAAAACCAGTAGCCTATTAAAAAAGTAGGCAAAAGATATGAATAGGCAATTCACAGAAAAAGAAATTCAAATGGACATCAAACATATGAAACATGCTGAACCTCACTCAAAGGAAAAGAAATGCAAATTAAAACAACATTGAGATACCATTTTTCATCTTTCAAATAAGCAAAACTAAAAAGTTTTGTAACCTTTCTTGGAGTTATAATGAAGTAGGCATTCTCCTACATTTCTCACTTAGAAATACAATGCACTTCACCAAACAATTCCATTTCCAGGAACTGATCTTATACATATACACACATGCACATGCAAAATGAGATACAAACCAGGTGTTTATACAAACCAGGTGTTCTAGATCATCCCTCATCCCGACCCATCTTGCCGTTACTTATGATCACATCTCTAAATTCTTCCCAGTGAGACATGGGCAGATGACATAGATACCTGTACCAAAGAACCTGTAATTCTGTTCTATTCTTTCACCTCCCCTCCTGGTTGGAATGGCATGGCCATAACCAGACTGACCTTGGAAGCTACTCCTTGATACTGTAAATATACTTTATGAGTTTTAAAGTTTTTTTTTTTTAAGATTTTATTTATTTATTTATGAGAAACACAGAGAGAGAGGCAGAGACATAGGCAGAGGGAGAAGCAGGCTTCCTGCAGGGGACCCAATGTGGGACTCGATCCCCAGACCGGAGGATCACGCCTGAGCCAAAGGCAGATGTTCAACCACTGAGCTACCCAGACTTCCCGAGTTTCAAGGTTTTTTATCAGAATCAACCAATAGCATGAAATAATCAGAATATCCAAGTCACATTATAATTGATAGGAAGTGAGAGGTGCCAACGGAAGTAGACATGGAGGGCAGCAGACCGTCTAAATTCCTCATTTCACATGGTAGAAAATTAAGAAGTACTTTGTGAAGTGGATAAAGAAACATGTGCTTGTGTAAATTATTAAAGTACAGGTTATAAAAAAATTAATTTTTAATTAACCCAAATATAGAAGAGAGGGGTGATATACCACAGAAGGAATCTAATCCTCCTCTTCCCTGACTTGGAGCTGATGCATTTTGCCTAATGATAAAAAACCAGAGAACAGAGACATAACCAACTGTATCCTTTAAAGTTAGTAAGGAATGCCACAAAGTACTAAAAACAGTCAAAATTATTAGCTCTGATTTGTGACAACATCAACGGGCCCTGAAAGCACTTTGTTAAGTGAAATAAGACAGGAAAGACAAATAAATACTGTATGATCTCACTTATATGTGGAATCTAAAAAAGCCAAATTAATAGAAATAGAGAATGGGAATTACCAGGGGTTAGGGGTGGGGGCAACTGAGATATGTTGGCCAAGGGTACAAAGTTCCAGTCATAGGATAAATAAGTTCTGGGTATCTAATGTACAGCAGGGTAATTATAGTTAATAATATCATATTATATAATTATAAGTTGCTAAAAGCATATAAATCTTAAATGCTCTCACCACAAAATAGAAATGGTAATTATGTGACATGATGCAGATGTTAGTTAACCCTATGGTGGTAATCATTTTCCAATATACATGTGTATATTGAGTCAACAGGCTGTACATCAACAGGCTGTACACCAGAAACTTACACATTATATGTGTCAATTATACCTCATCACAGCTGGAACAAAAAACTGATTATTTGTGAGGGGTGTACTTGGCAAGTACCTTATCTTTACCCCTTTTTTTCCTCTTGTTGAATTCAAATAAAATTTAATGATTTTATTTGAAATTTGATTTACTTGAAAATCCTACTTTGGTACGCACTTCTTTTATCCTAGGTGTTCTTCTCTCCACATCTATTAAAAAGAAGATATTTAGAATGAGAAAAAGTAAATTCTAATTTTATTATGTTAAGAAATTTTTGATTCTTCTTTGTATTTTGGAGGAGATTTCATTTCTTATACTTTAACTTTGAGCATGCATAACTTATTAAAATTGAACATCATTGACATAAAAGGCATATTCAACATTTTTCAATCATTTTCATGCTTGAAAATGTATGTGAATGGGGTTTTAATTTCCATTTGCTCTTCTATATGTTTTAAGTGAATCTTACTATCTGTGTTTTTATTTTTCTAAACATTTACTTTTATTGTATATCATTAACTTAATTTTTGGAGTATAGTTGACACACAATGTTACATTAGCTTCAGGTGTACAACAGTGATTCAACAAGTTTATACATTATGATGTGCTCACCACAACTGTGGCTACCATCTGTCACCATACAACATATTACAGTACCATTGACTATATTTCTGATTCTGTACCTCTTATTCTCGTGACTTACTTATTTCATAACTGGAAGTCTGTATCTCCCATTCCCCTGCACCCATTTTTGTCCATCCCCCCACACTCTCCCCTCTGGCACCTATCAATATGTCCTCTGTATTTATGTGTCTGATTTCGTTTATTCTTTTTTTTTTAATTTCTCATACAAATGAAATCATATAGTATTTGTCTTTCTCTGATTTAGTTCACTTAGTATTAACTTTCAAATAAGGATATTGTTAAAAGGGGAGATGTAAAATGTACATGATACAAAGTATTTTCATTCTTGAAATTGATGAGGATGTTAATGGCACCTAAAAATCATTTCTTAATATAACCTCGATTTTATCAGGTAATATTATAATGTTCTAATATAGACTAATTTCTTTGCAAAAATAATCTAGGTTATCGGTAATTGAAATTCATGGTATTTTATTTCATTAGGATACTTATGATTTGGGAAATTCTTATGATTTGTGAAGGAAGTATCTTAATATTACTTAGGACCCTGAAAGGATAGAGATTATTAAGACATCAAAGATAAAATCAGAAGAAAGTGGAAAATCCTCAAGTTAAGAGGAAACAAAATTTGACATCTGAAAGTGGTCAGTGCAGGAGAAATGAAGTAAAATAGATGTTCTGTTCATAGTCATCCATACAGTTATCTGAGAAAGACCAGAGAATGTGAAGATTTAAAAAATAATAATACAAGTAGGAAGAGATTCCACTTTTATTGACTTGTGAGTAGGTCTGTGGGGTTCAGTCTAACAGCTGAATCTGAATCTACACTGACTATGGCAGGAGAAAATCTCTGGTTACTGAATTATAGAGGGTGGGACAGTGCACGAGCTGAATACTCTGCTACTCCTGTGGTCCAGCAAAGACCACTTGCCCTGAGACTATATGCTCAGATAATAAAATCGCCCTTCCTAGGTCAAATGAAGCTGTCAATACATTAGCAGTATATTTTTTGAAGATGAGCAGAATCTTAAAGGTAAAAATCCACTCTGATTGCAATACTGCCTGGAGCAAAGTGAGAATGGAACTTTCAAAGTCCCTAACCTCAAGCAATGGATCATCTTCCCAAAAGGTAATTCTCTTTGTGATGTGATGGCTCAGCAGCCAAGCACAAAATAGAGAGCCTTTAAGAAACCTGGTAAAGCATCCAGCTGCCATTTCAAACCTACCAGGGAAGTTTAGGTAGGTTACACCACATGTGAAAATCAGTACTGTTAGGAGGGAAATGGGCACAGGTTGATTAGTGTATTACAAGACAAAGAGATCTATCCTCCTTCCTGAATTTTTTTTTTTTTCTACTTTTGCTCACTACTGCAGTGGCAAGGCTATGAGTCCACACGGAGTCCTTTTCTGGCTATTAGGAAGCTTGAGAGAAAGAAACCATGACCACTGTCAGTGAAAACAATGAGACCCATGCTATTCAGTCCATTTTTACTGACTTGTGAGTAGGTCTGAGGGGTTCCCATCTGGCTACCAAAGCAGCACTGAGATCACACATTTTCAAAGTGTCCAGTTGGTCTCAATGAACTGCAGGGGCAGTGATCAAGGGCTTACGAAGCAGAATGCAAGGCCAGGGCCTGTGATTAGACAAAGTGGAACAGTCATGGGAGGTGTTAGTTAAATTCTGAGATTTGTTCCCACTGCTGTTATCTGAAGAATACCTTGCAATCATGCTGTACACCCCCCCCAAAAGAGTCTGTACCTCTTGACATAAAATATGTATAGAACTAGAGTGAAAAAAATCCCTCAAATTTTTAAGTATTCTCCGATTAGCCTACCCCTTTCACATCTTCTGAGGATTTAAAAGGACTTGTTCAGACTTTGCCTATTCAGATCCAGCATTAATATTTGAAGTTTGGACTCCTTCCTCTTAGAAATCCACTCCCCATTTGCTCCCCAAACTCTATTCTCTCTTGATTTTTCTCCTGCAGCTCTTCAAACTCCTTTGGGATTCCTACTCTCTCTCTACTATATTATTAAATTTTTGTGTACACCAGGATTGGATGCACAGGTCTCTATTCACTCTATCTTCCTTTCTTTAGTGATCATATCCATAGCCAGGGTTTTTAAATGCCCCCTGCATACTTATGAACCTCAGTTATTATTTATAGACTGATCTCTCTGCTGAATTCCAGATCTATATATTCAATACATCTCTTAGACATTTCATTTGATTTTATCACAAATCGTGACAGATGCTACTTCCCACTAATATCCAACCTCCTTCTCTTTGGCCAGTTGCACAACAGAAGTTAGAGATGCCAAATACTCCTTTAGCATCCTTTCTTGCAACTAGAATTGACCAAATGATATACTTCTGCTCAGTAAG